>NW_026948797.1:0-703395 GCF_035770615.1 Melospiza melodia melodia | reverse complement strand
TTGGTTGACACTGGTGCGCATTGTACATTAATCCCATGGAGACATGTAGGGACAGAGTCTCTTTCTATTGCTGGTGTGACAGGGGGATCACAGGATTTTACTTTGGTGGAAGCTGAGGTGAGCCTGACTGGAAATGAGTGGAAGAAACACTCTATTGTGACTGGCCCAGAGGCCCCATGTATTTTGGGCATAGACTTGCTCCAAAGTGGGTATTTCAAAGACCCAAAGGGACTCAGATGGGCATTTGGAATAGCTGCTGTAGAGACAGAGGGTGTCAAGCAGTTGAACAGCTTGCCTGGACTGTCAGAAAGCCCATCTGCAGTAGGTCTCCTGAAGGTGGAAGAGCAACGAGTACCAATTGCCACCTCAATAGTGCACCGCCGACAGTACCGAACGAATCGAGATGCTGTGATGCCCATCGACAAAATTATCCAAGAGGTGGAGAGCCAAGGGGTGCTCAGCAAGACCCACTCACCCTTCAACAGCCTCATTTGGCCTATGCGTAAATCTGAAGGAGAATGGAGATTGACAGTGGACTACCGTGCATTGAATGAAGTGACTCCACTGCTGAGCGCTGCTGTGCCGGATATGCTGGAACTCCAGTACGAGCTGGAGTCCAAGGCAGCAAGGTGGTATGCCACTATAGACATTGCCAATGCATTTTTCTCCATTCCTCTGGGAGCAGAATGCAGGCCTCAGTTTGCCTTCACCTGGAGAGGTGTGCAGTACACCTGGAACCAACTGCCCCAGGGGTGGAAGCACAGCCCCACCATTTGCCATGGACTGATCCAGGCTGCACTGGAAAAGGGCAAGGCTCCAGAACATCTGCAATATATTGATGATATCATTGTGTGGGGGAAAACAGCAGCAGAAGTGTTCGAGAAAGGGGAGAAAATCATCCAGATTCTCCTAAAAGCTGGCTTCGCCATCAGGAAGAGCAAAGTCAAGGGACCTGCCAGAGACATCCAGTTTCAGGGAGTGAAGTGGCAAGATGGACGGCGTCAGATTCCCACCGATGTCATCAACAAGATCACAGCAATGTCTCCACCATCCAGCAAGAAAGAAACACAAGCTTTCCTAGGCACCATATGTTTTTGGAGGATGCACATTCCCGAATACAGTCAGATCGTGAACCCTCTCTACCTGGTCACACGTAAGAAGAACACTTTCTACTGGGGCCCTGAGCAGCAACAAGCCCTTGCTCAGATCAAGCAGGAGATTGCTCATGGAGTAGCCCTTGGCCCAATCAGGACAGGAGCAGAGGTGAAGAACATGCTCTACTCTGCAGCTGGGAACAATGGCTTGTCCTGGAGCCTTTGGCAGAAGGTGCCTGAGGAGACTCGGGGTCGACCACTGGGATTTTGGAGTCGAAGCTACAGAGGGTCTCCCACAGAGAAGGAAATCTTGGCTGCTTATGAAGGAGTCCAGGCTGCCTCAGAGGTAATAGGCACTGAAGCACAACTCCTGGCACCCCGACTACCAGTATTGGGGGGGATGTTCAAAGCAAAGTTCCCTCTACGCACCCTGCCACCAGTGCTACATGGAGCAAGTGGATTGCTGTTATCACACAGCGCCCCCGTATTGGAAAACTGAATCGCCCTGGGATTCTGGAAATAATTAAAAACTGGCCATAAGGTGAAAAGTTTGGTCTTGCTGATGAAGGGGAACAAGAAGCGACACGGGCTGAGGAAGCTCCACCATACAACTGACTGCCAGCAGAAGATACATGATACACTCTCTTTACTGATGGTTCATGCCGCATTGTGGGAATGAACCGGAAGTGGAAGCAGCCGTATGGAGCCCCACATGACAGGTGGCAGAGGCCACTGAAGGAGAAGGTGGACCAAGCCAACTTGCTGAACTCAAAGCTGTTCAACTGGCCCTGGACATTGCTGAGAGAGAGAAGTGGCCAAAGCTCTACCTCCACACTGATTCATGGATAGTAGCCAATGCTCTGTGGGGATGGCTAAAGAGGTGGAAACAGGCTAACTGGTAGTGTAGAAGAAAACCAGTTTGGGCTGCTGAAGATTTGAAAGAAATTGCTACCAGGGTAGGGAGGCTACCTGTGAAAGTCCGCCATGTGGATGCTCAGGTTCCCAAGAGTAGAGCTAATGAGGAGCACCAAAACAATGAGCAGGTAGACCAGGCTGCAAAGACAGAGGTGTCAAAGATAGACTTAGATTGGCAACCTCAAAGAGAGTTATTCCTAGCTCGTTGGGCCCACGATGCCTCAGGCCATCAGGGCAGGGATGCCACCTATAAGTGGGCATGAGACCGAGGGGTGGATCTAACCATGGACAGTATTTCTCAGGTTATCCATGACTGTGAGACGTGTGCTGCCATCAAGCAGGTCAAGCGAGTGAAGCCCCTGTGGTATGGTGGGCGGTGGTGCAAGTACAAGTATGGGGAGGCCTGGCAGATTGACTCCATCACAATGCCCCAGACACGCCAGGGCAAGCGCTACGTGCTGACCATGCTGGAAGCCACCACTGGATGGCTGGAAACCTACCCTGTGTCTCATGCCACAGCTGGGCCTTGAAAAGCAAGTCCTGTGGAGACATGGTACCCCTGAGAGAATTGAGTCAGACAATGGGACTCATTTCAAGAACAGCCTTATGAACACCTGGGCTAGGGAGCATGGCATTGAGTGGGTGTACCATATTCCCTACCATGCACCAGCTGCAGGAAAAGTAGAGAGGTACAACGGACTGTTAAAAACCACATTGAAAGCTTTGGATGGGGGATCTTTCAAAAACTGGGAGCAGCATCTGGCAAAAACCACCTGATTAGTTAACACCTGAGGCTCTACTAACGGAGTGGGCCCTGCCCAATCTGAGCCTTTGCATAGAGTAGATGGAGACAAAGTCCCAGTGGTACATGTCACAGGTTTATTAGGGAAGACAGTTTGGATTCATCCTGCCTTGAATACAGACAAACCCATTTGTGGGGTTGTTTTTGCTCAGGGACCAGGTTGCACATGGTGGATAATGCAAAAAATGGAAGAACACTATGTGTACCTCAGGGAGATCTGATTGTTGGATAAAACCTGTGTAAATATCATTGTTTGCTGGATGTTATTACCATTGTCTATGTATAGCTGTATAATGGATGTATCATGTATGTACTTGTAGAGTTAGAATTTATATTAGTTTTAGTAGTAAGCAGACGATATGGGGATAAGGGGTGGAATGTCCTGGGTTGACCATATGATGCTTCTATCCCCAATCATCTCATTCAGTTTATGTTGAATAATAAGTTTTGTACCTTTAAAAGTGTTCCAGAGAGTGAAAGGGAGGGAGAGAAGAAGCGCGCAGTTTGTTTTCAGACACTGTACTCCACTCCTCCGCATTCCTGCTCCTGACTGTGTTGTCTGCAAACAGACAGCGGGGCAGAGAGCTCTTCTTTTGCTTTTTAGTTAGTTTTTAGCTAGCTGAGGCAAAGTCCCCTAGACTGTGTTTTTTCCTTTTTCTTTGGACCTCTTGAAACTGCTCTGGACTGAACACCCAGGAGAGCACCGACAGCTGCAGCTGTGGCCCACCGGGCCAGGCCTGGCCTGCGACAATTCCAGCACCGGAGGGACTGATCAGAGACTGAGTGAGCTGCTGCTTGAACCCGGGGTTTTCTCAGTTTGTCATCTTTTTTAGAGTGGCAAGGGGGGGTCTCATTGTTTTGATATTGTTTTGGTTTTATTGCGTAATAAACAGGTTTTTTTCCACCTTTTTCCAAGGAGGTATTTTTTCCCTCCCGGACCAGTTGGGGGGAGGGGCCGATTGGATCTGCTTTTCCCACCGGAGCTCCTTTGGGGGATTCTTCCCCAAAGTTGCTCTGAACCTGGACAAGTGCCTTGTGCTGCTCCCTTGCCAGAGGCACCCCAAGCTAGGGGGGCACATCTGGGCTGCTGTGTCTGGCTCTGGGGCTCCCTGTTCTGGGCACTGAGGAGGAGCTGCAGAGGCTCTGCAGGACTGACAGGATGGGCTTTGGGGCTGGCAGGAGAAGCTGAGGGACCTGGGCTGCTGGAGCTTCTGAAATGGAGGCCAAGCGCTCCTCCTGCAACTGCTGCAAAGGTGGTTTCAGAGAATCACAGAATCAGTAAGGCTGTACAAGACTTTGGAGATCATCAAATCCAACCTGTGCCTGGGCACCACCTTGTGTCCTCTGAGCCTCCTCTTCTCCAGGATAAAGAACCCCAGCTCCCTCACCTGCTCCTCACAGGACTTGTGTTCCAGACCCCTCCCCAGCCTTGTTGCCCTTCTCTGGACACACTCCAGCCCCTCCATGGCCTTCCTAAACTGGGTGCCCAGAACTGGACACAGCACTCGAGTTACTGCCCAACTAGTGCTGAGCACAGGGGAAGAATCCCTGCCCTGCTCCTGCTGGCCACACCATTCCTGATCCATAGGAGTGCCAGGGGTTGGATGGGGGAAATGGTGGGAAGGGACAAGGGACAAAGTCTCATTGATTGTCAGCCATGAAGGGTCTTGATCTTCATATCTGCTGAGATTGCATTGGATGGTGCTGGGGAATCAATATCAATTGGACATTGCTGGTATCCATCTGTAACCAGGAATAGAAAACAGGATAAAGTAGTTCACTTTGCATTGTTTTCAATACAATATATTCACTTTGAATTACCTTCTGAAGTCTGTCTGATTATCCACAGAAGAATTGAAAATTTAAAGTATTCCTAGGGGCTTGTCTTATTCAGGTGCTTAGAAAAAATATTTTTTGCTTTTCTCACTGAATTCCTGAACTGAAGAGCTCAAGAAAGAAGAGGCCTCTGGAGTAGTACAATTGATCAGCAACCTCCAGGTGGCTGAGGATCCATCCCCATCAGAGCAGCAATCAACAGAAATGGGCACAGCTTTGTGGCTGCCCCAGCTTTGGCATGGGCCCTGGGCCTGGAGCAGGAGTAGCTCTTGAGGTCCCCAAGGCCGGGGCTCTTGTGCTGCCCTGGGCAGATGGGATGGCATCAGGGGCTGCAGAGCGCTCAGCACCTCAGAGTGGAGCAGGGCAGCCAGGGAGCCTCCTTTGGCCTTGGCCAGGCACCTTCCCCCATGGTGGGGCTGAGTCCTGTGGCAGCTGCAGCTGCTGCTGTGCCCTTGCCAGGGGCTGAGGCCATGGGGCAGTGCCCAGAGCAGCCTGGCCTGAGCAGAGCTATGGGGCCACAGCCAGCTGGGCTGGGCTGGGGAGAGGCCCTTGGTGCTGCCCAGAGCTCAGGGCAGCTGGCAGAGCTTGCAGGGAGCTGGGCCGGGCTCAGAGAGCCTGGCCCAGAAACCATCAGTGTCCATCTCAGCCTGGCTGAGCGTGCAGGGGCAGGACTCAGGCCAGGCCTTGTGGGGCAGGGCCAGTGCCTGTGCAAGGCATTGCAAACAGGCAAGTGGCCCAGAGAGGAGGCTGCTCTGTGCCCTTGGGGGCATGGACAGAGCAGGGAGGGGGCCCAGGACATTTGTCAGCTCCAGCCTCTGTGCCCAGCCCTTGGCAGCCCTGGCTGCTGAGCTCAGCTTTGTCCTGGGCTGAGTTTGGCTGTGGCCCAGCTCCATCCTCCTGCGGGGCTCAGGGCCTGTTCCCAGCTGTGGCCAGCCCTGGCTGCCCCTCTGCTGGCCCAGAGGCTGGCAGAGCCCTGGGCAGGGCTGTCTGTGCAGCCCCACAGGTGCCACAGGCTCTGCAGGAGCTGGCAAAGGCTGCCCAGCAGGGAGGCCATGGGGCACAGAGACCCAAGGCTGCTGTGGGCACCATGGCACAGGGGCTGTTCCCAGCTGCAATCTCCTGGCCTGGGCTGGGCCTACACAGGGGCTGGATCACCATGGCTGGGCCAGCACAGGGCCACAAAGGGGCCACGCAGCCGCTGCCGGGGCTGACAGCAAGGCCAGGCACACAGAAGCAATTGCTGAGCATGGCCTGCGCTGGCCAGGCCTGACTGTGTCGAAGGCAGAGCTCAGCTGCCCTTGGGGGCTGCAGGAACACTCCAGAGCCCAAAGAGCCTCCATGGCTGTGCTGGAGACCAAGGCTGCAGGAGGGAAATGCAGGGCTGCTGTGGGATGGGGAGGGCATTGAATTCCAGCACACACCTCAGCTCTCTGATGATCCCAGCACCATGCTGTTCCCTGTTTCACACTGGAGCAAAGCAGATGTTGATGGGACACAAGCTCTGTGGGGCTGTCAGGGACCTGCAGCTTGCAAGGTGCTCTGCTCTCCCTCGGGTGCTCTTGGAGAGATCCAATCCCAGCTGGGCCCCTCAGGGCACACGTTGCACTGGCTGCTCATGGGCACACAGCTGATGTCTGTCTGGAAAGGGGCACAGGTGTGAATATCTGTGAGTTTCATAATATACAAGCAAATCTTTATTATCTGAGTCATTTGAGTACTTTTAAGAAATGTCAAAGTTTTCCCACCAGGAACAGAAATTTCCTGGATCTACTAGATCCTTCTGCTTATGGCAGGAGAAGAAATACTGACCTTCCCCTCTCCCTTTTCCACCAGCATTCAGTCTAATATTTCATTACTCTAATATTTCATGACCCTCTTCCTTCAGGTGTTTCCAGCTCTCCTTTTTAAATGGTCCTGTCCAAGGACATCTCTTCATTTGGAGCAGCTGGATCTATGTCCTTCCCATGGCTCCCAGATTTTCTCCTGCAGCTGTTCTCTGGTCATTCCAATGCATCTCCCTTGACTGGCTTCATGCTTTGAAATTCAGGAGGTTGCCCAATCTTTCAGAAGTTTTAGTAACTCTTTAGTCAGCATCTTAGTTGTAGTTTTATCTTCCTATGTCTTCCTATGTCTTTGTCCAAAATCCTTCCGGTATGGCAGTCTGTTGAGGATGGTGGACATGTCTGATGTTGCTGGGATGTCACAAGGAGCTCAGCGAAGTGTTTTGGTGTTTATTAAATTTTATCATTTCACTTTTTTATGCTGCCCATGAACAGAAACCTTTCTGTGCCTCTGAGTCTCACTAGTTCCTGATCCCTCAAAGGATACAAACCTGATGAGTTGACAGACAGACACTGCTGGGCTGGGATAGAGGCTCTGGGGAGACTGGGGTTCCAGGCCAGGGCACTGCTGGGGTTCCAGGGCAGGGCAAGGCTGGACCTGCCTCTTCATCCTCCCTCACACATGAAATGTTTCAAGCCAAGAATCTCCTCCAGTCTGTCACAACTGGCAATGTTGGAGGTGAAATCCCACTTCTGGCCATGGGTACCTGGAGGACAAGGACAGTTCTTTTCCATAGGAAGGAAAGCAGAGACCCCCAGTGTTTGGAAGGCAGGTGAGAGCCTCACTAGGCCAAGGCCAGCCAGACTTGTCAGAAATTGCAGATTTTGTCTGGGAGCAGAGTTTGGATTTAAAGAATTTTTGTGGTGGAACCCAATATCACCCATGGGTTCCTGGAGAAGCAGGACAGTTCCTTCCCATAGGAAGGAATGTACGGAGCCTTCCCCAATGTTTTGGGGACAGATGGGAGGTGACCCTTGTGAAACTACTGCAAGACATTCTTTTCCTGGCAGTATTCCTATATGAACAATCCCTGGATATAAGGAAATTTGGAGGTGAAGTCCTAATTCTGGGAATGGGTACCTGGAGGGGAAGGAAAGGGTTTTTCCATAGCAAGGTAAGAATGGAGCCCCTGTGTTTCAATAGCTGATGAGAAGAGACCCTCAACATGCCAAGGTCAGCTGGACAAGTCAGGCAGCTCACAGGAAGCCCAACCAGCCAGACCTGTTCCATGTTCCCTTGGTTTTATGGGGCCCTGCAGTATCACCATGGTCCCCTTGGTTGCATGGGGCCATGCAGTGTCCTAATGGTGCTTTGATTCCATGGGGTCCAGCAGTGTCACAATGGACCCTTTGTTCAATGGAGTCCCACAATGTCACAATGGCCTCTAGGCTCCACAAGGCCCTGAACTGTCACAAAGTTCCCACTGATTGCATTAGACCTTGCAGTGTCACAATGGTCTCTGTGGTTCCCCAGGCCCCACAATGTCACATGACTCCTCTGTTCCACGAGCCCTGCAATGTCACAATGGACTTCTGGACCCTGGGGCTTTGCAGTGCCACAATGGTCTCCTTTGGTTTCCCAGTGTCAAAGTGGTGTGCAGATGACATCAGGCCCTGCAGAGTCACAACGGACCTTTGGTTCCATGCCGCCCTGCAATGTCACAAAGCCCTCTTGGTTTCACCAGGCCCCACAGTATCACAATGGTCCTCTTGGTTGTGTGGGGACCCCCAGGGTCACAATGGTATCACTGGTTCCATGAGGCCTCACAGTGTCACAATGCTTTGCTTATTCCATGGGACCTCATAGTATCACAATGGTCTCCATGATTCCATGGTGCCCCTTAGTGTCACAATGGTCCCTTGGTGCCATGAGGCTGTGAAGTGTCTTAATTGTCTTTGCATGGTTCCATGAGGCCTTGCAATGTCACAATAGACCTTTGGCTCCACGGGGTTTCACAGTGTCACAATGGCCCCTTGGTTCCATGACACCCCGAAGTGTCACAATGGTTTCCACGGTTCCATGAGGCCCCACAATGTCACAATGGACCCTTGGTTTGATGGGGCCTCTCAGTGTCACAATGATCCCAACATTCCATGGAGCTACACAGAGTCAGTACGGTCCCCCTGGTTCCATGAGGCTCAGCAATGTCACAGTGCTCTACAAGATTGCATGAGCCCCCACAGTGTCACAATGGTCCCTTGGTTCCATGGGTCCTGTGCTGCTACATTCCCCCCTCCCATTCTCAGGCCGCCCTGCCAGCTGAGAAATGCTCCTTGGGCATGGGCGTTGGCCAACAGCCCCCGGGCTCAGCTCCTCTGCAGCTCATCACAAACACTGTCTGCTCCAGCCACTGCTGCTGCCCAACCAGCTCCTGCTTTCTGTAGGAGCAGCCCTGGGAACTGTTTGTGTTCCCTCAGTGGCACAACATGCCTGTTCTCACACTGCCAAAGAAAGCTGTTGATTCCAAGTGTGGCCAGGATGAAGCATTGCTGGGACTGAACCCTTCTCTTGGGGACCTGCAAACAGCGCTCTAAAAGGAGCCCTTGGAGCTCTCCTGGGCCAGCGACTCCCTCTGAGTGAGGCCTCTCTGAGCAGGGAACTCTCCCGTTTGCTGCACTCGGGGATCCAGAACAATGACAGAGCCTGGGCCAATCCCGCCACTCCTCCAGGCTCAGCCCTTCACCTGCTGGGGAGACGCCAAAGGATCCACAGTGAGCATTTCTTGCCCTCAGCGGAATTTCTCAGAGGTGCCTTGCACTGACTCTTTGTGTCTGTGTGCACACAGGAGTGCTTGTGCTGGGGAAATGTGGCAGAAGTGCTGCTCTCTGAGGGGTATGAGTGCCTTGGATTGCTGCGTCAGTCAGATATCCAGATATCAGCAAGTAAGGTTAAGTCACTAAGTCTAAGCTAAGTTAAATGCTCCGAAATGCTCTGAAGAGTTGTTCTTTTGCTAAGTTGCTACGTTTAATTTAAGTTATTAGCTAAGTTAAAAATTGTTAAATGTTATTCCTCTGTTAAATTGCTAAGTCATAGGTTTAAAGATAGGTTAAATACTGTTAAGTCCTGTTTTTGGCTAAATTGTGACATTTAAGGTCTCAGTTAAGGTTAAGGTGTAAGTTAAGTCCTGTTAAGCTTGAGCTCTGTTGAGCTTTTAGGCCGTACACATTTTATCCTTGCTCTCATTGACCTGTTGTAACACACACACACACACATACACACACACACACACACACACACACACACACACACACACACACACACACTTACACACACACAGGGACAGTTCTCGGTTCATTTCTGGTTTGATTGACTGGATTTGGTTTGGTTTTGTTGTTGCTTTGTTTCCTTGGTGTGCCTCCAGTGTTCAGTCAGGAGCAGAGTGATACTTGCCAAGGAACTTTGTGCTGCTGTCCCTTAATATTAAATCTGGTTTTTGCTGATCCCTTGTCGGGGATTTTTTCAGCACCCTCAAGGCTTCATTTGTACCAGGGTGAAGGAGCCCTGGCCCAGGCTCTGGCCCTGGGGGACACGGGGACACTGCTGGGGGTTCCCTGTCCCCCTGTGCCACCCCCAGGGCCCCGGCCCCCCGTCCCCGTGTCAGGCTCTGGGGTCGATCTCGTGGAACATCCTCTGGGGGAGGCTGCGGGGCCGGGGCCGGGGGGACCCGGGGGGACAGGGGACCCCGCTTTGCACAAGCAGTGTTGGACTGCTCTGGGGGGAACTGTGAGGGGGGATGGGGCAGAGTGACCTCCTCAGTGCCCTCACACAGCCCCCACGATGTCACACAGCCCCCATGATGTCACACTGCCCCTGTGATGTCACAGAGCTCCTGTGATATCACACCCCCTGTAATGTCACACAGCCTCTGGTGGTGCCAAACAGTCCTTGTGATGTCACACAACAAACTCTCTGATGTCACACAGCTCTTGTGATGTCATCCAGCCACCTATTATGTCACACACCCCCTGTGATGTCACAGAGCCAATTCTATGAAGTCACCCTGTGATGTCATACAGAAGTGCTGTGATTTCACAGAAGACGGTAATGTCGCAAAGTCACCCTGTGACATCACAATTGTGTTCTTTGATGTCACAGCCTGTTCTATGATGTTTCACAGCCACCCAGTGATGTCACAACCCATTCACTGATGCAACAGAGCCACCCTCTATGATGGAAGAGTCTGCTATATGGCCTCACATCTTGCTCTGTGATGTCACAGCCAGTTCTGTTATGTCGCAAAACTCTCAAGAACTCAGTTGCATTGAATCACTGAAGTTTCTTGTACTTTGAAGAGATCCCTGTCAGGGACACAACTGAAAAAGTGTCCTCAGGTTCCAGTCAGAGCAGAACACTGGAGGCAGTGATGACAGCTGGGGACGAACAAGGCAAAGGTGTCTCTGGTGCTGAGCAAAGCTGGATGTGTTTCAGGAATGCACAGGCCAAGGCCTGAGGCCCAGCCCCTGGCCAGGCAGATCCTGTTCCTCCCTCCTTGCTCAGGGCTCTTCCCGGGATGGGCACTGGCATGTGGGGATGTGCAATGCCCAGGGCAGGAGCATGGGGCGGCCCCTGCCAGGCTGCTGAGCAGGGACAAGGAGGCAATGAGGCCCCAGCCCTGCAAAGGTCACTTGTCTCCTGCTCCTGCCTCAGGCCCAGGCCCAGCAGCCATGGGCAAAGTGCTGCCCAAGTTGGCTCTGTCAGGGCTGTCTTGCAGCTGCTGCCCCTCCCTGTGCCCTGTGCAGCCCAGGCTGTCCCACGGTGTCCCTGCCCTGCGCCTCTGTCCCTGCAGGCCGTCGGCATCCCCTGGCTGCTCCACCTGGCTGGGCCCTTCCTTTGCTGACAGCTCTGCCTCTTGCCTGCCTCTGCCTGCCCACACAAAGCCTTGGGCTGATACCAAAAGGGTTAATTCAGTTTTTACCATGCCTGTGAATTTTTAGGACAGGAACAAGGCATGCAGGGGCTGCTTTCCCAGCAAGGATGGTTGGAAGAGAAGACATCTGGCTCAAGAATGCAGTGATAGAAAAAAGAAGGACTGAATCTGGAAATTTGGGTTGAGTTTTATGGTAATGCATAAATTGTTATACACGTTTTGTGGCGCTGGTAGAATTACATGTCCACATAAGTTTAAGAGTTATCCCTCACTAGACCTCAGGCCTGAATAATGATCCCCTCTTAAATAGCAAAGTAGTGTTAAGGAGCCTTATTCTGATATTTCGGAGACTTGGTGACAGCGAGGCCTCACAGAACCAAGGAGTCAGCTGTGACACTGAGCAAACTCACGGAACAAGGGTCCATTGTGACACAGTGGAACCCCATGGAACCAAAATTCATTTTATCACATTGGGACCACATTGAACCAATGATCATTGTGATACTGCAGATCCAAGGAGACCATTGTGACTTTGAGAAAGCTCTTGGTGACCATTCTTACCCAGCAAGGCGTTGTGGAACAAAGGGTCTGTTGGTAAACTGTGTGGCCTCATGGAACCATGAGCCATTGTGGCACAGCATGGCCACGTGGAGCCAAGGGGCCACTGTGACACTGTGGATCCAAGGAGACCGTTGTGACTGAGGAACCTCATGGAACCAAGAGTCCATCGTCACACTGTGGGGCCCTGTGGAGCCAAGGGGACCACAGTGACTTTGGGGGGCCTCATGGAACAATGGAGACTCTTCTGACACTTTGGGACCCACTGGAACCAAGGAGCCATTACAGCATGGCAGGGCTTCATGGAATCAAGGGGACTACAGTGAACACTGTGGGTCTCCATGGGATGAAGGGTCCAGTGGAACCAAGGGTACCATTGTGACACTTTGGGGCCTCATGGAAACAAAGGTCTATTGTGACATAGCAGGGCCTCATGAAACCATGGAGGCCATTTTTACACTTTGAGGCCTTGTGGAACAAAGGGTGCATTTCAGAGCCCTCTGGAGCCAAGGGGACCGGAGTGACACTGTGGGGCTCAGTGAAACAAATGGTCTGTTGTGACACTGCAACACCTTATGGAATCATGGAGACCATTGTGACGCCTAAGGCCTCTCTGATCCATGGGGCCATTGTGACACTACAAGGCCTCATGGAAGCAAGGAATCATTGTGGCACCATGGAGCGCCGGCAGGCCAAATGGCTGTTGTCACACTGTGTGGCACCAAGGAGTCCATTGTGACATTACAGGACCCCATGGAACTAATGATTTGTGGAACAGTGCTGGAACACATGGAACCAAAGGTCCGTTGTGACATTAAGGGGCCTCATGGAATCCTGGAGGCCATTATGACACTTTGAGGCCTTCTTGAATCAAGGGGCTCTGCAGGGCCTCATGGAACCAAGGAGACCCTTCTGACATTGTAGGTCCCCATGGAACCAAGGGTCCAGTGTGACACCATGGAACCAAGGAGACTGTTGTTGGCTGTTGTTGGCAGTACAAAAGCTTATGGAACAAAAAGTCCATTGTGACATTGTAGGGCCTCATAGAACCATGGAGATTGATATGACAATTGGGGACCCACTGGAACCAAGGGGCCACTGTAACACCACAGGTTATTGTATAACCGAAGCAGCCACTGTGACACTGCACAGCCTCATGGAAGCAAGGGGCCATTGTGTCACTGTGGGCCCCCATAGAAGCAAGGGGCCAGTGTACCACATCCAGGCCTGGTGGAACCAAGGGGCCATTGTGATCCTGGGGAGCCCAAGAGAACCAAGGGGCCAATTTGAGACTCTGTGGCCTCATGGAACCAATGGGCCAATGTGGCATTGCACAATCCCATGGAAACAAGGAAACCATTTTGACACTGCAAGGCCTCATGGAAGCAAGGGACCATTGTACCACTGTGGAGCCAAGGAGACTACTGTTATATCACTGGGCCTCATGGAAATAAAGATCTGTTGTGATCCTACAAGTTCTCATTGAACCAAAGGGTCATTGTGATGCTGCAGGGCCCCAAGGATCCAAGAACATGGAACAGGTCTGTCTGGCTGGGCCTCCTGGGGGCTGCCTGACTGGTCCAGCTGACCTTGGCATATTGAAGGTCACTCTCCATCAGCCCCTGAAACCCTGGAGTTCTGTGCTTTCCTTCCTGTGGGAAAGAACCGTCCTCCTCCAGGGGTTCATGGCTGAAATTGGGATTCTTCCTCCAAATTTGATTATATCCAAGGATTATTGCCATATGAAACCTGCCAGGATAGACAGCTCTGGCTGGCCTTGGCCTCTTGGGGGCCACCTCTCATCTGCCTTCAAAATACTGCAGGCCTGTGCTTTTCTTTCCCATTGAAAAAACATCTTTCAAGTCCAGGCATCCATGGCCAAAATTGAGAATCTGCCGCTGAAATTCCTTATATCCAAGGATAGCTCCAAGACTAAAACTGCCAGGACTGTCCAGATTCTCTTGGCTTCCTGAGGCCCAGCTCTCATCTGCCTTTGGAACACTGGGGCACCTTACCTTCCTTCCTATGGAAAACAACTGCCATGCTCATCCAGATGTCCATAGACAAAAGTGGGATTTGGTCTCCCAAAATCTGTCCCTCCAAGGATTCCTCCCTGACAGCACATCTGGCTGGCCTTGGCCTCCTTGCGGCTGCCTCTAATCATCCTTTGAAACACTGGGGCTCTGCCCTTTCCTTCCTATGTAGAACTGTCATTCAAGTCCAGGAACCCACAGCTGAAATGGAATTCCACCTCTAAAACCCCACATATATCCAAAGGCTGCTTTCAGACAAAAGCTGCAAGGACAGACAGGTCTGGCTGGCTTTTGCCTCTGGTGGCTGCTTCTCATCTGCCTTCAAAATCCTGGAGTTCTGTGGTTTCCTTCCTATAGAAAATAACTGTCCTTCTTGTCCAGGCACTCTTGGCCTCAGGCACTTGAGGCCACTCTGTAGGGATGTTGGGAAGGATGAAAGTTTGACAAGAAAGTCTCACAGATATGTATGCTTGGCAGAAGAATTTTTCAATGTAGTATCTGAAGAAGGAATAGAAATTAAAGCAAGTTTTGATATAGAAGAAAAGAATTGCTGAACCCGTCTTACTGGATAACTAAGAAGGCAAAGGGTATGTTAGTTAGAAGGGGGTTTTATGGCTTAGAGCTAAGGATAAACCCACCTCAAACAAGAAGATGGCTTTACCAAGCAGAAAGATACCACAGGCAAACAAGACTGCCAATGCTGCAAATGGAAAAAAGGTCTAAGAATTTTCCTCTGCAAGAAAACTGGAAAACAACTTCTAGCTTATATTATAATGTAGTAACTTTAATGTTTGGAGAATAGTAACATGAATATGGTAATTATAATAGTTATAATAAGCTATAGGTAAAAGTTAAGGTATAGATTGGTTCTTCTGCATGAAGATGCTCACCAAGAAAAGTATATCATTAATTTGTAACAAAAACGAAAGGGTCTCCAGGTCTGCCTGCAGCTGGAGCTGACAGCTGCAGGCACAGGTTCTGTCACACACGACCCTGGACTGCTATAACACCTTGGATGTAATAAATTGCTTTTTGAAGAGCCACCTGGAGTCCTGCGTGTCTCATTCCAGTTCTTACTCTACAGAAACTCATGGAGCCATGGGTCAGTTGTGACAATACGGGTCCAAGGACACCACTACAGAACCTCATGGAACCAAAGGGCCATTGTGACACTGTGATGCCTCATGGAATCAAAGAGACCATTGTGAAACTCGAGGACCCCAAGGAACTAAGGGTTCATGGTGACGTTGTGCAGCCCGTAGTGTCACAGAGGAGCCACTGTGACACAGCAAGGGCGCATGGAGCCGAGGGACCACGGTGATACATCAGGGCTTTGTGGAACCACAGATCCATTGTGACACTGCAGGCCCTCATGGAACCAAGGAGACCATTGTGACACTGTGGGGTCCCATGAAACCAAGGGAACATGGAACAGGTCTGGCTGGCTGGGCTTCCTGGGGACTACCTGCCAGGTCTGGCTGACCTTGGCATGTTGAAGTCTGTTTCTCATCTGCCCCTGGAGCACTGGGGTTCTGGGCGAGAACTGTCCTTCCCCACCAGGGGCCCATGGTCAAAATTGGTATTCCTCCTCCAAATTCCCTTATATACAAAGCTTGTTCCCAGATGAAATCTGCCAGGACAGACAGATCTGGCTGCCTTGGCCACCGAGGGGCGGCCTCTCATTTGCCTTTTAAACACCGGGACCATGTGCTTTTCTTGCTTAGGGGGAAAAAAACATCCATCTCGACCAGGCACCCATGGCCAAAATTGGGCATCTGCCTCCAGAATTCTCTATATCCAAGGACAGCTCCCAGACAAAAGCTGCCAGGACTGACAAGTCTGGCTGACCTTGGCTTCCTGAGGGCTGGCACTCATCTGCCCCTGAAACACTGGGGCTCTGTGCTTTTCTTCTTAATAAAAATAGCTCTTCTTCCTGTCCAGGTGCCTACTGCCAAAACTGAGATTCCACCTCCAAAATGCCCTATGTCTGAGGATCTCCCCCAGATGAAAGGTGTCAGGAGAGACAGGTCTGGCTCTCTTGGCCCATGGGGGGCCACCTCTCATCTTCTTCCAAAACACTTGGACTACATGTTTTTCTTTCCTATGGGAAAAACGACCCATCTTGACCAGGTGCCCATGGTCAAAATTGAGATTCCACCTCCCAAATTCTGTATGTCAAAGGATTCCTCTGTGAAAAAAGCTGTCAGGACAAATAGGTCTGACTGGCTTGGCCTCTCAAGAGCCTTCTCTCTCTACTTCTGCCCCAGAAACACTTGGGCTCTGTGCTTTCCTTCCTATGAAAAAGAGACATCCTTCTTATCAATGCAGAAATGGCCAAAATTGGGATTCCACATGAATAAACCTATATATCCAAGGGTTGATTTCAGACAAAAGCTGCCAGGACAGAGAGGTATGGCTGCCCTTGGCCTCTGGTGACTGCCCCTCATCTGCCCCTGGAACACTGGGGCTCTTTCCTTCCTATGGAGACCATGGTGACTCCATGAGGCCCATGGAACCAAGGGAAAATGGAACAGGTCTGGCTGATTTGGCCTCCCAAGGGCCACCTGACAGGTTTAGCTGATCTTGGAATGTCAAGGGCTGCCTCTCATTGCACATGAACCACTGAGGCTCCTTGCTTTCCTTCCTATGGAAAAGAATTGTCTCTTTCCAGATGCCCATGGACAAATTTTGTACTCCTCTGAAGAAATTTCTGTAGGCAAGGGTATCTCCCAGAAAAAAACCTGCCAGCTCTGGCTGGCCTTGGCCTCTGGTGGTCATTTCTCATCTGCCTATCCAACTAGGGGAACTGGCCCCTCTATCCAAGCCATGTCCCTGCCAGTGCTGCCAGAGCCCAGCCCAGCCCTGGGGGCTCAGTTCTGCCCTGCACACCCCTCCCAGCACAGGGCACTGCCCAGGGGCATCTCCCTGGCAGCAGGGCCTGAAGGGTAGGCCAGACAAACAGAGATGCTGCAAGCCAAGGTGCTGCTGCTGCTGTCTTTAGGGAGAGGAGGCACTTTCTGAGGCAGATCTGAGACCCATCTGCTGATGCCCAGGGTGACAGTGCAGGAGTCTCAGTGACACAGCCAAAGCTGACAGCTCCTTTCCCTTCCCTTTAGGAGAAAGCTGAGAGCAGCCCTGGCCATGCAGCACCATCTTCACAGCAGGAGGAATCTGCCCTGATGGGGGTGGCTCCTTCCACCTCCAGCTTCTCCCCTGCAGCGTCCATGGGGAGCTGCCAGGCAGGCTGAGAGCTGCCCCTGGCAGGTGGCACATGCCCTGGGCTGGCCAAGAGCCCTGAGGGCTGCAGGAGTTGCTCTGCAGGGCAGCCCTGGGCAGCCCTGGCTGCAGCCTCAGCTTCACCCCCTGCAGTCGCCCCTGGCAGCAGGAGCCGTCCTGCCCTGTCCCTCTGCCAGTACCCAGGGCAGCCCCACTCTGCAGCACATCCTCTTCGTCATCGTCGTCGTCGTTGTTGTCATCATCGTCGTTGTCATCGTCGTCCTCCTCCTCCTCTTCTTCCTCCTCCTCCTCCTGTGCCACAGAGAAACTGGGAGAGTCCCCCTGACACATCCCCCAGGCTGTGGGGTGTGCTGGCTTCAGGAGATCCCTCCAGGAGCACAGGGGACATTGCCCGGCACCCACACACTGACCATGCACAGGGCTGTGAAGATCTTTCCCCATATGGCCCAAGTTTCTTGGAAGAACACAAGAGCTGACCACTCATGGGCTAAGACAGCCAGAGCTGTCTCTCCTGAAACCTTTCATCTAGGGGAAATCCTTGGATATAGGGAATTTTGGAGGTAGAATCTCAGATTTGGCCGTGGGCACCAGGACAGGAAGAAGAGATCTTTTCATTAGGAAGGAAAGGACAGAGCCCCAGTGTTTCAAAAGCAGATGAGAGATGCCTCTTAAGAAACCAAGGCCAGTCAGACTTGCCCCTCCTGGCAGCTTTTGTCTGGAAGAAAGCCCTGGACATAGGAAATTCTGGAGGAGTATTCCCAAACTCTTCACAGACCCCCCAATAAAGCCATCACTGTGGAATGCCCTGTGAGAAGTGGAAAGAACCTGTTTATTTAACAGGCACAGCACCCCCCAGCACACAAAAATAACAATACCAGATGACACCACTCTGAAAAAGATGACAAATTCAGAGAGTCTCTCTCGGGGGTGATCGCTCTGTTATCAGTCCCTCTGGTGCTGGGCCAGCTGCTGCAGCCACAAGGTGCAAACTCTTGGTGTTCCCAGGTCCCAGTCCAGAGCAGGTTTGAGATGGTCGAAAAAAAGGAAAGGAGAAACAGTGCAGGAAGAAATTTGGACTGTTTAGCTAAAGTAGCTAATGAGCAGAAGTGAGAGCAAGGAGAAGCAAAGCAGAAGTAAGCAAGAGAGGGAGAAAAGTGAAAAGCAAAAGCAGAAAAAACAAAAGCAGCAGTCTCTGTGTCCCAGCCAGGCTGATAAGAAAACCAAAACAAAACTTTCACTCTTCAGAGACAGTCTTAAAGGTAGAGAACATAATATCCAGCATTAACAGAACACATGAATGGGGATACAAGCATCATAACATCACCCTAGAACATTCCACCCCTTATCCCCATATCATCAACATACTACCACACATCATGCATTTATTCACACAAAATTTCCATCTGTTCCCCTAAAACTTACAAGCAATACCCATCATGCCCTCATCACATCCCCACACTGTACCTCTGAATCCAGGCCCTATACTACAGAGGTGCAGGATTCCCCCTTTCACCTTATTCACTCAAAGCTCCATCTATCACTTGTTCAGACCTTCAACACTTACACATTTCCTTCTCCACCTTCCACTTGCCCAGACCTTCAATGTTTACACATTTCCTTCTATCTCATGTCTGTATGATTTAATGTACAGACAATGGCAGTAACATCCAATGAACAGTGATCTTGCATATCATTCTCACCCCACAATCAGATCTCCCTGAGGTACACATCATGTTGTTCCATCTCTTTGCATTATCCACCATGTGCAACCTGGTCCTTGAGCAAAGACAACCACAAGAAAGGGTTTTTCTGTACTCAAGGCAGAATTGATGCACACAGTCTTCCCTAACAAACCTCTGACATGTACCACGGGGACTTTATCTCTATCTATTACATTCAGGGACTCAGACTGGGCAGGACTGTGTTCAACTCCTGCTCAGTTGGTGGAACTTTGGCTGTTAACTAACCAGGTGGCCTTTGCTAAAATGCTGCTCCCAATTTTTGAAAGATCCCCCAACCAAAGCTTTCAGCTGGGTTTTTAGTAGTCCATTATACCTCTCCACTTTTCCAACAGCTGGTGCATGGTAGGAGATATGGTACACCCATTCAATGCCATGTTCCCTAGCCCAGGTGTTCATAAGGTGTGGGAACTCAGCACAACATTCCTGATGTGCAGAGTCACCAAGACCACCCCTGGGGGGCTCGGAGGTCCTGGAACGTTGCCAGAAGTGTCTGGTGGTTGGACTTTGATCCTGCAAGGGAGACAACACCTGTATGAGGATGGGAGAATCACACAGGGATAAATGGTGAAGAGATAGATTAATTATAGTGTGAAACACAGGTTTTAGAATCTCGGCACAGGGGGGTTCTAGGGAGACAAGATGGAGGAATTAGGGCGTGTCCTGTCCTTCTTCTTCTTCTTCTTGTCGTCCATCTTCTGTGGTGGTGGTGGCACTTTGAGATTGGTTCTTACTGAATGTGCACTTGTCAATAAGGGTGAAAGGTATTGGGTAGAAAAGGTAAATATCTTATACGTAGTTTTGGGTATAAAGATAAGTGACCGCCCCAAGGGCAGTCAGTGTGCTCATGGCTGACATGCTGTGTGGACCTCTGTCAGACCGAGAGAAAATATTGTAGATAAGAATTAATAAACACTGAAGATCGAAAAACCTGAAGACTCCTTTCATCCTTTGGAGCACGGGCTGCCCCAAGGCCATTCCGAGCATTTCCAGGCCATTAAAAACAGCCTAGAACAGGACAATAAGGCTGTTCTTGAAATGAGTCCCATTGTCTGACTCAATTCTCTCAGGGGTACCATGTCTCCACAGGACTTGCTTTTCAAGGCCCAGGATGGTGTTCCCGGCAGTAGCATGAGGCACAGGGTAGGTTTCCAACCATCCAGTGGTGGCTTCCACCATGGTCAGCACGTAGCGCTTGCCTTGACAGGTCTGGGGCAGTGTGATGGAGTCAATCTGCCAGGCCTCCCCATACTTGTACTTGGACCACTGCCCACCGTACCACAGGGGCTTCACTCGCTTGGCCTGTTTGATGGCATCACACATCTCACAGTCATGGATAACCTGAGAAATACTGTCCATGGTTAAATCCACCCCTCAGTCTCGTGCCCACTTAGAGATTGCATCTCTGCCCTGATGGCCTGAGGCATCGTGGGCCCATCGAGCTAGGAATAACTCTCCCTTGTGTTCCCAATCTAGGTCTAGTTTGGACACCCCTATCTTTGCAGCTTGGTCTACCTGCTCATTCCTTTGGTGTTCCTCATTGGTTCTACTCTTGGGGACATGAGCATCTACATGGCAGACTTTCACAGGTAGCCTCCCTACCCTGGTAGCAATGTCTTTCCACTCATCAGCAGCCCAAATTAGTTTTTTTCTATGCTACCAGTTAGCATCTCCACCTCTCCAGCCATCCCAACAGAGCATTGGCTACCATCCATGAATCAGTGTAGAGGTAGAGCTTTGGCCATTCTCTCATTCTGCAATGTCCAGGGCCAGTTGAACAGCTTTGAGTTCAGCAAGTTGGCTTGATTCACCTTCTCCTTCAGTAGCTTGTGAAACCTGTCATGTGGGGCTCCATACGGCTGCTTTCCACTTCCGGTTCATCCCTACGATGCGACAGGAACCGTCAGTGAAAGAGCGTAGCGTGTTTCCTCTGGGGGCAGTTGGTTATAGGGAGGAGCCTCTTCAGCACGTGTCACTGGTTCTTGTTCTTCATCTGTGACACCAAAATTCTCACCTTCAGGCCAATTTGTAATGACCTCCAAAATCTCAGGGTGATTCAGTTTACCTATACAGGCGCACTGAGTGATGAGAGCAATCCACTTGCTCCATGTAGCACTGGTGGCATGGTGAGTGGAAGGAACGTTGCCTTTGAATTCCACCCCAGCACCGGTAGTCGAGGTGCCAGGAGGTGTTGTGCTTCAGTGCCAGTCACCTCTGAGGCAGCCTGGACTCCTTCATAGGCAGCCAAGATTACCTTCTCTGTTGGAGTGGAGTTGGCTTCAGAGCCTCTGTAGCTTCGACTCCAGAATCCCAGTGGTCGACCCTGAGGCTTCCCAGGCAGCTTCTGCCAAAGACTCCAGGACAAGCTATTGTACCCAGCTGCAGAGTAGAGCATGTTCTTCACCTCTGCTCCTGTCCTGACTGGGCCAAGGGCTACTGCATGAGCAATCTCCTTCTTGATCTGGGCAAAGGCTTGCTGCTGTTCAGGGCCCCAGTGGAAATCATTCTTTTTGTGGGTGACCAGGTAGAAAGGGCTCACAATCTGGCTGTACTTGGGAATGTGGATTCTCCAAAATCTGTGACATCTAGGAAAGCGAGTGTTTCCCTCTTGCTGGTTGGTGGAGACATTGCTGTCATTTTGCTGATGACCTCAGTGGGAATCTGACGCCGTCCATCTTGCCACTTTACTCCCAGGCACTGGATCCCTTGGGCAGGTCCCTTGACCTTATTCTTGATGGCGATATTCAGCTTCCAGGGGAATCTGGATGATCCTCTCTCCTTTCTCAAATACTTCCATTGCTGTGTTCCCTCACACAATGATGCCTTCCATGTACTGCAGGTGTTCTTGAGGCTCACCCTTTTCCAGTGCAGCTTGGGTCAGTCCATGGCCGATGGCGGGGCTGTGCTTCCATCCCTGGGGCAGTTCGTTCCAGGTGCACTGCACACCCCTCAAGGTGAAAGCAAACTGAGGCCTGCATTCTGCAGCCAGAGGAATGGAGAGAAATGCCTTAGCAATGTCAACAGTGGCATACCACTCTGCTGCCTTGGACTCCAGCTCATACCGGAGTTCCAGCATGTCCGGCCCAGCAGCGCTCAGCAGTGGAGTCGCTTCATTCAAGGCACGACAGTCCACAGTCAATCTCCATTCTCTGTCAGAATTGCACACAGGCCAGATGGAGCTGTTGAAGGGTGAGTGGATTTTATGGACCACCCCTTGGCTCTCCAGCTCACGGATCATTCTGTGCATGGGGATCATGGCATCCCAATTTGTTCGATACTGCCAGTGATGCACCGTCGAGGTGGCAATCGGCACTCGTTGCTCTTCCACCTTCAGGAATCCTACTGCAGATGGGTTTTCTGATAGTCCAGGCAAGGTGTTCAACTGCCTAATGTTCTCTGTCTCTACAGTAGCTATTCCAAAAGCCCACCTGAGTCCTTTTAGGTCTTTCTAATTGCCCTTCCAGAGGAAGTCTATGCCCAGAATACACGGGGCCTCTGGGCTGGTCACAATAGGAATTTCTGCCTCTCCTTCCTAGTCAGGCTAAACTTGGCTTCCAACAGGATCACCTGCTGCAATCCCCCTGTCATACTGGCAATGGAAACGGTTCTGCACCCACATGTCCTGGATGGATTAGAGTACACTGTGCACCAGAATTGACAAAAGCCTTGCATATCTATGGCTCTGGTGTGCCAGGGATCCACACAGCCCAAAACCCACAATTTTCCCTGGCCTCTACCTGGTTAGATGCAGGGCCTCTCTACTCCTAGCTACTGTTCCCTCCCTGGGCGTACATTCTGGATGTTCCTTCAAGGGGATCTGACATATCATCCTCCCTTCTGCTATACCTGGCAGCTCGGTCATGGGGATCTGGGGCTGCATTCATTTGGGTTTAAATCCCTCTCTTAGTAGTTTCCTCCTTTAGCTCGCATACCCATGCTGCTAGGACAGAGATGAGTTTTCCATTCCACCCTCTCATGTCTTGCCCATGTTAATACAGGAAGAACCACAGGTCCACTCATAGGGGTGTACTCCCTCTCCCTTACTGGAGGATGTTGTGCTCTGACACTAGGGCCTCTGGTTTGCACTGGTGCCACATGGGATGCATCCTTGCTCATCTCCTTCCTCATCTTCTCTCTGGATTTTTCCTGTTCATCCTTGAGACTCGACCACAGCAGAGACATGAGTGTGCGTCAGGCCATGGACGATGGTCTCATCATTCCTGAGTTTGCTTGCTACAGAACTCACTGTCTCTTGGTTATCCACAAAATGCATTGTTCCCATGAAGCTGCAGTATACACGTGGCCCCTGCTGTGCACGGCTCCACCAAATTTGTACTGTGCACCTGACCTTGTCAGGGTCATTATTTTGTCCATCCCTTGCAAAAAGTATCTCCAATACTGCCATTTGTTTTACTGTTGGAGGTCAGAATTTTTCCTTTATTTTTTCTTGGGCAGCACCCAGCCCTCTGCCCCCTTCAGAGCCCAGCCCCAGTGGCTGCTGGCTGCTTCACAGGGCTGTGTGGCCAGGGGAGGCAGTGCTGGCCAGAGGGAGAGCCCGCTCAAGGGGTGAGCCTTCACCAGCTGCACCCTCCTGGCACTCTCCAGCTGGCAGAGGGCAGGAGCAGAGCAGCTGAGCACCTGTGCCAGGCCCTGCTGTGCCAGGACAGCCCACAGGAGTCCCTGCAAGAGGCAGCCATCAGGTTCATGGGTGAGTCCCGAGCCCGGGCTCTCTGCCCACCCCACCCCACTCCCCCTGCCTCACCTTTCCCCACCCTACCCAACCTCTGTCTGCCCAGCCCTGTCCAATCGTAATGTTTTCTGCTCTGTTCTGCTCTACCCAACCCAGCTTTGCCCTACATTGCTGTGCTCTGCCTTACACTGCTGCACCCAACACAGCCCCACCCTGCCCCACCCTGTCCCGCCCTGCTGCAGCTCGGCCCTATCGCTGCTTTGGGGTCCCTGCACAAATCACCAACGGGATGGGACTGCTGGGGAATGCATCTCAAGCTGTTTTATCTCCAGCATCAATCTCATTACATGGTTATGACAATGGGAAGATGCCAGCAGCTCACATCCCTGGCAGCAGACAAAGAACTTCATGTTACAACTTAGTTTAAAAGTTTTTGACCAATCACACAAAGCAAAAGCATATTGACAGTACTTCTATCCAACCACTGTAAGCACATGTACCTTCAGTCAAACAATGCTCGCCTATTTTGAATATAATACCTGCTAGTAAACATGAAAATACAATCCTCAGGGCTCTATTATTAGGCTTAGAACTTCCTAATATCTCACTAGATATACTTTTCTGTAGCTTAAGGAGGTATGCTAGTCAAGCATTAAAACACAGATCATTATTCTATTTGTCATTACTTTTCTACTTCTTATAAAAACTTTCTCCTGACAAATTTAAGGCTACTGCTTAACTCTAATTGAACTTCTGCTCAATCTGAGGCCTGCCTTTTTTAGAATTCCAAAAACCCTCTGATTTTAAGAATTCCCACAGGCCCCAGCACCTGCTGCCCCGGCAGCGCCAGCCGGGCCCGGCGCCGTGGAGCCCCGCCTGGCCTGGGCGTTGCTGCTGCCGCCCTCTGGCAGCCGTGCCTTTGGGCAGCAGCGAGCGGCAAGGGCCGGGCTGAGCCCTGCCGGGCCAGCAGCCCGTGTGGCCACAGCGCCGGCAGCGCCGCTGGCAGGGAGCTGTGCCGCTGGGGCCATGAGAGGCTCTGTGTTCACAGGGATGGCCGGGCGGCGTCTGAGGGGGCAGCAGCAAGAGCTGCAGCTGATCTGCACTGGTGAGTGAGGGCAGCGGGCTGACAGCAGGGACTGCCAGGGGGAGCTGCAAGCCCTGCCCCGACTGCAGAGGGCTCTGCTCCAGTGGGCAGAGCACACTGAGATTTCAGGACCATGCAGGTCATTTGTGGCCAGCAGCTTCGTGCTGATCCCCTTGCTCCCTGCTCCCTCCTGTCCATGGCAAGAGCCGGCTGGGATGGCCCTTGCAGGGGGCTCTTCCTCGGCTCCCTGCAGCTCCAGCTTCTGATCGTGCCTCTGTTCCTGGGTTGACTATATGATGCTTTTATCCTCAGTCGTCTCATTCTGTTTATGTTGAATAGTAAGTTTTGTACCTTTAAGGACCTTTGTACCCAGGACACCTCTGTTCCTCTCTCTCGCAGCCCAGGAAGACAAAATGAATGACATCAGCCTCGCCGTCAGAAGCCTGGCAATTCAAACACTGCGCATCCTCAGGTCAGGAGAGCGGGCTCCCGTCTCCAGGTTCCAGTGGCTCCAAAATCACCTGCACAGGGCATGGAAGACAATGCCTCATCTGTCACGGCTCGGCTGCCTGCTCTGCCAGAGCTCAGTGGAGAGCTGATCCCAGAAGCATTTTTCACTGGGGCCACCTGAGTCAGGTGGAATTTTCTTTTTCTTCAAGAATTTTCCTTTACTTGTTTTTTCTTTTTCTTTTACCATGTAAATATAGACTATGTTAAAATACACAGACTCCCAGGATCTTTCTTTTGCACTCCAGGGTCCTCAGGGCATAGGAGAGGAGGGGGAAAAGGGTGCTTGCACTCAGCCAGCTGCCCAGGTGTGCAGTGCTGCAGGGAAAATGGCCAGAAGCCCCTTGGCCTGTGGTGGTTCTGGTGAAGCCTTTGTGCTGCCGGCAGAGCGGCTGGGCAGGGGCCGGAGCTGCAGGGATCCCTGCCAGAGCGGTGCCTGGAGATGGCCACAAGCCTTGTGCCAGGCAGGAAGCGCCATCCGTGTCCTCCTGCATGTGTGCTGCTGCCTGCCTTGCTGAGGGCTCCCAGGTGCCTCTGGATGGGGCTGCTCTGGAGCTGCTGTGGGGCTGCGGCGCTGCTGCCGGGCAGCTTGGCCGGGCTGGGGCAGAGCCTGAGGGGCTGGGGCGCTGGCAAGCCCTGGGCAATGGGCTGTCAAAGGCCACAAGCAGCCCCCCGGCAGCCGCCTTGATCCTGACAGAGTTGACTTGCAAGACGGATCCTGGGCACTCTGAAACTAACAGCATCTGTGTTGTTGGAAACCCAAATGCAGAGAAATGTCAGACCTTTGGTCTTGTCAGCAAAGCTTAGAATTAAACACAGGATTTGATCATAGACCTTGGAAAGGGCTCCCAAACTTTGGTGCTAGAAGCAAGAATGCACATTTCTAGTTTATAGCAGCGACACGGGGAGGAAAGTTTAAGTGGAAGAAAGTTTAGAGTTTTAGAGTTCAAGATCTAGGAAAAAATCAAGGTAGTTACAATAGTAAACAAGAAGTTTAGGATGCAGTGCTGTAGGTTTATGGTTCATAGCATGATTGGCTAAGGAGGCTTACACTGTAGCAGGATGTGAGAACCCAGGAAATTCCTCTGGCCCTGCAAGACTCGAGACCCTGTCAGAGGGCTCAGAGACCTTGGCACAAAGCCCAAGACCCCTGTGCCTTTGATTTAGCCCTTGGAAAAAACAATTACCAACCTTGTATGAAGAATGACAAGCCACAAAAGTTTAAGTAGAATGATAGTGAATTTATCCCTGAGTGGAAAAATAGATTTTGAGGGTTTTTAGAATGGGGCTTCAGGGGGCAAGATGGAGGAATCTTGGCATGCCCAGCCTTTCTCCTTCTTCTTCTTGGCCTCCATCTTCGGCTGTGATGTTGGCACTTTTAGATTGGTTTAGAGTAAAAGCTCACTGTCTAACGTAGATGATAGGTATTGAAAAGTAATTGTAAATATTGTACAGGTAGTTTTTAGTATAAAAAGATAACACCGCCCCGGGGCAGGCAGAGTTCCTTAGACTGTCTTGCTGAGCGGACCCCAGCAGGTCAGGAGAAAGGATTTTATGGTTAAGATACAATAAACAACCTTGAGACCGAAAAATGAAGAGCTCTGACTCCTTCTTCGACCACTGGGCTGGGAATAGAGACTTTCTTATTTATCTCGGGGTCACTCTGACCAGCTAGAGACCCCGAGAGCATGAGTCCATCAGACAAAATTTTGAAGATTGGGTCCAAAACATAAATATCCTTGTTGGCCATGTCTTCTTGGCCAAGAAATCCTTCAAAGCTCTTGTAACTACAAGTCTTGCGGCCCTGTGAGCCATGCAGTGGAGATGTGAGCCCAACTCACCCTTCCTGCCTATGCAGAAGAGAAGAAAAAGCAATGGCATCATCTAAAAGATTCAGAGGTCCGCTATCTAGCTCATTCCAAACTCCTTCAAATGGCCAAAAGTGTGATTTAGCTACAAATAGATGACAAGGACTCTTAGTGCTGGCTCTTTGACTCCAGAGCAGCTGCTTTAGAATCTTTCACATAACCCTGTGTAGTTATATGCCAGAAATGTATCATTTGAAGAAACTTTCCCAACCGACTTGAATGAAGGCTCGTTTGAGGGGTATTTGAGGAGAAAGGCTCCCAGCAGAGGTCTGGGCTTTGGCCTAGCTGTGTCCCCTGCTGATTGTGAAGTGTGCCATCAGCTGCACGGCTATCTGGGCTAAAAATATCATCGAGTCACTTGGACTTGCTCTTTATGGCCTATAAAAGCTGGACCCACTTTCGGGGCAAATTTGGAGACTTCATCTATGGGTGGATGAACCACCTAGGATTTTCCCAGTTGTCGCAGACATGTTTTTTTGAAATATTTTTCTTTAGGATTTTTTCCCTTTTGAGGAGCTGAGGCCTCAGAAACAGAATGTAAACAATGGTTATCTGCTGCTGTGGAATACAACAGGTGGATCTGTTATTGGTCCTCTGTAGATGTTTGGATTTATTGACCAGTCACAGCAGAGCTGGCTCTTCCTCTCTGTCTGAGCCAACCGCCTTTGTTATTCAGTATCTTCAATTCTTAGCTTAGCTAGCTTCTGAGGAAACCTTTCCTTCTATTTCTTTTTAGTATAGTTATAATGTAATATATGTACCATAAAATAATAAATCAAGCCTTCTGAACATGGAGTTAACATTCTCATCTCTCCCTTCACCTGAAAACCCCTGTGACCACTGTCACAGATGGTAACCCTTGAGTGAATGAGGAAGAAATTCATCAAATGGTGAGACCACCAGAGGAGCATTGCTACATTTGGGTAAAACCTGGGTATGTGGTATTGAAAGTCACCTCACAAGTGACCACAGAAGTGGATTCTAGCCAGGAGCTGAAGAACTGAGGATCCTGATTTGACAGAGTTCACAGCAAGGCTGACCACAAAAAGAACCTTTTTGAAAAGCCTCCGGGAAGATGTTCGGAAAGCCTAGAAGGACCAAGAAGTTGGCCAGAGCATGCTGGACACTGTCACAAGGTACTGTTAGCTTTTCCCTTCCTGATGATGCTGCCATTCACAGATTGTGGCTGCACAGATTGTGGGGGACCTCTCCCACAGAGGCAGAGGTTCGTTTTTCCCCCTCAGAGGGGAAACTTTTTCCCCTCTGGCAAAAATGGGATGAAGAGGATGGAATTCTCCTGTTGGAGAGGCATTTCTATGAGTTTTTTTGATGGGCAAAGTTCTTTGGGTTTTTCACGAATGTGCTCTATGCCCGTGATATGTTTGTATGGGAATGCATGGAATCAATTTTCCAAGCCGTTTTTAACTGTGGATTCAGGTACCGCCGCATTTATCCAGTGTTCAGGGCACTCTTCCCAGTTTTGAAACAGAGAGCGGCTGCCTTTCCCTGGATTACCAACTGCAGGAGGCAAGCCCCATTTTCCCCAATTCCCATGGGAGAAGATCCTTTGGGAGAAGCCGATCTGCGGCTTTCCAGCCCCCCTGGCTCATAGCAGGGGGGTGAAGTCTTGCCTGTAGCTGAAGAAGTGTTTTTCCCTGTGTTTTCGGAGCATGCTCAGACGGAGCCGCTTTTGCCCCCGCCCCTGTTGTTCTCAGAGGGGGTTTGAGTGGGCTGAGCCGCCCCTGGAAGCTCTGCAGGCACCACCCTGGCCGGCCTCTTGGACCCTGCCCTGCTCAGACCTGGGGACGGCATCCGTGCTCGAGGTCCCACCTCCTGAGTTTGCGGGTCTGCCCCAACCCTCCCCGCGGATGCAGGTGCTTCCCCACGTGGCCCCTCCGGCAGCCGTCACTCCAGTAAAGTCTGTGGGTGCGGCAGCCCCGCCTGCACCTGCAAGCTCAGAAACACTGCTTGCCACTGCTGCACCAGTGTTGCTAGGCAACAGCGATCCAGTGCCGCTTCCGCTGCTTCACGCCACTGCACTGGTGTTGCTAGACAACAGCGATCAGGCGCAGCTTCTGCCACCTCCCGTGGCTAAAAGTGTGTTTCTAGGTGACGCACTCAGTGACAATGGCGGTCGCTGCCAGCATGTGTCCGAGGCTGCGCCACTTGCGGATACGCCAAGAGCCAACGCCGTGTGGGTCCCCGCAGCTCTGCTCGCGGTGGCCCCGCCTTCGCCCGCAGCACCAATGCCGGAGGTTGCAGTTGAGACCAGTGACCCGGTACTGCCACCGCCAGTCCTCCCCACGCCATCTGCTGTGACTGCACTCTCTCTGGCCTTGCTGTCCCCACCGGCCGCACCGGGAGTTCTGCCACCTTCAGGGACTCCATCTTCCGTGTCTGCGTCAGAGGCTGCCCTGGAACCGGTGGATTGTTCAAGCTCAGACCGTCCTGGGCTGTTTGCCCTTGCGACAGCGGCTTCAGCGGCCGGCCTCTCCTTCCGTGGAGGAGGCATGGCTCAACAGCTGAGTGCGGGTGCAGCTTGGCTGCCTTCTTTAAAGCTCAGTGTTCTTGGCAGGTTGGGGGTGTTTGGTGGGTTGTTTCCCCTTGGGTGTGCGAATCTCCCTGCCATCCCTCACGCGCCCCAGTGGCAAGGGGGAGGGGGGTCCTGAAAGTTCTGCCTTTGGTCCCCAGCCCAGATGGGGTGGGGGTGGTACTGGGAGGCAGATGGGAGGAACACCTGTTGCATTTGCATTGCAGACGCAGAGGGAATGGCAGAAAGCCATCATCGCTTGTTTGCTGTGGGGAACAAACATTCCCAGACCCAAGCTGGAGATTCTTGGGACCGCTTCTGTCCCCCCATTGCCGGTATGCATAGGTGATTTTGGGGGATGGAAGTGTTTGGTCACTTGTTCTGCCATTGCAATGGCAGTGTGGTACCGGGCTGTGACAACACAGAGCCCACCAGGTGGGCCGGGCCTGGGCTGTTTGGTTCGGTTCCCTGGGCCAGGGCCTCTGCCCGGCCGGCTGTTGGGTTTGGGGGCTTCTCTTCCCCCATCAGGACCTGGACCACTGTTCTTTGGTACGGGTCTGGGGTTCCTGATCCTTCCACGTGGGCCAGGGCCCCCTCGGGGCCTCTCAGGCTCCTCTCTGCTGCTGCTTCTTTTTCCGGTAAAAAAAAAAAAAAAAAAGAGTTGAAAGAGCTAGTAGCAGCTCAAAAGCATTGAAGAGCCAAAACTTACAAGTAGTTCAATAAAGGAGTGTGGCCAAGGCATTCAAGAAATTTTCTCAAAATTGTTTGTTAACTGTCAATGTATTCTTGAAAATCATTGATTATTTTTCTTTAGCAATTTGTTATTTCAGGATTCTGCAAGCCTATTTCAGGACCAAAAGAGACTTTCAGAAATGTCAAAGAGGAACATCTTCAGTCCATGGACTTTCTCCTGAAACTCACCACTTTGGAGTTGAAGCAATGAATTTCTTTGCATTGTTTTTGCATTTTCTTATATTGTAAGATTGTTTTAGTGATATGATATAATTTTATGTTCTACAAGTCAAGAATTTCCCTGATCATTCCACATCAGCACTTGATTGAGGTTTTTCATTGGCAACAGATAACCCATCAAGTGTTTGTTCTTTACTCTGCATGGGTACAGCATACGAAATTACAAACACTTTTCTTTTTAATTTAACTAAAATAAAAAGGGTGATATGTCACAGACATCTTTTATGAAAAATCTTTTCCTTAGGATTTTTCCTCCTGAGAAGCTAAGAGGCCTCAGGAAAAAAATGTAAACAATGATTATCTGCTGCTGTGGAATGCAACAGGTGGATCTTTGATTAGCGCATGTTGGTTGTTTCTAATTAATGGCCAATCACAGTGAGCTGGCTCAGACAGAGAGTTCGAGCCACAAGCTTTGGTTATCATTCTTTGCTATTCTATTCTTAGCTAGCCTTCTGATGAAATCCTTTCTTCTATTCTTTTAGTATAGTTTTAATATAATATATATAATAAAATAATAAATCAAGCCTGTGGGATCTCAGCACCTCAGGACTGAGGGTGCAGAGTGACCAAGGCCACCCTTGGGGGGCTCGGGAGTCCTGGAATGTTGCCAGAAGTGTCTGGTGGCTGGACTTTGATCCTACACAGGAGATAACATCTGTATGAGGACTGGGAGGATTTCACTGGGGTGAATGGTGAAGGGATAAGTTAGTTAGAGTATAAAACACAGGGTTTAGGATTTCTGTACAGGGGGGTCCAGAGAAGTAAGATGGAGGAATTGGGGTGTGTCCTGTCCTTCTTCTTCTTCTTCTTGGCCTCCATCTTCTGTGGTGATGTTGGCACTTTGGGATTGGTCTTTACTAGAAGTGCACCGGTTAATAAGAGTAGAAGGTATTGGAGAAAAATTATAAATATTGTACACGTAATTTCGGGTATAAAGATAAGTGACCGCCCCAGGGGCTGCGGGAGTGTGCCCATGGCTGACTTGCTGTGCAGACCTCTGTCGGGCTGAAAGAAAATCTTTTAGATAAACAATTAATAAACACCGAGACTGAAACAAGATCAGAAGTCTCTCCTCGTCCTTTGAAGCGCGGGGCTGTCCAAGGCCACTCTGAGAATTCCAGGTCTTTGAAACAGCCGAGAAAAGAGAGCAGAAACCGAGCAAGTGGCATCCCTGAGCTATCTCCGGACATAAATCAGCCAGCATAGAGAAACAGAAAACCGACAAGCATAAATCAACCTAAATCAGCAATAAATCAGAAAAGAGAAACACATGAAAATCTACAAGTGGCGTTCACTGCGTGGGCTACTCCCCACCAACCCTTTCGTGGGGGGGATCAGCCCTGAAGAGCTGAAGCTCAAGAGCTGAAGAGCAAAGAGGGCAGCTCCAATCTAGGACGAGTTCCCAGGAGAACACTGATAGCTCCTGAGGAGAGAAGCCTGAAGAAAAAAGAAAAAGAAGAAGGAAGAAAAAAAAAACGGCCAGAAGAGTCTGCAAAAAACAGCAGTCACTGAGAATTACATCTCTCAGCTTCTGCCGAAGACAGTTCGTAGCAGAGCAGCCCGGATCGGAACCGGAAGGCGCCTCTGGATTCTTCTCCTGTGACCTGCTGGACAGAGACGGGAGGCTTCGGACAGCTCTGACGACAGATTCGGTGAGAAGGTCAAAAAAATAAGAACATAATTGCACACACTCTCCCAACAACAACGGGAAATTTTGTCCGCCTTACAAGGCGTGGCTCAAGCACACACAGAAGAGATCTCAAAGAAAGTATTAAAACAGCTATTGTTGTGGGCAAGGCTTAATTACCCACTGGCCGAAACATGCCTGCTATTCGAAGTGGGGTTTTGGCAGGAAATCAATAGGCACTGATATTTCTTAACGAAAAAAAAATGACGAGACAGCGTTAAAGCTGCTCTCGCCGGCAAGGGTAATGCTGGAAAAGCATATTGGTTCAGTCGAAAAGACTGGGAGAGCAACGAAAAGTTGCGGCATCCTCAGCCGAAGGGTGGGGGAGCAAAGCTCCGGAAAAAAAAAAAAAAAAAAAAAAAAAAATTAAAAAAAAAAATTATTTCTGGCCTTAAGAAGCCAGGGGGAAAGGGCTCTCGAGAAAAGAGAGCAGGAAAAAATATTAAAGCCCCCGGTCCCAAAACCCAGAAACCCCAGGAAACTCCTAAAGCGTCCTGAAACTCCGGAGAGTACAGGGGAGTCAGGATCGGAGGGGTGGGTGAAGGAGGACAGAGAAGGGATCGGGGGGGGGACGCTTCCTCGCGGGGGCACGGCGTGGTAGCGGCGGAGCCGGCGGGGAGCGCGGGTGAAGAGATACCGGGAGACACATGTCCCGGTGTGGCTTTTGTCAGCACGGCGCTGGGGGGTGGCGGCCGTCCTGGAGACGCGCGCGGCGGGCAGAACTCGCAAGGAACCCGCGGACAAATTCGGCTCGAATTGCGGGGCGGGGCGGGCCCGGGTGCCGGCGGGAGGCGGGCCGTACACACCGGCGGGAGGAATGGACACAGAGACAGAGTCAGGGGCAGACCGAGGGAGGAGACCTGGGGGTGGAACAAGGGGGGGAGAGTGACGTCAGCCCAGGAGAGACGGGGAGAGGCTCGGAGAGCACGCATGCGCAGAGAGTAGAGCGCGGGCGGGGGCGGGCCCGTGACGTCTCAGGCGAGGAGGGGCCGTGCTCGGGATTCTACGTCCCCGCGGCTCCACACCCTCTTCAGCCTTGGTACCTCTGGATGACAACCCTCGGAGTCCCAGTCCCTTCCCTTCAAGGGAGACGTTCTGGTGTTCAAGCTCCATTTCCAGCTGAATTAAAAGCCAGGCAGACACGGTCTCAAACAAGATCACGAACACGGCAGTTGACAGGACAAGGGGCAGTCGAGCTCATGCTGTCATCCTGAGCTGGGGAGGCCGGTGACAGCGCCACCTAGAGGGGGGCAAGGCTTTCGCTTGTATCTCCACAGATCGAGATCTGACGTGGGTGTCGGCACGACACGTGAAACTATTTCGAGTGCGAGAACGTGAAAACGCGGATCCGAGAAACAATGATCCAAGTAACAAAGAGACGAGTACTCAGACAGGAGTCGAGACTCAGATAGCACAAGACGACTCGGAAGAGAAATAAAAAGAAACTAAGGACTTTGGGGGAATTCTCTGTTAAGGTCCTGAATGAAAAGCGAATAATGATTTCACGCAGAAGCAGAATTATGGTTTTCATGATGCTTATGTGCATCATTCTTTCATTCATTGCAGTAAGCAATGGGGGTAATATACCTATTAGTCAGCAAAAGCAAAATGTGTGGTAGAATTCTTTGACATCTCTCCCATTTGGAGAGGAATTTTAAGAGGAGGATTCTGTTTTAATAATTCTACTAGTCCTCATACTTGTTATCCCATGCATATTTGCATGTTTAAAACACGCTATGAATCGGATAGCAAAAGAAGCTTTCCTGGTGCAAACAGAAGGGGGAGATGTGGGATCTCAGCACCTCAGGACTGAGGGTGCAGAGTGACCAAGGCCACCCTTGGGGGGCTCGGGAGTCCTGGAATGTTGCCAGAAGTGTCTGGTGGCTGGACTTTGATCCTACACAGGAGATAACATCTGTATGAGGACTGGGAGGATTTCACTGGGGTGAATGGTGAAGGGATAAGTTAGTTAGAGTATAAAACACAGGGTTTAGGATTTCTGTACAGGGGGGTCCAGAGAAGTAAGATGGAGGAATTGGGGTGTGTCCTGTCCTTCTTCTTCTTCTTCTTGGCCTCCATCTTCTGTGGTGATGTTGGCACTTTGGGATTGGTCTTTACTAGAAGTGCACCGGTTAATAAGAGTAGAAGGTATTGGAGAAAAATTATAAATATTGTACACGTAATTTCGGGTATAAAGATAAGTGACCGCCCCAGGGGCTGCGGGAGTGTGCCCATGGCTGACTTGCTGTGCAGACCTCTGTCGGGCTGAAAGAAAATCTTTTAGATAAACAATTAATAAACACCGAGACTGAAACAAGATCAGAAGTCTCTCCTCGTCCTTTGAAGCGCGGGGCTGTCCAAGGCCACTCTGAGAATTCCAGGTCTTTGAAACAGCCGAGAAAAGAGAGCAGAAACCGAGCAAGTGGCATCCCTGAGCTATCTCCGGACATAAATCAGCCAGCATAGAGAAACAGAAAACCGACAAGCATAAATCAACCTAAATCAGCAATAAATCAGAAAAGAGAAACACATGAAAATCTACACAAGCCTTCTGAAACATGGAGTCAGATCCTTGTCTCTTCCCTCATCCTAAGACCCCTGTGAACACGGTCACAGTGACAGGCTGCCAGGGAGACAGGGTGACCGGAGCTCTGCCACCCCCCCATCCCGGGCACAGGCGAACCGGGGGCATTTCTGTGGCACCCCTGCCACGCTTCCCCTCCCCCCTGCCGACCCCCCCTTTGTGACTCTCTCAGCATGGGGGACTTGGTGGCACTGCAGCACCCTTCTCTGTGCCATCCCTGAGGTGGCATCTGTGCTTTTTCTCACCGCCACCCGCCAATTCATCACCAGTGCCCCAAAACAGGGGGTGGCCCACATCCTATGGTGGGGGAGATGGGACAACAACAGTTTTGGGGTCTCCCTCACCACTTCCACCCCCCAAGGATGCTGTGCGACTCTGCACCCCCCAGCTCCTCCTCCTCCTTCACCTATGCCCCAGGAGGTGATGGCACTGCTCCCACTGGGGACACACCAGTGACACTGAGGGGACACTGTGGGTCACCTCTCCAAGGGACTGTAGGGTCACAGTGGGCTCCTGGAGTCCCCATTATGTGACAGCTGGGGGGACTGGGATGCTGTGGTGACAATTTTGGGAGTGGGTGCTCATTTTGGGGTCTCTAGGGTGGGCTCCAAATCCCCTGTTGTCACCACAAAGTCATCTCTCCAGACCTTGCCTCAGTTTCCCTCTTGCTCTGCAGGGACCATGCAGAGCTGATGTTCTGGAATTGGGTTTATGTTGGGGGATTTTGGGTTGGGGGCTACTGGGATGGGCTGGTGGGACAGTGTGCCAGGGTATGGCCAGGCTGGTGGTCTGCAGGGCCAGGGGCTGTCCAGACCAGTGTCCAGCTGGGATCCATTGTCCCGTGTCCATCTGGACCAGGGTCCAACCTCTCCTGCCCCCATCCATCCCATACTCTCCGGCCAGGGCCACTCCTCACTGCAGAGTGGATAAGATCCTCAGTCAGTGCCCAGATGACCCCAAACCCCATCCCAGAAACCCCACCAGGCCACCCAAACTGAGCCCCAGTGCCACTGGTGTCCCCTGGAAGCCAGGCCAGCTCTGGAATTCCTGGAAAAGGAGATCCACAGTCCTGGGCTGGGGACTCAAGGGCATCCAGGATAGCGAGCACTGAGTCCATGTGGCATGGGGGGACAATTAGGAACACAGCTGGGGACATGCCTGGGTGGACGGGGGTGGGGGGTGAAGGGGGTTTAGGGGTGGGGAGAGGGTTGGAGGGCGGGGTGCACCCAAAACTTCACCAAGTCAAAGGGGAGGATGCTCAAAACTAGGGGAGGGAAGGATAAAAGAGAGGGAAAGGACCCAAAAAGGGAAAAGGACCCCAAATAGGGGAAGAGTGACCCAAAACAGGGAGAGGACCCAAATGACAGGGAAAGGATCCAAAACAGGGAGGAAAAGACACAAAATAGGGAGAAGGGATGCAAAAGACGAGGAAAGGATCCAAAACAGGGAGAAACATCTCAAAGTGGGGGAAGGACACAACAGAGGACATGAAGGTGTCATGGACATGAAGCTCTTCCTGCACTTGCAGGACTGCCCTTAGTGGTGGCTCCGTTGGTGTCTGGTAAGGGTAGACCTCTGCGAGAAGCTCTTGCCACACTCAGAACACTCATAGGGCCTCTCCCCAGTCTGGATGCACCAGTGGCTGATGAGAGCAGCATTCTGCTTGAAGCCCTTCCTGCAGTCAGTGCAGCGGAAGGGCCTCTCATCTGTGTGAAGCTGCTGGTGCAGGAGGAGAAAGTAGCTGGTCTGAAATATCTTCTTGCATTTAACACATTCATAGGGCCTCTCCCAAGTGTGGATCCTCTGGTGGCCAATCAGGTGGGACTTTGACATGAAGCTCTTCCCACACTGCCCACATTTGAAGGACCTCTCCCCAGTGTGGCTTTGCTGGTGGACAATGAGTTCAGACCTCAACCTCAAGCTCTTCCCACACTGCCCAAATTTGTAGGGCCATTCCAGCCCTGTGTGGACTTGCATGTGGCAGGTCAGGTGGCTTATCCTTCTGGATAACAGGGGGCCCATTCTGCTCCTGACCCATCTACCAGCCCAGGAGGACAGCTGTCCTGAGGACAAGCCGTCTTCCCACTAAAGACTGAGGCAAAGCCGTCTTCCCACTAAAGACTGCTAAGCACTTCTGCCTTCTCTTCATTTGCAGTTACTGAGTTTTCTCCCTCATTCAATAGAGAACAAAGTTTGATCTTACTCTTCTTTTTGCTCTTAATATATTTATAAAAACATTTTTTATTATCCTTTACAGAAGTTGCCAAATTAAGTTTGAACTGAATTTTGGTCTCCCTAATTTTTTTCTTATGTGCCCTAGCAACCCCCTTAAATATTTTCTGAGACCTCACCCTCCTTCCAATGATGATACATCCTCTTTTTATTCCTAAGTCTCTTCAAAACCTCCTTGCCCATCCTGGCTGGATGTTTGCCTTGTTGACTCATCTTTTGACACACAGGATTGGTTGGACAGTTGGTTCCTGTGCCCTCAAGATCTCTGTTTTGAAGCACATCCAGCTTTCCTGGACTCCTTTCTTTTCAAGGACTATTTTCCAAGGAACTCTCTGAATAAGTCTCCTAAACAGGCCAAAGTCTTCCCTCGGGAAGCACAATGTGAAAGTCTTATTGATGTTTATCCTGATTTCACCAAATATTGAGAATTCTATAATTTCATGATCACTGTTCCCCAAGCGGCCTCCAACCACCTCATCTCCGCCCAGCCCATCTCTATTCTCAAAGAACAGGTCGAACATGGTCCCTCTCCTGCTGGGCTCATTTCCAGCTCTGACAAAACGTTGTCCTCCCAACACTCTAAAAGCTTGGAGACCGCAGTTGAGTTTTACTGCTCCAGAGGCTTGTTCAGCCTTCAGCTCTTCAGTTCAGGAATTCAGTGTCCCAGGGCTCATTAACATCCTGAGCACCTTAACAAGCTAAGCCTCTAGGAAAAATTTGATTTCAGTTTCCAAATAATCTGTGGTTAATTTGACAGATTTCAGAAGTGTATTCAAACTGAAGGTATTCTATTTAAAAAGAGAGTGAGAAAAGATTTTTTATGTCCTGTTTAGATTTCTTTTTCCTGTTAATTCAATTATATATGCAATCTTCAATTGACACTGAATCCAAGTACCTCCTCATGCAGTTTGAATGGATATGAAAATCAAGACCCTTCATGGCTGACAATCAATCAGACTCTGTCCCTACCCCCACCCCAGCATTTCCCCCACCCAAGGCCTGGCACTCAGAGCAGCCTTGTGCAAATCTGAGCTCCCTCCAGCCCAGGCTGCACCTGCAGCTTTCAGCTCCTTGGCTCCAACTCCCACCTGCTTTCCTTGGAGAAGGAGCTGCCTGAGACACAGAGGTATGTTCATTTATTGTCAGCCAGCAAAGCCAAGGGAAGGCACATCTCCATCAAATGCAAAAGTCATTCTCCCTGGCCTTGCCCTGCCCCTGATCCCCACAGCCTGTCCTGTTTACTTCATCCCTGCATTGCCAGGGACTTTCTAGGACAAGGGAGCTCTGCTCTGGATGTGGAGGGAGATGCAAGTGCCACCACTGCATTGGGAACAACAACTCATCAGGTTTGTCCTTTGGGGGTCAGGAACTGGTGAGACTCAGAGGCACAGAAAGTTTCTCTTCATGGCCCACAGACCACAGTTGAACAGGACACAATTTAATAACAATCACGCTCTTCCCTGAGCTATGCGCTATGTCTCAGCAGTGTCTGATTAGTCCACCATCCACAAGTGATTTCCATACTAAAATTACTTTCAGACAAACATAGTTCTATGATAGATACAAACACAATTAAGTTCTTGTATCAGGATTCTTGTCCTGGAGTGGGGGCAAAACAGCTCCAACAATTCCTGATTTGCAAAGCTGTCTGTGGTGGATAGAGAAGGGAGGTAAGGCTGCTCTTGGTGTTGAGGAAATGCTGAAACCAGCCTGACTCATTTCATCTCCTCCTGTCCTGGCTGATCTCCCCTCTTTCCCCTCCCACCCATTGGCTTTTCTCTCCCCCCAGCCCCCAGGGAAGAGCCTGGCTCTGTGTTCTCCATCCCCTCCTCGCTGGCACTGCCAGGCTGGGATGAGGAGCCCCTCAGCCTTCCCTGCTCCAGGCTGGACAAGCCCAGCTCCCTAAGGCTCTGCTCACAGCCCAGGGGCTCCAGCCCCACCTTGGAGGCCCTTCCCAGACCCTGCTCCAACTGCCAGACATCTTTCCTGTCCTGGGCAACCAAAACCAGGCCACAGTGACCTGGATAATCCCTGTCCTTGATATCCTGGTCACACAGCCCTCGCCCCTTGTTCCCCTGTCAGGCTTTGGGGTGGATCCTGTGGAACATCCTTTGGTGGAGGCTGTGGCTCCAGGTGGGCCGAGGGGGATCCCGGGGGACAGGGACCCTGCTGGGCATGAACAGCATTGGACTTGTTGGGAGAAACTGTGAGGGGGAGCTGGGGCAGAGTGACCAACCCAGTGACCTCACACAGCACTGCTGGGATGTCACACAGCCCCTCTGGGATGTCACAGCCTGCTCTGTGAGGTCACAGCCCATTCTCCAATGTCACCGAGCTGGTCTCTGATGTCACAGTCAACTCTGTGATATCATAGTCTGCTCTGGGATGTCAGACCTCTTCCCTGTGATGTCACATCTGGCTCTGTTATGTCACAGAGGCAGTCTATCTTGTCATAGCTCCTCAATGACTCCACATAACCCACTCTGTGATGTCACACAGCCCACAGCCATCCTCATGTTACTAGAAGATAAATTGTCTACACCAGCTGAGCTGACACGAGGACATTATTCTCCAAAACCCCAGGCCTATGGAAAGCACACAATACTCATTGTGTGAGAAGGGGAACTGGAAGTTCAGCAGCCTCAGCGTCCTGCCAGCTCAGCCAGGCCCATGGGAACATTGGGGTCCACGAGCACCAGAGACCACCAGAGAGACCGCCAGGACAGAAGAACGCATGGGTAAAGGGGAGGGGAAATATGTTAATGATTTTGGGGAAATGATTATCATATGTATGTTTAGTCCGGGACAGTCAATGAATTTGTGAGCAAAATACAGAAAATAAACAGAAACTTTCCTGTACTCAGTACACACAGCTTTGGGAGGAGCTATCCCCTGTGCATCGCCCTGAATAAAGAATGCTGCTTCTTTATGATACATTGGTGTTAAGGAGTTTTCTGTTTTACTGAATTTTTGGTAATGCTCCCACTGCCAAGGAAAGCTCTGTCTCCCATTGTTCTCAAACAGAGAAGGGCTGGTGGCAGATGTGGGGCTTAGAGGCTGCCTGGGGCACAGTGACCATGAAATAATAAAGTTTTCCATGTTCTGTGAGAGAAGGAGGGGCAGCAACAAAATTTCTGCACTTTAATTAGGAAGGGCAGGTTTGGCCTATTAAGGATGCAGATTTGAGGAATACCAAAGAAGGTACAGATTTTTTTTTTTAAAGAAACAGCCCTTAAAAACAAAGGGGTCCAGAAAGGATGGACACATTTCAACAAAGTAATCTTAAGGGGGAAGGAGCAACCTGTCCCAGTGTGGCAAAAGATGAGCTAGTGAGGAAAATGACTGGCCTGGCTGTCCATGGATCTTTGGTATGAACTTAAAGGGAAAAAAGAGGATGCATCATTTTGAAAAGACAAACAGGCAACTAAAAAGTATTTAAGGATGTTGTTAGGTTATGCAGAAAGAAAAGGAAAGAGGTGAAAGCTCAAGTAGAGCTTAATCTGGCCACTTCTGTGGAAAATAATAGGAAATGTTTCTATAAATAAATTAGTAGCAAAACACCAGATAAAGAGAACCTCTACTCTTTATTTGGATGCAGTGGCGAATAGAGTAACTAAAGAAAAGGCTGAACTGTTTAACATCTTGTCTGTCTCAATGTTCAATATTAGAACAGGTTGTTCTCAGGACAAGTGTTCTCCTGAGCTGGTAGATGGGCACAGGGAGCAGAACAGCCCCCTGGAATCCAGGAGGAAGCAGTTGCTGACCTGCTGAGCCACTCAGATGCCCACAGTTGTATGGGATCAGATGGGATCCATCCCAGGGGGATGAGGGAGCTGGTGGATGAGCTCCCCAAGCTGCTCTCCATCATTTACCATCAGTGCTGGCTCAGCAGGGAGGTTCCAGAGGACTGGAGGTGCCAGTGTGAGCCCATCCCCAAGAAGGGCTGGAAGGAGGAGATTGGGAACTCCAGGCCTGTCAGCCTGACCTGGGTGCCTGGCAAGGTTATGGAACAGATCACCTTGAGTGCCATCCCAGGGCATCCACAGGATGGCCGAGGGATCAGAGACAGCCAGCATGGATTTAGGGTAGGCAGGTCCTGCCTGACCAAGCTGGTCTCCTTTTATGACCAGGTGACCCGCCTGTGGATGTGGGAAAGGCTGTGGATGTTGTGTGCCTAGAATTCAGCAAAGCCTTTGTCTCTGACAGCATTCCCTGGAAAAGCTGCAGCCCACGGCTTGGGCAGGTTCCCTCCTTGCTGGGAGATTTAAGAGCTGGCTGGAGGCTGGGCCCAGAGAGTGGTGGGGATGGTGCTGCACCCAGCAGATGTCCAGGCACTGGTGGTGTCCCCCAGGGATCTGTGTTGGGCCCAGTCCTGTTTAATATCTCCACTGATGATCTGGGTGACGGGATGAAGTCCACCATTCACAAATTATAGATGGTACCAAGCTGGGTGTGAGTGTTGATTCTGTGGGAGCATAGGAGGGCTTTGCACAGTGACCTGGACAGGTGGATCCAGGGGATGAATCCAATACAATCAGGTTTAACAAGACCAAGTGCCGGGTCCTGCACTTAGGCCACAACAACCCCTGCAGTGCTACAGGCTGGGGAAAGAGTGGCTGGACTCTGCAGCCAGGCAGAAAGGGACCTGCAGGGACTGATGGACAGCAGGTTGGACATGAGTGTGCCCAGGTGGGCAAGAAGGCCAATGGCTCCTGGCCTGGATCAGGGATGGTGTGGCCAGCAGGAGCAGAGCTGCTGTGCCAACACTGATCTGCCCCCAGCTCTGCACACAGACATTGCTGCTGCAAGTCCAGAGTAGGGAACACAAGGGCATCTCTGGAAAAAAACTTGGCTGGGAGATCCTTTAGTTCCTTTAAAGCCACCAAGAGTGCAGCCCCTCATTGACACAGTCTCTGGCCACAGGGAAGGTGGAGAGAAACAAAATGAGAAATGGCAAAAACAACGACATTTCTTTGTGGACAATATGAAAAACTAATACAAAGGAAAAAAGAACAAACCACAACCAAAGCAACAAGAAGTATGAAAGATGTCTTTTAGTACAAGTGATTGGCAGAAATTGGCCAGCAGTTTAAAGTCCCTGAAACCATCCAGTCATCAGTCTCCACACTGCAGCCTTGAGCTCCTGGTTCCTCAGGCTGTAGATGAGGGGGTTCAGGACTGGAGGCACCACCGAGTACAGAACTGACAGGGCCAGATCCAGGGATGGGGAGGACATGGAGGGAGGCTTCAGGTAGGCAAACACTGCCATGCTGACGAACAGAGAGACCACGGCCAGGTGAGGGAGGCAGGTGGAAAAGGCTTTGTGCCGTCCCTGCTCAGAGGGGATCCTCAGCACAGCCCTGAATATCTGCACATAAGAGAAAACAATGAACACAAAACAACCCAATTCCAAACAGATTGAAAACCCAAGGAGCCCCAGTTCCCTGAGGTTTGAGTGTGAACAGGTGAGCTTGAGGATCTGGGGTACCTCACAGAAGAATTGGCCCAGGGCATTGCCATGGCACAGGGGCAGGGAAAATATAGTGGCCGTGTGCATGACAGCAGTGAGAAAGGCACTGGCCCAGGCAGCTGCTGCCATGTGGGCACAAGCTCTGCTGCCCAGGAGGGTCTCGTAGTGCAGAGGTTTGCAGATGGATACATAGCGGTCATAGCACATAAAGGTCAGGAGGTAATATTCTGATCCAAGAAAGAAGAAAACCAGAAAGACCTGAGCAGCACATCCAGTGTAGGAGATGTTCCTGGTGTCCCAGAGGGAATTGTGCATGGCTTTGGGGACAGTGGTGCAGATGGAGCCCAGGTCACTAAGGGCCAGGTTGAGCAGGAAGAAGAACATGGGTGTGTGCAGGTAGTGGCCGCAGGCTACGGCGCTGATGATGAGGCCGTTGCCCAGAAGGGCAGCCAGGGAGATGCCCAGCAAGAGGCAGAAGTGCAGGAGCTGCAGCTGCCGCGTGTCTGCCAATGCCAGCAGGAGGAAGTGGCTGATGGAGCTGCTGTTGGACATTTCCCGTGCCTTTGCTTGGGGATCTGTAAAAAAAGTAATCATGGAATAATTGGGTTTGGAGTGGACTTTAAATATCCCAGCACAGTCTGGGGGCACTTTCCCCCCACTGCCTGCCCGGGGCTCTGCTGCCTGGAGCTGTTCCTGCCATGAACTTCTTCCCTGTGACCAGGGCTGGGCCCTGCCAGTGCTGCCAGAGCCCAGCCCAGCCCTGGGGGCTCAGCTCTGCCCTGCAGACCCCTGCCAGCTCAGGCACTGCCCAGGGGCAGCTCTGGCTCTGCAGGCTCTGATGGCAACATCAGAGCAACCCTGAGGACGCTGGATAAACGACACTGATGCAGCTTCTAGGGGGCCCTGTGCTGATTTCTCTCACTGCCTCGTTGAGCAACATCTGAGAAAAATTTTTTTTCTCATCCTGGACTGACAGATGAATATCTGTTTGCAATTTCTGATCAAGGCCACCCAGACCAATAGTTTAAAAAAGCAGGATTTTCCCTTTTATGCAGCTCCTGCCTTGCTCTGCTCCCTGTATAATCTACTTGGAAATGTTCTGCAGTTAAATGCTATGCTGGGAGCAGTCCTGAACAATGCAGCATCCTCACCACACCATGAGAGCCATCCCAAGCCTTAGCAGCTGTCTCTGTTCACCCAGATCTTTTCCCCCAGCTCTGGGAGCAGCTGCCAGGGCTGGCTGAGAGCTGTCCCTGGCAGGCAGCAGAGTCCCTGCCCCAGCACAGTGCCCTGGGCTGCAGGACCCTGCTCTGCAGGACAGCCCTGGGCACCCCTGGCGGCTCTGCACAAGAGACAATCAGAGAATGTACTCACAGGGTCTGTAGACATTGGGATGTTCCAGCTTGAGGAGATGGCTCCAGGAGCTGCAGCTGCATTGTCCTGCAGCCAGAGGTTCCTGTGCCAAGGGCTGGCAGTGATTGTGCCCCAGGCACTTCGCAGCACCTTCCCAGCCCTGACTGATTGAAGGTCTCTGTGCTTCTATGCCTCTGTGCTGTGCCCGGGGTGGCTGCAGGCAGTGCCCCAGCCCTGCTGGGCTGAGAGAAGAGCTGCTCATCAAGAGAAATGTGCTTTTGAAGCTTTGCTTGGTTACCAGGAGCTGCCTCTGTGCCAGGAGCCCAGCCCAGCTCAGCAGCACAGACATAGCACAAGGACCTTAATGAGCCTCTGGGGCTTTGGGCTCAGGCCCTGACCATCAGTCCCTGAGAGGGAGCTGAAGAAACCTCTCCAGAACTCCAAGGCGGAATCCAACTCCAAAGTTTCTTGGACTTTTAATGGGTCCCAGTGAGGAACACGACTGAGAAAGTGTCCCCAGGCCCCAGGCAGAGCAGAGAACTGGAGGTAGTGATGACAGATGGGGACAAAGAGAATTCAAGCCTTGGTGCCCTGGGGCACAGCAGCATGGTCTGTGCCACCAAGGGCTGGGAGAAGAAACCTTCTTCTGAGGCACTGGGGCTTTCTGGCACAGCCCCAGCCAGGCTGGGCACTGTCAGCCCCTTGTCCTGCCCTCAGCATCCCCCATTAGCCCACATCCCAGTGGCCTCAAGGATCTGCTGGAAGGAGTCCCTGGGGAGCCTTGCTCAGGAATGGCCCTGTGGGGACTCCTTAATGCTCCCTGCAGGGACTGCAGGTGTTTCAAAGGACTTTGGGTTTGGCTTTTGCCTTGGAGTCTCTGAGAGGTCTGTGCAACCATGGCCTCCAATTATCTGCTTTAATTAGTCCCTGGAGAGAGGCTTTGTGAGTTACAACACTCAGTGGGGCTCATTAATGCCTCAAGGTACTTCAGTTATTTCAAGGTACTTGGTATTTCCCTTCTTATACAGACTCTGTGAAGCCTTTGTGCAGTCATGGCCCCAGTTATCTGCTTTAACGTGTCCCTTGAGAGCTTTGTACTGACACTCAGTGAGGCTCATTAATGCCTTGAGATACTCAAGGTTTTTAAGGTACTTTATGGATTTAAGGATAGTTTTAAGTACTTTTAAGAATTTTCCTTCCCACACCGAGTCTCTGAGAAGTTTTTGTGCCATCCTGGCCTCCAATTCTCTCTTTCAAGAAGTCCATGAGGAGCCTGTGTTGGGTATCTTCCCCCTTTCTCTTTTACAACAAAGATGGAACTGAAAGAATTTTGTAAGACTTTCTAAAAGCATCCAAACAAACATGGGACAATCACAATACAACAACAACCACTAAGAGAATTAATAATCCTGTTTTAGCTAGACATCATCCAACCCTTCAGTTCCTTGTATTGGAAGAGTTTTTTGAACTAGTCTTTGTTTTCCACTTGAAGCTTCTTGAACTCTTCATTCAGTACTTGAATGCTCTTGTGGATTGACTCACTGTGGCTGCAGAGGTTCATGCATCACATGCCCTCAGAGTCTACTCGGCCATGCCCATGTGCCCAGAGTAAAAACTCTATCACTGTTCTGCAAGGTGGCATGTCTGATGGTCTCTATGTCTGAGAGCTGGCCACTCAATGTGTGGGACGTAGCATAGTTTTGCTTACTTAAGAGGCACCCAAGATGGTCTAATTGTCCTAAAGCTTTTGCTGCAGCCACCCAAGGTAGTCCAAATTGAGGGTGCTGCCATCTGATACCTGGATTGGAGCTTGCAATGCCATCTCTTTGATATCATCCAATACTTCTCTGGGGATGCCTGCTCCTTGATCAGTTGGTAGGCTGTGTTGTCTTTCTCCAGCTAGATGGTTGATTGTCAATTCTGCCCTTGCATCATTATTAGCATAGTCTGCTATTAATTCATTAAGTAAACACTTCCATCCCCCTTCCCCCAGGGTGTATTCTGTAGATGATAACAAAATGGTCATAATATATTTTAAATCAGGGAGTTAGGCATGTGCTGTAAACATGGCTGTCATTAGCCCATTAAAACAAAGTAAGTCCTTCCTATGCTCTTTAGCTGCTTGTGAAGATCCTTGATTTCCCCATAAACCAGTGGCTGAGACCTGGGATTCTGCCCCCTTCCTTCATAACATATGGGTGCAACGAGGAGTTTCCTAAATATTTCCCAGTCTCCTTCCTTAATTAGATGGTGGACTTCTAGGGTGGAGTTCTGGAGGCATGGCCCCGGGTGAAGGTGGAATAATTGGCAGTGGGGGCATGACCCACAGTCGAGGCGGTAGAGTCTAGAGGTTCGTTCTGGGTGGAAGAGAATGTTGTGATAGCAGGAAGTCAAGGAGCCAAGATGGCATGAGGGTGGTCAGGCCACATTCAGGCTCCTTCCATCTCGAGTCTCCAGGTCACAGTGCTCCAAGAGGGTGTGTTCATCACCATCTTGGAGCATCGTGGAAGGTCTAAGAAATGCAGGTTTGAGAGGAGGTCCTGAGTTAGGAGTTACCAATGGATTGAATTTTCGACACACCGCTTGCTGGTGAAGGGTCTCAAGAATGGTGTGGGAGATGGGGAGTATGTGGGGTGCAATGGGGTCCCTTTAGACTGAAAGGTTGTACAATTTAACTCCCACTGAGTCCCAAAATTTGGTAATATAGATTTTTTGGAAAAATTTTAATGATCCACCTCACAATTGATTTAATTTGCTCTTTGTAAATATTTTGTCATGATCAGTGAGAATTAACAAAGCATCCATATATGCTCCTTTCTACTTTGGACATCTGGCTGTCCATTTTTCTTTTTATCCGCCTTAGGGGGAACAGCCACTGAACACTCCAATTTAATAATGGGATGTGGGCTCATACTATAAAAACACAGCAGCAAAATGGACAATAAATGTCTTGCATTTCCACAAACCCACCTGCAATCCTTCGCCGGTGAAACCATCATTGTCCCTGCAGATCCTGGCCAAGGTCCCTCGAAGCAATGATGAATCTGCCAGGCTGGCACAATCCAAAATCACAGGGGACACTGGCCTACCCACCAGTTAACCCCAGCTGACATGATTCAATGTCACGGTCCCTGTTTGGGTGCCAAAAGTCACAATGAGGGTGACTGTGACAAACCTTTCTGGTTCCCCAACTTCAGGGCAATGGTGGTGAAAATGAAAAGGACCAGATGCTGGGGAAGATGAAACAGGAAAGCCTTATAAATATGATCACCTGGCAAAAGATTTTGAGAATATGGAAACTATAAGTGAGATTGAAATGAAAGCAAGCTTTGAGACACCAAGCCCTAGTTACTGAACAAATGGAAAACAATGGTATGGCTTGCTGAAAGGAATCTTCTTTTGATGAAACAATACCCTCTGCTTGCAGACAGGTCCAAGGGTCAGAGCAGACCCTACTAGCTTGGCAGAGGGGGTCCAAAGAGTAGTTTTTAGGATTTAAAATGTAACACAATATGGTAATGTAATGATTCTTATAGGCTCTATGTAAATGCTTAAAGACTTGTATCTTGTACTAGATTGGTTAGTGAAAATTAGAATATGCAACACAAAAGAAGATTTATTGTATTGTAATGGGAACTCCCCTCCTCTTTTGGGTATCCATTTTGGGCACCTCTTTTGAGCCCCTCTTATGGGCCTGCTCCGAGCTGTGGCTGGCAGCTCCAAACAAGGCCCCTGCACTCACACCCATTGCAATAAACCACAAGTTCCAAGACCTGACTTCAGAGATCTCTCGCCTCTGTCCGTCCCAACTGTCCTACACCCCGATGCTTCTACAAGCAGGATCAATGGAGTTGCCCAAAAAAACCTTTAATAACAGGGTGAAAAACAATAAACATGGAGAAGTCAAGCACAGTACAAGGGGTGAGATCCAAAGATCTGAGATAAAGGCGAAGCAACAATATATACACTTGGGGGTAGAACACTCTAGAACAAAAATCATAGACGGGAAACAAGTAACCAATAGGGGAGGTGAACTTTGACAACTTAGCATAACAACACTAAAGGCATATGAGGGAACACTCAAACTCACCCTAAGTTAAACGAATGATTCCCAGGGCTTGAAACTTGTGCCCAGGTCTTCCGTGGTAAAATCTGTCTGACTCTGAGTTACAGCTGGGCTAACTCCCACACCGCTGCTTTGCTCTGGACCCTTGGCACCATGTGGCCCAACAGAGCTACAGTGATGTCCTTGGTTCCACGAGGCCCCATAGTGTCACAATGGTCCCTTGGATCCATGGTGCTCTGCACTGTCACAATGGCCCCTTCATTTCACAAGGCTCCCAAATGTCACGTTGGTCTCCATAGGAAGGATACCATGGAGCCCCCATGTTTCAGGAGCTGATGAACAGCAACCACCAGAGGTCAAGGCAAGCCTGATCTGTCTGTCCTGGCAGGTTTGCTTGGAGCAACCCTTGGATATTCAGAATTATGAAAGTGGAGTCCTAATTTCAGACATTTTTGGCAGGAGAAGGATGATTTTTTCTATATAAAGCAAAGCACAGAGTCTTTTCCAGTTGATAGTGGAGCCCTGGAAAAAGTTAAAGATAGAATCTAAAATGTTAGGCTTTGTGTTTTCCCAGATCAACTGCACCTGTGTAAGCAGTATGATAAATTACAGAACTGTTAGATGGGATGATTGTTTCGTAATTAAATATAAATATTATATAACCATAAGAAGAATAATGAGAAACTATGTTGGAAATTCAGAGGGGGGCTGAGCTTAGCTGAAATCTATGTATACAATAGAACAATATAAGTTTAACAATTAACATGAAAGTTATATAACGATAGAGTATAAAACATGATCATTTTGGATGTATGGTCGGAATCAGATTTGGGTAATACCCCGATTCCCAGAGCTCTTAAATAAAAAGCACCGCATATAATCCCTACGTGATTATGTTTTTGAACGCTAACACAGGGCTTGGTACATAGGTGAGTTCTGGTACTCAGGAGTTAAAGACCAGCCAGACCTGTCTGTCATGGCAGCTTTTGTCCAGCAGCAATCCTTGGATACACAGAAATTTGGAAGTGGAATCCAAATTTTGGCCATGGATACCTGGAAAAAATGGACAGTTCTTTTCCATACAAAGGAAAGCCCAGAGCCTCAGTGTTTCAGGGGCAGATGGGAGTGGCCTTCCACATTCCAAGGTCAGCCAGACTGTTCAGGTGACCCCTGGGAGACCAAGGCAGCCATATCTGTTTCATGTACCCTTGCCTCCGCATGGCCCTGCAGTGTCACAATGGCTCCTTGCTTCCATGAGGCCTTGGAGTTCCATAATGGTTCTCTGCTTCCATGATGCCCTCAGGTGTCATAATGGCCCCTTGATTACAAAAGTCCTTAAGCATCTTAATGGTCTCCAGGTTTCCACAAGGACCCACAGTGCCATAATGGGCTTTGAGTTCCATGAAGTCCCGCGGTGTCCAATGGTCCCTTGGTTCCATTGGGGCCAGTAGCGCAACAATTCCCTTGGTTCCACAAGTTTCCATAGTGTTACAATGGCCCCTTCCTTCCATGAGGCCCTGCAGGGTCACAATGTTCCTTTGGTTCCATGGGGCCCCACAGTGTCACAATGGTCTCTGTGATTCTATGGGGCCTTGCAATGTCACAGTGCTCTCCATGGATCCACGGTGCCCTGCAGGATCACAATGGCCATTTGGCTCCACGAGGCCCTGAAATGCAGCAATGGCCTCTTGGTTCCACAAAGCCCCGCTGCTTTTCACTGGCCCCTTGGGACCGTGCGGCCCAACTGGGCCACACGTTCTTGGTTCAGAGAGAACAGAAAGATGTTCTTAGTTCCACCAAGCCCCACAGTGTTACAGTGGCCCCTTGGATCCATGGTATCCTGCAGGCTCTCACTGTTCCCCTTGGTTCCACAAGTTCCTACAGTGGAACAAGTTCCACAAGAGCCTGCAGTGTCACCATGGCCTATTGGTTCCACAATGCTCTGCATTTTCACAATGGTCTCCATAGGAAGGAAACAAGTGAGCCCCAGTGGTGCAGGATCAGGTGAGAGGCAGACACCAGAGGCCAAGTCTAGCCAGACTTGACTGTATGGGCAGATTTTGTCTGGGAGTCACCCTTGGATATAGAGAATTTTAGACACAGAATCCCAATTTTGGCCATGGGCATCTAGACAAGAAAGACAGTTCTTTTTCATATGAATAAAAGCACAGAGCCCCAGTGCTTCACGGTCAGATGGGAAGTAACCCTTGACATGTGAAATTCAGTGGGACCTGTCAGACAGACCCCAGGAGTCCAAACCAGGCAGACTTGCTCCATGTTCCATTGACTTCATTGATGCCCACACTGTCACAGTGTAATCCTTGATTCTATGAGGTCTTGCAATGTCACAATGGCTTCTTGGTTTCATGAGACCCAACAGAGTCACAGGGGTCCCTGGGCTCCAAGCAGCCCTGCTGTGTCACAATGGCTCCTTGTTTCTATGGGCCCCACTGTTTGATCATTGACCCTTGCTTCTATAGAGGCCCCTGAGTTCCAGAATGGTCTCCTTGATTCCAGGAGGTTCCGTAGTCTCACCATAGTTTCCTTGGATCTCCATTGTGACAACTGACCCATGGTTCCATGAGGTTCCATAGTGTCACCATGGTCGCTGTCAGAGGCTAGATGAGATCAATGTCCGGAGACACCTTGGGATGCTCAGAATGCCTGTGTGGGGCCAGGGCTGGGTCAGGCCTTGGTTTGTGGTGGATCAGAGCCCCGTCCCCAGCAGTGGCCTGGCAGAGCCATCAATCACATAGCAAATGCTGTGCTAACCCCACTCTGATTGGCTGAGCTGTCAATCAATCACACACTAGCAGCTGGTCTACCCTGGGTTTGACTGGACAAGCAACTGGCAGTCCCACCCCAGGGGTGGGCCCATGAAGGCCCAGGGAGTTAAAGCCAGAGCATGAGGCCAGCCCATGGCCTGGATCTTGTCTTCTCTTGGGGTTTCTGTGTTCGCGATGCTGGAACCCAAGTAGCTGGTACGTATGTGCGTGTTGTTCTATAGATCTTCTGTCTTTCTGTTGTTCTCTATTTTTTCTCCTTCTAATCCTACTTACCTGGAACATTTTTGGTAACTTCACAAGTTAAGGGTTAAAGGTTTTTAGGTTAAATGTGTGGGAATCCAGGGCACAGGGAATATTTCTCTGTCTGCTCTGAGGTATCCTGACCCCCAGAGAAACACTGCCTTTAACCTTCCCCCATGGAGAGCACTTCCAGGACTTTGAGACAGATTAGAGTTTACCAAAGTCTGAAAAAGATTAGAGGGTAGTATAGTATGTCACTTGGGTGCGAAATTTAGGTTTTGGGACTTTTAATATGATGTAGATAGGAAGCAAGTTGGAGGAATTTGAATGTAGTCCCTGTCTTCTTCTTCTTCATCATCTACTCCATTTTCTTCAGTGTTGGTGGCACAGGGTGATTGATCAAGGAAAGCAGAATGTAGAGGTTATGTGGACAGTCAAGGAATTAATTATGTGTAGATAAGTAGAAATAATGTATGTTTAAAGAGTTAATTGGTTGAGAAAACTTTAAAAGACCTTGAAACTGTACATTTTAGAGCCATTTTGAGGTATTTGTCCTATGTGCTGAGCCTGGTGTGCACAGCATGCAAAACTTTAGAGAAGTTAACATTAAACAAGAAGCTGAAGACCAAAAAAGTCTGTTGCATCTCTTTTTACCTGGCACAGAACTGCAACAGGAGGGTTTCTCACATCCAGAGAGCCCAGGATAAAACAAACATCAATAAATGGCACCTTGACAATATTTATTATAGGATGTTTTTTCCATAAAGTTGTTTAATGAAGAGTGTTGTCTTATTAATAGCTAATCATGTGAAATGTGTTGATTAAATGAACAATGAGGTCCACCTCTAGCAAACTAAGGTATAAAAGAAGAGGATTGGAAAAAGGGTGGCTTTTAGACCTTAGACTTGTGATCTGAGTCTGTGTTATCTCTGATTGAATGGTGATATTTTGGGATCTGTGGGGTCTATTGGGGCTCCCTTCTAAAGCTCGAGACCCATCAGGAGCTTCTCTAATAAACTTTGCCTGAAGCTCCCACTGTGCCCGTTACAGGAACCCCTGTGAGTTTCTGGGACATCCCGGATCTTTGGCAGCCTGGGGACTCCTAGGATGTCACCGTGGAGCCGCCATGAGTGCCTGTGACAGATCAGTGCCTTTGCAGCCCAAGGTCCCCTGAGATGACACCATGGAATGGCTGTGACTGCCTCTGACCACAAGACTCTTTGCCATGCCCAGAAAGCCCTGGGAGGTGTCCATGGAGCCCCTGTCTCTGCCTCTGATATTCCAGCTCTGGAACAGCCTGGAGACTCTTGGAAAGTCCCCATGGAACCCCTCTGAGGGCCTGTGACAAATCTGATCCTTAGCAGGCAACCATCACCAGCGCCCTGTTGCTATGGTCAGTTTCCATGGCAACCATCACCAGCTCCCTGTGGCTATGCTCAGTCAATTGGCAGCTCCATGGAGACCCCATGCCAGGGGTGGTTTCCATGGACACCAGCTCAGGCCTGCAGCCACAGCCCATTGCCGTGGCAACCACTGGCAGCCCTATCCCCAGGCTCATGGGATCCCAGAACCACAGAATTGGCTGAGCTGGGAGGGACCCATCAGGATCCTCCAGTCCAACTGCTGGCCCTGCACAGGACACCCCAACAATGCCAGCCTGGGCCTGGCAGCGCTGTCCAAACGCTGCTGAAGCTCAGAGAGCCCTGGAGCTGGGACCCTTCCCTGGGGAGCCTTGGCAGGGCCCCAGCAGCCTCTGGGCAAAAACCTTTTCTTGACATCCAACCTGAGCCTGCCCTGACTCAGCTGCAGCCATTCCCTTCACTCCTGTCTCTGGGCACCAGAGGGAAGAGGTTCCCACAGCCCCAGCCAGGAACCCGCTTCCAAGGCTGTTGCCATGGCCACCAGGGCTGGGACCAGCTGGGATGCTCGGTTTCCACGGGCCGGGGTTCAGGAATGAGATTCGCCATATTCCTGCTCCGGCTAAAACCACGCTGCCACTGGCTGCTCTCCTGACTCCCATGGAAAGTACAAAATGCAAAGATCCCAGGCTGGGATAAGAACAATTTATTGGGAACAGCAATGAGATAAGGAACAAATGGAACAGAAACAATATTGACAACAGAAGGGATAAATAAAACTGTTTACAGGAAAAACTAAAACAGAACTCACTGGGTCTTCCTGGCCACAATTTCCCCTTCCTGGAAAGGACACCCTTCTTCTCAGGGAGAGAGAGAGTCCCTTTCCTGCCCCTGGCAATGATCTGAGGTGGGAGTGAATGTAATGACACGTCCATAGCCAGACCCTCATGTTTTTCAATGCCACATCATGTCACTGGGAGGGGCAGGACAAGGGACAGGTGTCTTCCCCACATAGATCACAGGGAAAATGGATCACCAGAGGTCTTCACAACATGGATCCTCTAATGATGGATGAAGTTGGGGCAGTGCACAAAAATCCTCCTGCACTTGGCGCACCAGCAGGCCTTCCCTTACTGGTACCTCCATTGGTGACTGGTCAAGGCAGAGCTCTGGGTAACACTCTTCACACACTGGGGACACTCGTATGGCCGCTGCCCAGTGTGGATGAGCTGGTGGGTGACGAGGTTGGAGTTGTGCTTGAAGCCCTTCCCGCATTCAGGGCAGTGGAAGGGCCTCTCCCCAGTATGAATCTGCTGGGGGCAGAGATCGGACCTGATCCAAAACCTCTTCTGACACTCAGGACACTCATAAGGCTTCTCCACAGTGTGTATACGTTGGTGGGTGAGGAGGTGGGAGCTGCAGCTGAAGCCCTTCCCACATTCCCCACACTCGTAGGGCCATTCCCCAGTGTGGATCATCTAGTGGCTGATCAGGGTGCCGCTCTGCCTGAAGCTCTTCCCACACTCCAAGCACTTGTAGGGCTTCTCCCCATGATGAAGCTGCTCATGGAGCACCAGCTCTGAGCTCTGGCTGAAACTCTGTCCACTTTCCTGGCACAGGGTGGGTCTTTCCTCCTCAGAGTGCCCTGGGCTGGGTTTGGAGGCCCTCCTCCTGTGGGATCTCTGGGGATTTTCCTCCGTAGTGGAATTCTGCACTGTGGAGTCACTCAAAATGGCCTCTTCCACAAGGTTTTTCCATGGAGATTTTTCCTCCCTGGTCTCCATCCTCAGCTCCTTGTCTGGGGGAGGAAGGACAAGGAGAGGATGGGATTTGCCTCCGTGCCAGAGGGAAGGGGAAGAAGATTCCCCCAGTGCATCCCTGGCAGGATGGGATTGGCAGCAGGGCTGTCCTGCAACCACGGGCTGTGCTGGACTTGGAGATGGAGCAGGAGAGAGGGGGAAAGGGGCACTGACTTCCTCCTCACCTGCCTGGGTGTCCTGAGGCATCTTCCTTTTCCTCGCAGCCTCTTCCATCCAATCAAGGTTTGGGAATGGAAAATCCTGTTTTGGGAGAAAAACAAGGGATGAGAACATTGATTTTTATACTGGTTTGAAGGCAAACCTGGGGGAGAGTCTAAACCAGAATAACAATTTAAAAATAAAATGAAGATCAAGGCAATGATACAGAAATGCTGCCTTAAACTGACAGAGTCAGAATATAACCTGACACCCTGCTGGTCGGGGTGGTGGCAGCAGTCCCATTAAATGGTGGCTGCTGTCCTTTTGGAGTTATGAATGTGATTCTATCGAAGCAGTGATCCTGTAGAAGGGTCTGGTCTTCCTCTGAAGGTCCAGTGGTGGTTATGGACCTCTTGTCCTCTGGGAATCCAGTCGGCAAGCTGCTCCTTGGGTTGCAAGCCTCAGCTTATATCCAGGTAGGAATGCTTGGCTCCTCCCCATGGGCGGGACATCCCACAATGGGATGATGGAGTTTTATCAGTCCTGAAGTGACACTCAATGGCCCGTTAGCAGAAGATTTCTCCCCTGGTGGGCGTTATTAGGGGTGAATCATGGAAGGGATAAAGAACACTGCCTTGCCTGTTTATAGCAGTTGATGAAGATGGGGATTGAAAACATGCATTTGGTTACATCTTACATTGCAACCTGAAACAGTGGGGTAATTTCTGCTCAGGGGGTGAACACCATCCCCCTTACCCAAAGTGGCTCAGGTGTAAAACCCCCACCCTGGGAAGGCCACACACACAGAGGACAATATCACACTTGTCCTGCTCCAGGGGACATCTCTGTCCCTGTCTCTCCCTTGCCTGCCCCCATTTTCTCTTTCACAGACTGGGGGGCTTTGCCAAATGTCAGAATAATTTGTCTCTTTGTCTCTGTCACCTTTGTGAACACCTACACAGAGCTTTACCTTCCTTTCATTATCTGAATTCAGCCAAATTTCCACATTTCTTTTCTCAGAATGTGTCAGCAGCTGAGCTGGAGCTGTGCAGGACTAATGGAACTTGGAATTGCCACATATTTCCTTCCTTTGTCAGTTTATTAAAGTTTGGGGGTTTTTTGCATTTCCAGAAAAAGTGTCCTGTGGGAAGAGCAAATTCAAGGCATTTTTTAAGGGTTAAATTTGATTTGTGACCAGAAACAACTTTTAATTTTCCAGTTCCCAGAGGATGCTCAAGGGGTCTGTGAGCCTCTCACACAGGGAGATGCTTGGAAGGGGTGGGAGGGAGTTTTCCCTGTCCCTGTCACCCCAGGTCATTCCCCAGGCATTTGTCCCTGTCCCTGCCACCCCAGGTGCTTCTCCAGGCATTTTTCCCTGTCCCTGCCACCCCAGGCCATTCCCCAGGGGATCTCTGTTATTCTCACCCCAGGGAATATGCCTAGGGGGTCTCCCTCCCTTTCACCCCTGTTCCAGGGGGTGCTCAGGGCAGTCTCTGTCCCTCTCAGCCCAGGGGATGCTCAGGGGTCCCTGTCCCCTCACCCTGGGGGATGCTCAAGGGGTCTCCATCCCTCTGGCCTCAGGCAATGCCTGTGCAGGGCTGGGGACCAGGGGCTCTGTGTCCCTCTCACTGCTGAGGGTGCTCGGGGCTGGGGGGGCTCTCCGACTTTCTCACACCTGGGGTGGCCGAGGGGGTCTCTGTCCCTCTCAACCCTGCTGTGACCCCACCCAAACATCTTCAGGGTCAGAGGGAAAGAGACACCCCCAAACCCCAAAAAGGGCTGAACCTGGGATTTGGTTTGGGGCTGAGGATTTAGGAAGGGGCTGGAACTGAGGCTGTGTTGGAGTTGGGGCTGAGATTTGGATTAGAGCTTGGATTGGGGTTAAGGCTAGACATGGGATTGGCTTTAGGGCTCAGACTGGGATTGTGTCTGGGGCTAGACGAGTCTGGGATGGGGCTGAGAATAAATACAGAACTGTGAGTGTGTCTAAACATGGTTAGAGATTGAGACCAGGATCAGGGTCAGGTTTGGGACTGAGCTCACCCACAGCGGGACAGGGGGGATGTCACGGTGGAATGGTTTGGGGAAAATTCTGGTTTGGGGGAAAAAACGGTGTGAATGCCTTGTGTTGGGGATTCCTCTTGCCCAAATCAATTTCTAAAAGTCACCTGATGTCTAAAAATCAAGAATGAATAAAAAAAAGACGCCAGGAGTTTCCCATTTCTAGTCTCATCCCTCTCAGGTTCTGGTGGTCCCCCATCTCAGGGCTGGTGGGGATCCCAGGGGTCCTGGGTAATGAGCTTTAATTGGTCTTATCCTAGGCAAGCTATTACAGCTCCAGAGCTCAGCTCCAAGGGGACCGAGTGCCAGAGGCCAGCTCACTCAGACCAAGGCCACGGGTCAGCCCCTAGCAAGCAGGGCGATATTCAGCTCTTATAGTGATTAGCCAGCTCTTATGATTTCAGCTTTGCTTGCTAGTTAGCTTGCCCTTGGCTTGAGGCTCCAGCAGACGGCAGAGAGAGGAGAAGGAGAAGACACCGGATGTTCCACGAGTATGGCTTTATTGGAGGGGTTCGTGAAGGGTCTCAGCTCTTCTTCTTCTGAGTTAGTAGGGGTACAGTATGCTACTTTTATACCCTTGGCCCGGTTCCAATCTTGACCAATGGCAAAAGGTTAGAGGGACCATAAATGGGCAATAGTAGGGTTAATAAGATATTGCCTTACATGGTTATAGGGATAGATTATAGGGCGGATATAGTCCCTGGAGTCAGGAAGCTTCTGTGCTGCTGTATCAGCATTTCTATTATTCAGATTCTCCACGGGGCCCTGGCTAAACTTGTAGGTTTCACTACACTGGGGATCCCCCCTCTCCAGGGTACTACTTATGGATTCTGGGAGGTTTTGGCGTCCCAGGGTTCCCCTCTCATGCCTCCCCTCAATCCAGCCAGTTGGGGTTCCCCCTTCTTTCCACTACTCTGTACTGGTTTAGGGCAAATTTGTTTGAAAACCTCCACAAGGAGTTACCTCTACAAAGCAGATTCTAGTAGCCCAACCCCCAGCCAGTTTGGGAAAATATTTCCTTGGGGAAAATTTCAAAAACCCTGTTTATTTTACAGGCAAAGCATTCACCAGCCAAGCAAATGAACAATATTAAGCAATAAGACCTCGTGCCACTCAAAAAGAGATGAAAAACTCAGAAAGTCCTTCTGTTGGCGGTAGCTCAGCTCACTCAGTCTCTTATCAGTCTCTTACCAGTCCCTCCAGTGCTGGAAATGCCACGGCCCAGGCTTGGCCAGGTGGGCCACAGGTGCGAGGTGCCGGTGGTGTTCTGGGTGTTCAGTCCAGAGCAGATTTAAACAGCTCCAAAGAAAAAGAAAAATCACAGTCCAGGGAACTTCTCTGCCTCAGCGAGCTATAAACTAACTAAAAGCAAAGGAGAGCTCCATCCCGCTGTCTGTCTGTCCATCCTGTCCGTCCAGGAGCTGAAATGTGGAGGAGTGAGTGCAGTGTATGAAAACAAACTGCAGATTCTTCCTCTTCCCCTTTGCTTTCAGAACCAGCCTTAAAGGTGCAGAACTCATTTCTGGGCTAAACATACCGATGGGGATACGAGCATCATGAAGTCACTCCAGGATACGCCCCTGCCAGGGTCAGGAGTTCCCGTCCCCACCTCATCTCCGGGCTGCCGAGGGTCCCCCAGCTGAGGTATCGCCCCTTCCACTCTCCCTGCGCCAAGGGTCCCCCCGTTCCACAGTCCTGGCTCTCACGGGGATCCCCAAAACCAATGTCCTGCCCCATCAGTACCGGGCCATCCCCGCGTGGACTCCTGTGGACCCTCTGAGGGGCGATCGAGGCTCCTCTCCCCCCAAAATAGCTCCTCTTAGGGAGCCTGGAGATATCGGGGGCTCAAGTCCAGGATCTGCCGGCTCCGAACACTCCAAAAAATCCTCCCGGAGACCCCTGACTGGAGTTATTTGGGAATGTAGCTACTTGAGCTGAGCTTCTTGCAGGACGTACAGGAGCCTTGTGTTCCTCACCATGGGGTGAATGAACCTTGTCAGTCTCACTGGTAACATTTGCTTCCTTTCCTCCAGTGATTTTAACAAACTTTTCAAGGAAGGAAAACAAATTATTTTCTCTATACTCTGGACCCACAACAGCCATTTTCCTCATCAGTTCTCCCATAAGTTCCCCAGGAGGAAGGAGGGACTGCATCAAAGTTTCCAAGAATTCTTCCAGAAAGAAACACAACCTTCTCAGTGGAGGGAACCATGAAGCAATCAAAGGCACTTGGAGTTGGAGAACAGTGCCCTGAACTCACTGTGCCAAAATAATCTTGCAATATGATTAAGAAAATTGTTGGAGAGATGCCTCTGCCCCAATTAAGGTGCAAATGAGACCAAATCCAAAGTGGATTTTATTGAACAATAAATGTGAGGTAGAGAGAAAGATGGAAAGAAAGAGAAAAGGGGGGACAGCAAGGGAGTGACAGGGACAGAGATATCCCCTGGAGCAGGGCAAGTGTGACATTGTCCCCTGTGTGTGTGGCCTGCCCGTGGTAGTAGTTTTACACCTGAGCCACTTTGGGTAAGGGGGATGGTGTTCACCCCCTGAGCAGAAATTACCCCACTGTTTCAGGTTGCAATGTAAGATGTAACCAAATGCATGTTTTCAATCCCCATCTTCATCAACTGCTATAAACAGGCAAGGCAGTGTTCTTTATCCCTTCCATGATTCACCCCTGATAACGCCCTCCGGGGGAGAAATCTTCTGTGAATGGGCCATTGTGTGTCACTTCAGGACTGATAAAATTCCATCATCCCATTGTGGGATGTCCCGCCCATGGGGAGGAGCCAAGCATTCCTACCTGGATATAAGCTGAGGCTTGCAACCCAAGGAGCAGCTTGCCGACTGGATTCCCAGAGGACAAGAGGTTCATAACCAGCACTGGACCTCCAGAGGAAGCCCAGACCCTTCTATAGGATCACTGCTCTGACAGAATCATGTTTATCACTCCAACCGAACTGCAGCCACCATTTAATGGGACTGCTGCCACCACCCTGAACAAGAGGGTGTCAGCTTATGTCCTGACTCTGCCGTTTAAGGCAGCGTTTCTGTATCATTGCCTTCATCTAAATTTTCTTATGAAATTGTTATTCTGGCTTAGACTCTCCCCCAGGTTTGCCTTCAAACCAGTACAAAAGACAATGTACTCACCGCTTGTCTTCTTCCCAAACCAGTATTTCCCATTCCCAAATCTTGATTGGATGGAGGAGGAGGCTGTGAAGAAGAGAAAGGAGCCCTGGGATACCCGAGCAGGTGAGGAGGAAGTCAGTGCCCCTTTTCATTTCTCTCCTGCTCCACCTCCTAGCCCAGCACGGCCTCTGGCTGCAGGACAGCCCTGCTGGCAACCTTGTCCTGCCGGAGATGCACTGGGCGGATCTCCTTCCTCCTCCCTCTGGCATGGAGGCAAATCCCATTGTGTCCTTGTCCTTCCTTCTCCAGAAAAGAAGCTGATGATGGAGACAAGGGAGGAAAAATCTCCATGGCAGAATGCCGTGGAAGAGGTCGTTTTGAGCAACTCTAGTGCACAGGAATCCAATGGGGAGGAAAAGTCCCAGAGATCCCACAGGAGGAGGGCTAGCTCTAAACCCAGCCCAGATTGCTCTGAGGAAGAAAGACCCACTCTGAGCCAGGAAAGTGGACAGAGCTTCAGCCAGAGTACGGAACAGGTGATGCATGAGCAGCTTCATGATGGGGAGAAGCCCTACAAGTGCTTGGAGTGTGGGAAGAGCTAAGATCGAGCACCACCCTGATCAGCCACCAGATGATACACAATGGGGAATGGTGCTACAAGTGTGGGGAGTGTGGGAAGGGCTTCAGCTTTAACTCCCAGCTCATCACCCACCAACACATCGACATTGGGGAGAGGCCCTACGAGTGTCCCAAATGTCAGAAGAGGTTTCAGACCAGTTCAAATTACCTCTGCCACCAGCAGATTCACACCGAGGAGAGGCCCTTCTGCTGCCATGAGTATGGGAAGGGCTTTAAGCACAACTCCCACCTCATCATCCACCAACGCATCCACACCGGGGAGAAGCCCTATGAGTGCCCCAACCATGGGAAGAGGTTCCAGACCAGCACAAATCTCCTCCTGCATGAGCAGAGTCACACCCAGGAGAGGCCCTTCTGCTGCCCTGACTGCTGGAAGGGCTTCAAGAAAAAATTCACCATTATTACCCACTGGCATATCCACACTAGGGAGAGGCCCTACGAGTTCTCCACATCATGGGAAGAGCTTCTTCATGAGCTTGGACTTGACCAGACACCAATGGAGTCAGCAGTAAGGGAAGTTCTGTGAGTGCCCCAGCTGCAGGAAGAGCTTCATGCCCAGCTGCAGCTTCTTTCGCCATTGGAGGTCCCACATCAGGAAGAGCCCTGGGGATCCATTTTCCCTGTGATCCATGCTGGGAAGATAGCTGTCCCTTTTCCTGCCCCTCCCAATGACATGTGGCATTGAAAAACATGAGTCTCTGGCCATGGACGTGTCATTACATTCACTCCCACCTCTGGTCACTGCCAGGGGCAGGAAAGGGACTAGCTCTCTCTCTCTCTCTCTCTCCCTGAGGAGAAGGGTGTCCTTTCCAGGAAGTGGAAATTGTGGCCAGACCCAGGGAGTTGTGTTTTAGTTTTCCCTGTAAACAGTTTTATTTATTCCTTCTGTTATCAATATTGTTTCTATTCTTGTTAGTTCCTGATCTCATTGCTGTTCCCAATAAATTGTTTTTATCCCAACCTGGGATCTTTGCCTTTTGTGCTTTCCATGGGAGGCGGGAGGGCAGTGAGGGCAACGCAGTTTAAGTGGGAGGAGGAAATTGGGAAATCCCATTCTGGAACCCCGGCCTATTGGAATCAGAATCCCAATATTACCAGTTAGATTGTGCCTGGGCCAGTCTGACCCTTGCTGCTGGGCCAAAGGCAGCAACTGCGGTGTATCACCCCAGAGATACCTTGGCTTGCTGGAGATTGCAGCTGAGCACTGAACAAGTTCAGGCTTGTTAGGAACTCCGTTTACCTCAGGAGGAACGGCTTCAGGCAATGATGAAGAGAAAAAGGGATGGATTCTGCTGGAGGGTTATATCCAGAGGTTTATTCCAGGGTTACAGAGGTCTGAACGTGAGCAACTGCTCCAACAGAATTTTCTGACCGCATGGCTCGATTCACCTTTTAAGCTCAGGGACAGGGGAAGGGGAGGGGACAGATGAGCACCAACCAGGTGGAAGGGGCAGGGTCTCAAGGGACGAGGGACGCCTAGACAGGCCAATGACCCCCAGGCCTGAGGGGCATCCTTTGAACTTGACCAGCCACACGACGCCTTGCTGGAATGCTAAGCCTGATTGACAGGACTCACTCAGCAAGGGGTGAGGGGGAAGGGAGAGGGGGGTATTGGCACACCTGGGGAAGGGACCCGGAAGCTTAAGACACACCGCAACACCGGCCCATGGAAACCGAGCATCCCAGCTGGTCTCAGCCCTGGTGGCCATGGCAACAGCCTTGGAAACGGGTTCCTGGCTGGGGCTGTGGGAACCTCTTCCTTCTGGTGCCCAGGGACAGGAGTGAAGGGAACAGCTGCAGCTGAGTCAGGGCAGGCTCAGGTTGGATGTCAGGAAAAGGATTTTGCCCACAGGCTGCTGGGGCCCTGCCAAGGCTCCCCAGGGAAGGGTCCCAGCTCCAGGGCTCTCTGAGCTCCAGCAGTGTTTGGACAGCACTGCCAGGCCCAGGCTGGCATTGTTGGGGTGTCCTGTGCAGGGCTAGCAGTTGGACTGGAGGATCCTGATGGGTGCCTCCCAGCTCAGCAAATTCTGTGGTTCTGGGATCCCATGAGCCTGGGATGGGACTGCCAATGGTTTCCATGGCAATGGGCTCTGACTGCAGGCCTGAGCTGGTGTCCATAGCAACCACTCCAGGCATGGGGTCTCCATGGAGCTGCAGAGGGACTGAGCATAGCAACAGGGAGCTGGTGATGGTTGCCATGGAAACTGACCATAGCAACAGGGGGCTGGTGATGGTTGACATGGAAATGGACCATAGTAACAGGGGGCTGGTGATGGTTGCCTGCTAAGGATCAGATTTGTCACAGGCCCTCAGAGGGGTTCCATGGGGACTTTCCAAGAGTCTTCAGGCTGTTCCAGAGCTGGAATTTCACAGGCACAGACAGGGGCTCCATGGAGACCTCCCATGGCTTTCTGGGGATGGTAAAGAGGGTAAAGAGCCCTGTGGTCAGAGGCAGTCACAGCCATGGTGTCATCTCAGGGGACCTTAGGCTGCAAAGGCACCAATCTGTCACAGGCACTCACGGAGGCTCCACGGTGACATCCCAGGAGTCCCCAGGCTGCCAAAGATCCAGGATGTCCCAGACACTCACAGGGGTTCCTGTAACGGGCACAGTGGGAGCTTCAGGCAAAGTTTATTGGATAAGCTCCTGTTGGGTCTTGAGGTGCAAAAAGGAATCCAAATAGTCCCCACAGATGCCCAAACGTCACTGTTGAATAAGAGATGACACAGACTCAGATCAGAAGGCTAAGGGCTGAAAGCCACCTGTTTTTTCAATCCTATTGTTATACCTTGCTTTTCTGTGGGTGGACCTCACTGGTCCTTTGATCAACACATTTCACATGATTGGCAATTAAGACAACACCCTTCAGCAAACAATTTTATGGAAAAAAGCTAACTTATAACAAACATTGTCAGCCAAGTGTTTCCTCAAAAATCCACTCCGATAACATCAGTTATTGATGTTTGGTTTATGTTGCGCCCTTCTGGGGGCTCCCTGGATGGGGGAAACCCTCCACTAGCAGTTCTGTGCCAGGTAAAAGGAGAAGCACAGGACTTTTTCAGTCTTCAGCTTTTTGTTTATTGTTATCTTATCTAAAGTTTGGATGGTGTGCATACCAGGCTTAGCACGCTGGACAGACACCTCAAAATGGCCCCAAAATGTACAGTTTCAAGCTCTTTTAACATTGTCTCATCCAATTAACTCTTAAAACCTACGTTTTTTCTACTTATCGACCAATAATTCATCCCTTGACTGTCCACATAACATCTGCACTGTGCTTTCCTTGACCAATCACCCTCTGCTACCAACAGTGTAGAAAATGGAGTAGATGAAGAAGACAGGGACTACACCCCAATTCCTCCATCTTGCTTCCTATCTACAACATACTAAAAATCCCAAAACCTAAATTTCTCACCCAAGTGACATACTATACTAACCTCTAATCTATTTCACACTTGGGTAAATTCTAATCTGTCTCAAAGTCTTGAGAGTCCTCTCCATGGGCGAAGGTTAAAGGCAGTGTTTCTCTGGGGGTCAGGATCCTTCAGAGCAGACAGAGAAATATACCCTCTACCCTGGATTCCCACACATTTAACCTAAAATCCTTTAACTTGAAATCTTTAAAGTTACCCAGAAATGTTCCAGGTAAATAGGATTAGAAAGAGAAGAAATAGAGAACAACAGAAAGACAGAAGATCTATAGAAAGATACACTCAGGGGTACCAACTGCTCGGGTTCCAGCATCGCTAACAGAGGAACTCCAGAAGACGGCAGGATGCAGACCATGGGCTGGCCTCATGCTCTGACTTTTAACCAGCTGGGCCTTCATGGGCTGCCCCTGGTGTGGGACTGCCCGTTGCTTGTCCAATCAGACCCAGGGTAGCACTAGCTCTACTCTGTCGACAGCTGGGCCCATCAGAGTTGGGATAGTACTGCCTGGGTTGTGATTTCTTGACAGCTGGGCAATCAGAGCTATGTTAGCACCACCCCTGCTCTGTGATTGATAACTCTCCAAGGCCAGGGCTGGGGGCAGGACTCTCTCCCACCACAAACCAAGGCCTGACCCAGCCCTGGCCCCACACAGGCATTCCAAGCATCCCAAGGTGTCTCGGGAAAATGATATCATCCAGCCTCTGACAGCGACCACAGTGACACTGTGGAACCGCATGGAACCATGGGTCATTTCTGAAAATGGAGATCCAAGTAAACTATGGTGAGACTGTGGAATCCAGGAATCATGGAATCAAGGAATCAAGGAGACCATTGTGCAAATCATGGGCCCTATAGAAGCAAGGGTCAATGATCAAAAGTGGGGCCCATAGAAACAAAGAGTCATTGTGGCACAGCAGGGCCACATGGAGCCAAGGGACCACTGTGATTTTGTTGGGCCTCATGAAACCAAGAAGCCATTGTGACGTTGCAAGACCTCATGGAATCAAGGAGATCATTGTGACAGTATGGGACTCCATGAAATCAGGGGAACATGGAACAGGTCTGCCTGGTTTGCCTCCTGGGGGCTGTTGGACAGGTCCCACTGAATTTGGTATGTCAACAGCCACTTCCCATCTGACCATGAAGCACTGAGACTCTGTGCTTTTCTTCCTGTGGGAAAGAACTATCTTTCTTGTCTAGGCTCACATGGCTGAAATGAGGATTCTACCTCTAAATATCCCTATATCCAAGGGTTACTCCCATATAAAATCTGCTAATACAGTCAAATCTAGCTAGACATGGCCTCTGGAGACTGCCTCTCATCTGCCCCTGCACCACTGGGGCTCGCTTGTTTCCTTCCTATGGAGGCCCTTGTGAAACTGCAGAGCATTGTGGAACCAATGGGCCATGGTGACACTGCAGGCCCTTGTGGAACCAAGCGGGTCATTGTGACATTGTGGGTACCAAGGATCCATAGGGCCACTGTGGCACTGTGGGGCCTCATGGACCCAAGGACATCTTCGTGGCTCTGTTGGACCACATGGTCCCAAGGGGCCAGTGTGAAGCAGCGGGGCTTTGTTGAACCAAGAGGCCATTGCTGCATTTCAGGGCCTTGTGGAGCCAAAGGGCTATTGTGATCCTGCAGGGCACCGTGGATCCGTGGAGAGCACTGTGACATTGCAAGGCCCCATGGAATCACAGAGAGTATTGTGACACTGTGGCACCCTACAGAACCAAGGGGCCACTGTGACCCTGCAGGGTCTCATGGAAGGAAGGGGCCATTATGACACTGTGGAAAGTTGTGGAAACAAGGGGATCATTGTTGCATTACTGGGCCCCAATGGAACCAAGGGGCCATGGTGACACAGAGGGGGTTCATGGAACAAATAGACCATTATGACACGGTGAAGCCTTGTGGAACCATGGAGACCATTAAGATCCTTAAGGACTTGTCTAACCAAGGGGCCATTATGACACCTGAGGACATCATGGAAGCAAGAGAACCATTGTGGCACTGCAGGGCCCTGTGGAAGGAAGGGAACATGAAATAGGTGTGGCTGCCTTGGCCTTCTAGGGGTCATCTGGCAAGTCTGGTTGACCTTGGAATGTGGAAGGCCACTCCCATCTGCCCTGAAACACTGGGGCTCTGGGCTTTCCTTTGTATGGAAAACAAATGTTCATCTTTTCCAGGTATCCTTGGTCAAAATTACCATTCCACCTCCAGATCTCTGTGTATCCAAGGATCACTGCCAGAAAAAAGCTGCCAGGACAGACAAGTCTGGCTGGTCTTTGACTCCTGAGGGGCAGCACTCACCTGTTTTCCAAACACTGGAAAGGGCTCTCTGCTTTTATTTTTATGGAAGAAAAATAACCCTCTTCTCCAGGCACAAATGTCTGAAATTAAGACTCCACATTCATAATTTCAAATATCTAAGGGTTGCTCCAAGCAAACCTGCCAGGACAGACAGGTTAGGCTTGCCTTGGCCTCTGGTGGTTGCTGTTCATCAGCTCCTGGAACATGGGGCCTCCATAGTTTCCTTCCTATGGAGACCAATGTGACATTGGGAGCCTTGTGAAATGAAGGGGCCATTGTGACAGTGCAGAGCACCATGGATCCAAGGGACCAATGTGACACTGTGGGGCCTCATGAAAGCAAGGACATCATTGTGGCTCTGTTGCGCCACATGGTCCCAGGGGCCCAGTGCAAATCAGCAATGTGAGAGTTAACCCAGCTGTAACTCAGAGTCAGCTAGATTTTACTTCGGAAGAACTGGGTGTGAGTTTCAAGTCATAGGAATCATTCATTTAACTTAGGGTGAGCTTGAGAGTTCCCCCATAAGCCTTTAGTGTTGTTATGCTAAGTTGTCCAAGTTCTACTCCCCTATTGGTTTATTGGTTATTTGTTTCTTATTGTTCTACTTTTCTAGCCCCAAGTGTCCATGTTGTTGCTTCCCCTTTGTCTCAGGTTTTAGGATCCTGCCCCTCATACTGTGATGGACTTTTCCATGTTTATTGTTTTTCACCCTGTTATTAAAGTTCCCTTTAAACAACACCATTGATCCTGCTCCTTTTCATTTTTGCCACCCTCACCCTGAAGTCAGGAGAACCAGAGAGGTTTGTCGCAGCCACCCTCACTGTGAGTTTTGGTGCCCAAACAGGGACCATGACACTTAGGGCTCCCTGTGTCAGCTGGGGTTAGCTGATGGATAGGCCAGTGCTCCCCGGGATTTTGGATTGTGCCAGGCCCAGCGGATTCATTGTTGCTTCGAGGGACTTTGCCCAGGATCTGCAGGGACAACAATGGTTTCACCTGCATAGGATTACAGGTGGGTTTGGGGAAGTGCAAGACATTTAATGCCCATTTTGCCACTGTGTATTTACAATATGCACCCATGTCCCAGAATTGATTTGGGGTGTTCTCGTGGCTCTTCCCCATAAGGCAGAGAAAGAGAAAAATGGGCAGCCAGATGTCCAAAGTAGAAAGAAGCATATATGGATGCTTTAATTCTCACTCATCATTGCATAATATTTTCAAATAATGAATTAAAATCAATCATGAGGTGGATCATTAAAAATTTTCCAGATTCCTCAGCTGACGAAATCAATACCACCGAATTTTGGGACTCAGTGGGATTAACATTGTACAACCTTTCAATCAAAAGGGACCCCATTGCACCCTGCATGCTCCCCATCTTCTGCACCATCCTTGAGACCCTTCGCCAGCAAGAAGTGTGTTGAAAACTCAATCTGTTGGTCATTCCTAACTTGGGACCTCCCCTCAAACCTGCCTTTCTCAGACCTTCCACAATGGTACAAGATGGCAATGGCCATGCAGTCTTGGAATGGTACAAGATGGCAATGGCGGTCTTGGAGCAACATGCCCTGGAGACTCAGGATGGAAGGAGCCCTAATGTGGCTTGGGAGCTAGACAATCCTCCCTCCATCTTGGCTCCCCCACTTCTTGCTACCACAACCTTCTCTTCCGCTCTGAACAAACCTCCAGACTCCAACCCCATAATGGCGGGTCATGCCCCCACTGTCAATCATCCTCTCCACTTCGGGCCATGCCTCCAGTTAAGGAAAAAGACTGGCAAATAGTCTCGAAACTCCTCGTTGCCCCCATATGAAAGAAGGGGGCAGAATCCCAGCTATCAGCCATTGGTTTACAAGAAAATCAAGGATATGTGTAGGGCAGCTAAAGACCACAGGAAGGACTTACCTTGTTTTAATGGCCTAATGAGGGCCATGTTTACAGCACGTCTTAGGATCTTTAAATCCTAAGATTTAAAATGTATTATGACCATGTTGCTATCACCTACAGAAAACACCCTGTGGGAAGGTGGACGGAAGTGTACATGTTGGAGGATTTTGTTCAGACATGGCTTGAAGTAAAAAAGGCTATGAACATATACAGATGGTTGAAAAGTAAAAGGCAGCTTTAAGCAGCAAGTTCTCAGGCTTGTTTTCCTGTAAGCAGCAAGTTCTCAGGCTTGTTCCTTTAACAACAGTAAACACCTTGTCCTTGAGTAGTGATGATAAAGCATGGTGACAAACATGGAGTCCTTGAGAATGATAAATAAGTCAACAACAGGATGAGAAAAACAAATGTTAGTCTCAACAAGAAACCACAGATATTGACAACAAAAGGAGGGGTTGGTGTGTAATCTGTAGCCAATAATGAGCTCGGGTTTTGCAATATGTATGAACTTAATTAACACTACTATAAAAGTGTGTAAGCTGGATCAATAAATCGGAGTTCAATGCTGATCAATAAGGATGTGGTCGACTCCCTTTGCTTCCTCAAATGGTGACACCCGATCGTGATTTTACGACGCACCACAGAGGGGAGAAGACACGGCTCGGGTTCTGAAGCAGCCGGAACGGCAGATAAGTGTAGAGAGAGAAAAAAGTGGATAAAAAAAAGGCTGAGATGCGCCGTGCTCTGGGTGTCGTATAGACGAGCCTGGCCAATACATGCTGCACGGACCTTGAAGAGCTGCAATCAGCGCTGATGATTTTGGTATGGAAAGGCAAACAGCATATGATTTATTTACTGCCTTTTTACAAAAAAGGCAGGTTAAGGGGATAGATTTGCAGAAGGATTTACCAGGGCTTTTGACTTGCGGTTATGATAGGGGAGTTTTTATTAACCCCCATACGGTTCACGAGTAAACGAAGTGGCGTAAATTCGGTGATTTATTATGGGAGGCTACTTTAGAGGGTGATAAAACTGCCAAGAAATTAGGTAAATTATGGAGGGTGGTTCACAATGAGATGTTAAAGCTTCAGGCTGAGAAAAAGGCTGCCCAGCAGGCTAACGCCACTCATGGGCGTAAAAAAGATTACGATCAGGACAGGGGATATGATCAGGACAGGGGATTACCATTAGCCCCCGCAATGAGGACGGTCTTATTACCTGCTTCGCCACCCTCCTCTGCTTCAAGCAAGGCTACACAGAGCACTTGTGAGGCTTCCACACCCCCTGAACAACACGAACTATGGCCAAGACCACCTGATAATCTCCCAAAAATCAATGAGCCGATCTCTGGGGCGGAAAACGACCTAGCGGGGGCTATTGCAAGGGAGCGGAGGTTGGCTTGGGCTAACCTCTCCAGAGACGCTATGAAAAAGGGGGATAAGGAAGTTATCAGAGCTGCTACCGAGCTGGCTTGTCCTGTTGTATTCCATCCGCAGGAGGAAGGGGGCATGCAGGCTACTTTTACAGCCCTTGATTGGAAATTGCTGTCTCAGCTGAGGTCTACTGTTAGTCAGTTTGGAGTGAAAAGTGAGCCAGCCAAACAGATGTTAGATTATATTTTTGATACCAGCCTCCTTCTGGTGAATGATTGTCGTGGGATAGCTAAAGTGATTTTTATTCAACATCAGCAATTGTTATTTAATGCTAATTGGCAAGAGCTTGTGAATGAGTGTGTGGCGGTACAGAGGCAGCAGGGAGATCCTCTCCATGGCATAACTGTTAATGAGCTTATGGGCTTGGGACCTTTTCTTCGTACTGAGGCACAAGCTTTGCTAGGGCAAGAGAAATGCCGGGAGGCTGTGAGGTTGGTCAGGCTTGCTATAGAGAGGGTAAAAGAGCCAGTAGGGATACCCATGTATATGGGAATTAAGCAAGGGGTAGAAGAGTCATTTGGGTCATTTATTGATAAGGCTGCTGCTGCAATCGAAAGGGCTGGGGTACCAGAATATCTTAGGGAGGCATTACTCAAGGAGTGTGCTCTCCAAAATTGTAATTCTGCTACTAGGAGAGTGCTTAATACTCTGGGTGCTAATTGGACTGTAGAGGAGGCATTAGAGCTTGGTGCCAACAGGAGCAGAAGCCTTTGTAGTAGATGCAATCAAACAATTAGGGCTAAGCTGAAAAGAACAGCCAAAGACCTCTCAAAATCAGGTGTTATCTGCTCTTGCACCACTTCAAATGTCAGCAGCACTTCCTCTGACAGCTAATTGGGGCCAAAAATGCCATTCCCACACCCACAATACGAGTGCCTGCAAGAAGAGACCGGGAAGCACGAACCGCAGTGACCACGCACTGGCTCAAGTCATTGCTGCAGCATCAGCACCCTTTCCTGTCTCCAACCCGACACCACAGGGAGCTTCGGCTTGGAACCGGCAGCCGCCGTAGGAGTTATGCTGATGACCCCGCACCCATGGAAAATCCCGACAGGGATTCACGGACCTATGTTATACAGGGTCAAGCTGGGTGCTTTGCTGTTCGAAGATCATCTGCGTTGGGATTATTTGTTTTGCTTGGCGTCATTGGTGTGGACTAAATGGTTGTAGTGCATACCCCTTTCCCACCACTCCAAATTAACAAAGGACTGAGAATTGCTCAGCTGGTGCCATTTGAGCCAAATGACTAAGGGATTACAGACTGTAAAAAGACAAGAGAGGGGGGAAGATGGTTTTGAATCCACCGGAGGACTTACCTTACTGACTTTGAACCTTTCTGAGAGACCCAAGAAAATGGTGGAAGTGGAACTTCAAGGACAGGAAGGATCATTTTCAGGCTTGCTCGATACTAGAGCAGATTCTAGCATTATTAGCCCTAGCCGTTTGCCTCCTCTCCGGGTTCACGTGAATGAAAAACAGCTAACAGCTTTCTTACCGCCTACCATGCAATGCCTGATAAGGCAGGACATTATGGCTCAGTTGGGGGTGGTTTTAACCTTTTGGGGTAAAAGCCATTGCTTGGACCGTGGCTGGGGAACCTTATAGAGATACTAAGTGTGCTTTTAAATGCTTTTGCTTATTTTACCTTGTATTTTTAATTGTATTCAAGATATGGTCAGTAGAATGATAGAGAAAACTTGGCAGACTAACCTCCTTGTGCAAAAAAGAAAACGGGGAATTTGTTGGAGGATTTTGTTCAGACATGGCTTGAAGGAAAAAAGGCTATGAACATATACAGATGGTTGAAACGTAAAAGGCAGCTTTAAGCAGCAAGTTCTCAGGCTTGTTTTCCTGTAAGCAGCAAGTTCTCAGGCTTGTTCCTTAACAACAGGAAACACCTTGTCCTTGAGTAGTGATGATAAAGCATGGTGACAAACATGGAGGCCTTGAGAATGATAAATAAGTCAACAACAGGATGAGAAAAACAAATGTTAGTCTCAACAAGAAACCACAGATATTGACAACAAAAGGAGGGGTTGGTGTGTAATCTGTAGCCAATAATGAGCTCGGGTTTTGCAATATGTATGAACTTAATTAACACTACTATAAAAGTGTGTAAGCTGGATCAATAAATCGGAGTTCGAAGCTGATCAATAAGGATGTGGTCGACTCCCTTCGCTTCATCATGTACACTAAATCAATTAATAGCAGACTATGCTAATAATGAGGCAAGGGCAGAACTGACCATCAACCATCTAGCTGGAGAAGGACAACACAGTCTACAAGATGATCAAACAGCATGTACCTCCAGAGAAGTATAGGATGATTTCAAAGAGATAGCTTTGAAAGATTTAATCCAGGTATCGGATGGTAGCAGTCCCAATTTGGACTACTGTGGGTGGCTGCAGCTACAGCTTTAGGACAATTAGACCATCTTGGGTCCCTGTTAAGTAAGCAACCCAATGCTACGTCCCTCAAATTGAGTGGCCTGCTGTCAGACATAGAGACCACCAGACAGGACACCTTGCAGAACAGAGATAGAGTTTTTACTCTGGGCACATGGTCATGGCAGTGTAGACTCTGAGGGCATGTGATGCATGAACCTCTCCAGCCACAGCCAGTAAATCCACAAGGGCATTCAGGTGAAGGAAGGGTTCAAGAAGCTTCAAGTGGAAAACAAAGACTGGTTCAATAACCTCTTCCAATCCAAGTAATTGAAGAGTTGGATGATGTCTAGCTGAAAGAGGACTATTCATTCTCTTAGTGGTTGTTGTTGTTGTATTGTTAAATGTCCCATGTTTGTTTGGATGCTTTTAGAAAGTCTTACAAAATTCTTTCAGTTCCATCTTTGTTGTAAAAGAGAAAGGGGGAAGATACCCAACACAGGCTCCTCATGGAGCCTTGGAGGAGAGAATTGGCAGCCAGGATGGTACAACAACCTCTCAGAGACTCAGTGTGGGAAGGAAACACCTTAAAAGTACCTAAAAGTATTCTTAAATCAGTAAAGTACCTTAAAAACCTTGAGTACCTCAAGGCATTAATGAGCCCCACTGAGTATCAGTACAAAGCTCGCTAGGGACTCATTAAAGCAGATAATTGGAGCCATGACTGCAAAAACCACTCCCAGAGTCTGTATCAAAAGGGAAACACCGAGTACCTTAAAATAACTGGAGTACCCTGAGGAATTAATGAGCCCCACTGAGTACTGTTACTGACTAAGCCTCTCCAGGGACTAATTACAGCAGATAATTGGAGGCCAGGGTTGCACAAACCTCTCGGAGACTCCAAGGCAAAAGCAAAACCCAAAGTCCCTTGAAACACCTGCAGTCCCTGCAGGGAGCATGAAGGAGCCTCCAGGGCCATTCCTGAGCAAGGCTCCCCAGGGACTCCTTCCAGCAGGTCCTTGAGGCCACTAGGATGTGGACTAGTGGGGGATGCTGAGGGCAGGACAAGGGGCTAACAGTGTCCAGCCTGGCTGGGGCTGTGCCAGGAGGCCCCAGTGCCTCAGAAGAAGGTGTCTCCTCACAGCCCTTGGTGGCACAGACCCTGTTGTGGCCCAGGGCACCAAGGCTTGACTTCTCTTTGTCCCCATCTGTCATCACTGCCTCCAGTTCTCTGCTCTGCCTGGGGCCTGGGAACACTTTCTCTGTCGTGTCCCTCACTGGGACCCATTAAAGTCCAAGAAACTTTGGAGTTGGAATCTGAGTTGGAGCTCTGGAGAGGTTTCTTCAGCTCCCTCTCAGGGACTGATGTTCAGGGCCTGAGCACAAAGCCCCAGAGGCTCATTAATATAAGTCCTCATGCTGTGTCTGTGCTGCTGAGCTGGGCTGGGCTCCTGGCACAGAGGCAGCTCCTGGTAACCAAGCAAAGCTTGAAAAGCACATTTCTCTTGATGAGCAGCTTTTCTGCCAGCCCAGCAGGGCTGGGGCACTGCCTGCAGCCATCCTGGGCACAGCACAGAGGCACAGAGACCTTCAATCAGTCAGGGCTGGGAAGGTGCTGCGAAGTGCCTGGGGCACAATCACTGCCAGCCCCTGGCACAGGAACCTCTGGCTGCAGGACAATGCAGCTGTAGGTCCTGGAGACATCTACTAAAGCTGGAGCATCCCAATGCCTACAGACTCTGTGAGTACATTCTCTGATTGCCTCTTGTGCAGAGCAGCCAGGGGTGCCCAGGGCTGTCCTGCAGAGCAAGGTCCTGCAGTCCAGGGCACTGTGCTGGGGCAGGGACTCTGCTGCCTGCCAGGGACAGCTCTCAGCCAGCCCTGGCAGCTGCTCCCAGCACTGGGGCACAAGATCTGGGTGGGAGGAGACAGCTGGTAAGGCTTGGAAATGTTCTCCTTGTGTGGGGAGGATGCTGCATTGTTCAGGACCGCTCACAGCATGGCATTTAACTGCAGAACATTTCCAAGTAGATTATGCAGGGAATACAACAAGGCAAGGGCTGCATAAAAGGGACAATACTGCTTTTTTAATTTACTGCTCTGGGTTTCCTGGATGGGAAATCACACATAGATATTCATCTATCAGTCCAGGATGGTAAAAAAAAATTCTCAGACCTTAATAAACCAGGCAAAGACACAAATCACCACAGGACCCTTTAGATGGATCATCAGCGTCACTTTTCCAGCGTCCTCAGGGTTGCTCTGATATTTCCATTAGAGCCTGCAGAGCCAGAGCTGCCCCTGGGCAATGCCAGAGCTTGGAGGGGTCTGCAGGGCAGAGCTGAGCCCCCAGGGCTGGCTGGGCTCTGGCAGCACTGGCAGGGCCCAGCCATGGGCACAGCGAAGCAGCTTCTGGGAGGGACAGCTCCAGGCAGCAGAGCCCTGGGCAGGCAGTGGGGGAAAAGTACCCCCAGGCTGTGCTGGGATTTTTGAAGTTCTCTACAAAGCAAACTATTACATGATTTCTTTTTTTACAGAACCCCAAGCCAAGGCAGAACAAACGTCCAACAGCAGCTCCATCAGCCACTTCCTCCTGCGGCAGCTGCAGCTCCTGCACTTCTGCCTCTTGCTGGGCATCTCCCTGGCTGCCCTCCTGGGCAATGGCCTCATCATCAGCGCCGTAGCCTGCAGCCACCACCTGCACTCAACCATGTACTTCTTCCTGCTCAACCTGGCCCTCAGCGACCTGGGCTCCATCTACACCACTGTCCCCAAAGCCATGCACAATTCCCTCTGGGACACCAGGACCATCTCCTACACTGGATGTGCTGCTCAGCTCTATTTCTTGCTGTTCTTAATCTCAGGAGAATTTTTTCTGCTGACCATCATGTGCTACAACCGCTACGTGTCCATCTGCAAACCCCTGCACTACGGGACCCTCCTGGGCAGCAGTGCTTGTGCCCACATGGCAGCAGCTGCCTGGGCCAGTGCCTTTCTCAATGCTCTTATGCTCACAGCCACTATATTTTCCCTGCCCCTGTGCCATGGCAATGCTCTGGGCCAGTTCTTCTGTGAAATCTCTAAGATCCTCAAGCTTGCCTGCTCACAGTCCAATCTCAGGGAACTGGGGCACATGACTCTCAGTGGCTGTTTAGCATTAGCCGGGTTGGTGTTCACTGTTTTCTCCTATGTGCAGATCTTCAGGGCTGTGTTAAAGAACCCCTCTGAGCAGGGACGGCACAAAGCCTTTTCCACCTGCCTCCCTCACCTGGCCGTGGTCTCTCTGTTCGTCAGCATGGCAGTGTTTGCCTACCTGAAGCCCCCCTCCATGTCCTCCCCATCCCTGGATCTGGCCCTGTCAGTTCTGTACTCGGTGGTGCCTCCAGTCCTGAACCCCCTCATCTACAGCCTGAGGAACCAGGAGCTCAAGGCTGCAGTGTGGAGACTGATGACTGGATGGTTTCAGGAATATTAAACTGCTGGCCAATTTCGGCAAATACCTTATAATAAAATTTATATTTAAATCTTCTTGTTGGTTTGGTTTGTTGTTTTCCTTTGCTTCATTTTTTTTATCTTGTCCACAAAGAAATGTCATTTTTTGTGCCATTTCTCATTTTTATCTCGCCACATTCCCTGTGGCCACAGACTGTGTCAATGAGTGGCTGAACTCTTGGTGGCTTTAAAGGAACCAAAGGATGTCCCAGCAAAGTTTTCTGCAGATGCCCTTTCGTTGCCTTCTCTGGAGCTGCAGCAGCAATGTCTGTGTGCAGAGCTGGGAGCAGATGAGGGCTGGCCCAGCAGCTGTGCCCAGCAGCAGCAGCAGCACTTGGTGTTGCCAGTGCTGCTGCCATGGCCCTGCCCCGCTGCCCTGGTGGCCCTGGTGTTGCTGTAGGTCCTGAGTGCTCTTTGGGCCGGGCACAGCCCTGGAGGTGGCAGTGCCAGGGCTGCAGCAGGGACAGGCCATGTGCTGGGGCAGCACTGACGCCTCAGCCCAGGCCCTGGGGACTCCAGGCTCCTTGCCCAGGCTCTCTAAAGAACACGGCCAGGCCAATGCTCAGCACAGAAAACCCCCATGAGCAGCCCCAGGCTGGCCGTGGGCAGGCTGGGGGCAAACAGCATGGCTGGGGCTCTGCAAGGTCCCTGGGGCAGTCGGGAAGGAGCAGCAGAGCAGGGGCTGATCGATCCCCAGTGTGCAGGACAGCCCAGGGCAGCGTCCCAGAGTGTCCTCATGGAGCTGCCAACAACATCCCCCCCTGCAGCCCTGGCCTCTTCCCCAGCTCACACAGGTGCCCCAGCCTTGCAGGCACAGACACGGCAGCACTGGCTCAGCAGCCCCTGTTTGCATTGCACACAGCAGGGGGAGCACCCTCATGCTGTTGCTGTCGGGAGATGGACCTGAGGGAGCACAAACGTCATCAGCCCCTGGGGCAAGCAAGGGCTGGGGGACACCAGGGAAACCACTCAGCTTTGTCCTGGCCTCTGCAGTCAACCAGAAAGTTTATTCCAGTCAGCTGGGAGTTTCATGTCACACTGCAGACGCTGCTGCTCACAACTAGGGCTGCCTGGCAGCCACCCGTAAACTGCCCTCAGCATTTCCTTTGCTTCACCTTTGCTTTCTCTCCTCTTCCCGGATCCAGATTCCTTCCTATTACCCATCCCCGTCCCCTCCCCTGCAAACAGCCCATCCCTGTTTGTCCTTTCCTCTCTGGCCCCACTCCCCATTGCAGTTCCTGACTTGGCACCATGGGAACGTCCCTTCGGGAGCAGGATCATCCTGCAAGTGCTGCAGGAATTGTCTGCAGGCTCCTGCAGTGCCTGGTGCTGCTCCCTTGCCAGAGGCACCCCAGGCCATGGTGCACATCTGGGCTGCTGTGTCTGGCTCTGGGGCTCCCTGTTCTTGGTAATGAGGAGGAGCTGCAGAGGCTCTGCAGGACTGACAGGATGGGCTTTGGGGCTGCCAGGAGAAGCTGAGGGACCTGGGCTGCTGGAGCTGCTGAAGAGGAGGCCCAGGGCTCATCTTGTGACTGCTTCAAGTGTTCTTTCAGAGAATCCAAGAATCAGCAAGGTTGGAAAAGACCTTGTAGATCATCAAGTCCAACCTGTGCCCTGACACCACCTTGTCTCCCCTGGGCCTCCTCTCCTCCAGGATAAAAAACCCCAGTAGCTCCCTCAGCCACTCCTCAAACCTCTTATGTTCCAGACACCTCCCCAGCCTTGTTACACTTCTCTGGACACACTCCAGCCCCTCCATGTCCTTCCTAATTTAGGGGGCCCAGAACTGGACTCAGCACTGCCGAAGCAGTGCCCAGTACAGGGCAAGAAACCCTGCCCTGCTCCTGCTGGCCACACCATTCCTGATCCGGGCTAGGAGCCATTGGCCTTCTTGGCCACCTGGGCACACTGCTGGCTCATGTCCAGCCTGCTGTTCCTCAGTCCCTGCAGGTCCCTTTCTGTCAGGCTGCTCTCCAGCCACTCTGTCCCCAGCCTGTAGGACTGCAGGGATTGTTGTGGCCAAAGTGCAGGACCCGGAACTTGGACTTGTTAAACCTCACCTTGTTGGATTTGGGCCCTGGATCCAGTCTGTCCAGGGCCCTGTGCAGAGCCCTCCTACCCTCCAGCAGGTCAACGATCCCAGGCAACTTGGTCTCACTACAGTTCCATGAGGCCCTCGAGTGTCCCAATGGTCTTCATGATTCCATGAGGCCTTCCACAGTCACAATGTCCCTTTGGTTCCATGGGACCCCTTGGTGTCACAAAGTCTCTTGGATCCTTGGGACCCACAGTGTCACAATGGTGCCATGGAACCCCCAAGGCCCTGCAGTGTCACAGTGGGTCCTTGGTTCCATGAGGTCTGGCAGTGCAGCAATGCTCTCCTTTGTTCCACAGTGGAACAATGGCCCCTTGGTTCCACAAGGCCCTGCATTGTAACTATGACATTTGTGGTTCCAGCAGGACCCAGCCTGTCATAATGGACTCCTTGCTTCTATTCAGCTGCACACGGCCCCTTGGCTCTGTGCTGCCATGTCGTACACAGTGTCACCATGTTCCTCTTGGTGCCACCAGTCCCGCAGTGTCACAATGGCCCTTTGCATCCCCACGGCCCTGCAGTGTCACAATCAACAGAGAATCAACCAGGCTGCAAACGACCTTGGAGAGCAGCAAGTCCAACCTGGGACCCAACACCACCTTATCACCCAGACCATGGCACTGAGTGCCACATCCAGTCTTTCCTGAAACACCTCCAGGGATGGTGACTCACCCACATCCCTGGGCAGCCCGTTTCAATGCCCAATCATCCTTTCTGCGAGGAATATTTCCTAATGTCCAGCCTAAAAGCCCCGTGGTGCAGCTGAAGGCTGTGTCCTTTTGTCCTCTCATTGTTCCCTGGGAAAAGAGACCGACTCCCACCTGGCTGCGCCCTCCTGTCAGGGAGTTGAAGAGAGTGATGAGGTCTCCCCTGAGCCTCCTCTTCTCCAGGATAAACTACCCCAGCTCCCTCAGCCACCTTTCACAGGACTTGTGTTCCAGATGCCTCCCCAGCCTTTTTGCCCTTCTCTGGGCCTGCTACCGCACGTCCATGTCCTTCCTAATTGAGGGGGCCCAGAACTGGACACAGCACTCGAGATTCTGCCCAACCAGTGCTGAGCACAGGGAAAGAATCACTGCCCTGCATCTGCTGGCCATACCATTCCTGATCCATAGGAGTGCCAGGGGCTGGATGAGGAAAATGGTGGAGAGGGGTGGAGACAGTTTTATTGATTGTCAGCCATGAAAAGTCTTGTTTTTCATATCTATTCAGACTGCATGAGAAGGTGCTGGGGATCAATATCAACTGGGGATTGCTGATATCAATCAATAAAGAAGAAAAGAAAAAAGGACAAAACAGTTCTCTCTGCATTGTTGTTAATACCATATATTGATTTTCAATATACTTCTGAAATGTTCCTAACTAACCATAGGACAATTGAAAACAAATTATTCCTAGGAGATTTTCTTGTTCATGTGTTTTGAACAAATGTTTATGAGCGTTTGTCACTGAATTCTGAAGTGAAGAGCTAATGAAAGAAGAGGTCTCTTGATTAGTATAATTCAAAAGCAGCCTCCAGGTGGCTGAGGAGCCATCCCCATTAGAGCAGCAATGAACAGAAATGGGCACAGCTTTGTGGCTGCCCCAGCTCTGGCATGGGCCCTGGACCTGGAGCAGGAGCAGCTCTTGAGGGCCCCAAGGCCGGGGCTCTTGTGCTGCCCTGGGCAGATGAGATGGCAACAGGGGCTGCAGAGCTCTCAGCACCTCAGCCTGAGGGGAGCAGGGCAGCCAGGGAGCCTCCTTTGGCCTTGGCCAAGCACCTTCCCCCATGGCTGGGGCTGAGTCCTGTGGCAGCTGCAGCTGCTGCTGTGCCCTTGCCAGGGGCTGAGGCCGTGGGGCAGTGCCCAGAGCAGCCTGGCCTGAGCAGAGCTGTGGGGCCAGAGCCGGCTGGGCTGGGATGGGGAGAGGCCCTTGGTGCTGCCCAGAGCTCAGGGCAGCTGGCAGAGCTTGCAGGGAGCTGGGCTGGGCTCAGAGAGCCTGGCCCAGAAACCATCAGTGTCCATCTCAGCCTGGCTGAGAGTGCAGGGGCAGGACTCAGGCCAGGCCTTGTGGGACAGGGCCAGCACATGTGCAAGGCATTGAAAACCAGCAAGTGGCCCAGAGAGGAGGCTGCTCTGTGTCCTTGGTGGCATCGACAGAGCAGAGAGGGGGTCCAGGATATTTGTCAGTGCCAGCCTCTGTGCCCAGCCTTTGGCAGCCCTGGCTGCTGAGGCCAGCTTTGCCCTGGGCTGAGTTTGGCTGTGGCTCAGCTCCATCCTCCTGTGGGGCTCAGGGCCAGTTCCTGGCCATGCCCAGCCCTGGCTGTCTCTCTGCTGGCCCAGAGACCGGCAGAGCCCGGGGCAGGGCTGTCTGTGCAGCCCCACAGGTGCCACGGGCTCTGCAGGAGCTGGCAGAGGCTGCCCAGCAGAGAGGCCATGGGGCACAGAGCCCCAAGGCTGCTGTGGGCACCATGGCACAGGGGCTGTTCCCAGCCGCAATGCTTCTGGCCTGGGCTGGGCCTGCACAGGGGCTGGGCCACCATGGCTTGGCCAGCACAGGGACACAAAGGGGCCACACAGCCGCTGCTGGGGCTGACAGCAAGGCCAGGCACACACAAGCAATTGCTGAGCATGACCTGCGCTGGCCAGGCCTGACTGTGCCAAAGGCAGATCTCAGCTGCCCTTGGGGGCTGCAGGAACAGTCCCAAGCCCAAAGAGCCTCCATGGCTGTGCTGGAGACAAAGGCTGCAGGAGGGAAATGCAGGGCTGCTGTGGAATGGGGAGGGCATTGAATTCCAGCACACACCTCAGCTCTCTGATGATCCCGGCACCATGCTGGGCCCTGTTTCAGACTGGAGCAGAGCAGATGTTGATGGGACAGGAGCCCTATGGGACTGTCAGGGACCTGCAGCTTGTAAGGTGCTCTACTCTCCCTCGGGTGCTCTTAGAGAGATCCAATCCCAGCTGGGCATGTCGGGGCACAAGTAACACTGCCTGTTCATGGGCACACAGCTGATGTCTGCCTGGAAAGGGGCACAGGTTTTAATACTGGTTTGTTTGATAATATACAGGCAAATCTTTATTATCTGGGTCATCTGAGTGCTTTTAAGGAATAGAAAATTTTTCCCATCAGAAATAGGGATTACCTGGAAGTGTACTGATGGCAGAAGAAGCAGTACTGGTCTTCCCCTCTACTTGTGTTGCCAATATTCAGTCTATAATTTAATGTCTCTTTTCCATCAGATGTTTCCAGCTCTCCTGGTTAAATGGCCATGTCTAACGTAATCTCTTCACTAGACCAGATGGATCTATGACTTTCCCACAGCTCCCAAATTTCCTCCTCCAGATTTCCTCTCTGGTCATTCAAGTGCTTCTCAATTGAGTGGTTTCATGCCTTGAGCTCCAGGGAGTTGCCCAATTTTCTGATGTTCAAATAAATATCACATTAGTCAATATCCTAATTGTCTTTATATCTATCACAGAATTATGTTTTCTTTTTTTTCTGTCTAAAACTGTTCTTGTACAGAAATCCCTTTGGTATGGTGGACATGTCAGATGCTGCTGGGACAACCCAGAGAGCTGAGGGAAGAGCTGTGATGGTTATTAAACTGTTCAAATGTTCAACTTCTGTTTGTTGGCAAGAAACCTTTCTGTGCCTCTGAGTGTCATTAGGCCCTGACCCCAAAGGACACAAACCTGATGAGTTATGGTTCCCACTGCAGGGGCTGCACTTGGGCCTTGGCTCTGCACAGGAGAGCTCTTCATCCCATTTCTCTCTTTCCCTCCCTCTGGGCATGGAGGGAGCTCCTGACTTCAGTGTGTGACTCGTGTGTGCAAAGAGCAAATCTGGGCAGAACTGGGGCAGAGAGGTTATGGGGGGACCTTGGGATCTGTGCTGGGCATAGAAAGTGTTTTCCATTGCTCTGAGACTGTCTGCTGTGCAACATGGATTTAATATCCAGCAGAGGAACGACTTTTGCACTTGATGGAGCTGTGCCTCCCCTTGGCTTCATTGGCTGACAAGAAATGAACATCCCTCTGTGTCTCTGACAGCACTTTCTCCAAGGAAAGCAGGTGGGAGTTGGAGCCAAGGAGCTGAAAGCTGCAGATGCAGCCTGGGCTGGAGGGAGCTCAGATTTGCACAAGGCTGCTCTGAGTGCCAGGGCTTGGATGGGGGAAATGGTGGGGTGGGGGTAGGGACGGAGTCTGATTGATTGTCAGCCATGAAGGGTCTTGATTTTCATCTTTATTCAAATTGCATGAGGAGGTACTTGGATTCAATGTCAATTGGAGACTACACATATTGATTTATGAAAAGGAAAAAAACTGAAGAAGGATCTAAAAAAAGTTTCCTCATTATCTTTGTAAATAGAATATATTCCGTTCGAACACACTACTGAAATCGGTCAAGTTAACCACAGATGATTTGAAAACTGAAATCAAATTATTCCCAGAGGCTTGGCTGGTTAAGGTGTTCTGAATGTTAATGAGCCCTGGGCCACTGAATTCCTGAACTGAAGAGCTGAAGGCTGAACAAGTGATTTGGAAAATTAAATTAAATTATTCCCTGAGGCTTGGCTTGTTAAGCTGTTCTCAATGTCAATGAGCCCTGGGACACTGAATTCCTGCACTCAAGAGCTGAAGGCTGAACAAGCCTCTGGAGCAGGAAAATTCAGCAGCAGCCTCCAAGGTGCTCAGGATGTCAGCAGCCCCCACTGAGGCCATCCCTGCCCAGAGACCGTGGGGGAATGGGCAGACAAGGAGAGCGTCCCTGGGGCTGGGGCAGCACAACTCAGAGGCACCAGCGGCTCCAGCTGGGCAATGGAGTGTGGAATGTGGCTGGGAAAGCCCTGCCTGGGCTGTGCCAAGCAGGACACACAAGCCCTGACTCCCATCCACTAAAAAACTTTCTCAATGAGAGATTTAAAAGAAATAGAAATTGTTTGTGTCCTCTGAGTTGGACGCAATGCAGAAATTCTGACAAGAGATCATCAGGAGCTCAAAAGAACAAGACAGCTTTTACTAGTTATATTAGAAAATTATGGAAACTTGGCAAATGGTTTAATATGACATTTAATGAAAAAAAAACCTCCACTTATCAAAGCTTTAAATTGGACCATTCACCTTCGCAAACTCTAAGCCTGTGCAGTTTTAAGTTACTTAAGATTTGCAGGAGAAGAGAAATGGAAGAAATATACACAGAAAGAGAAAAACAAAAAACATATACAGAAGCACCCACACAGCTACCACGTCCTGGATTCCAGGAGTGTTCAGATGGAAATTCCAAGTGGAGGTAGGGTCAAGATGTGTGCTTGCCTTGTGGTCAGCTTGGTTTCCCTGGGCCCTTCCCCCAGGTGGGACTTGGGCTCATTTGGTCCCTTAGAAGCTGGGTTGGGGGCTGCAGAGGTGGCTGTGGAGCATTGCCTGTGCTGTGCCAGGGACTGGCAGACACTGCTGGGCTGGGATAGAGGCTCTGGGGGGATTGGGGTTCCAGGGCACAGCAGCATTGGAGTTCCAGGGCAGGGCAAGGCTGGACCTGCCCCTTCCTCCCCTGTGCAAAAATGTTTTGAGCCAACAATCTCCTCTAGTCTCTCACAAGAGGGAATGTTGGAGGTGAAATCCCAATTCTGTCCATGGGTGCCTGGAGGAGAAGGACAGTTCTATTCCACAGGAAGGAAAACACAGGGCTCCAGTGTTTGGAAGGCAGCAGAGAGCCTCACAAGTCCAAGGCCTGGCAGACTTGTCAATAAGGGCAGATTTTGTCTGGGAGCATTTATGAACTGAAGGAATTTTGGAGGTGGAAGGCCAGTCTTGGCCATGGGCACCTGGAGAACCAGGACAGTTCTTTCCACAGGAAGGAAAGCATGGAGCCTTCCCCAGTATTTTGGGGACAGATGGGAAGTGACCCTCATGAAACCACTGGCAGCTAGACTTGTCCTGGCAATATTCCTGCTGGAACAATCTCTGGATATAGGGAAATTTGGAGGTGAAATCCCAATTCTGGCCATGGGTGCCTGGCGGAAAAGAACAGTTCTTTTCCATTGGGAAGGAAAGCATGGAGTGTTTCAGAAACCAGTGTTTCAGAAGCAGATGACAAGAGTGTCTTAATGTTCCAAGGTCACCTGGACCAGTCAGGTGGCCCCTGGGAGGCCAAACCAGCAAGACCTGTTCCATCTTCCCCTGGTTTTGTGGGGCCCCATAGTGTCACAATGGTGCCTTGGATCCATGAGGCCCCACAGTGCCATAATGGTGTTACATGGCTTTGCAAGGGTTCCTCAGGGGTGAAGAGATAGACGAGAATCTTGGCTTCATGATCAGAAGGCTGGATTTATTAATTCATTATATATAATACATTATGACTATACTAAAAGGAATTGAGAGAAAAGTTCAGAAGCTGCTAAGCTAAGAAAAGAATAGGAATAGCAATAAACAAGAGAGCTCTCTGTGAATCTGTCCCAGAGAGCTTGGTCCTAATTGGCCTTTAATTGTAAACATGGAACATGGGCCAATCATAGGTGCACCTGCTACATTCCACAGCAGCAGATAACAATTGTTTACATTCTTCTTCTGGGGCCTCAGCTTCCCAGAAGAGGAAAAATCCCAAAGAAAGGATTTTTATGAAAAAATATCAGTGACATATCGGTGTCTTGTTTCCATGGGGTCCAGCAGTGTAACAATGTCCCCTCGGCTCCACAAGGCCCTGAAGTCTCACAATGGTCCCAAGGATTCCATGAGCCCTTGCAGTGTCACAATGGTCTCCATGGTTCCCCAGGCCCCACAATGTCATGTGACTCCTCTGTTCCATGAGGTCTGCAATGTCACAATGGACCTTAGGACCCTGAGGGTTTGCCGTGCCACAATGGTCTCCTTTGGATCCACAGTGGACCCTTGATGACATGAGGGCCTGCAATGTCACACTGGACCTTTGGTTCCAGGCAGCCCTGCAATGTCACAAAGGCCTCTTGGTTTCACGAGGCCTTACAGTATCACAATGGTCCTCTTGGTTCTGTGGGGACCTCCAGGGTCTCAGTGGTCTCACTGGTTCCATGAGGCCTCACAGTGACACAATGCTTTGGTTATTCCATGGGGCCTCGTAGTGTCACAATGGTCTCCATGATTCCATGGTGCCCCTCAGTGTCACAATGGTCTTCTTCATTCCATGAGGCTGTGAAGTGTCCTAATGGTCTCTCCACGGTTCCATGAGGCCCTGCAATGTCACAGTTTGGACCCTTGGCTCCATGGAGTCTTGCAATGTCACAATGGCCCCTTGGTTCCATGACACCCCAAAGTGTCATAATGGTCTCCACAGTTTGAGGACTCCCGGCAGTGTCACAATGGACCCTTGGTTTGATGGCGCCTCTCAGTGTCACAATGAACCCTACATTTCATGGAGCAACACAGTGTCAGGACAGTCCCCTTGGTTCCATGAGGCTCAGCAATGTCACAGTGCTCTCCATGATTCCATGAGGTCCCACAGTGTCACAGTGGTCCCTTGGTCTCACAAGGTCCCACAGTGTCACAGTCGTCCTTTGGTCTCACAGGCCCCCACAGTGTCACAATGGTCCCTTGGTCTCACAAGGCCCCACAGTGTCACAATTGTCCCTTGGTTCCATGGGCCCTGTACTGCTGCATTCCCCCCTCCCCTTCTCAGGCCACCCTGCCAGCTGAGAAATGCTCCTTGGGCCTGGGCCTTGGCCAACAGCCCCAGGGCTCAGCTCCTCTGCAGCTCATCACAAACACTGTCTGCTCCAGCCACTGCTGCTGCCCAACCGGCTCCTGGTTCCTTTAGGAGCAGCCCTGGGAGCTGATTTTGTTCCCTCAGTGGCACAGCATCCCTGTTCTCACACTGCCAAAGAAAACTGTTGGTGCCAAGTGCGGCCAGGATAAACCATTGCTGGGACTGAAGCCCCTCTCTTGGGGGCCTGCAAACCGCGCTCCAAAAGGAGCTCTTGGAGCTCTCCTGGGCCAGTCACTCCCTCTGAGTGGGGCCTCTCCCAGCCGGGAACTCTCCCGTTTGCTGCACTCGGGGATCCCCAATAACGACGGAGCCTAGGCCGATCCCCCTACTCCTCCAGGCTCAACCCTTCACCCACTGGGGAGATGCGAAAGGATCCACAGTGAGCGTTTCCTGCTCTCAGGGGAATTTCTCACAGGTGCCTTGCACTGACTCTTGGTGTCTGTGTGCACACAGGAGTGCCTGTGCTGGGGAAATGTGGCAGAAATGCTGCTCTCTGAGGGGTTGGAGTGCCTGGGATAGCTGAGTCAGTCAGGCGTGTAGGGAAGGTTAAATCACAAGGCCTAAATGAAGTCAAATGCTGCTGAGAGGTTTTCTTTTGGTAAGCGGTTACCTTTAGTATAAGTTATATGTTAAGTTCAGTATTGTTAAGTGTTATTCCTCTGTTAAATTGCGAAGTCATAGGTTTAAGTTAGGTTACATGCTGTTATACTCTGCTGTTTTGCTAAACTGTGAGGTTGAAAGTATCAGTTAAGGTTAATGTATTAGTAAAGTCCTTTTAAGTTTGAGCAATGTTAAGCTTTCAGGCCATGTTCCTTTTATCCTTGCCCTTGCTGTCCTTGTGTCACACACACACACACACACACACACACACACACACAAACACACACACACACAGGGACAGTTCTAGGTTCATTTCTGGTTTGATTGCCTGGATTCTGTTTGGTTTTGTTGTTGCTTTGTTTACTTGGTGTGCCTGAAGTGCCCAGTCAAGAGCAGAGTGACTCTTGCCAAGGAACTTTGTGCTGCTGTCCCTTAATATTCAATCTGGTTTTTGCTGATCCCTTGCTGGGGATTTTTTCAGTGCTCTCAAGCACTCGTTCGTAACAGGGTGAAGGAGCCCTGGCCCAGGCTCTGGCCCTGGGGGACACGGGGACGCTGCCGGGGGGTCCCTGTCCCCCTGTGAAACCCCGAGGGCCCGGCCCCCCGTCCCTGTGTCAGGCTCTGGGGTCGGTCTCGTGGAACATCCTCTGGGGGAGGCTGCGGGGCCGGGGACGGGGGGACCCGGGGGGACAGGGGACCCCGCTGTGCACGAGCAGGGTTGGACTGTTCTGGGGGGAGCTGTGAGGGGGGTTGGGGCAGAGTGACCTCGCCAGTGACCTCACACAGCCCCCGTGATGTCACACAGCATCCTGTGATGTCACACAGCCCCTCTAAAGTCACACTGACCTTGTGATATCACACTGACCCTGTGATGTCACAGAGCCAACTCTATGTCACCCTGTGATTTCATACAGCAGTGCTCTGACATTGCAGAAGACTGATGTCACAAAGTCACCCTGTGATGTCACAATCAGGTCTGTGATGTCACAGCCTCCTCTATGATGTTACACAGCCACCAGGTGATGTCACAACCCACTCTCTGATGCCTCAGAGCCACCCTCTATGATGGCTGACACTGCTCTATGGCCTCACACCCTGCTCTGTGATGTCACAGCCAGCTCTGTGATGTTACATAAACCTCAAGAACCCTCAAGAACTCAGTTCTATTGAAACACTGACGTTTCTTGTACTTTGAAGAGATCCCTTTTAGGGACACAACAGAGAAAGTGTCCCCAGGCCCCAGGAAGAGCAGAGAGCTGCAGGCACTGATGGCAGGTGGGGACAATGAGTAGCCAGTTCTTGGTACCCTGGAGCACAGCAGCGGGGTCTGTGCCACCAAGGGCTGTGAGGAGACACCTTGTCCTGAGGCACTGAGGCCTCCTGGCACAGCCCCAGCCAGGCTGGGCACTGTCAGCCCCTTGTCCTGCCCTCAGCATCCCCCCCTAGCCCACATCCCACTGGCCTCAAGGATCTGCTGGAAGGAGTCCCTGGGGAGCCTTGCTCAGGAATGGCCCTGGGGGCTCCTGAATGCTCCCAGGGACTGCAGGTTATTCAAAGGACTTTGGGTTTTGCTTTTGCCTTGGAGTCTCTGAGAGCTTTGTGCAGTCATGGCCTCCAATTATGTGTTGTAATTAGTCCCTGCAGAGGCCTTCTCAGTAACACCACTCAGTGGGGCTCATTACTGCTTCAAGGTACTTCAGTTCTTTTAAGGTACTTGGTGTTTCCCTTTGGATACAGACTCTGGGAGAGGTTTGTGCAATCATGGCCTCAGTTATCTGCGTTAATTAGTCCCTGGAGAGCTTTGTACTGACACGAAATGGGGCTCATTAATGCTTTGAGACTCAAGGTGTTGAAGGTGCTTTGGATTTTCCTTTCCACACTGTCTGAGAGGCTTTTGTGCCATCCTGGCCACCAATTCTCTCCTCCAAGGAGTCCATGAGGAGCCTGTTTTGGAGAGGGACCTCAAGGGAGCCATGAATGCCTGGAGACACTTGGGGTGTTTCCTCTGCCTTTGACTCCTGGCAAGGTTTGTGCAATCTCCTCCCAGGCCCTGAGGTTCAAGGGCTCAGCTCCAAATGCACAGTGAGGCTCATGAGGATCAAGCACGTCCTGACAAACCTTGGCTCTGCCTTGATTTCCCTTTGCTCCAGTGTAGTTCATTAGGAGGTTTTCCTTTGACAGTTATGGAGAAATAGTTCAAAGAGCTTCCAGGAAATATGTAGTCCTATTTTAAAGGGTGTCTTTTATTGCTGTTCCTATTACACAAGAGATGATTGCAGCATTCAGTGACTGATATTGATGCAGGGACTCTCCTAAGGAGCCCTGGCCTACTCAGAGAAGTGGTGCCTTGAGCTCTGAGCCAGTGTAGACAACCTTGCTCGACATTCCCCAAGCCCATCATGTCACTCCTCACTCACCTGGAACCTGCTTTGCTTGGAGAAGTGGCTGCACACAGCCAAAGAGGGATTTTCCTTCTTTGATTTTTGAAGCAATCTAAAACTCCTGAGTTTCCCCACTGCAAACAGACATCCTCCTCAAGTGTGTGCCAAGCCCAAGCTGCCACCAGGAGCACTCCAGACCTGCCCTGGGCCAGCTGTGAGGGTGGATCATCATCCCAACATGCAGTGGTGCCATTGCAAGGGACTGTTGCCATGGACACTGCAATGACCCCATTGCTGGGTTTGGGTGCCATGGCAACACCCATCAGTTCAGGTTTCCTTGGAAACCAGCCCAAGGAGCCATTTCTGAAGCCAGGTTCCATGGCCAATTGCCTGCAGAGCTGTTGCTGTCCTCGGCAGCCATGGCAACCCTGGGACAAAGCGCTGCCAGGGCTGCTCCAGGTACAATTGCAGTGACACTCGTTGGTGCCACCAGGTGCCATGGCAACAGCCACGGGGACCCGTTCCTTGGTTTGGTGCCATGGCAACCAATGCCCGGAGCCGTTGTGATGGTTGGTGGCCATGAGAAGCTGGCCTGGGCCCTTGCTCAGGGCTGGTGTCAGTGCCCAGAGCCAGAGGGGATCCCTTGCTGGGGGCTGTGCCATGGCCACCTGCCCTGTGCCGCGCTGGTCGCTCAGGCACCAGGAATCAGCAGCCAATGGCACTGCCAGGGCCAAAGGCCAGGTCAGCCAGACAGAAAGGGGCAGGGCTGGGCACTGTTTCCATGGCAACCGGCACTGGGGGGACACCTGGGTCACCTGGCCTGGCAGTTGCCATGGAAACCCCTGGCAGGGACTGAGGGCACAGCCCCTGGCACTGAGACACTGCTGGGCCAGGTGCTGAGCACAGGGCTGAGCACGCAGAGATGGTTTTGTTCTTGCTGAGCTGCAGCACAGCCAAGGCCTGTCCTGCCCCTTGTCCAGCCACGCTGGGGAGGGGCTGGGGCTGCGGGGGAGCTGGGCAGGGGACACAGCCAGGACAGGGGACCCCAACTGACCCCGGGCATACCCCAGACCAGAGCACATCATGCTCAGGGTATGAAGGGGGGGAACAAGGAGGAAGGGGTGAATTTTGGAGGGAGGGTTTTTGCCTTCCCAGGGAACACTTGGGCAAGAGGGGGCCCTATTTCACCAGTGGGCAGGGTCACTACCAAAGACACAGACACCAACTTAAGGAATTGTGTCATTTATATCATGCACAGCTGCAAAGATTTACAAAAGGATAAGCTCAGCAAAGTACATCAACATTAGCAAAGAATTACAAAAGAAGCTCAGCAATCCATCATAACCCATCATTATATTTTGATGACCAATCCCTTGGTGAAACACCAGAGGTGTTTGTGGCAGACAAAGATTCTGGCTGACTATCAAGGTACACCTTACAGACATCAGCAGTATTTTAGTGACACCGTTCTTCATTTTTTTTTCTCAATCTCATTTGAGTTAGGAACAAGAATTCTGTTGTCCATGGAGCTGGCACCTTTTTAATTCCAGAATAATGCCCCCAGGCCCTTTGCTGTTCAGCTTTACCATGCTGTCTGTGGCTGACAAGGCCTGGGGGGCCCTTTCCCCTCTGGCTGGAAGGGGCCGGGTCCCAGTGCCTGAGGGGCACCCAGGCTTCTGGATGGAATTCCTGTGCAAGTCCCTCAGTGTCACAGCAGCCTTCACACAGAGCCCTGTGGATCAGAGCATTTTCCAAAGGGGCCCTTGGGGCAAACAGGGAGATCTGGTATGGCAGGATGTGTAAAACATATCCTGTCAGATCTACTTGTTCTCACACAGAATCTTTGGCTGCAGGGACACATTCCCTTTGTTCCTGCCCAGGTTTCAGGACTCAGAGTTGTCTTTCCTAGGAGCTGCTCCTTCAGCTGCCTTGGGAGGGCCTTTTGGCCTCGGGACCCACACTCTGGCTCCATTATTAGGACTGCTGCACCCAAACCCTTTATTTGCACAAACAGTGGTGATTGGAGGTGGATCTCCTTTTTTCACAATCATTCCTAAAAATGCAGTATCAATGACTGTACTACCCTGTCACAGGGTTGACTAATCCAATCCTGGTCACTATTGTTTACAGAATTACTGTAAACAATATCAGTGACTGTACTACCCTGTCACAGGGTTGACTAATCCAATCCTGGTCACTATTGTTTACAGAATTACTGTAATTTCTCCTTGATATTCTGCATCAATTCCTCCTGCCATGACAGGAACACTTTGCAAGGCCAAGCTCCAAGGGAGCAGTTACCAAAGCAAAGTGTCCTGGAGGAATCTGAATTCCTGTTTCAGTACTGATAGCTCTCATTTGCTTTGAATTTATCCTAATTAATTCCAATGCATGAAGGCCCAGCCCTGCAGCCTCTAGGCTGGCCCTGCCAGGGGCCATCACAGCCACAACAATTTCCCAGGCAGCCCAAGTCTCACTGCCCAGGGTTGGATTTGCAAATTGGGGGCAGCCGTGCAAAGCCAGGGGGTTTCCATTTCCCCTGTGGGCCATTGTGAAGGGCATGGAGCACATCTGGGAGATGGGTTCTCCATGGACAAAGGTTCCCACCTCCTCATTTTTCCAACTGCTCTTTTAACAACCCCTTTACCCGTGCACTTAATCCTGCAGCTTGTGCATAATCTGGTACATGAAAACCCTGAAGACAAAATCACTGTATTTTTCACAGGAGCTGACAAAGCACTCTGCATCACAGTATCAGCAACCCCTGCAAAAATAGCCAATTTTCTCCCTTTCTCCGTTTTTCATTGTATACAATCTCAAAAAGTTGACCACTGACATTAGGGTCCTGGCCAGTCCTGTTCTGTAGGGTATTTAGTGTTACATCCCTGAGCAGCCAAAGATACCAAATTACTACTGTCAGCACTATTTCACATTATTATATAATTTTATAGATAGATAGTGATATAGAAATATAGATAGATACAGACATAAATAAATTTATATAAATAGATATATTGAGGTCTTATTATACTATAAATACATATATAATTATTATGTATATAGATATTTCATTTGCACAAATGCATATCAGCTCAAGATTAAAACCTTCTTCTCTAGCTCCATGTGGGAGCATTCCAACCATAATTGTTTCTTCTGAAGGTGCTGTTTCCTATGTACTCACAACAAATTCATCTTTGTCTGCCCAAACCCACAAAGTCTTTTCCTTTTCCATGTGCAATTTTTGGATGCATTTGAAGCCATCCAGGGGTTAAGCTTCTTTTACCCAACTGCCCCACTGCTCCCACGGGGCTCCGACCTCTGCCCAGTTCAGAGCCAGGGAACTCCAGGGAAGGGCTTCCCAGCTGGGAATTTTTGATGGGACTGATTCCACACATTTGCATTGAACAAGTGACATTTTGTTGGCATCTGGCCAGACTGTGCCAGTTTTGTTTTACCAGTGGGCAGGGTCAGCACCAAAGACACAGACTCCAACTGAAGGAATCAGTGTCATTTCCTGCAGTTCAGGGAAGCAAAGAATCACAAAAGGAGCAGTTCAGCAATGCACCCAACCATCCCCACCAAAGATTGCCTGCAGTGATTAAGAAAGATCCAGCAGCATTTACCCTCAGCCTTTACCATCTCCCACATTCACACAGCAGCTGGGGAAGCTGTCACAGCCAAGGACTGCAGAGCCACTCCTGGGCACTGGGAATTCCTGCAGGTGCCTCCAGCCCCAGGTGAGGCTCCAACCCTGCTGGGAGAGGGCCCAGCTCTGACAGTGCTGAATGAACAAACTGACAGCACTGCTAGGGTGGCAACATCTGCTTTCATCCTCCTCTTGGGTCCCTCCCAAAGCCTGGCCAGGGCTCAAGGAGGAACCAAGGGAGCTGACTTTGACCATACAGCCCCAAACAAGGCCACATGCCAGATTTCATGGCCTTGTCTGGCTTCTAAATACACAAAGGTCAATACATGTTTCACTAATGAGAGGCTAAATCTATCTCAGTGCTAATGACCGCGCATATTTCATCAGGGAGCAGATACAAAGATAACCTTTGCTTGGAAGGTTCATCCAGAGGCCATCTTTGGCCTGCTGTCCAGGCCTCACTCAGGGCTGGTGTCCAGGCCTTGGCACTTCACGGACGTGGTTTAGTGCTGGGCTTGGCACTGCTGGGTGACCGGCTGCACTGGGTGAGCTCAGAGGGCTTTTCCAACAGAAAGGATTCTGTGATTCCATGATTCTATCCACTGCATTCAGCTGGAGCTATTTTAGCAGCATTACTTTGCTCCAAAAGTTCCCTCTTGCCCAGCTCCTGTGGCCGGAGGCTTCAGCTCCTTCAGCTTCTGGTGCTGAGCTGCTCATGCTGAACGACATGACTTGGAGAGAAGAACACAGTCCATGCAATTCCTTCTGGGACACAGAGAGGGGAGCCCATTTCGTACCCACCCCAGCCCATCCTCCCAGCCCTGCCAAAAGCAGCTGGGCAGCGACTGAAGAATGAGTTGCATCTGCACCAGCAAAGGGGGAGCCTTTGGTTCCCCGCCATGCTGGGTCATGCCCAAATCTGGCAGAATTTCCCCAGATGGGGACTCATCTGCAAATTCCCTGTGGACTTTGGCTTTGAAGAAGGTGCCAGAATCAAAATCATGCATCACCTTCAGCCTCCAGTGGCCAGGCTGAGGAAGAGCTTGTCATTCCTGATGTCATCCTCGCTGTCTCCCGCAGCAGCAGCAGCAGCAGCAGCAGCAGCAGCATCCCCACCCGGTACAGCTTCTCCAGGGGCTCCTTCTCCTTCCCTGGGAGCAGACCAGGCTCTCAGGGCTCTGCCCAGGGCCCCAGCTGTCAGGGAACCAGGACAAGCAAAACCAGCTGGGATGGCGGCCACCAGTGCTGGGCAGAGTAGCTCAGCTCCAGCACAAGGGCTATGTGTTCCCATCCCATGACCCCGGTGCAGTGACACAGGCAGCACAAAAAGCTGTGGGTTCCTTTGCTTCTCATTGCCAAGGCATGTGTGGAGCAGGAACTTACCAGGGCCCTGGATCAAAGTGTGCCTGTGGCTCTCTCCCTTCTTCTATGGCAGAAGAATATCCCACATCCAAGGATCACAGAACAGGTCTTCCAGTGTGGGTCTGTCCAAGGAGTTCACAGATAAACACCACCTGATCAGGTTTTTGCACTCTGGGGAGAGAAAGCAGAAACTGCTGGTCGGCCAGAGAAGGGTCCTGTCTGCTTTACCCCACTATTCCCGTTCCCAGGCCATGCTGGATGTGCTCAGAGCTGGGCCTAAACTTTTCCATCCATTCCCTGTTTTGGAGGAGAGCAGGACATGTGCCACCTCCTCAGCAGCTGCCAGAGCGGGATGCCCACGACCCCGCTGCTGCCTCCCAGCACTGGGATTCCCCCCGTGCCCAGAGAAGAGGATCCACCTTGAGAGAGCCTTTGTGGCAGTGGGAGCTGGCCCCAGCTGAGGTTCTGGCCCCTCCTGAAAGGGTGCTCCCCGCAGACCATCTGGTGCAGCAGGATGCCCAGGGACCAGACTGTTGCTGCCTCGCCATGGTACCAGCCAAAGTCGTTCCATTCCGGGGGGCTGTACGACAGTGTTCCTATGGAATAGAGATGGAATTCATCAGGGGGATGCTGCTGCTCCCAGAGTCTGGCCCCAGCATCCCTGGGTGTGCGGGGGCTGCCTCAGGGGCACACAGGGTGACCATTGCCCTCTCGCCAGCACCTGGGACTTGTGCACAAAGTTAGGGTTGGAAAAGAAGCCTCTGGTGCTGGAAGAGGGCAGCCCTGGCTAGGCCCGACCATGACATACAAAGGAAAAACCCACTCCATGCTGGGGAAAAAACCTGCCCTTATCCTCCCTGCCTGCATTGCCCCAAAAATATCATGAAGCCAAGGCAAACAGGGCGAGTGGAGCAGTCCAAGCCCTTCCTCTCGTCTGCACACCAAAGTGGCTGGGGCACAGGTTCCGCCCTCCCTCTCTGCTACCCCACCCACGGCAGTTTTGGTCGGGCTGGCTGCCCCAGCCCAGCCCCAGTCCTGGGCAGAGTGGCTGGCAGAGGCTGCCAGCAGGGCTGGAAGATGGCTGCCCACCCAGCCCCGCTCTAAAGTAACTCAGCTGAAGATTCAGTGCCCTGACTGGCAGCAAAAGGGAGAACTCCAGCTGCCACAGCCAGCTTCGGCGGGGGGATGTTGGGCCATGAGATGTCAGCAGCGGGAGCACAGCCCTGGGTAGGCTCACCTGCAAAGTGAGTGTAGACTGTGTCCTGCAGGTAGGTGCCATAGCCAAAGTCAATCAGTTTGGCCTGCCCGGTGTCCAGGTCAACCAGGATGTTCTCTGGCTTGATTTCCCTGTGCAGGACCCTGCAGCTGGTGCAGTGCCGCACGGCCTCCAGCACCTGGCGGAACAGCTCCCGCGCCACCTCCTCGGGCAGGAACCACCGTGCCCGAATGAAACGCTGCAGGTCCTGACACTGCTCTGGCCGCTCCAGCACCATCACGATGCAGCTGGGGAGCTCGAGCCACTCCAGCAGCTGGACCACACCGGGGAAGCCAGTGGACACCTTGGCCAGCAGCACGATCTCTAGGGGTGCGCTGGTGCCATCGGGCTGCGGGAGGACCACGATGCCGTCAGTGGGGCACGATGCCGTGCCAGGCCTGGGGAAGCCCTCAGCCAGCCCGGGATGCTCTGCGCCCTGCACTAGGCCCACGCCCACTCTCCCTCGGGGCGTCCTGGCGGCCCCCACCGTGCCGGGCCCCGGCTCATCCCCGGCCGGCAGCCCCGGCTGCCGGCCCCACTCACTCACCAGCTCGCCACAGTGCCGGACGCTGTTCCGTGGCACCCTTTTGATGGCCACCTGCAAGCCAAGGGCAGCAGCAGGGTGAGCTCGCTGCCCACACTGCGAGCCCCATCCTCCGCCCTCCACCCTCCTCCTCCTCCTCCATCCCCTCCTCCTGTGCCCGCCGCCAGCCCTGCTGCTCACCGGGGCGCCGTCCGAGAGCCGCATGGCTGCAAAGACTATGCCGAAGCCGCCCCGCCCCAGCAGCGATCCCAGCCGGTACCACTCCTGCCGGGCCTCCTGCGCCGTCCCTGCGGGCGGGACGCAGCTGTCAGCGCTCGGCCTGGGGCCAGCAACAGCCCCCGAGTGCCCCTCACCCGTCCCGGGCCGGCCATGCCCAGGCATTCGCTCTTCGGAACGTGGCACGGGAGGCTCGGGGCCGGCGGCCGCGCTGCCGAGCGGCAGAGCTCAGTCCGTGGAAGCCGTAGTGGAGGCGGCGAGAGCCGCCACGCCGTGTGCGTCCTCCACGGGCCCCGGGAGGAGCACGGGCCCGGGCCGGGGCCGGGGCTAGGGCCAGGGCCGGGGTCGGGACTGGACCCTGTGTCGGGTCTGGGGCCGGACTCGGGCCAGGTGGATGGCAAAGGGCGGCAATGCCGCCCCTGCCCCAGGCACTGATGCCCTCCGAGCAGCGCCACCGCCAGAGCCGGGCGGAGGCGAGATCGCGGAGGGACGGCCGGGGCCGGGCACGGGGCAGCCCTTCCCGGGGCCGGGGGTGGGCCGGGGGCATGGCCCGGCCCGGCAGGGGAGAGGAGAGGGAGGCGGGGAGAGGAGAGAGACGCCGGGCAAGGGACCCCGAGAGAAGGGTGCCCGACAGCGGGAAAGGGAGAGAGAGAGAAAGAAAGAGAGAAGAGAAAGAAAGAGATTATTCAAAATATCTCTTTGCTGCTGCTGCTTCTGCTGCTGCCGCTACTGCTGCCGCCACTGCTGCTGCTGCCGCTGCCGCTGCTGCAACTGAAGCACCGGAGCCGTTCGTCCCCGTGTCCGTTCCCCACTCGCCCCACTCGCCCCACATTCGAGCCCCTCAAGCCCCGCGCGCCCCGGGGACAGCCCCTCCATCTGCCCAAACACGGGAACTTTGCAGCCTTGAGCCCGGATGCAGAGCCCTGACTCCTGCACACTGGCACAGCGATCCCCTGGCTTGCTGCTGTGCATTGTCCTTGCTGAGGGTCAGACACTGTCGGGCCACCTTCCCTTGGGGTAGGATTCCTACCTGACCCGAGCACTGCACTCACACGTCCAGTGTTGCTTTCCTGTAAAAACATGGGAAGGAAAACTGTGTGTGGCTCATGGTATTTTAGAGTGTCTAAAAATCCCTAAGTCACCAATCTTAGAGGTGAGGTGCATCTGGAATTACTGGGATGCAACAGAAAAGGGGAGCATAGAAATAAATAGAGGAAAACATCTTGGATTGTTTCTTTCATTTTCATTTTACTTCTGGAAAGCTGTTCCAGTTTTCCAGGAATCTTCTCCTGTCTGCTCTTCCCAAGAATCTCTCATGGAGAACAAGGTCAAGCTTCTGTCACAAGATTTGCCACCAGGAAATTACGCCGCTGGTGAAGTTTTCATGATGACTGTTTGTGCTGGCTTAGGGCAAATTTTGGGAGGAAATCTCCAAAAGGGGTCCGTCTAGAAAGCAAGTTCAAATGGCCCCTCCCCCTACTAGTTCAGGAAAAGACTTCCCTGGAGAAAAGTGAAAAAAATGCCAGTTTATTTAACAAGTAAAGTATTCACAAGCATGAAAAATGAATAATATTAAATAAAACCTCTGACAGTGGTGAAGAGATGGCAAATTCAGAAAGTCCTTTTTTTGAGTTGTAGTTGGCTCACTCGGTCTCTTCTAAGTCCCTCTGGCGCTGGAATGCAGCGTCCCAGAGCTTGGTGGGCCACAGGTGTGAGCTGCTGCTGGTGTTTTTCTGGGTTTTCAGTCCAGAGCAGGTTTAAACAGTTCTAAGAAAAAGGAAAGCCACAGTCTGAGGAACTTCGCTTCCTAAGCTACCTAAAACCAAATTGCTAGACCTGGGCTGTGAAGGCATCGGGAAATTTCCAAATCTGGGCACTGGCGGTCCCAGCAAACACCAAAGCTGGATGATGCAGAACCTGCAGATTTCCAAATTTTGGCTTTCTGTGCCAGCAATTCCCTGGACTTGGGCTGTGCCAGCACCAGGAAGTTTTCAGATCTGGGCACCGGCGCTGCCAGCAAACACCAGATCTGGGTGGTGTCATTGCCAACAAGAGAAATCTGCCAGATTTGGGCTCTGCTGGCACTGAGAAATTTCCAAATCTGGGTTCTGGTTACAAGACACACAAGATGTGGGGGTGGTGCCAGACTCAGCAGCAGGAAGCTGCCACAGGTTTTGGATTTCTGTGCCAGCAAATTGCTGCATTTGGGCTGTGTCAGAATAGGGAAATTTCCAGATGTGAGCACTGTCAGTGGCAGCAAACACCAGGTCTGGGCACCTGTATTGGCATCAGGAAATTGCCAGATTTTGGCTTTCCGTGCCAGGAAATTGCTGGACTTGGGCTGTGCCAGCCCTGGGAAATTTCCAGATCTGGGCACTTGCCCAGCAAACACCAGACCTGGGCGGTGCTGGTGGCAGTGCCGGGAAGCTGCTCGGTTCTGGCCTTCTTTCCAGAAAATTGCTGCATTTTTTGCAGCCAGGTTTTGCTGGCACTGAGAAATTGCTAGATGCTAATTTTCTGTGCCTGCAAACTGCTGGAATTAGGCTGTGCAGGCATCTGAAACATTCCCGATCTGGGTACTGGCGGTGTCAGCAAACCCGAGATCGGGTTGCTGTAGGTACCAGGTCTTTGCTTGGTTTTGACTTTCTTTGCCAGCAAGTTGCTGCACTTGGGCTGTGCTAGAATAGGGAAATATCAAAATCTGGGAACTGGCAGTGCCAGCAAACACCACATTTCAGGAAGGATTTGATCTGGACCTGTTCCCTCCCTACCTCCCTCCCTCAACAAGGTGCCAGAGGGGCTGGACAGCAGCCAGGCAGAAAGGGACCTGCAGGGACTGATGGACAGCAGGCTGGACATGAGGCAGCAGTGTGCCCAGGTGGGCAAGAAGGCCAATGGCTCCTGGCCTGGCTCAGGAATGGTGTGGCCAGCAGAAGCAGGGCAGTGATTCTTCCCCTGTGCTGGGCACTGGTTGGGCAGCACCTCAAGTGCTGTTTGTATTTCTGGGCCCCCAATTTAGGAAGGACATGTACGGGCTGGAGCATGTCCAGAGAAGTGAAACAAGGCTGGGGAGGGGTCTGGAGCACAAGAGCTGTGGGGAGAGGCTGAGAGAGCTGGGGTTGTTTATCCTGGAGGAGAGGAGGCTCAGGGGAGACAAGGCGGTGTCAGGGCACAGGTTAGACTTGATGATCTCCATGGCCTGCTCCACCCTTGCTGATTCTGGAATTCTCTGAAACCACTCTTGAAGCAGTTGCAGGAGGAGCCCTGGGCCTCCTCTTCAGGAGCTCCAGCAGCCCAGCCCCAGCTCCCTCAGCTTCTCCTGGCAGCCCCAAAGCCCATTCTGTCAGTCCTGCAGAGCCTCGGCAGCTCCTCCTCATTACCAAGAACAGGGAGCCCAAGAGACAGACACAGCAGCCCAGATGTGCCCCCCTGGCCTGGGGTGCCTCTGGCAAGGGAGCAGCACCAGGCACTGCAGGAGCCTGCAGACAATTGATCTGAAGGCCAAAGCGCCTTAGCTCCTTCTGAAAGAGCAGGAACAGTTCCTCATTCCAATGTGGTGGAAGACTGGGCACCACAGCTCGAGGTGAGGACTGGACACAAGTTTGCTCCCACTTGTGGAGAGTATTATTAATAATTGGTTAGCTGAGAAAGGCCATACTGACATAATGCCACTGGTTAAGCTCAAGGAGGAAAGTCAGCAGTCAGCAAGCTGTAAGGAGAGGTCAGCAGTGACCGTGCTGCAACATGATGATAGGGAGTAGAGATCATTCCTGAATATATCTTGAGAATATGTAGAAAGTATCAAAAGTAGAACCATAGGAATGCAGAAGTAGATGTAGTTGCTGATATGTAACTGACCAATCCTGAGCTCAACTTTTGCAATATGTATGAAGCTCATTATTAACTGTATTTAACCTGCCATACTGATCAATAAAATTGAGCCTGTGATGATCTAATTGATGTCCTGGTCTCCTTCCATCGACAAATGGTGGAGAATGCGGGCAACACCGAATCTCTGTCCTTTTTTCTCGGATTAAAAGAAAAAGGGGATTATGCCACGGTCGAGGAAGTTGGGTTTGGGTCCTTGCAGCCGGGACGGTGCCGGAATTTGAAGCACCCTTGAGGTTCACAACGATGAATCAAGCCAATACGTGCCGCCGGAGCCTGGAGAGCTGCAACAGCGCGCGCTGATTAATAGGTATGGATAGGCAAGCGGCATACGATTTATTCACCCCGTATTTAGAACGGCGAGGAATATAAGGGATAGATTTAAAAAAGGAATTACCAGGGTTATTAGCCTATGGCCATGCTAAGGGTATCTTTTCTAACCCTCATACAGTTCATGAGCTAGCAGAGTGGAAGAAATTTGGAGAAATACTGTGGGATACAGTGCTAGATGATGACAAGTCAGCAAAGAAATTCGGGAAGTTATGGCGGGTGGTGTATAACACGTTACTTCAGCAGGTCTCTGAGAGAAAGGCAGCAGAAAGGGCTACAGAAGCTCATAAGAGGAATATAGGGTATGGTCGTGAGGACGATCCCCTGGCACCTTCTCTAACTAAGGTACTTATGCCTAAGAGTCCCCAGCAAAGTGGTGTGTAGGATCTTCCTATAGGTGCAGTGGAACCGTCTGCACCTTTCCTGTCAGAGGGGGAGGGCGAGTCGGATGGTGGGGGTAAGAGCAAACCAGCTTTGCCTCCGCCACCAGCTTCAGGCGGGTCGGATGGTGGGGGTGGGAGCAAGCCAGCTTCGCCTCCGCCGCCAGCTTCGCCTCCGCCGCTTCCCCTCAGTGAGCCGGCTCCGGTTACAGCTTCGGTGGGGGGGTCGATTCCTCCGCACAAGCCGGCTCCGCTTGAGTCGGCTCCGGTTTCACTGTCAGCTCCAGCGGGGGGGCAGCTTCCCCTGCTTCCCCCGCGCAAGCCAGCCCCTGCTTCACTGCCTCCCCCGCGCGAAAGCTCGGTGTCTGCACCGAAGCGCCAGCAGCATAGCACCCTTAAAGAGCCAAATCCCATCCCAGGGGCACACCGTGATCCATGGGGGGAGATGGCTAAACAGAGGAGGGAAGCTTGGGCTGCTTTGGCGAAAGAAGTAATGCAAATGGGGGATGGTGAAGTGGTTGAAATAGCTTCTAGTCTTGCATGTCCAGTCACATACACACCACAATATGATGCACAGGGGAACCTTACGCATAATATAGCCGAATATACTCCCTTAGATTGGAAGCTGTTAACTCAGCTACGTTCTACGGTTAGTCAGTTTGGAGTAAAAAGTGAATCTGTTAGGCAAATGCTAGATTATCTTTTTAATACTCAGGTTTTATGTCCTAATGATTTAAGAGGAATAGTTCGGTTGATATTTACTCAGCATCAGCAGTTATTGTTTAATGCACATGACCCATTACATGGAGTAATAGTAGAGGAGCTGATGGGCTTAGGGGCATTTTTACGTACAGAGGCACAGATGATGTCGGGAGCAGATAAACTTAGAGAGTCTATGTGGTTAGTGCGTGCTGCAATAGATATGGTTAAAGAGCCAGGAGGGTTACCGGCTTATAAGGGTATTAAGCAAGGAAGAGAAGAATCATTTGGAAATTTTATCGATAGAACAGCTACTGCTATAGATCGTGCTGGTGTTGCAGGGCGCTATTGAAGCAGGTGTGCCTTGCAAAATAGCAATCCAGCAACCCAAAGAGTGTTAGCTACTTTAGGAGCAAATTAGACTATTGAGGAAGCATTAGAGCAAATGGCATTAATGCCAACAGCTTCACAGGCATTTATAGCAGAAGCCTTAGAGGAATTAGGATTAGGATTACAAAAACAAGCAGAGTCTACTCAGAATCAGGTGTTAGCTGCTCTTGCCCATTTCCGAAGTGGCTCACTGGCATTCACGCAAGGAGGTTCGAAACCATTCATCAAGTCTTACCGATGTGGCAATGAGGGACCGACACAAGTTGCTGCTGTGACATCAGAGACACCAGCTGCTGCTGTAACATCGCTGCCACCTCCTGTCTGCAACCCGCAACAACAGGGAGCCTCGGTTTGGACTTATCAGCAGCAGTAGACGTCACACTAATGACGAACCGGCCTGAGAGGATACCCACTGGAATAAAGGGCCCTCTTATATTAAATGGACAAACATGTGGAGCATTATTGCTGGGACGTTCTTCTATAACTATGTTGGGATTATTTGTTTTGCCTGGTGTTATCGATGCGGACTTTACAGGGGAAATACAAATTATGGCTTTCACCCTTAATCCTCCGATTAAAATTACAAAAGGACAATGCATTGCACAATTGGTACCACTGTCACAAATGACATCAGGAATACAATCATTTACTGGGCAAGCACGGGATGAAAAAGGTTTTGGCTCTACTGGTGTTACACTTTTACCTGTGGATTTACAAAATAGACCAAAACAAAAGGTTGAAATTACCTATGGGCATCAAAGCATAACCCTTTATGGATTATTGGATACAGGAGCAGATACCAGCATCATTTCTCCAGAAGCATGGCCACAACATTGGCCTCTATTTCCTTCATCAAACATGCTCACAGGAGTGGGAGGATTTACATTGGCAAGTAGATCGCCGTCTTTGTCTGTGTGCATTAAGAATCAACAAATATCTCCTGTGTTTTCAATTGTTCAACTGCCTCCTACAGTTTACTGCTTAATTGGAAGGGACATTTTAACACAATTGGGAGTGGTGTTAACTAATCAGCACCCTTTGGGGTAATTGCCATTGCTTGGACTTTCCCCATTCCACTCACCTGGAAAACGGATACACTGGTGATGGTTAAGCAATGGCCATTAAAAGGGGAGAGTCTTATGCATGCCCATGAATTGGTACAGGAACAATATACAAAAGGGCACCTACGACTGTCCACAAGCCCTTGGAATACACCTATTTTTGTAATCAAAAAGAAATCAGGGAAATATCGTTTGATACATGATTTGAGGGCTGTAAATGACCAAATGGAACCAATGGGGGCCTTACAGCCTGGTCTTCCAAATCCAGCTATGATTCCAGAACACTGGCCACTTTTAATTATTGACCTAAAGGATTGTTTTTTCACTATTGGCCTGCATCCTGATGACATGAAGAGATTTGCTTTTACTTTACCAGCAATAAATCGTGGGGAACCAGATAAAAGATTTGAATGGACGTCTCTTCCGCAGGGCATGCGCAACTCCCCCACTTTATGTCAGCTTTATGTTGATGCTGCATTACAGCCACTACGTCGTAAATGGCCAGCAACTATAATATATCATTACATGGACGATATTTTGTTTGCACAGCAACAGCCATTCTCCTCTTTACAGATTAACACCATTAAAAATACTCTTGCTGCATATTCACTTGTTATTGCTGCAGAGAAAATTCAGACTACAAAGCCCTGGAAATATTTGGGATGGACTCTGACGGATCAAATAGTGATACCACAAAAATGGGAATTACAATTGGACATTAAAACTCTACATGATGCACAGAAGTTGCTGGGAGACTTACAGTAGCTGAAGCCTATTGTGGGAATACCAAATCATTTATTAGAAGCCCTACGGCCTTTGTTAAAAGGCATGGACCCTACTACTCCTGTACACCTGACAAAGGAGCATCGTCTTGCCTTGCAGCAAATTAGTAACTGTGTACAGCAAGGGTATGTGTCTCGTCGACAACTCGACCACCCCATTGACCTTACTATCTGGAATAGCCCTTGCCACTTGCTTGGTGCTCTCTCTCAGTTGCAAAAGAAAACGGGGGAGATACGGGTGTTGGAATGGTTATCACCACCACTACAACATAAGGAGTTGATTGGTTTCATTGACTCATTATCAACTTTTCGGTTAACAAATCCAGCAAAACTACATTGCCTTGACTGTCACAATCCACATTGTGCTGCCTGGATAGCTCTACGTTGTGGGGGTTGTGAAAGAACTTTTTGGGTAGAACAATCATTATTACGGGATTTGTGGTGTCATACTTGTGAACACGAGCACACGTGGGGAAAAAGCTGGCAAGATGAATTAAGGAGACAAACAGGGCAAAACACATATATAGCTTTAAATCTTTATGAGTCTCCTGAACAGAAAATTCTTGCTTATTATCGATGGGAAATACAATGTATTGTAAATAGAATTAAGGTTCAAAGTAAATCAAGTATAGTTTCTATAAGGTGTAGGAAATTAGTGCCTTTAACACAGCATTCAATTGTAGGACCCTTCAAAGGGGATCCTGATAGAGCATTAGATTGCTGCATTGACAAGTTGCAAAAATTGAGTTTGCAAGTGGCAGGACCAGTAAAATCAGGAGCAGCAAGATTGAAGACAGATAAGAAAAGGAAGGCAAAAAGGGAACGGTCTCATTTGAATAAGGATATCAGTGATTGCTAATTAATTTTCTATGATTAGAACAATTTTACAGTTGTGGGACCCTCAGGAGGATATAGTTGTTGAGGAGGATAACGAACAAGAACTATGATTACGAAATAAGATACGCCTTGTGTTAAAGAAAGACCTTGAGCTGTTAGCCTCATATAGTAAAAAAGCTGAAGAGTATTTGCGATCACCACCATTGAATTGGTTGCTTTGGATTGAAGAACCAGAATTTTATACTGGTCCTTACTTACATTCACTTCCTTGTTATGTTTGCAAAAAGGATAAAGATAAGTGCTATGCATGGGTAGCTTTGCATTGTGCAGATTGTAATCAGGTTTATTGGTATTCACAGAGGTCACTAGGATATTTATGGTGTGCACCTTGTTCTGGAAGGTGGATTCGAAATCATATCTGGGTTAGAGCTCTTGAACAAAGTACTGGCCTGCCAGGACGGACAGGATTACAGCTTTTTGAGAGTGCAGAACAAGCGGTTATAGCATATCTTAGGTGGAAGTTGCAGGAAAACCTTAGAATATTTGAAATTAATACAGCCTCACGCATCATAGCAGCTCGCTGTAAAGCTGATTTGCCTTCAAACTTATCTCATGCTATACTTGTGAGCAAGGATGCTGATTTAGAATTAGATGAGTATATTCAAGAATTGACTCAGCCTTACAATAGACAATCTAGCAAACCAGGGAAAAGACAGCGAAGAAAGGAAAAACAAAGCAAGCAGAAGGAAGAAAAGGAGAAGCAAAGCAAGCAGAAAGAAAAATGAGGTTTGTTTTTGTTGTACTGCTCAATGCTGTAGCAAGTGAAGCAGTAGGAGTAACACACTTTAGTCAACCAAGGGAAAATTTATGGGTAACACTCGCTAATCAAACTAACCAATCATCACTTAGTCTTGGAGGAGTCACTAACCCATTTCGAACATGCCTGGTGGGACTTCCGGTGTGGTCTCCTGGAGAATTTTGCAGTTTGATAAACAATCAAACCTTATGTATGTCTAACATGTCAAACATCACATTGCCGGTGCAACAAGGGTATACTGCAGGTCAGAGTGATGGCTATCGTCAATGCTTACTAATCCAATCACTTGACACCTCTTTGCATTCTCCTCCTGAAGAGTTGGATCTTTTTGGAAGTACAAATGCCAGCATATCTAACACTACAGCTGGTGGATGGTTTAGCTTCAAACTTTCGGGTGCTCAGAATTTAAACCAACCTAAAGAAACATGGGCCACCCTAGATTCATCCCTGAATGTGAGTGAATTCTCTCCACAGCATTACAGTCAATGTAACAGCACAAATATCACAACACCAATGAAACTACCCACAGGAATATTTTTGATTTGTGGAGACAGGGCATGGAATGGTATACCAGCTAAACCACAGGGTGGACCCTGTTATTTGGGAAAATTGTCATTGTTTCACCCTAATGTATCCTTGCTAATGCAGCTGAGTCAAAATTCAAACAGGAGAAAATGTAGCATACGTGACTTAGACTGCAGCAAGATAGGAGATCCACAGTTTTGGGGCACATTCAAACAGGTGGTGGTTTCAACTATCTTGCTAGGAGGATCTGCCAATAAAGCCATGAATTTAGCAAAACAATTAGGATGCTGGGAAAGGGATGAGCTGAACAAGACATCACAAATTCTAGACATGCTAACTGCAGATGTGCAAAGTGTTAACCATGCTGTTTTGCAAAATAGAGCTGCTGTAGATTTTTTGCTCTTAGCACAATGGCATGGATGTGAAGAGTTCAAGGGAATGTGTTGCATGAATCTGTCTGATCATTCAGTGTCCATTCACACTAAGATAAAAGAATTACAACAGGGACTTCACAAACTTAAGGAAGAAGAAGGTTTAGGAATTGACGAATGGCTTAAAGGCTTAGGACTTGGACCGTGGCTAAAGAACCTTGTGATCTATGCTATAGGACTTCTGGGTGTAATTTTACTGTTTTTGCTTATTTTGCCTTGTATCTTTAACTGTATTCAAAACATGGTCAGCCGTACAATAGCAAAAACATGGCAAACTAATCTCCTTGCTCAAGAAGAAAACGGGGGAAATGTGGAGAGATTTATTAATAATTGGTTAGCTGAGAAAGGCCATACTGACATAATGCCGCTGGTTAAGCTCAAGGAGGAAAGTCAGCAGTCAGCAAGCTGAGAGGAGAGGCTAGCAGTGACCTTGCTGCAACATGAGGATAGGGAGTTGAGATCATTCCTGAATATATCCTGAGAATATGTAGAAAGTATCAAAAGTAGAACCATAGGAATGCAGAAGTAGGCGTAGGTGCTGATATGTAACTGACCAATCCTGAGCTCAACTTTTGCAATATGTATGAAGCTCATTATTAACTGTATTTAACCCGTCGTACTGATCAATAAAATTGAGTCTGTGATGATCAAACTGATGTCCTGGTTCCCTTCCGTCGACACCTGGGGGCTCCAGGCTCCTTGCCCAGGCTCTCTCAAGAACACGCCCAGGCCAATGCTCAGCACAGAAAACCCCCGTGAGCAGCCCCAGGCTGGCCGTGGGCAGGCTGGGGGCAAACAGCATGGCTGGGGCCCTGCAAGGGCCCTGGGGCAGATGGGAAGGAGCAGCAGAGCAGGGGCTAATCCATCCCCAGTGCGCTGCACAGCCCAGGGCAGCATCCCAGAGCATCCTGATGGAGCTGACAACAACATCTCCCCTCTGCAGCCCTGGCCTCTCCCCCAGCTCACGCAGGTGCCCCATCCTTGCAGGCACAGACACAGCAGCACTGCCTCAGCAGCCCCTGTTTGCATTGCACACAGCAGGCAGGAGCACCCCCATGCTGTTGGTGTGGGGACATGAACCTGAGGGAGCACAAATGCCATCAGTCCCTGGGGCCAGCAAGGGCTGGGGGACACCAGGGAAACCACTCAGCTTTGTCCTGGCCTCTGCAGTCAGCCAGAAAGTTTGTTCCCATCATCTGGGAGTTTCCTGTCCCACTGCAGACACTGTTGCTCAGAGCCAGGGCTGCCTGGCAGTCACCCCCAAACTGCCCCGAGCATTTCCTCTGCTTCACCTTTGCTTTCTTTACTCTTCCTGATACACATTCCTTCTTCTTGCCCACCCCTGTTCTCTTCCCTGCAAACAGCCCATTCCTTCTTGCCCTTTCCTCTCTGGCCCCACTCCCCATTGCAGTTCCTGACTTGGCCCCATGGGAACGTCCCTTGGGCAACAGGATCATCCTACAAGTGCTGCAGGAATTGTCTGCAGGCTCCTGCAGTGCCTGGTGCTGCTCCCTTGCCAGAGGCACCCCAGGCTAGGGGGGCACATCTGGGCTGCTGTGTCTGGCTCTGGGGCTCCCTCTTCTGGACAGTGAGGAGGAGCTGCAGAGGCTCTGCAGGACTGACAGGATGGGCTTTGGGGCTGGCAGGAGAAGCTGAGGGACCTGGGCTGCTAGAGCTTCTGAAGAAGAGGCCCAGGGCTCCTCCTGCAACTGCTCCAAGGGTGCTTCCAGGGAATCCCAGAATCAGGAAGGTTGGAAAAGACCTTGGAGATCATAAAGTCCAACCTGAGCCCTGTTGGTTTTGGTGCTCCTCATTGGCCCTACTCTTGGGTACATGGGCATCTACATGGCGGACTTTCATAGGTAGCCTCCCTACCCTGGTAGCAATGTCTTTCCACTCATCAGCAGCCCAAATTGGTTTCCCTCTATATTTCCAGTAAGCCTCTTTCCACCTCTCCAGCCATCCCCACAGAGCATTGGCTACCATCCATGAATCAGTATAAAGGTAGTGGATTTGGCCACTTCTCTCAGCAATGTGCTCAGCAAAGTTGAACAGCTTTGAGTTCAGCAAGTTGGCTTGATCCACCTTCTCCTTCAGTAGCTTGTGCAACCTATTGTGTGGGGCTCCATATGGCTGCTTTCCACTTCTGGTTCATCCCTCTGATGATACAGGAACCGTCAGTGAAAAGAGGGTAGCGTGTTTCCTCTGGGGGCAGTTGGTTATAGGGAGGGGCCTCTTCAGCCCGTGTCACTGGTTCTTGTTCTTCATCTGTGACACCAAAATTCTCACCTTCTGGCCAATTTGTAATTACCTCCAAAATCCCAGGGCGATTCAGTTTACCTGTACGGGCGCGCTGAGTGATAAGAGCAATCCACTTGCTCCATGTAGCACTGGTGGCATGATGAGTGGAAGGAACCTTTGCTTTGAACATCCACCCCAGCACTGGTAGTCGAGGTGCCAGGAGGAGTTGTGCTTCAGTGCCTATTACCTCCGAGGCAGCCTGGACTCCTTCATAGGCAGCCAAGATTTCCTTCTCTGTTGGAGTGTAGTTGGCTTCAGACCCTCTGTAGCTTCGACTCCAAAATCCCAGTGGTCGACCCTGAGGCTTCCCAGGCACCTTCTGCCAAAGGTTCCAGGACAAGCCACAGTTCCCGGCTGCAGAGTAGAGCATGTTCTTTACCTCTGGTCCTGTCCTGACTGGGCCAAGGGCTACTGCATGAGCAATCTCCTGCTTGATCTGGACAAAGGCTTGTTGCTGCTCAGGGCCCCACAGGAAATTGTTCTTCTTGCGGGTGACCAGGTAAAGAGGGCTCACGATCTGACTGTACTCGGGAATATTCATCCTCCAAAAACCTATTGCACCCAGGAAAGTTTGTGTCTCTTTCTTATTGGTGGGTGGAGACATTGCTGTGATCTTGTTGATGACATCTGTAGGAATCTGATGCCGTCCATCTTGCCACTTCACTCCCAGGAATTGAATCTCACGAGCTCGTCCCTTGGCTTTGCTCTTTTTAATGGCGAAACCAGCTCCCAGGAGGATCTGGATGATTTCCTTGCCTTTCTCAAACACTTCCGCAGCTGTGTTCCCCTAGACAATGATGTCATCAATGTACTGCAGATATTCTGGAGCCTCACCCCTTTCTAGTGCAGTCTGGATCAGTCCATGGCAGATGGTGGGGCTGTGCTTCCACCCCTGGGGCAGTCGGTTCCAGGTGTACTGCACTCCCCTCCATGTGAAGGCAAACTGAGGCCTGCATTCTGCTGCCAGAGGAATGGAGAAAAATGCATGGGCAATGTCTATAGTGGCATGCCACTTTGCTGCCTTGGACTTAAGCTCGTACTGGAGCTCTGATATGTCTGGCACGGCAGCACTCAGTGGTGGAGTCACTTCATTCAATGCACAGTAATCCACACTCAATCTCCATTCTCCTTCAGATTTTCGCACAGGCCAAATGGGGCTGTTGAAGGGTGAGTGGGTATTGCTGACCACCCCTTGGCTCTCCAGCTCTCAGATCATCTTATGGATGAGGATCACAGCATCTCGAGTGGTTCTATACTGTCATCGATGCACTATGGAAGTGGCAATTGGCACCTGTTGCTCTTCTCCCATCAGGCGTCCTACTGCAGATTGATTCTCAGACAACCCAGGCAAGGTGTTCAATTGCTGGATGCCTTCTGTCTCTACAGCAGCTATTCCAAATGCCCATCTGAGTCCTTTTGGGTCTTTGAAATACCCACTTCGAAGGTAGTCTATGCCCAAAATACATGGGGCCTCTGGGCCAGTCACAATAGGATGCTTCTTCCACTCATTTCCCTTTAGGCTCACATCAGCTTCAACCAAAGTGAAATCCTGGGATCCCCCTGTCACACCAGCAATAGAAACAGACTCTGTCCCCACATGTCTTAATGGGATCAATGTACATTGCGCACCAGTATCGACCAAAGCTTTGTACTCTTGTGGTTCCGATGTGTTCCAGGCCAACAAATCCACACAGACCAGAAAACACAATTTTCCCTGGCCTCTACCTGGCTAGAGGCAGGGCCCCTCTAAGCCTGGTTATCCTTCTTTCCCTGGGCATATGTTTTGGATGTTCCTTCGAGGGGATCAGACATGTCATCATCATCATACCTGGCCATTTGGCTACAGGCAACTGGAGCTGCTTTCCTTCTGGTGGCTTCCTTCAGTTCACGCACCCGTCGTGCCAGAACAGCAGTCGGTTTCCTATCCCACCTTCTCATGTTTTCCCCACGCAGGTAGAACCACAGCTCAGCTTGTGGGATGTACCTTCTCTCACCATCTGGGAAATGTCCGCCTTGGATACCAGAACCTCTGATCTGTACTGCTGAAATTTGGAGAAGGTCTTCTTTAATCTCCTTCCAAATCTTCTTATGATTCTCCTCTATCTTATCCTCTAAGTTCTGCAGACGTGTTTCTACCGCTGCGATTCTGGCATGTGTCGGGCCATGTACAGCATCTGCATATGCTCGGAGCTTCCTTGCCATGTCAAGCACAGTCTCATCCCTCTCATCCCTCTTCATGATGGCTAAGGCAGAAGCATATTCATGTGGCCCAAGTCGTACAAGTTTCCACCACATCACAGACGTGCATGGTACTAAGTCTGGGTTCCTAGTTGTTATATCATCTGAGAAGACAATCTCTGCCACTGCCATTTCTCTCAGGCGTTGGATCCCTTGCTTTATGGTCTTCCACTGAGTTTGCTGCATATAGAGATCGTCTGCGCACAGGTATCTTTCTGCTACACTTCTTAGGACGCGTTCCCAGAAGCTGTGAGAGTTAGCCCCCCTCATCATTCCTTGGTCTATGACAGGATCTTGTGACAGGGATCCCAAATGCCTGGCTTCAGTGCCATCCAGAATTGTAGCCTCACCTGCAGCATCCCAGAGACGGACCAGCCAACTAATTATGGGTTCATCAGGTTGTCAAGTGTAATCCTTCCAAAAGCCACAAAGGTCCTTCAGGGAAAAGGACTCAATATTTGCATCTGATCTTGCACCTGCTGCTTTGACTCCTGATTTTATGTCAGGAGGCATTGAGGTTCCTTCTCCTTCATCATCATCATCATCATCATCCCCTGGTCGATTGGTCTTGTCCGTGCATTTCCCACTTCTAGTGCTGGTAGCAACAGCCATGGGTTTAGATGCTGGCTTCGAGCCTGGAGTGTTAGCTGCAGCCTGAGTCACCGGGACAGTTGCTGATTTATCTCCCTGCCCCCCTGCCTCTGTCTGCTGCCCAACAGTATCTAGCAGTGTGCGATAAGCATACGCCAAGGCCCAGCTCCCTGCAATGACCTTCCTCTCCTTAGGCTCATCCTGGTACTTCTCTTTCAGATATTTCCCCACCTCAGCTGGGTTCTGAATTTGTTCATGGGGAAAATCCCAGACTATAGAGTCAGAGAATTCCTTCAGGATTTGGCCCATATCCTCCTATTTCCCACACCACTTAGGATTTTCCACACCGGGGTTTATCTCCTGAGTCAGGGGTCTCATCAGCCCGTCTAGAAATCTCAGCCCTCATTCTAGAGAAGCAGCAGGCTGTATAGAGGAAGGTTACCAGATTGAATACCAGAAAGATGGTTTCTTTAACATTGAGGGGAAACTGAACATCCTTCACTAGTGATGCAACTGATTCATAGGAGAAGAAGGAAAGCAGAGGCTGAAAAACCTCATTCCCTCCTGCTCCTCCTGCAACAAACTGGATGCATAACCATAGCCATGAACCATTCATACCTGGAGCAGACCCTAGCATGTTTATAAACTTCTTGCACATTATTGCCACCAAGCCCAGCAGGATAGCTACTCTGGTCACTGCCCCTCTGATGTAAAAACTACATATTAGGGGCAATACTAAAGCTATTTCTGGATAAGAAAATAAACCTAGGGATCAGAGAGGTATTAAAATCTCAAAAAGCCCTAGGGACCAGAAATGCATGCAAACCTTCACCCCAATAGACATTATGAATTCAAAAAGCATGGCTATTAGCTGATTTAAATGAACATAGAGTAATAGCAACCAAAATACAGTCAAAACAGGGTTTTTCCACTCCCTCTCGAGCTCCAAGTTTGGGCACCAATATTTTGTCCTGGTTCAGGGCAAATTTGTTAAAGAATCTGCAAAGGAGGGCCTCTCCAGAAAGCAAAACCCACACGGCCCCTCCCCCCTAACTGGTTTGGGAAGAATTCCTCTGAGAGATGTGGAAATAACCTGTTTATTTACCAGACACAGCACCCCCCAGCACACAAAATGAACAATACCCAATGACACTGCTCTGAGAAAGATGACAAAATCAGAAAGTCTCTTTCGGGGGTGATTGCTCTGTTCTCAGTCCCTCCGGCGCTGGGGCAGCTGCTGCAGGCCAAAACAGTGCAAACCTTCGGTGTTCCTGGGTTTCAGTCCAGAGCAGGTTCAAGATGGTCACAGAAACAGGAGAGGAGAAACAGTCCAGGAAGGAATTGGACTGTTTAGCTAGAACTAGCTAATAAGCAGAGGCCACAGCAGAGCAGAAGCGAGACCAGAAAAAATAGCAAGCAAAGCAGCAAGCTGAAAGCAAGAAGTGAAAAACAGCCCTATGTACTGTTCGTCTCTGTGTCCCTGATAAGAGAAACCCAAACAAACTTCCACTCTTCAGAGTCGGTCCTAAAGGCACAGAACAGATGAATGGGGATACAAGCATCATAACGTCACCCCAGGACAGAATCTAATAACAAAGTTCTGTGTCCAGGCAGAAAGCAAGGACAAACTCTCCTGTGAGTGGTCAGTAAATCCAAACACTCACAGAAGATCAATCACAGATGCACCTGTTACATTCCACAGCAGCAGAAAATAATTGTTTACATTTTTCTTCTTGGCCCCCAGCTTCCCAGAAGAGGAAAACTCCTAAAGAAAGGATTTTCCACCAAAGATGCCTGTGACACTCCGTGCCTTCCTTCTTGAAGGAAGCTGAGGAGGACAAAGTCCCAAATGTGTTTTGCAAGCTGGCACCAGTCTGTGCTTCTTGTGCCTTTTCAGCACAGCTCTGCCCAAAGCTCCAGCCACAGCTCACACCAGAGGGAAAAGCCCTTGAGTGCAGCAGAGTCTGCAGGGGCTCTTGACATTTATCTCTCCTCCTGTGGCAGTGTCGAGTGCTCTATAAACATCTCCAAACCCCCTAGAAACAAAACAGAAGCAGAGAAAGGAGAAACCATTTAGATCTTGCAGTGAAAGCCAGCCCGCACAGGAGATCTCTGCTGTAAATGCTGCAGACCTACAGGACACTGGAAGCATGAAGATGTCTTTGACAATTCCTTCTGAGCACACTTAGAAATTCTGATCAGCACTGACAATCTAAGCGCAGTGCCTGAACACATTTGCAGCTTGTCTGACTTCACACTTGATACCTATTCCGCCAGCAAAACACCTGATGCAGAGTTTTGTACAATTAACACTGCTTGGACTCACCCACTGCCAATATTTTCCAGTTCAATGTATTTTACAATAGGATTTTTCATCTTCATCATTCTCCCTGAGGGAAACAAAATGCAAGATGTTCACTTTAAAGCAGAGATCCCACCCTCTAGGAGATACAAAAGGCAGCCCCACTGTCTGGAGCTCTGAGCACTCCCTTTGTTAACAGCTGGCTAACAACAACAGGAACAGCAACTGGAAAAACAAGAAAAGAACAGCAGGCCCACAGCACAAGTGGCTGGCACAGAGACTGATTTCTAGCATCCTTTGAAGGGAGAGACCTCTTGAAAGGAGACACACAGGGAAGCACAGGGAGATACATTCAGAGGAGACGGAGACCAGAAGAGAATACCTACCAAGGCAAGTAAGTTTGTCATCTAGAAATATCAAGAAGAGCTGGAACTAACAATGCCTTTGTTTTCTTGGGAATAAACACTGTGAGATTTATGAAAGGTTTCATAATTGCTAAGATTAAATGCACCTGGACATCTAGAATCAATTCCTCTGAACAGATGTCAAGTTCAGAACAGGAGAAATATTGCCAAGTGTTCCCATCTTTTCTACCTTGCAGCATTTGCCAGAAGAATGTCTCTGTGTTTGTAAACCAGAGCAGCTCATGCTAGAACCAATCCCCACGGGGCTTTCAGCATCAGGATCCTCACCCTTTATGAGCAGGTTGAGCTCACAGATGCCCTCGCCCGTGCCCTGTGTGTAGAACCATGCCGCTTCTCTTCACCCTGACAGCGCGGCTCTGTCACTCCCATTGCACTCGCCCTCTCGGCACCACACACGTCCCCATCTTCCCAACTCGGCATGGCGGGCACGGGCACAGAGGACAGCAGTGCTCCTCAGGCGTCCCTGTGACACAGAGAGCTGCCCAGAGGAGATGCTGACCCTCTTGTGAGTCCAGGCTGTGCGAGGCAGAAGCCGGCCCAGAGAAGGGGCTGCTGCCTCAGGCAGCTCCGTGCTGAAGCAGCCGGGCAGCAGCGGGGGACCCTCCCAGCTAAGGAAGGCTCCAGCCTCTGCATTCCCACAGCCCTCAGGGACAGGGCAGCAACCACAACAAGGCTGGCAAAGCCCAAGCATGAGCACTGACAGGCACTGATGGGAAGAAGCCAGAGTGAGCCTGAGCCCCGGACAAGCTGTTGCCCCCATTCAGGACACAACGGGATGGGCTTTGAGATCAGCCACACCGAGGCGCAGATCGGTGCCCTTTTTGTCCCAACAGGTGATGGTAGACACAGAATCCCCTGGGCTCTCTTCTCAACCCTACCAGATCTTATCTGAGAGCACAGCACTGGCAGCTGTTAAGGGCAAGAAGCAGATTCATTGGGTTGTGCTGCAGAATCACAAAGGGCTTGATGTGTTCTCCTAGAGACTGATCTCAGCTTCTGCCAGTGGCTAGGACTCAAGCAGTCACAGCCTTCTGCTGATCCAGGAACAATCCCTGCTTCTGCCTTTGGCAGAGAGGGAAGCTCAGGCAAACTCCAGCCAGTCTAAGCTGCCCTCAGAGGCAGCAGGAACACCCAGAGCTCTCTCTTGCTGCCTCGGAGCACTGCCAGCACTTCTGTGACACTAAACTGAGGAGAACCCTTGGTACAGCTATGCTGACATGTGCACACAACACACTGTCCCTCAGATAAGAAAGATGCCAGACGTACTCTGTTGCTCCAGGGAGTCACCCGCCATCTCCTGTTGCTGAGCAGCAGCTGGGTCAGCATGGGAGGTGAACCAAGGGCTCAGGCTCCACTTCTTTAGCTGGGGAGCAAAGGCTCCTTGGGACAGCGCTGCTGCTTCTGCAGCAGCTTCAGTGTCAGAGTCGGTGTAGATCTGAGACAAGAAATGAGTTGATGTCAGGAAGGTGTGGCAGAGATTGCCCTGAAATGCAAGAGAGATTGCCATTTGAAATGCAAGCCCTTAGGAAGCTTCTGTCAGCCACATGCAGAGCTCTTCAACTGGATTGCTTTGGATGTCCACTTGTGAAACCAAATGGTCAAAAGCAAAGGCTGGTTTTACTTGAGTTCATAGCCAGTTTCTTGTTCTAAAGGATGACTGCAGCAACGACCGCTCCACTTCCTCCCAAAGACTCCTTTCCCCTTCCTAGGTCTGCAGATACATTTGCAGCTCCTCATTCTAATATTCTACCTCCTGCCATGAAATTCTCTTTTTCTGCACCTTCCTCGGGATGTGCTTATCCTGCAGCATCTCTGGATGGGTCAGTTCCTGGGCCTCATGCCAGCCTCGGGGCTCTTGGTTGCCTGTCATTTGCTGGAACTCTCTGCAGGCTGCCAGGTAGGATGGCGACACTTCCACCTCAAGTCAAACAGAACAAAGCAGTCAGAGACTACAGCTTGTCCCCGTCAGCCAGGAGTCATCGACTGGGAAGAAAGTAAAGAAAAGGACAGGAGCAGATGATTCACAAGGGATACAGACAGCTTGCAGCTCGTATTCCAAATCTGTGTGAGTGACCATGTTCACCTGCAAAAACACCTCAAGAAACAAGGTCACCTGGAAGAAGCCAGCAGGAGTTCATTCGGATGACTGCTGGCTAAATGGCCAGAGGAGTAATGCCACTGTCTAGAGCATCAGCTGAGATCCAGCAGAGCAGGAAGTGTCCTTGAGAGCAGCTCTGACAGAGGCCTCATCAGGATGGCGCTCAGAGGCATCACCCACCCCCTGCTGCTCTGCACTGGAAAGGCAAGGAGGGCAGAAACCAGCCTTGGGTGACTGCAGTGCTGATTGCTATTTCCCTCACTTGCTTTTCTAGAGCCTTTTGCTCCTGAAGGAGGCGATTCATTTTCTCTTTGATGATTTTAATTTTTTCATCTAGCCTCTTCTTCTTTGCCTTGATTGTAGTCTCAGTTTCTTGCAGCTGTGCCTGCATCTGTTCGTCAACTTTCTGTGAACAACAACGGCAAGGAATCTCTTTCATGAGTGGAGTGGCTGCCATTCCTTAATTCACCTGTTTTTGTTGATGGCCCCTCTGCATAGGGAGAATCTTCTCCTCTTGGATGTCTTCATTCCTCCTCTTCACTGCCATGATAGCACTCTGAGCTTCAGGCAGCTCTGCTTGTGGCTCTGCCTTGATGTTCTGTACACACAAAAGCAGAGCAAGGGACTGAGAGCTGCCATCAAGCTCAGCTTTTCCCTCTTTTAGCCTCAAAATTACATTTATTCAGCCCCTTCTTTCTGCTTCCCTACTCAGCTCTGCTTCCACTGTAACCCTCCTGTCCTGGTGCTGATCTCTGCAGATTCCAAGGCCCTGTGCTTCCAGTGCATTTGGGACTCCTGGCCTCCTCAGTCCCAAGAGCTCTGGTTTATGCCCCTCTCCCTGCCCTTCCCTCTGTGCCCTGGCCAGTCAGGCTTACCTGGCCATTCTCCTGTGGCTCTTCCACCTGCTGCCTGAGCTGCTCTTCCTGCCCTCAGGCAGGGAACAGCTCTCCCTGAGTGTGGCCTGGCAGCTCAGATGAGGCAGTGTGCTCCTGCTCTTTCTCTAGAAGCACCTGCACAGAAAGCAAGAGAAGATGGGTTTCAACTTCCCATACGCCCTTTGTGGGCCAAGACTCACAGACTGCTGGGCTCACACATTCCCAAAGCACTGTGCTGCTGCTCTCCTGCGTCATTCTCTGCCCGAGGGGAGGCACAGATTCCAAAGTAACCCTGGCCCTACAATCAGGGGCCATCTGGCACGGAAGCTCCAACAGCCTCTCAGGCAGCTGACAGGGAAGGGGTGGCATTTCTCAAGGGTCTGGTGAGGGCCTCCCTCTGCTTCTGCCATGTCCTGTTTGTCTTTCAGTAGTGACTGACTCCCCACCCTGTCCCACAGCTCCATCCTGGCTCTGCAGGGGCTTCCTGGGTGAGCTCACTCCTTGTGAGAGACACTTCTGGGGTTCATGTTCTCTTCAGGCCTGCACCAGCATTCCTCCTTCCTGACATCTACACTCTTATTAGAAAACCGGGTCATTCAGGAGATAAGGATGCATGCAAAGATCTCTGATGGAAGTCAGAGAACCTCTATGGCCACCTCAGTATATGGAGGAGGACCAAGGTGTTTCTTCTCCCTCTTTTGTCAACTGAGAATTCTGACCAGCAGTAACAGAGTTTCTCCTAAGGCCCCATTAACGAATGCACTTACACAGCCCTGGGGATGCCAGTGAAGGAAACCATGTGTCATGTAATGCATGTATGACCAGAGTCACCAGACCCCAGCTACAGCATGGGATAGTTCCACTCCCTTAGGACATGCAAAAATTTAAAGGATAAAAAGAAGGCTTCAGGGCACAAGAGGCTGGAGGAGGAAAACAGGAGGGGAAGAAACAACCATCTCTGGAGGGGGAAACATCTCTTCCTGCTCAGGATCAGTCAATGGAACTTGTCTCTACTCCTCTCCTGAAGGGATGCCTTTAGGTGAGCTTTGCATCTTCCACTGCTTTGGAGAAGAGCCAGGAAGATTCAAATAGATAGATAGATAGATAGATAGATAGATAGATAGATAGATAGATAGATAGATAGATAGATAGATAGATAGATATCACTTTTACAATCTCTCTTTACTGTACTGTGGTATTTACATGCTTTGAACACAGAGAGATATAATTCCCTCTCCTAGTTTTTTTTTAAGGGAAGGTAGTGAGAAACTTAGAGAAAAAGAGAAAACAATTATTATCTCTACTGGCTGTTCTTGTTGTTTAGCACATGTAGAATGTGTTATAGTGATTGTTTACTGAAAGTGATTTGTTAGTTGGATTTTAGTGGTAGTTGTTTAGATTGATTAGCTAATTAGATAAAAGCTGTGTCATGACTCTCTGGAGTCACGAGTTTTTCTTTAGCAGCTTTTTAGTAAAGTATTTCTTTAGTATAGTTTTAATATAGTACTAAGTGTAATATAGCATAGCCAAAGAAAGCATTTGTTTAACCTTCTAAATCATAGAGCCAAAGCACATTATTCCCCACGTGGGGGTCACCCGGAATCAATCCTGTCCTTTCTGTCACTACACACATCAGCACTCAGTAGCAGTGCCCCGATCAGCTGCCATCCTGAACTTGCTCTCCTGTTGCTTCAGTAACCCACACTCTTGGGGAATCTGGAGCATGTGGGTCCCTATGGAATGCAACCAGACCCAGAGCATTGCACTGGGAACTGCACTCTTTGTGCATCTGTGCTCGGGCAAGTTCTTCTCTTGGACTCGGCCACACTGATGGTGCTAAAGTGGCTGGAATCAGAAATGCAGCCCAGCCCCTCCAGCTCCTCTAATCTCTGAGCACCAGCTGGAATGCAAGGGCATTGATTTCCTGCTTAATTCCCAAACACAACACACACTGATTCCCTGGGCAGCCAAAAGACCAGGGAGTCATTAACCTGAAAGTGATGTGTTTCTGCCAGTGCTGGAAAAGGGCAGGAAAGATTGAGTAAAAACTCCCTGGAGAAGGCAAAATTACAAAAGGCTTCTCCTTCTAGCAAACAAACAAACAAATAAACAAACAAAATATCAAAGTGTTACCCACTCAAGTGTCTAAAGCACTTGGATGCAGTGAAGGGATGTTTGGCAGGGAAACAGCCCTCGTGCTGAGCATTGGCTCTATGGATCTAAGGCAGGGATCTATGGCAGTCTGCCTGAAGGTCCCTCATGAGCCCCCATTGTCCAGGCTAAAGCTCCCTCAGCGCCTCCTCCCTGGCCTTGTGCTGCACCCCTTGCCCAGCTCCCCTGTCCCTCTGTGCCCACTCTGCAGCCCCTCCATGACTTTCTGCTTCCCAGGGCCCACAGCTGCACACAGCACTCCAGCTGTGGCCGCAGCGCTGCCCAGCACAGGGCCACGCTCCCTGCCCTGCTCCTGCTGCCCCACTGCTGCTGGCACAGCCACCGTGCCCTTGGCCTTCTGGGCCCCCTGGCCCCACGCTGCCTCATCTTCAGCTGCTCACAGCCGCCAGCCCTGCGTACTTTTGGCCCACGCAGCTCCCCAGCCACCAAGGTCACTTCAGATACAGCAGGCACCATTGCAAGATGGCCTTCCTGTTCTATAGCCACATCTTCTAAGTAGTTATCATAAAGTTTGACAAGAATAGAATTGTAAGGCACTCTGACTAAATCAAAATGGTCTAATTCAACTGTACAGGAAATTGCTCTTAAGTAAATATTCCACCCTATCTGCCGTCAGCAAGCAAGGTAATCTCTGCAAAACTTGATTTGTAGTTCTTCAAAGGTCTGAGATGGAAATTTTAAAATATCCACCTATGCCTTTTTTATTTTTGTTGCAGGCATGAAAATGGATTTTCTTTCAGCCTTCCTAGCTGGCTCTCTACACTCTGTTGCTACTGTCCAAGCTCTCAACTTCCTCTACAATTCTTAAACACCAGGAACATGAAATGTTCCTTTCTCACTCACCTCAGGGTCAGCACCTCTGAATACACGTTTCAGGTGACCTGTGGTGAGCAGGGAAAATGAACCAGATGGTGTGAGAAAACTGCTTGGGCTGCTGAATCCAACAGCACAGGTCAACCCAAATAGAGAAGATTTCCCATTTTGTAACATCCCTCCAGGAGACACATTTCATTCACACAGCCAGCAAGGGATCAGGACAATATTCTTGCTTGTGCCTACACTTCAACCTGTTTTGCCAGTAAATGAATACAAATATGACCAAGAAAATGCAAATTGTTCTTTAACACTCAATGCTCCTGTTCTAGAAAGCACATAAAACGGCTTTTTAAATCCACTCTTTCAGGTCTTTATATTTTTTTCTTTTTTTTTTTTTTTTTGTTTTGTTTTTTTTAATCAGTTGCATGCACTAATTCTCTTTAATTTGCTGGAAATGCTTGCCCAGAAATGCTTCCCTAAAATCCCCCTGAGCTGTGGCAGACACTCACTGCTTTAGAGTTTGCATTTCCTTGCAAAGGGAATCACTATTTAAGCACTTGGTAAAGGGTCAAGTCAGACAGTTAAATCCTTTCATGACAAAATTGAGAAAGAAAGAAGCTTTCCCTGAATTCTGGGAACAACTGCAGAGATTTTAAAAGGCATTAGAAGAAGGTCTGCCAGTCTACATTTTCAAAGGTGTCTTGCTTGTCCCAGCAAACTGAGGAAATGACAGACTCTGCTGCCACAGACTCTCCTGTGGAGGGAATGGAAGCCCTGCAGGTTCCCCTGCAAATGCTGCCCCTGTGGCTACAGACACCCCCTTTTTAGCTGAACGGCTTGACAGGAGCTTTATGGAAGCAGTGGCATCTCAATGCTCTTTCTCTTTCAAAATCAGAAACTCAGGCACTAAGAAAGAGCAAGAAGACATACAGAAGCCAGGTTAGGATACACCCTAACCTAAGCAGAAGGGAAACCTCTACTTATGTGCAAAGTGCATCATATAATAAATACAAAAGGAAATGCCATAAGCAGCAAAAGCTGCTTTGGCAAGGTTGTGAATCATGCTATTATTGTTGTGCAAGTTTGCCCCAACACTAAAAGAACAAGCCTCTTGTCAGTGGGCAGCTTCCCACTGACAAATGCTTGGACCAGGAGGGGACTCCTGCTCTCAGCAGGCCTTGGGCTGCTCTGACACTCAGGCCTTCCATTCACCAAGGCAACCTTCTGATGCCACTATGACAACGTGGCAACCATGCCCTGACATCACAAAGCAAACGCTCCATGTCTCCATGTTGGTCTGTGAGTTTATGCAAAGCAATAACCAACCTTCCCTACAGCAAACACAAAAGAGCCTGGGAAGTTCTTCTCTGTCACAAAGCAGCACAAATTCCCCCCATGGGCCAAACCCTGTTGTTCAGGGATCCAAGAGGAACTCCAAAGGGTGCCCCAAGCACCTACAGCCTGTACCCCACCTGAGAACTCAAATGGGACCCAAGCAAAGGAAACCAGACCAAGACAATGGCCCACATCATTGCACATGTGAGAAATTACTCTCACTTTTACATTTAAAGGTTTAGCAAACCTTAACAAAGGACTGAATAAGAAAAATTATGGCAATGGGAGTCTCTGTGACTAGCAGCCACCTGGTCATTTACAAAAAGGACACTCTGCCTTTTATACCCTTAGCCCCTACAAAAGTTTTGTCAGTCAACTCTTTCTCTGCTGTCCATTGGTGGAGATTACTTTCTTGCATCCTGACTGGAGGTCAGGTGTTGTTACACCCTGCCTGTTGGTAACAAGCCAGGCCTCCACAAATGCCCTGATTACCAAGGCTATTACAAGGGGGATGGGAAAGAGGACTATGGGAGGATATATTACAATACCATCACTATACATTTGAACATTCACATAACATCTACTTCTTAATTGTCAGAGCCAACCATTGCATTACTCGTCCAGAACACACAGAACCAGGAGAGAAGCCACTGTTGGCATCACAGCTGAAATGCTTCCTAACAAATCTCCCCACATATTTGCACCTTTATTGGACATGCCCAGGGCTCCGGTGCGTGTACATCTCTGCCTCTCTTCCCCTTTGGCAGCAGTCGAACTGGCAGCATCTGCCCGCCAGCAGCAGCTGCTCCCAGCTGGGAACGCCACTGGCGGTGCTGATTTCCAGAGGCTTCTGTGTGCCAGGGGGAGCCAAGGCAGGAGCGGGTTGAACGGTGCTGGTGCTGCTGCTGCTCTGTGCCAGAGAGCCCCGGCTGGGCAGGGCACGGTGCCCACTGCGCTGCGGGCTCCTTCTCCTGCCACAGCTGGGCACACCTGGCAACAAGGCATGACAACCTGTGGGCAAGCCAAGGGGTTTCTGGGGCTGCACTGCTCTGCACACACCCAGGACACCTGCAGCACAGAGTTTTAACCCTCAAACAGGTAAACCAAAGGGAAACAGCTGGAAAAGATTTCACTTCAACCTTTCTTTATGCTTCAATAGGAATGACCAAAATGAAAGTTACCAAGCAGGGCCAATCCACACTGCAAGCTCAGTGTGAGAAAAGAGGCATTACTTTATTTCAGTGCTGGGTGCGTGGGGAATCACTCCGCTGAAAGATGCACACCCACGTGTTAGTATCCATGGAACTAAGACATTACTTTCATTACTTTTATTCATTACTTTGCTCAAACTCACAGGCTAAACATTCTCACAAAGTATCTGACATGTTTAAATCCCTTCCCCAAAATTACTGACATTTAGAGTAGGGGTCTCTTGAAGGTCTCTGGTGGTCATGTGGTGAACATGCCATTCCTCAAATTATCCTTCCATGGTTAAGAGCCTTCTTCTCCTTGAATGCATTGCAGCTACCTTCTCAGTAGGCCCACTGTCTTTATTCTCAAGGCTAAGACATCCACTTGCACACATTAACCACTGGTGTGAGGGAAGGTATGACTAAGCACTGCCTGTTAAAGATTAACAAATTCACAATTTGTTGCAGGTCAACACTTCCCCAACGTCTTTCATTCCTTCTCTGGGAATCAAACACAAGCATTTTGGGATCACTGAGCCCAAGGCTGCCTCCAACCCTCCTGTCACCCAGCAGCCCTTCTCTCCTCACAAACAGCAGGCCCAGCAGTGCCTTCCCTCACTGGCTCAGTCCCCAGCTGTGTCAGGAGTTCTCTGTCACAAACTCCAGGACCATCCTGGACTGTTTGCTCTCCGCTGCACTTTGTTGCCAGCAGACACCCCCACCCTGTTCCATGCCCCTTGCAGAACCCTGCACCTGCTGTCCATGGGCACCTGGCAAGGGGAGGGACTCATGGCAGAGATGCACCAGCTGCACTGGGCAGGAACCAAAACCCTCTGGCGGCACAGCTGCTGGCCTGGGTCTGGCACAGCTCTGCACGCCCCACTCCTCACGGGCTCTGGGCTGGAAATGCAATTGCACTTTCTGCCTCATGCAGAAAAACCAGGGCTGCACAAACAATGGCCAGCAGGCCACATCCCAAAGGCACTGCAGCATGGAGTTGAGAAGGAAGAAGACCCTTCCCCAATTCCTAACCATACCAAAACCACCATAGTGGGGACTTTTAATCTTCTGAATGTAGAGTTGATTCACAGGGTGACAAGGGAATCTTCCAATGGAGTTGAAGTTTGGTAGAGTTTTTTTTTTCCTGAGTCTTACTCAGACTGTTGATTTGAAATTTTTTTAAAAAATATTTTTAAAAGGCTGTGCAGTCATATGATTTTGTTCTAATACAAAAATGGCTAGATGAAAGGTACTGGCATTTTAATTACATCCAAAATGATTAGTAAAAGCCGTCCTGCAGAATAGCCACCAAACAAGAAATGAAAATCTGTGGGCTGTTGACTTTGCAAATTTCTACTAAACTTATCAGACAATGAGGCATTTTTAGGTAGATCATAGAGCAAATTAATTCCGATGGATGACTTGATTTGGATAAACCTGTTGATTTCAAATTAAAACTGCCAGCACGTACTAAGTGGAAATCTGAATACTGCCTTCTATGAGCTCTGAATTATTAGATAGTCATTGTTTGCCATATTAACAAAAATTAACATTCTGGCTATTTTTTTTTTACTTACAGTCAGCTCTTCAACACTCTTTGTAATGTCAGAAAGAGAGTTTGTAGCAATGTGAACCATGGGTTGGTGGAGCATTGCAGAAGGCTCCTATGCCAGCACTAAACATTCACATTTACCATGGCATCACTTCTTGCCTTTAATTCCAAGCTACACCTCAGTTCCTGCAGTATAGATTCACACTTGTAGTCTGTATTTGCAGCTGGTTCTTACTTCCCTGTCCAGAAAAAAATAATGCTTGGATCTCAAATCAAAATAAAACCAGGAGAGAGTCAGGTTCTGGATAGGTATAGCAAGAACTAAGAGAGTTTTTTGCAAATATGTTGAAAAGTTGTTTGTACATGCTGCAAAAACGGCAGATTAAAGACTTACACTCTAACTTCCAAGCTGAGGTTTGCCTGTTCTTCCTGGACTGATTTATTGAGGCCAGACACTGAACCTCATCAGTAAGAAAATCAAAACCACAGGAGTAGTTTGAAGAATATTGTAAATTATTCTGTCATGTTGCTTTTTGCCTAAAAGTTCTGGCCATCATCCGATTGGAGCAATTAGAGGAGATCGAAGCAATCATACTGTGCCGGTGCACACAATTCCTTCTCAGGAGTAATCCATGAAGCAACGCTGACAAATCCACACCAGCAGCTGCTGCCACACAGTCATGAAGCAGAGAATATGTATTTCTGCTACACTTGGACAGCTGACGATGCCTCTGCTGAGCTAATTTTAGTGACTGCCCACCACAGATGAGACCTTGTGGTCAGTCTCCAACAAGTCAGGGCAGTTAATATTCTGCCTAAATGAAGTAAGTCTAGCAATACATAGACCATGGAGCCTGAGGAAAGCCAGCAGCTGTGGGAGATTTAATTTGTTTCCGTATCTTTCTTTTTACTAATTTATTGCAGTCAATTATTTAAAGAATGAAAACTTTTGGCATACCATTGGTTGGAAGGTTGGTCAGTCTTCCATTCATGACTCCTCTGAAAGCATCACCCCAGTGTTTTTATCAGTAGCTCTTCCATCATCATGGCTCACACAGCATTTCCTGCAGCTCTTGCTGGAGTCAGGGAAAGGCACCAGGAGAAGGGGGAGAAAGCTGTGTGCAGAGGCTGTGTCAGCTGAAGAGACATTTGTTTCCTCTGATTTGGCTGAATGGCTGCAGGAACCTTGCTGGCACTGCTGGCGGGGTGGCCTTTGGCAGGGCTGGGCAGAGTTTGGGGCCCAGGATCCCTCCTCTCGGTGGGACACCAGGGTGAGCAGCCCCTGTCCCAGGCAGGAGCAGAGGTTCTGTGGCTCTGCCCTGGGCACAGGGACCTACCACTGCCATGAGCTCCTGCCGCGGCTCCTCTGGGGCAGCTCCTGCTCTGCAGTGATGATGGGCGCAGCTGGGGGTGGCTGCAATGGAGGATGGCTTCCAGTGGGCTCTGTTGGTCTGCCACGCTGGAGCCAGCAGAGCTTCTGGAAGGAGTCTCCTCTTGTGAGCTGCTGGAGCTGGCACTGGCCACAGAGCCGCTGTGTTCATCCCTGACAGGACCAGAGCACAGCAGCCTCTGGGCCTCCTTGCTGCACGATGGCAGCGAGGAGGCCATGGACCAGAGGTTCAGTATGTGTGACTCAGTTTCCTGATAAACTGTGCTAAGAAAACCCTGCATCCCTCCTGCCAGATCTAAGCCACTCCAAGAAATCTGTGGGCACATTGGGAACTCAGAATTGTTTGAATTTTGAAAAATTGTCTTATGAGTGCTTTTGATTGTTTTTGTCATTTTGTGTTGATTCAGTTGATCCTTCAGAGAAGCTGTCTTAATAATATAAAACACAGGGAATTGTGGAGACCCTAGGGGGTTGGGGGGGGGGGGGGCATTCCCCAGTCTAGGGAGACACAAGAAGCTTCCCTCAAAATGCTGTTAGACCCCATTGGCTCCTTCCCCTGCTACTATGTCCGTTCCTGTGCTCCTGAGCCACACCTTCCCTATTACCTGATTGGCCCTCTTACCTTTGTACTGCCCCGAGTTCAGGGTCAGCCCCCAGGCCCCTGTGGAGACAAAGTGAGACCCTCTGTGTGTGGCTGCTGGGACCTGAACATCTCCCTGCACAGCTGAATAAAACATCTGTGGAGATTATGCAAAGGTCCTTTTTGCTTCTTTACCCTGGACTATGCTAGCAGCAATTCAGACTGCTACAGAGGAGAAGCTGCAGTACTGGCACCAAGATTTTGGCAACTTGACCATAGGCACAGAGGGTGTGCAGGATGCTCTCTATGAATTCCTTAACCAGCCATCTCTGGTGCTGGCATATTCCCTCCAGCTTCTGGTGCAGCCAGGGCCACCTTTGGTCCAGTAGATGACATTGTTACTTGAAAAATTCAGGCCATACCTTGGGCAGGAGGCCATCCACAGGCTCGGGTCCTGCAGCCCCCTGCTCAGCTGGGGACAGTGTTCCCTGTGGGGAAGATGGAGCAGCCATCACAGGGTCTTGGGGGCTGTTTACAGCAAGGTGGCCAGGCTCTCTCCCTACTGGACTCCAGCAATTTTTTGGGGGAGCTGATGGCACATTGTATGTAGTCCTGTTCATCCCACTCAGAAAACCTGACAGCTTCTATCATTCTTCTGCAGAGTGGGCACAATGGATTTCTCTTTGCCCACTGCAGGATGCAGCCCAGCCAGAACTGGTGGTGATAGGGCAGAGAAAAATTCACATCCTTCTTAATGACCTGGCAGGTCCATTCTGTCCCCATGGCCATGTCCATCTGTCCCAGCAGGAGGGAAGAGCTGAGGACCATGAGCTGCTCTCATCAGCAATCTTGCTTGGCCAGAGCCCAAGCTCAAGCCAGAGTGGTCCAGGCTCTGTCCGTGCCTAAATAGAAGCAGAAAGGGATGTTGTATCACAATCCATTCCTTGGTGAAGGAGGTCCATAGCAGCCTCAAGAGGCACCTCAGACACTCAACAGTCAAGGCAGTAACATATGGACAGCACACAGATGGCAATTCATGGCTGGGAGAGCATTCGTAGACATATCTGTAGAAGCGAAGGGAGACGACCCATTCTTTGATCAGCATCGAACTCCAATTTATTGATCCCACATGCACATTTTATAACTGTGTTAATTAAGTTCATACATATTGCAAAACCCGAGCTCATCATTTGCTACCGATTACACACCACCCCCTCCTTTTGTTTTCAATACCTGTGGTTTGTTATTGAGACCAAGACTTGTTTTTCTCATCCTGTTGTTACTGTTCTCAAGGCCTCCATGTTTGTCACTCTGCTTTCCCATATTATCCAAGGACAAGGTATTTACTTGTTATTAAAAAATAAGCCTGAGAACTCTGCTGTTTACAGAAACGTTATTGAGAATTTTGTTGTTTACAGGAACAGGCTTGAGAATTTGCTGCTTACAGCTGCCTTTTACTTTTCCATCTGCTGTATATTTTCATGGCCTTTTTTTCCTTCAAGCCATGTCTGAGCAAAATTCTCCAACAAATTCCCCGTTTTTCCTTTTTGCACAAGGAGGTTTGTCTGCCGGGTTTTTTCTATCATTCTACTGACTATATCTTGAATACAATTAAAAATACAAGGTAAAATAAGTAAAAGCATTTAAAAGCACACTTAGTATCTCTATAAGGTTCCCCAGCCACCGTCCGAGCAATGGCTTTTACCCCAAAGGGTTAAAACCACCCCCAACTAAGCCATAATGGCCTGCCTTATCAGGCATTGCAAGGTAGGTGGTAATTGGACTAAGAAAAGAAGGCTGTTGGCTGTTTTCATTAATGCGAACCCGGAGAGGAGGCGAACAGCTAGGGCTAATAATGCTGGAATCTACCCCAGTGTCCAACAAGCCTGAAAATGATCCTTTCTGTCCTTGAAATTCCACTTCCACCCTTTTCTTGGGTCTCTCAGAAAGGTTCAAAGTCAGTAAGGTAAGTCCTCCAGTGGATTCAAAACCTTTTCCCCCCTCTCTTGTCCTTTTACAGTCTGTAATCCCTTAGTCATTTGGCTCAAATGGCACCAGCTGAGCAATTCTCAGTCCTTTGTTAATTTGGAGTGGTGGGAAAGGAGTATGCACCATAACATATAGTCCACACCAATGACACCAAGCAAAACAAATAATCCCAACAAATGCAGATCATAAAAAAAATCTAGCATAAATCTATCTAACATCACTCAAACTTAACAGCACTTAAAGCACTTAAAATATTTAAACTTAACAGAACTTAACATCACTTAAACTTAAAAGAAATTAAACTCAACAGAACTTAACTTAGCAGAACTTAAGTTTAACAGACCTTAACTTTAACAAAACTTAACCTTAAACTTAACAGATTTTCAAATCAACAGAAATTACATGTAAAATCACTTAAATTTAACAGAACTTAACTTTAACAGAACTTAACTGACTTTAAATTCTACATAATTTAAACCTAATATAATTTAAACTTTTTTTTTTACAGAATTTACAGAATCTAACTTCACTTAAACTTAATAACATTTAAACTTAACAGAAATTAAACTGAACAGCACTTAAACCTAACAGAAGATAAACTTAACAAAACTTAACCTTAACAGTATTTAACATTTAATGGCAGCTAATAGACAATTTAACCTAAACTACTTAGCAAAGGATAAAACTTACTATAGAAATAGAATATAGCATTTACTATAACTTACTTACAGGCCTGATTCTAAAATACTAAGATGAAACAACTTTACTTGAATGAACTTAAACATAAGGAGTTTGTTCAAGGTATACCTGTGGAAAAACGAAAAAGCACACTCATTACATCTTACTTATACAATCGCTTTAACGTATCTTTAGCATTTTTAAATTTTTCAAAATATAATTTCAGAGTTTGATGTTCCACCGACTGAGTTATCTGGGCTTCTGATGTTTAAAATCTATGTTAATACAGGTGACTTTAAGAAAGGATGGATGCTAAGCCAAATGGGCCAAAATTTGACCCACGCAGTCACTACACTGATTTCTCTTTCACAGTGTCTGCCAGGAAGAACAAAAAGTCTTTTTACCTTAGGTGAGGAACATCTTGATAGTAATGCTCCTTGGTGTCGCTTGTTTATTATCACGGGTTTCTTAATTGCAGTAGGGATCTTTTCTTTTGTTGACAAGAGTCACATTTATTACGGCTGTTAGGTCTAAAACTGAAGCTTTTTGCGGGCCACGGGGTTATCAGCATAGCTCCTACGGCGGCTGCTCTTTCCAAGCCGAAGCTCCCTGTGGTGTCAGGTTGGAGACAGGAGAGGGTGCTGATGCTGCAGCGACGACTTCTGTTGGTGCGGTGTCACTGCAGTTCGCGCTCCTGGGGAAGTTTCCCGATTTCCGTCTGCAAGCGCTCGTATTATGAGTGTCCGAACGGCATCTCCGGCACCAGAGTCCTGCAGCCTGGCATTCCCGGTGCCTGTGACCCATGCCTCCACATCGGTAACATTTCATGCGGCCTCCTCTGTTTGCTGGTGCCAGTGCAGCTGACGCTTGAAGAGGTGCAAGAGCAGCTAACACCTGATTCTGAGAGGTCCCTGCTTGTTCTTGTAAGCGTAGCCCTAATTGTGCTATGCATTCATTTACAAGCCCTTGCCAATGAGCATTAAATAACAATTGCTGAGGCTGAGTAAAGATCAATTTAGCTATCTCATGGCAATCATTCTCCAGAAGGAGAAGACTGGCATCAAAAATATAATCTAACATCTGTTTGGCTGGCTCACTTTTCACTCCAAACTGGCTAACAGTAGACCTCAGTTGAGACAGCAATTTGCAATCAAGAGCTGTAATAGTAGCCTGCATGCCCCCTCCCTCCTGCGCAGTGAATACAACAGGACAAGCCAGCTGGGTAGCAGCACTGATAAGCTCCCCATCCCCCTTTCTCATAGCATCTCTGGCAAGCACAGCCCAGGCCAACCTCCATTCCCTTGCAATAGCCCCCGCTAGGTCGTTTTCCATCCCAGGGATCAGCTAATTGATTTTCGGGAGATTATCGGGTGGTCTTGGCCATAGTTTGTGTTGTTCAGGGGGTGTGGAAGCCTCAGAAGCACTCTGTGTAGCCTGGCTTGCTGAAGAGGGCAGCGAAGCAGGTAATAAGACAGTCCTCATTGCAGGGGCTAATGGTAATCCCCTGTCCGGATCGTGTCCTTTATTACACCCATGAGCGGCGTTAGCCTGCTGGGCAGCCTCTTTCTTGGCCTGAAACTGCAGTAATTCATTGCGAACGACCCGCCATAATTTACCTAACTTCTTGGCAGTTTTATCACCCTCTAAAGTAGCCTCCCATAATAAATCACCAAATTTATGCCACTCCAGTAACTCGTGAACCGTATGGGGGTTAATAAAAACTCCCCTATCGCAGCCATAAGCCAAAAGTCCTGGTAAATCCTTTTGCAAATCTATCCCCTTAACCTGCCTTTTTTGTAAAAAGACAGTAAATGTCATATGCTGCTTGCCTTTCCATACCTAAAATCATCAGCGCTGATTGCAGCCTCTTCAAGGTCCGTGCAGCTTGTATCAGTCAGGCTCGCCTGTACGACACCTGAGGCACGACATGTCTCAGCTTCTTTTTTATCCCTTTTACTTTCTTCACGTTTACTGCCGTCCCGGCTGCTCAGGACCTGACCTGTGTCTTCCCTCCTCCGTGGTGCGTTGCCGTATCACGATCGAGTGTCACCATTTGTGGAAGCGAAGGGAGACGACCCATCCTTTGATCAGCATTGAACTCCGCTTTATTGATCCAACATGCACATTTTATAACCGTGTTAATTAAGTTCATACATATTGCAAAACCCGAGCTCATCATTTGCTATAGATTACACACCAACCCCTCCTTTTGTTTTCAATACCGGTGGTTTGTTATTGAGATCAAGACTTGTTTTTCTCATCCTGTTATTACTGTTCTCAAGGCCTCCATGTTTGTCACTTTGCTTTCCCATACTATTCAAGGACAAGGTATTTACTTGTTATTAAAAAACCAGCCTGAGAACTCTGCTGTTTACAGAAACGTTATTGAGAATTTGCTGCTTATAGCTGCTTTTTACTTTTCAATCAGCTGTATATGATTATGGCGTGTCTGAAAAAAACTCTATAAGCCATATCTGAGCAAAATTCTCCAACATCCAAGGGGCTACTGTGACACTGTGGGGAATCGTGGAACCAAGAACATCTTTCTGTTCTCTTGGAACCAAGAACATGTGGCCCAGTTGGGCCGCACGGTCCCAAGGGGTCAGTGTGAAGCAGCGGGACTTTGTGAAACCAAGAGGTCATTGCTGCATTTCAGGGCCTTGTTGAGCCAAAGGACTGTTGTTATCCTGCAGGGCACCGTGGATCCATGGAGAGCATTGTGGAAGTGCAAGGCCCCATGGAGACCATTGTGACACTGTGGGGGCCCCATGAAACCAAAGGGCCATTGTGGCCCTGCAGGGCCTCGTGGAAGGAAGGGGCCATTGTAACACTATGGGAACTTGTGGAACCAAGGGAATTGTTGCACTACTGGCCCCAATGGAACCAAGGGACCATGATGACACAGCGGGACTTCATGGAACTCAAAGACCATTATGACACTGTGGGGCCTTGTGGAACCCTGGAGACCATTAAGATCCTTAAGGACTTGTGTTATCAAGAGGCCATTATGACACCTGAGGACATCATGGAAGCAAGAGAACCACTGTGGAACTGCAAGGCCTCATGGAAGCAAGAAGCCACTGTGACACTGCAAGGCCTCATGGAAGCAAGGAAATGTGAAATAGGTGTGGCCGCCTTGGTCTCCCAGGGGTCACCTGACAGGTCTGGCTGACCTTGGAATGTGGAAGGCCACTCCTATCTGCCCCTGAAACACTGGGGCTCTGGGCTTTCCTTTGTATAGAAAAGAACTGTCCATCTTTTCCAGGTATCCTTGGCCAAAATTTGGAATCCATCTCCAAATTTCTGTATATCCAAGGATTGCTGCCAGACCAAAGTTGCCAGGACAGACAGGTCTGGCTGGTCTTTAACTCCTGATTGCCAGAACTCACCTGTTTATCCAACACTGGAAAGGACTCTGTGATTTGCTTTATATAGAAAACATCATCATTCTCCAGGCACAAATGTCTTAAATTAGGACTCCACTTTCAAAATTTTGAATATCCAAGGATTGCTCCAAGCAAACCTGCCAGGACAGACAGGGCAGACTTTCCTTGACCTCTGGTAGCTGCCATTCATCAGCTCCTGAAACATGGGGGCTCCGTGGTTTAATTCCTATGGACACCAATAGGACATTTGGGAGCCTTGTGAAATGAAGGGGCCATTGTGACACTACAGAGCACCATGGACCAAGGGACCATTGTGACACTGTAGAGCTTCGTGGAACCAAGGACAACATTGTGGCTCTGTTGGGACACATGGTCCCAAGGGACCAGTGCAAAGCAGCAGTGTAGGAGTTAGCCCAGCTTTAACTCAGAGTCAGCCAGGTTTTACCCCAAAGGAATTGGGCATTAGTTTCAAGTCCTGGAAAATCATTCTTTTAACTTAGGGTGAGTTTGAGAGTTCCCCCATAAGCCTTTAGTGTTGATGTGCTAACTTGTCCAAGTTCTCCTCCCCTACTGGTTACTGGTTTCCCCTATATGGTTATTGTTCTAGAGTGTTCTACCCACAAGTATCTTTGCTGTTGCTTCCCCTTTGTCTCAGGTCTTTGGATCCTGCCCCTCATACTGTCCTCGACTTCTCCATGTTTATTGTTTTTCACCCTGGTATTAAAGTTCCTTTTAAAAAACTCCATCAATCCTGTTCCTTTTCATTTTCACCACCCTCGCCCTGAAGTCAGAGAACCAGAGAGGTTTGTTGCAAGCACCTTCATTGTGACATTTGGCACCCGAACAGGGACCATGACATTCAGGGCTCCCTGTGTCAGTCACGTCAGCTGGGGTTAGCTGATGGATAGGCGAGTGCTCCCTGGTATTTTGGATTGTGCTGGGCCCAGCGGATTCATCGTTGCTTCGAGGGACCTTGCTCAAGATCAGCAGGGACAACGACAGTTTCACCTGCATAGGATTGCAGGTGGGTTTAGGGAAATGGAAGACATTTTTTGCCCATTTTGCCACTGTGTTTTTACAATATGCACCCACATCCCATAATTGATTTGACGTGTTCCGGTGGCTCTTCCCCATAAGGCAGAGAAAGAGAAAAATGGGCAGCCAGATGTTCCAAGTAGAAAGGAGCATATAGGGATGCTTTAATTCTCACTGATCATGACATAAAAATTTTCAAAGAACAAATTACAATCAATTGTGAGGTGGATCATTAAAAATTTTCCAGATGCCTCTGCTGATGAAATCCATACCACTGAATTTTGGGACTCAATGGGAGTTAAACTGTAAAATTTTCGATCAAAATGGACCCCATTGTATACCACATGCTCCCCATCTTCCACACCACCCTTGACCAGCAAGTAGTTTGCTGAAAACTCAATCCATTGGTCACACCAAACTCAGGACCTCTCCTCAAACGTGCCTTTCTCAGACCTTCCACGATGGTCCAAGATTGCAATGCCCGTGCGGTCTTGGAGCATTATGCCCTGGAGATTCAAGATGGAAGGAGTCTGAATGAGGCTTGGGAGCCTGACCATCCTCCCTCCATCTTGGCTCCTCCACTTCCTGCTACCACAACCTTCTCTCCTGCCATGAAGGAACCTCCAGACTCCATCCCCACAATTGTGGGTCCCACCCCCACTGTCAATCATTCCACCTCCACCTTGGACCATGCCTCCAGGACACCATCCCAGATGTCTGCCATCCTAGATCAAGGCCCTTCCTCCCCAAAACCTGACAAAATGGCAGTGCCCCTTACCTCACCCGCCGGCAACAATATAACCCCATGGTCACAAATACTAAGCCCAACTGTCACACTATTTCTAATCCAAATGTTTTTGCTCCAAGGTATTCTTCCTCCCCAGAAGAAAGTTTGGATTCCCCAGAGCCACCTCACCCCTGAACCCCAGAAGGCCCCTAGGAAAGGATCTGGAAAGAAGCAGTTAAGGAAGGGGACTGGCAAATAGTCTCAAAACTCCTAATTGCTCCTGTATGTTATGCACGAAGGGGGCAGAATCCCAGGTATCAGCCATTGGTTTACGGGGAAATCAAGGATCTGTGTAGGGCAGATAAAGACCATAGGAGGGACTTACCTTGTTTTAATGGCCTAATGAGGGCCATGTTTACAGCACGTGTCTTAACCCACTATGATTTAAAATGTATTGTGACCATGTTGCTGTCACCTACAGAATACACACTGTGGGAAGGCAGATGGAAGTGTTTACTAAATCAATTAATAGCAGACTATGCTAATAATAAGGCAAGGGCAGGACTGACAACCAACCATCTAGCTGGAGAAGGACAACAAAACCGACCAGATGATCAAGCAGCAGGTATTCCCACAGAAGTATTGGATGATAATGATATGGCTTGGAAAGCTTTAATCCATTTATCGGATGGTAGCACCCTCACTTTGGATTACCTTGGGTGCGTGCAGCTAAAACTTTAGGACAATTTGACCATCCTGGGTGCCTGTTAAGTAAGCAAACCAATGCTACCTCCCACACATTGGGTGGCCTGCTCTCAGACATAGAGACCATCAGACATGCCACCTTGCAGAATAGCGATGGATTTTTTACTCGGGGCACATGGACATGGCTGTGTAGACTCTGAGGGATGTGTTACATGAACCTCTCCAGCCACAGTGAGTCAATCCAAAAGAGTATTCAAGTATTGAAGGAAGGGTTCAAGAATCTTCAAGTGGAAAACAAAGACTGGTTCAATAAACTCTTCCAATGCAAAGGAATAAAGGGTTGGATGATATCTAGCTAAAACAGGACTACTAATTCTCATAGTGGTTGTTGTATTGTTAATTGTCTCATGTTTGTTTGTATGCTTTTAGAAAGTCTTAAAAATTTCTTTCAGTTTCATCTTTGTTGTAAAACAGAAAGGGGAAAGATACCCAACAAGGGTCCTCATGGACACCTTGGACGAGAGAATTGGAGGCCATGATGGCACAAAAACCTCTGAGATTCAGTGTGGGAAGGAAAATCCTTAAAAGTACCTAAAAGCATTCTTAAATCCAAAAAGTACCTTAAAACCTTGAGTATCTCAAAGCATTAATGAGCCCCACTGAGTGTCACTACAAAGCTCTCCAAGGACTCATTAAAGCAGAAAATAGGGGCTGTGATTTCACCAACCTCTCACAGAGTCTTTATCAAAAGGGAAACTCTAAGTACTCTAAAATAACTGAAGTACCCTGAAGTCATAATGAGCCCCACTGAGTGCTGTTACTGAGAATGACTCTCCAGGGACTAATTACAGCAGATAATTGGAGGCCATGATCGCACAAATCTCTCGGAGACTCCAAGGCAAAAGCCAAACCCAAATTCCTTTGAAAAACCTGCAGTCCCTGCAGGGAGCATTCAGGAGCCCCCAGAGCCATTCCTGAGCAAGGCTCCCCAGGGACTCCTTCCAGCAGATCCTTGAGGCCACTGGGATGTGGGCTAGCGGGGGATGCAGAGGGCAGGACAAATGGGCTGAAAGTGCTCAGTCTGGTTGGGGCAGTGCAAGGAGGCCCCAGTGCCTCAGGAAAAGGTGTCTCCTCCCAGCCCTTGGTGGCACAGACCCTGCTGCTGTGCCCCAGGGCACCAAGACTTGGCTACTCTTTGTCCTCACCTGTCATCACTGCCTGCAGTTCTCTGGTCTGCCTGGGGCCTGGGGACACTTGCTCAGTTGTGAACCTCAGTGGGATCCATTAAAAGTCCAAGAAACTTTGGAGTTGGATTCTGACTTGGAGTTCTGGAGAGGTTTCTTCAGCTCCTTCACAGGGACTGATGTTCAGGGCCTGAGCACAAAGCCCCAGAGGCTCATTAAAGTCCTTGTGCTGTGTCTCTGCTTCTGAGCTGGGCTGGGCTCCTGGCATAGAGGCAGCTCCTGGTAACCAAGAAGAGCTTCAAAAGCACATTTCTCTTGATGAGCAGCTTTTCTTCTGCCAGCCCAGCAGGGCTGGGGCACTGCCTGCAGCCACCCCGGACACAGCAGAGAGGCACAGAGAGCTTCAATCAGTCAGGGCTGGGAAGGTGCTGAGAAGTGCCTGGGGCAGAATCACTGCCAGCCCTTGGCACAGGAACCTCTGGCTGCAGGACAATGCAGCTGCAGTTCCTGGAGGCACCTCCTGAAGCTGGAACATCCCACTGCCTACAGACTCTGTGAGTACATTCTGAGTATTTCTGGTGTAGGGGAGGTGAAATGTTCTTGAAGCTCTGACATGCTGTGGGGTTCTGCTCAGTCACAGAATATTTACAAGTCAAGGATTTTGATAGAAAATAGGATATTTCCTAAGACTTTTTTTTCAATTTCCTACTATTGGTGAATGTCAGGAAGGGAGGGTTAAATATTAAAGGTAGTATGAATTATTAGTTAATATTTTGCCAATGCCTGAGACATCCAAACTGTTCTTTTTAGTGATCAATAGGTTCATAGGAGATCCCTAATTTGGTTTTAGCCACTGCCCATAGACTGCAACAGCATCACCTTTGTTCTTGACCATCAGGCTCAGTCTGAGCTGACCTTTCTCCAAGCTGCAAACAGAACCTGCCCCCAGCCAGAGCCCTGAAAACAGGCAGGGTTCTGTCAGGCCAAGGAGAGGGCACAGAGTTTTGGGGTCTGTGAGTGCTGGCAGGGAGAGATCAGGCACAGGGAAACATCTGCAGGAGAGAAAATCTCCAGGAAGCAGAGAGAATATCAGGCAATAAGAGCAAATAAAACACAGAAATGTTGTCGCAGGGAGAGATAAGAAAAGTCCACAGGATCCCCTCCAGTGCAGCCCCTCCCTTCGAACAAGCCCCCTCCCTCCTGGCCCCCCAGCCAAGCCTCTGCCCTCAGGGCCGGGGCTCCAAGGCGTGCAGCCCCTCCTGTGCAGGCAGAGCTGCAGCAGAGCCAGGGGGCAGCTCTGCAGCCCTGGGCCCAGTTCCCTCTGCAGAGCACAGGGCTGGGAGCTGCTGCCGGGCACTGGGGGCTCTGGCAGGGGGCACAGGTGGCTCAGGGTGATGCTGTCCCCAGTGCCCGGCTCTGGGCAATGCTGTCAGTGCAGCCAGGGAAGGAGCTGCATCTCCCTTCATCCAATGCCATCATAAGGACACCTGGAATCTCCCTGAGATTTCAGTCCAACCTGGGAGTTCCAATCCAGGGTGCAAACCTGTCCTAGAGCATCTCTGAGTTATAAGATTGATGTGGAAAGGCAGAAGTGTTGTTACAGTGAAAATGCTGCTGGGTTGGTGAAATGAGCAGAGAGAGTCCTTGGCTACAAATGTGGAGCTGGGCTGTGGTGGATCCATCTGCTCTCAGCTGTGCCTGGTGACATTTTAGGCGAAGCACAGAGAGGTGATCACCCTCGACCTGAGAAAGGTCAAAGCCCAAAGAAACTCTGAATAGGTACAAACAACACACTATCTCCCCTCACTCTCCACTCATCATCTGGCCTCAGGGAACTCACTCTGTTCTACCAGAGGGCAGCAGAATTGCTGAGAATCTCTGCTTTTGAACAATACCAGGAGAGACATGGGGGGAGATTAAAAAGAAAACTTCAGAACGCTTAAACAAAAAAGCATGTCCATGTATGTTATAGAGGATGGTATCTGGGAAATGGCTTTGATTTTGGTTACAGGTATCCCTTTTGAAGCTTCACTACCCATGTCTCCATGAACAGATCCCCAATCCAGCCTCAGCAAATGTCCAACAGCAGCTCCATCAGGCACTTCCTCCTGCTGGCATTGGCAGACACGCGGCAGCTGCAGCTCCTGCACTTCTGCCTCTTACTGGGCATCTCCCTGGCTGCCCTCCTGGGCAATGGCCTCATCATCAGCGCCGTAGCCTGCAGCCACCACCTGCGCACGCCCATGTTCTTCTTCCTGCTCAACCTGGCCCTCAGTGACCTGGGCTCAATCTGCACCACTGTCCCCAAAGCCATGCACAATTCCCTCTGGGACACCAGGGACATCTCCTACACTGGATGTGCTGCACAGCTCTTTTTCTTTGTGATCTTCATCTCAGCAGAGCTTTCTCTCCTGACCATCATGTGCTACGACCGCTATGTGTCCATCTGCAAACCCCTGCACTATGGGACCCTCCTGGGCAGCAGAGCTTGTGCCCACATGGCAGCAGCTGCCTGGGCCAGTGCGTTTCTCAATGCTCTGCTGCACACAGCCAATACATTTTCCCTGCCCCTGTGCCATGGCAATGTTCTGGGCCAGTTCTTCTGTGAAGTCCCACAGATCCTCAAACTCTCCTGCTCCCACTCCAACCTCAGGGAACTTGGGCTCATTGTGGTTAGCCTTTGTTTATCATTTGGTTGCTTTGTGTTCATTGTTTTCTCCTATGTGCAGATCTTCAGGGCTGTGCTGAGGATCCCCTCTGAGCAGGGACGGCACAAAGCCTTTTCCACCTGCCTCCCTCACCTGGCTGTGGTGTCCTTGTTTATCAGCACTGGCATATTTGCTCACTTAAAGCCCCCTTCCCTGTCCTCCCCATCCATGGATCTGTCAGTATCAGTTCTGTACTCCGTGGTGACTCCAGCTCTGCACCCCCTCATCTACAGCCTGAGGAACCAGGAGCTCAAGGCTGCAGTATGGAGACTGATGACTGGATGATTTCAGGAACATTAAATTTCTGGCCAATTTCTGAAAATCACTTGTAATAAAAGTAATTTTTGATATTTCTTGTTGCTTTCATCTTGGTTGTTCTTTTGCTTCATTTTACTTAATATTGTCCCCAAAGAAATGTCCAGGTTTGTGCCATTTTTTGTTAAGTTTCTCTCCACATTCCCTATGGCCACAGACTCTGTCAATGATGGGCTAAACTCTTGATTTTATTTAAAAGAGATAAAGGATCTCCCAGCAGAGTTACCCTTTTGTTGCCTTCTCTGGAGCTGCAGCAGCAATGTCTGTGTGCAGAGCTGGGGGCAGATCAGTGCTGGCCCAGCAGCTGTGCCCAGCAGCAGCAGCACTTGGTGTTGCCAGTGCTGCTGCTGTGGCCCTGCCCCGCTGCCCTGGTGGCGCTGGTGTTGCTGTAGGGCCTGAGTGCTCTCGGGGCCGGGCACAGCCCTGGGGGTGGCAGTGCCAGAGCTGCAGCAGGGACAGGCCATGGGCACTGCTGGGGCAGTGCTGACACCTCAGCCCAGGGTCTGGGGGCTCCAGGCTCCTTGCCCAGGCTCTCTCAAGAACACAGCCAGGCCAATGCTCAGCACAGAAAACCCCTGTGAACAGCCAAAATTTTCCCATGTGACTGTTCAGCCACCCTGTCCCCAGCCTGTAGTGCTGCAGGGGATTTTTGGCCCAGCAAGGGGTTGCCCAAAGTGAGGGACCCGCATGTGGTCTTTTTAAACATCACTTGTTGGATTTGGCCCCTGGATCCTGCCTGTCCAGGTCCCTGTGCAGAGCTCTCCTACAATCCAGCAGATCCACACTCCCAGCCAACTTGGTGTCACCAGGTTTCCATGAGGCCCCAAAGTGTCCTAACGGTCTCCATGATTCCATGAGGCCTCCTAGTGTCACAATGTCCCTTTGGTTCCTTGGGAACCCTCAGTTTAACAATGACCCTTGGATTCCTAGGCCATGAAGTGTCAAAATCCATCTTTGGTTCCATGAGGTCTGGCAGTGCAGCAATGCTCTCCTTGGTTCCACAGTGTCACAATGGCCTCTTGGTCCCAAGGGCAACCACAGTGTCCAATATGTTTCCTTCATTCCAGGAGTCCCTGAGGAGCAGCAATGGCCCCTTGGTTCTGTGGGGCCTGCAGTGTCACAATGGCCCCATCATGAAAACCGGGTCCTGCTCTGTTCCACAAGGCCCTGCAGAGTCACAGTGGCCTCTTGGTTCCATGAGGCCTCAGAGTGCCACCATGAATTCCTTGGTGCTGTAGTGGCACAATGGAGCCCTGGTGACACAAGATCCTGCACTGTCACCAGGGACCCTTAGTTCCATGGGGCACCACAGTGTCACAATTGTTCCCTCAGTTCCCAGAGTCCTTGCAATGGAGCAATGGCTCCTTGATTCCATTGTCCCCAGGCTCTCCCAAGGGTCTCCTTGGTTCTGCAGTGTCACAATGACCCCTTCGTTCCACAATGCCCTGCAGTGTCACAGTGGCCTCTGTGGTTCCAGCAGGACCCAGACTGCCACCATGGACTCCTTGCTTCCATCCAGCCCCACAGTGTCACAATGACCCCTTGGCTCTGTGCTGCCATGTCGTACACAGTGTCACCATGGTCCTCTTAGTGCCACCAGGCCACGCAGTGTCACATTGGCTCCTTGCTTCCCCAGGGCCCTGCAGTGTCACAATCATCAGAGCATCAACCAGACTGAAAAAGACCTTGGAGAGCATCAAGTCCAAGCTGGGACCCAACACCACCTTGTCACCCAGGCCATGGTGCCGAGTGCCACATCCAGTTTTTCCTTAAACACGTCCAGGGATGGTGACTCACCCACCTCCCTGGACAGCCCATTCCATTGCCTAATCATCCTTGTAAGAATATTTCCTAATGTCCAGCATAAATGTCCCCTGGTGCACCTGAAGGTGGTGTCCTCTTCTACTGTCACTGTTCCCCGAGAAAAGACTGCAACTCCCACCTGGCTGCACCCTCCTGTCAGAGAGTTGTGGAGAGTGATGAGGTCTCCCCTGAAGCCTCCTCTTCTCCAAGATAACCCCATCTCCCTCAGCAACTCCTCACAGGACTTGTGCTCCAGCCCCCTCACCAGCCTAGTTGCCCCTCTCTGGACATGCTCCAGCCCCTCCACGTCCTTCCTAAATTGGTAGCCCAGAACTGGACACAGCACTCTGGGTGCTGCCCAACCAGTGCTGAGCACAGGGGAAGAATCCCTGCCCTGCTCCTGCTGGCCACACCATTCCTGATCCATAGGAGTGCCAGGGGTTAGAAGAGGGAAATGGTGGAGAGGGAGTGGGGACAAAATGTTATTGATTGTCAGCCATGAACGGTCTTGATCTTCATATCTACTCAGACTGCATTAGAAGGTGCTGGGGGTCAATATCAATTGGTCATTTCTGATATCAATCTATGGTTGTGGTTTGAGACAGTGACAGGAAGTAAGTTTTTTTTTTTTTTTTTGGACATGCTGTGGCCACCAATAGGTGTTCAGATTTTAATATGGGCACCTGATGTAGCCACTGAAGGTCGGACACGCCTCTAAGAACACACAGGGGTTAAAAACCAGAGCTGCTCCCCTGGGACTTCGGAGGTAAGGAGGTTGGATCTCCCTCTCCCGTTCAGCTGCTGCTGCTGGTCGGGGGAGAGGCAGCCTGCAGTAGGCCTGGGCCTGGACAGAGAGGGGGGATGAAGAGGCCCTTGAGGATGGAAGGGTGGGGAGCACCAAGAGACATTGAGCAGCCACCCCCCTCCCAGGAGAGAGAGAGAGAGAAGGAGAGCTGGCGTCTGAATTTGATAGTAGCCGGCCCAGGAGGACAAGGAGTGGGGATGTGGCGAGAAGGTGCCTGGCAAGGCAGCGTAGGAGTTCCAGAGCTCTCAGACAAGCAGAGACTGAAATTTTTAACCCTTTTCTTGCATGATAGAAACCTTGCAAATGCTGATCCTCCTAGAGCTGAATGAGAAGAGAGATAAGAGATGAGATAAGAGGGGATGGGCCACGAGGGAAGTGGAGAAGACTCTTGAGTGGGGGAGGAAATGACGGAGTGGCCTTTTGGCTGGACTTTTCTTGTGTGGCCATAGACGGAACCATTTTTTTTTTTCCTGTGACACAGAGACTGCATTTAGGGGGAGGCAGTGTCTCAGAACCAGGAGGGTTCAGTGTGGGTACCCCTCAGCCCTAGGCGGTGCAAAGATTTGGGGGGACAAATGTCATGAAAGAGAGACTGTGCATTTTTTAGAGTGAGACAAAGTATCATTGAAAGACAACCCTAGAAGCAGATCTGGTCCATGCACAGTAGTGAGAGCACTGAGCATGGAAGGAAGGTGTCATGATAGCAAAAGGATTTTCCGCGTGATGCTGAGTGACATGGAAGCACACGAGGTTTCAACAGTGTTTCCAGGGGAAGCCTATGGTGCAAGAAAGACTGCTCTCCTCTTGATGAACTGAAGATTGAGTATTATAAAGTGTGGTGCTGGACTGAGAGTTAGTGATTTGGGAGAATGTATTGCATTGGGAAATTTGGTGGGGGGAGGAGGAAAATGCTTTTGTAAGGTTTTCATTTTCTGTGTTTTTTTTTTTCTTTTCTTTTCTTGTAGTTAAGTTAATAAAGTTTTCTTTATTTCTAAGTAGGAGCCTGCTTTACTTATTCTGGGTCACATCTCACAGCAGACACCAGGGAGAGGGTATTCTCATAAAGGCACTGGCATTGTGCCAAGTTAAAAACATGACATCTATAAACAAGAAAAAATTCAGGACAAAAAGTTCACTCTGCATTGTTTTCAATTTAGTATATTCACTTTGAATACACTTCTGAAATGTGCCTAATTAACCAAAGAAGAATAGAAAACTTGACTTATTCCATGGGGTTTTGCTTGTTCAGGCATTTTGAACAAATGTTCACGAGCTTTTCTTACCGAATTACTGAACTTAAGAGCTCAACAAAGAAGAGGCCTCAGGAGTAGAAAAATTTATCAGTAACCTCCAAGTGGCTGAGGATCCATGCCCCTCAGAGCAGCAATGAACAGAAATGGGCACAGTTTTGTGGCTGCCCCACTTTGGCATGGGCCCTGGGCCTGGAGCACGAGCAGCTCTTGAGGGGCCTAAGGCCAGGGCTCTTGTGCTGCCCTGGGCAGATGGGATGTCAGCAGGGGCTGCAGAGCTCTCAGCATCTCAGGCAGAGGGGAGCAGGACAACCAGGGAGCCTCCTTTGGCCTTGGCCAGGCACCTTCCCCACTGGCTGGGGCTGAGTCCTGTGGCAGCTGCAGCTGCTGCTGTGCCCTTGCCAGGGGTTGAGGCCGTGGGGCAGTGCTCAGAGCAGCCTGGCCTGAGCAGAGCTGTGGGGCCAGAGCCGGCTGGGCTGGGCTGGGGAGAGGCCCTTGGTGCTGCCCAGAGCTCAGGGCAGCTGGCAGAGCTTGCAGGGAGCTGGGTCGGGCTCAGAGAGCCTGACCCAGAAACCATCAGTGACCATCTCAGCCTGGCTGAGCGTGCAGGGGCCAAGAAGAGCAGCCCAGGGTCTACAAGTTCTCTGTCTGGGAGCTGAGCTTGTGAGCCCCGAGCCCCCCCAAATGCTGGGGCGGCACCTCCAGCTTCAGAGGAGATGTGACAGGTGGGAGCAGAGACAAATAATTCCTGCTGGATTGTTTATTATGTTTGCTTATACAGGTGACCTGGATCCATATGTAGAGGAGGAGTTTTTTGTCAGATACACTGGTAGAGTGATAAGAATAATATTTTTTAGCTGAATATAATATTTAATGGAGAATACACAATAAGGGGAAAAAAGACACATATGATGAGTAGAGCATCTGAGTTTTGAAGACCGTGAGACTCGTTGATGTTCCAGCAGTAGCACCTGTTCAAATACTTTCCTCAGGGCTTCCTTGAGATGAGGGTGACCACAAGAGGCCAAGGCCAGCCAAAGCTCTCTGTCCTGGCAGCTTTTATCTGGGAAATACCCTTGCATATAGGGAATTTTTCAGGGGGCGTATTCATTTTGGCTGTGGGCACCTGTATGGACAGATGGTTCTTTTCCATAGGAAGGAAAGCATGGAGCCCCAATTTTCCAGAGGCTGATGAGAGGCAGCCCTCAACATTCCAAGTTCAGCTGGACCTGTCAGGTGGTCCCTGGGAGGCCAAGCCGGCCAGATCTGTTCCATGTTGCCTTGGTTTCACAGTGCTCTGCAGTGTCACAATGTTCCCCTTGCTTCTGAAGTGTCACCATGGCCCTGTGCTTCCATGAGTCCCTGCAGGGTCACAGTGTCCCTTTGATTCTGTGGGGCCCCACAGTGTCACAATGGTCTCCATGATTCCATGGGGCCTTGCAATTCCACAATGCTCTCCATGGATCCATGGTGACCCGCAGGATCACAACGGTCCTTTGGCTCTATGAGGCCCTGAAATGCAGCAATGGCCTCTTGGTTCCACAAAGCCTTCTTGCATCACACTGGCCCCTTTGGACCATGCGGCCCAACAGAGCCACAATGATATCCTTGGTTCCACAAGGCCCCACAGTGTCACAATGGTCTCCACAGGAAAGAAACTACAGAGCACCCATATTCCAGGGGCTGATGAACTGCAGTCACCAGAGGCCAAATCCAGGCCTGTCTGTCTGTCCTGGCAAGTTTTTCCTAGAGAACCAGTTGGATATTTGAAACTTTGAATGTTGAATCCAAATTTCAGCCCTTTTTGCCTGGAGGAGAAAGCCAGATCCTTTCTATAGGAAGGAAATCATGGAGCCCCTGTCTTCAGAAGGCAGGTGAGAGCTAGCCCTAAGGAGGCCAAGGCCAGCCAGACAGGTCTAAAATGGCAGCTTTTGTGTAGAAGCAATCATTGGACATAGGACTTTTGGAAGTGGAATCCCAATTTTGGCCATGGGTACCTGGAGGAGAAGGATAGTTCTTTTCCATGGGAAGGAAAGGGCAGGGCCCCAGTGTTTCAGGGCAGAAGAGAGGCAACCATCAGAGGCCAAGGCCAGCCAGAGCAATCTGTCCTGGCAGCTTTTGTCTGGGAGAAACCCTTGCATATAGGGCATTTTGGAGGAAAAGTATGTGTTTTGGCCATGGGTGCCTGTGCAGGAGGGACAGTTCTTTTCCATAGGAAGGAAAGCACTGAGCTCCAGTGAATGAAGGCAGGTGAGAGCCAGTTCTCAGAAAGTTAAGGTCAGCCAGGCTGTTTGGTAAAGCATTTGTCTGGCAGCAATACCTGGGAATTGCTGCCAGACAGATATTGGGAATTTTGGAGGGGAAATCCCATTTTGGCCATGGATGCTTGAATGAGAAGGGCAGTTCTTTTTTATCTGAAGGAAAACCCAGAGCCCCAATGTTTCAGGGGTACATGAGAAGAGACCCTCGACAAGCCAAGGGCGGTTGGACCAGTCAGGCCAAGCCAACCAGACCTGTTACCTGTTCCTTTGGATCCATGGAGCCCTGCAGTGTCACACTGGCCCCTTGTTTCCATGGGGCCCCGTAGTGTCACGATGGTCCCTTGCTTCCATGAGGCTTTGCAGTGTCACAGGGGTCTCCTTGGTACCACAGTGTCACAATGGACCTTTGGTTCCATGGGGACTGAAAATGTCAGAAGGGTCTCCTTGGTGCCATGAGGCCCTGCAGAGCCCCTTGATTCAACGAGGCCTCAAAGTCTCAGAATGGCCTCCAGGATTCCATGAGGTCCTGCAATGTCACAATGGACATTTGGTTCCATGGGATCCCACACTGTTACATGGATCCTTAGTTCTACAGGGCCCTGTAGTGTCACAATGGCCTCCTTAGTTACATGGTGCCACACAGTGTTACAACTGCCCCTTGGTCTGCCAACACTCCATAGTGTCACAATGGCCCCTTGGTTCAGTGAGGCCTTGTAGTGCCACAATAATCTCCATGATTCCATAAAGCACCTGGAAAGACAGATGGTTCTTTTCCATAGGAAGGATAGCATAGGGCACCAGTTCTCCAGGGATGGGTGAGAGGCAGCCTTCAACATACCAAGATCAGCTGGACCTCTCAGGTGGCCCCTGAGAGGCCAAATCAACCAGATCTGTTCCATGTCCCATGGTTCCATGGGACCCTAAAGTGTCACAATTTTCTCCTTTCTTTTTAAGTGTCACAACGGCTAGGTGCTTCCATGAGGCCCTGTCACAACATTGGTTTCACTGAGCCCCACAGTGTCACTGTGATCTCCTTGGCTCCACAAGGTTCTGAAGTGCCACAAAGGCCCTTTGGTTTCACAAGGTCTCAAAGTGTAAAAATGGCGTCCACGGTTTCATGAGGCCCTGCTTTGTCACAATGGACCTTTGGTTCCATGATGTCCCAGAGTGTCACAATGGTACACTTGGTTCCACTGGACCCCTCATCCCATGGAGACCCACAGTGTTCACTGGAGTCCTCTTGGTTCCATGAGGCCCTGCCATGCTGTAATGGCCTCTTGGTTCCAGTGGGTCCCAAAGTGTCAGAACAGTCTCCATTGTTCCATGAGGCCCTGCAATGACACTGTGCTCCCCTTGATTCCAGAGAGCCCCACAGTGGAACAATGGAATCTTGGTTCCATGAGGTTCCTCAGTCACAAGAGTCTCCTTGAATCCACAGTGTCACAGTGGCCCCTTGGCTCCATGTGGCCTTGCTGTGTCACACCGGCTCATGATTCCATGAGGCCACACAGTTTAACAAGGGACCCTTGATTCCATAAGGCCTTGCAAAAGTCCATTGTGTCACAATGGACTTCTGGTTCCATGAGCTCTCACACTGCCCACAGCAGTCTCTTTGGTTCTACAGTGTCACCATGGTCCCTTTATCCCATGAGGTTCCAAAGTGTGAAATGGTCACCTTGGTTCTGTGAAGTTCTGCAGTGTCACAATGGACCCATGGTTCCATGAGGCCTTGCTGTGTCAGAATGGCCCCTTGGTTCCAAGAAGTTTCTCAGTGTAACAATGGTCTCCTTGGATCCACAGTATCACAATGGACCATTGGTTCAATGTGGCCCCAATGTGCCAAAATGGATTTTGGTTCCATGGGGTTCTGCTGTGTCACCATGGACCCTTTGTTCCATGAGTTTGCACAGTGTCACAGCTGACTCCTTTGTTCTGTGAGGAACCACTGACACCAAATCTCTGAAATATCAGAATAAGGCTCCCAAACACTAATTTGCTATTTCAGAGAGAATCATTTATTCAGGCTTAAGGTTCAGCATGGGATAACTCCTAACCTTATGTGGACATGGAATTCTACCAGTGTGTTGCTTTTATACAGTCACTAAATGTGAACTACAATTTACCCATTTCCATAAAACCCACCCCAAGTTCCCAGATTCACTCCTTGTTTTCTCTATCCCTGCACCCTTGAGCCAGATGTCTTCTTCTTCTCTTCCAGCCATCCTTGCTGGGAAAGCAGCCCCTGCATGCCTTGTTCCTGTGCTGAAAGATCACAGGCAGGGTATGAACATGGAATGAACCCTTTTGGTATCATCCCAAGGCTCTGTGTGGGCAGGCAGAGACAAGCAGGAGGCAGAGCTGTCAGCAAAGGAAGGGCCCAGCCAGGTGGGGCAGCCGGGGGATGCCAACAGCCTGCAGGGACAGAGGCGCAGGGCAGGGACACCGTGGGACAGCCTGGGCTGCACAGGGCACAGGGATGTGCAGCAGCTGCAAGACAGCCCTGCCAGAGCCAACTTGGGCAGCACTTTGGCCATGGCTGCTGGGCCTGGACCTGAGGCAGCAGCAGGAGACAAGTGACCCTTGCAGGGCTGGGGCCTCATTGCCTCCTTTTCCCTGCTCAGCAGCCTGGCAGGGGCCGCCCCATGCTCCTGCCCCTGGCATTGCATATCCCCACATGCCAGTGCCCATCCTGGGAAGAGCCCTGAGTAAGGAGGGAGGGACAGGATCTGCCTGGCCAGAGGCTGGGGCTCAGGCCTTGGCCCTTTGCATTCCTGAAACACATCCAGCTTTGCTCAGCACCAGAGACACCTTTGCCTTGCTTGTCCCCAGCTGTCCTCACATCCTCCAGTGTTCTGCTCAGACTGGAACCTGGGGACACTTTCTCAGTAGTGTCCCTCAGTGGGACCCATTAAAACTCCAAGAAAATTTGGAGTCTAAATTTTACTTTGAGTTGTTGAGAAGTTTTTTGAAGGACTGAGTCTGATGTAAACAACAGCAAAGCCCTGAGAGGGTCATTAAAGTTTTCCTAGTCCAGTTATGAAGAAAGATTTCAAAGAGCAGTAATAAAATATACATTCCCATTTTAAAGGTTGTCTTTTATTAAATTTCTCTTTAAGGCAGAGGTGATTGCAGCATTCCGTGATTGATATTGACCCAGGGTCTCTCCTCAGCATCTCTGGCCTGCTCACAGAAGCTGTGCCTGGAGCTCTGACCCAGTGTGGACAACCTTGCTCCACATTGCCCAGCCCCATCCTGTCTGTCCTCACTGCCCTGGGCCCTGCTGTGCTTGCAGAGCTGGCTGCACCCAACCTAAGTGGGGTTTTCCCTTTTTGCACTTTTTTCAGTAATCTCAAACTGCTGAGTTTCCCCACTGCAAACAGACACACTGCTCCTGTGTGTGCCAGCCCCAGGTGCCACCAAAGGCACTGCAGAGCTGCCCTGGGCCAGCTGTGAGGGTGGATCATCAGCCCAAGCTGCACTGGGCCCCTGCAAGGGCTGTGGCCATGGGCACTGCACTGACCCCACTGCTGGGTTTGGCTGCCACGGCCACCGAGAGAAATGAAACTACTTGGAAACACTGGGGAGGCCTGGGACCTAATGGGGAACACTGGAACGCTCTGGGAGACACTGGGACCTACTGGGAGTGACACTGGCGGATACTGGGAGAAACTGGGAACACTGGGGATATTGCATGGAAGACTGGGGGACACTGGGGCATCCTGTGGATGACATTGGGAGGAACTGGGAACAACTGGGAAAAAACTCAGGTGTGTTGGGAAAGATTGGGCTGCACTGGGAAGAACTGGAGGGGCACTGAGGTTCAACTGGGTTCCACTTGGGATGAAATGGACTTTACACGGGTTATACTGGTCTGTATTGGGAATGAACTGGGCTGTAGTGGAAGGGACCGGAGGAGGGTGAATTGGCTGTTCCCACCTGCAACGCATCCCATTTGCCGAGGCTCCAGCCCATCAGTAGTTGCAGCTAATTAGCACCTGGGATCCGGGTCTGGGGGCAGTGCCTAGATGGGCACCATATTTCTTTTTGCATACATCTCCCATCATGCCCCGCGTCTGGATACAGCCCCATTGAAGCCGGGACAACCACTCCCTTAATGCACTGCGCTCCAAAGAACCCCGGGATCCGCCCCCATATGTCCCATAAGTGTCCCCGAGACCCCCCAGGATCCCTCAGTGCCCCCTCAGCGCCCATTTGGGACCCCCGCAAAAGCATCCCTGGATCCCCTGAGTGCTCCCAACCCCACAGATGCCCAGTACAGCCACTTCTGGGAATTCATCTCCTCTCATCCCCCGCGGCCCCAGAGACCCTCAGAACACAGTCCCATGCCTAAAACTCCTGCTGTGACCCGTGCCCTAAAGAGCCCGGTTAGAGACCCCAGACCTCCTCCCAAGGGCTTAGAAGACGTTTACGTTCCCCTCGAGGGCCTCAAGTCGCGGCTCGGACACAAAAGTGTCCCCCAAGAGCCTTCTCTGACCTCCAAATATCGTGTTCGAGCCACTTTCGGGACTACAGCTCCCATCATGCTCCGCGGCAAACGTCCTGCGCTATTTCAGCTGGGACTTCATCTCCTGTCGTGCCCCGCGCCCCACTGAGAGCCATTGCAGCTGTGCCTCGAACTCCCGTGATGCTCCGCGGCCCCGTTAAACCGTGTGATACCCACCCCTACAAGTCCCATCAACCCCCGCGCCCCAGAGAACCCCGTTCGAGCCCCCCAAGGGCCCGCCCGGATCCCGAAAGACCCCAAATTCCCCTCCTTGACCTCCAAGGGCTCCCCTGGACCCCCAAGTGCTGCCCCGGCCCCTGAACTCTCCCTCAGAATCCCTGAGTGCCCCTTCAAGTGCACACCGGGCTCCCCCATGTGTCCTCCAGACCCTCAAGTTCTCTCTGAACTCCCTCCCCAGACCCAAAACTGCCCCAAATGTGTTCCCAAAATGTCTCCATGGACTCCAAGGTGCCCTCACCCTCCCTCTCCCCCGGCCCTGTATTTTTTGTAAATATTGTAAAAAGAATTTTAGAAAGATGACAAAAAGAGTACAAATGTATCTAATTACCAGAAAGAGGAATAAATAAATTACTGCTAGAACTTAATTAATTAATGAAGGTGTGAAAACCCAATCACTTGTTTTTAAAATTTTAAAAGTTTAATACTAATATAATGGTTATAAAAATAGTAATACAATTTGAGTAATAATAATATGGACAATTTGAATTAGGATAATATGAGACAATAAAGAGAAAGAGTTACGGACATCCAGGTACCTTTTTCTGGGCAGCACGAGCCCAGTAAAGGACACTCCTAATCAAAGGATTAACCCTGAAACCAATAGCCCATTGTATAGTCATAGACTTCATACATGATGCATAAATTCCAGTCAAATACAGGATTCTGTCTGGTCATCATCAAATTCTTCCTTCTAATCTGAACAGAGCCTTTGAGGCAGGAAGAAGTTTGTTTCTTCTGATAGGAGGGCAAAAAATTCTTTTTCTCTGAAATATTTAGGTGTCCTGGGGCTGCTATCTGCTGTGAGTGCCTCAGTCCGTTCTTAAAAATCCCACTAACATAGTTCCTATTTTAACTACAAAAGCTACCTTGTAATTACAAGACTACATTTAGTATTAAAATGTTAATACAGCACTACTAATCAAGAAATCAAAATACATGTGGTAAATATCTGCATAGAGCCATATAATATGCACTTTTAATAAAGGGAATTGTCTTACTTAGAAACATTGAGCATTAATTTTCTCGGCTACTAAAAATGCATGGATTTTTTCTATTTAAATATAAAGACTAGGTAATAAAAAACAATAGTGTAGTTATAAATATAAATAAATATAATAAATATATAAATAATAAAATATTAACATTAAATAATGCATTACAGAATTAAAATTAATAAATTCCATGAACATTTTTGGATGTTTTGGGATCTCAGTGAGGTTGGGAGTGCAGGTCAGGTTTTCCAAACAGGCTCAGCCTGCAAGGGGCTCATTCTTCTCCCTGCCCAGACCTCCCAAAGGAGACATTCAGCATCAAGATCACCTGGGCAATGCTTCTATCCCCTCTTCTCTGAAATGAAAAGTAAAAAAATGCACCCTTGATTAAAAACCAATCAGGAGGTGCATTTTGGAATCTCCCTCCTGAAGACACCTCCAAACTGACTCCAATCACTGCACAAAACCTGGAGACTCAAAGACAATGGAAGGGAGACAAAGAGCTCCTGAGCACTTTCTGTATTTTAATCAGCCCCACGCTGGATTTGGGGCTGGCTCCAGGAGCCTCAGGCACGCAGAGAAGGATGGAGAAGCTGCTCAAGGAGTTAGCAGCAAAACTCCAAGTGCCTTGGAGCATGGCTGGGCCCCAGTGAGGGCAGGGAGTGCCAAAGGCTGCCCAGGGCCTGGTGAGAGCAGATCCTTGAGGCCAGGATTGCAGGGAGCCCAAGGCTCTGAGCAGGGAACTGCAATGCTGAGCAAGGCCTGGCTTGGCTGCAGGAAGCAGAAAGGCCAAGCCCTGAGCCCAGCCTGGGCCAGCAGGGCCTGTCCCTCACGGCTGCCTCAGGGCTCTTGGTGGCCCAGGGGGATGTGAGGGCCAGCAAGGACAAATGGCATCAACCTGCCGCCCCTGCCAGCTGTGATAAATAGGGCCAGGAGACCAGCTCCTTTAAAAGGCCTTTATTAAAGTCAGCTCTGGGTGGGGAACCCGAGGGGTTGCGCACACCGCCACTGCTCCCACTAGACAACGCTGAGGAGGAGGAGTGCAGCTTTGTCTTTCGGCACAGCTGGGGCTTCCGTCCTCACAAGAGTCCTTAGGAAGGTGATGTTGGCTCGTAGTCCAGGGGTATCTTTCAAGCTGGGTACTATCAAAGTTATGGTGACAGGACAGAATCCAGCTCTGGTCTAGAGTGGGTGACTTAGTGTGGTTCTGGTGGGTTAAAGTCAAAGTTTATGTGCTGGTTTGTTGTTTTGAGAGGGTTCATATTGTTCCCACAGCCTTTCATTGGAATTCAGTCCAGATGCAAGTCCTCCGGGGAGCAGGGGAGCAGGGGAAGTGGTTCCCCACGGGAATGGATACAAATCCCGGGTGAGAGGGAAAGGGGTACAAATACAGAGTATGATGGGGAGAGATACAAATACAGGGTAAAATAGTAACATCTAACAGCAGCAACTAAAGTCAAGTCCTAGAACTCTAACATTCAATGTTTAACAACAGACCAACACGTCAAATTAAGACCTTATCAACTTCATTAACATCAACTATCAATTGCTACTCTGAAAAAGAGCTGTCATCTCCAGGATTTTTATTCCTCACAATATCTCCCCTCTTTCTTTTTGATCGAGTTTAAGCCCGCATCAATTTGTAATTTCTGTTTCGTGGACATAAAACTTCCGTAATTTCTGATACTGGTCATAACTCTTTTAGCTGTTTTATGTTCTCCTTCTTGACTTTCAATCATCATTATTTTGGTTTTGGCTTGAGCAGTTGTTTCTGAAACCTCTGTACTAGCTTGAATTGTAGATGATATAATCTTATTTAAACATGGGAGTAGGCAAGGTAAGACTATTAAACTTATTAATGCCGCCACTACTATAAAGATTACTTTCTTCCACCATTTCCCTTTAAAAGACCAAAAATCATCCCACCAACTGGTGCCTATTAGGGGAGTCCACTCCTGATTTCCCACATATGCTATTTTTCATATTTCTATTGAGATGTTTCTTATTACCTCACTTCTATCATCGATTTTCAGGCAGCACTCTGATGAAATAAATTTTACACATATCCCTCTTTCATCAGCTACTAAGTAATCAACTGCAAGTCGAATTTGGTAGATGACAGTTCTAGTTTGGGCCAATTGGTAATTAATATGGTCAAGGACAAGTGATGTTCTGTTGGGCGCTACTTCTAGTACTGCCTGGAGTCGAATGATCCTACTGAGCATGTAAATTGGAGTACGATATCCCCAGGATCCATCCTGGGCCCAAGTTGCAGGTCCATATGTGTTAATTATCTCTTCTGCTGTCCAGATTGTTCCCTTCCAGGTTTGTTTTCCCCCCAGGTCAATTATATTCCTCTTTTTCCAGTTAGTCTTTCTCAAATTGTCATACAATGGAACCCCTAAACTTGACCCTGATTCCTTTGGCAATAAAAAGAAAGCAGGTTTGATGACACCTATAGTGCAGCTTCCCATCCAGTCTCCTGGAAGAGTAGTATAGGCTGTGTTGCCACAAATACAAAATAGATGATCGGGGGCTTTCCAAAAGATGTCTCGGACTTCCCAAGGGTATTCTCAAAATTTACATATTTGTCTTATTCCCCAAAAGGGGTTTACCCCTTTTTCTGCACATTTGTGCAGCCTATAGCCTTCAGGATAAATGCACCCCTTTTCCTTTTTCCCAGTGGACCATTATTGATTTGGTTCTTGGGGAATCCATCTAGCATTTAAGTCTTCAATCTTTAGATACCTCTTGCATGCCAGCTTTCCCACTGGGGTATTATATCTCTTCCCTGCCCTTATTATGCATTCTTCCCCAGTTACTTTTGATTTTAAGTCCCATTGTTCTTTCCTTCTTTGTCCTAAAATGTGAGGTTTCTGTCCTGATTGTTCCCACCTTAGAACTTCTAATGGTCCTAAACTAATTCCCTCCCATGGCCAAATTTCTGTCATTTTAGTACTCCCACAGACCCAGCAGTTGGTTAGATTTAGTTCCTTACTAATTCTTTCAACTAGGTCTAGGAATAGGTTCTTCCCTAAGGGCATTTCTATTTCATCCTTTTTGGTGGTTACTGTTAATTTTCTTTCCTTTATTAGATCTTTCAGTCCTTCCTGATTACTTTCATGATCAAAACAAAACCAAGTTTATCCTACAGGGCATTCTCCAAGTAAGCGTTGCCTAAATGAGGCAGTGCTTCTCGCAATCCAATAGACTTTCCCATCCTCTTGACAGGTAAATAACTGGGAGTAGTTAAAAAATAAGGATTTACATTGGTGTGAACCCTTATCAGTGACCCAAGGTTCTCCCCATTGTGTAGGGAGTGATAGTACATAGATTTTCCTTACTCCCTATACTTTCCATAAACAGGAATAACACCAGTCCTCCCAAGAGTCCAGTATGAACCATTGACATGATCTCACCCAGCCTTGCCTCTTAGGACTGGGGAACTTTCTCCCTTCTCTTTCCTCCCACTTTCTATCAATTTAATAGCTCCTGAGGAATGTTCTGTAGAAGAGTAGGTTTGAAACCCTCAGGGTTTTCCTTGGAGAAAAATAGATTATTAGAACTCTATTGGTGATATAACCTTTTGAACTTAACTATCATACTAACATTTAATTCTTATAACTCTTCAACTTGTAATCTTGAACAGTTTAAAAGAGATGGAGGAACCCATTCTCTATATTCATGATAATATATGAAATCTTTACACCAAACAGTTAAAAAATGTTCACTCTAATCTCTAATCCAATAATATCATAATATACTCCAAAACAAATGAAGGCTCCTCCAACACAAACTAAAAATTCTACATTCATAAGTCAACAACAAAAACAATAAATAATAATGACTTGAATAAAATGTATAACAATTTTAATATATTAGTCTCTTGTACTTTTATCAGTCTTTCTAAGCAACCTTTGGTCTCTTTGTAAAGGTAACTTTGAGATTGTCCGAGTTCGGGATTGCAACCCACATGGAAGGGTCCGTAGCTGGTGCTGTTGGATCCAGTCTGCTGTTTGGGGGGGTGGTACCAGTCCTTTGACTCGAGTGATGTGAGTCCAGCCTCTTTCTCATGTCCTTCCTGCAGTGTGCATCATGAGTAATACCTGGAAGGATCCTTCAGATTTTGGAGTTAATGGGGTATTGCTCCATGACTTCATTAGTACCCAATCTCCCGGACTTATTTGGTGCACATCTGTATCAAGGGGGGAAGTTTGGGGAAGATATTCTCTTTTTCTCAGAGTCTCTAGGGTCTTTCCAATGGTTTCTATTTACTATTGGGTAGCTGTTTCCTCTTCTAAATAGTGCCCACTACTATATGGAGTCATTAAAAATGGGAGTGCAAACATCATTTCACAGGGCGGAACCCCTATATCTGATCAGGGTCCTGTCCTGATCCTTAAAAGGGCAAGGGGTAGACATTTGAGCTAGTTCATCTACATTTCTGCAATTAATTTTGTTAATATATTTGTGAGGGCTTTATTCATTCTTTCTACCCTCCCAGAGCTCTGGGGATGCCATGGGGTATGTAATCTCCGTTTTATTCCCAAAGCCTCAATTATTTTATGTAATACTTGTGCGATAAAGTGTGGTCCCCTATCTGAATCAATATTGTTCACCAACCCGTACTGGGGATTGATGTTAGAATTCTAAGATAATCTTGGCTACTATTTCCACTTTTCCGGTCTCTTTTCTAGTTGGAAAGGCTTCTACCCAATGAGTAAGGTGGTCAACTATTACCAATAAGTGTTTGCAACTCTGTACAGGGGGCATTTCAGTAAAGTCTATTTGAATGTTTTGGAATAGTCTTTGGGCTAATTCTTTTCCTCCTCGTATGGTCTGCCTCATCACTTTTTGATTTAGTTTTTGGCAAATTAAGCACCCCTCAGTTACTGCTTTTGCTACCTCATGTATTCCGATACAAAAGTTTTCTCTTAAATAGTGATCACATAACCCTTGGACTCCCCCAATGGGTTAATTTCTGTATCTCTGTTAACATTTTCTGGGCTAGGGCTTTATTTAAAAATTTAGGCCCATCTGGTGTCAACCACTCCCCTTGGTTCCCCCGATGCATTTTTAATTCTTTTATTGCTTTTAGTTCTTTCTCACTGAATACTAGTTTTCCTTTCCTTTCTTCGCCTAACACTTTGTTTAACCTGAGTAATTTCACTGGCTCCCCTGGGTTTAACGCTGCCTCCTTAGCCACTTGGTCAGCTAACTGATTCCCTTTTTCCTCGATGGTATCCCCTTTCTGATGTCCCTTAACATGCACCACTGTGATCTCTGCAGGTTTAGGTAGAGATTCTAATATTGATCTTATCAGTTCTGTGTGCACTAAGTTTTTTCCTTTGGAGTTCAGATACCCACGTTCCTCCCAAATCTTTCCAAATGTATGAATGATTGCAAAGGCATACCGTGAGTCAATGTAAATTGTCCCTTGGCCCCCTTCCAATAAGTCAAGTCCCCTCTTTAAGGCATAGATTTCACAACACTGAGCTGACCAATTAGAAGGCAGTTTGCCCTTCTCAGTAAATCTCATGTCTTCCTTTTCTGTAGTTTCAATTATTGCATATCCAGACATCCTTTTACCCTCGACTACTCTCGAAGACCCATCAGTAAATAATTTTATTCCATAAGGTAGAGGTATCTTTTCTAGATCTTCCCTAACTTTTGTCTGAATGTCCACTAGTTCCAAGCAGTTATGCTCTAGTTCTAATAATGGCTCTCCAGAGAGATACTGCATTGGATTTAGAGTTTTAGAGGTTACCAGCTCTAGGTTATTAGCATCTATTAAGATTATTTCATACTTTAATACTCTGGAGTCAGTAAGCCACTTCTGGGCTCTTTGGCCTTAAAATTGTTTTTAGAACATGTGGTGTATGGATTTTTATTCTACATCGCGGGGTGAGTTTTTGAGTCTCTTCAATTAAGGTGGTTGCTGCAGCAACTGCTTGAATACAGGTGGGCCACCTCCTAGCTACTGGATCTAGCAGTTTGGAGATGTAAGGAATTGGTTTCTTACACCCTCCCCACTCTTGGGCTGCCACCCCATATGCAATTCCTTTTTTGGTATTTACAAATAGGTCAAATTCTTTTTCCAGATTGGGCAAAATTAGGACAGGTGCTGAGGTTTGTTTATCTTTCAAATTATTTAGTTTTTTGTCATCCTCATTTCTCCATTCTATTGGGTCAGCGTTTACTAATTTGTCATATAAAAATTTTACACTTTGGGTATATTGGTTTAACCATAACTTAGAGTACCCAAATAAGCTTAATAGTTTTCTGACATCTGTCTTAGTTTTTGGTGCTGGTATGGATAGTATGCCTGAAATTCTTTCAGGACTTAATTTCTTATATCCTTTCCCAATTATGTGTCCCAGATAAGTAACTTCCACTTCCACAAATTGCAATTTATTCTGAGATACTTTTAAACCCTTTGCTCTTAGGAAATTTAAAAGGCGTATACTTGTTACCCTGACATTATTCCGTTCCTCTCCAGATAATAATAAGTCATCTACATATTGTAGAATTTGTACTTTGCTCTCAGGGTTGAATTGTTCTAAAAGCCCTTCTAAGGCTTGCTTGAAGAGATCTGGGGACTCGGTAAATCCTTGGGGTAGGCACGTCCACTTAATTGTTGTTTCCTCCTCTTCTCTGGATGTTCCCACTCAAACACAAAACAATCCCTACATTCCTCAGCAAGAGGACATGCCCAAAATGCATCTTTTAAATCTATAATAGTAAACGAGGCATGCTCCCTTGGGATCTGACTCAAGAGGGTGTAGGGATTTGGGACCACTGGATCCCTGGTTATAGTTCTCTTTATTTTTTTTCCTTAAGTCTTGAACCAATTGGTATTTTCCATCTGCCTTCTTGATTGCTAAAATAGGGGTGTTGTGGGGAGACATACACGGCTCCAGGATACCTTCCTCTAATAGCTGCTCAATCGCAGGGGTCAGTCCCGTTTTTCCCTCAATAGACCTTGGGTATTGCTTTACTTGAATGGGAGGAATTCCTTTTTGCATTTCAATTCTTATTGGTGGGATGTCTAGATAGCCCCTCTTTCCTTCTCCTGCCCAAACCTCTGGGTTCATCTGCTCTGTATCTCCTGATGTCAATTTCATGATCTGGACTATCATTCTCCCATCCTTTGGGATAATCCCCACTCCTAATGAGACTTGTAGGTCCCTTCGTAGTAAATTACTTTCTAGATTAGGTAAATAGATAAAGTCAGCCACACACTGCCTTCCGTTTCCTTTAATTTCTACGTTTTCAGCTATGGAGGCTCTAAATGGTTTTCCCTCTGCTCCCATCACCTCACAGACCTTTCTCCCAGTTGTCACTCCTGCAGGTAATTCCTTTATACTTGATCTATCTGCTCCGGTATCAACTAAAAATTCAAATTCCTCACTTTGGGGACCGACTCCAAAGTTTACCAGAGGCTATTCTTGATGGTATATTGGGTCCCCTAGCATGTAAAGCCCTTTACACCCCTTGTTGTCATCCCTCAGGAGTCTCTCAAGAGCCTCTTGTTCTTTTACCATTGCCTCATCCAAAGAGAGTTTATTGCAATCCCCTCTTATGTGTCCTATCTCTCCACAGTAATAACATTTCCTGTCGCTCAGTGGTGCCCCTGGTCTCTTGTTTGTATCCACCCATGGAGGTAGTATAGGTTTATCTTTGGGTGTTTCAAAGGAGGACTTTTGTCCATTTTCACTGATTCTCGATGGTTGTCCCTGCTGATCTCTGGTTTCCCCTAGACTTTCCCTGGCTACAGCTACCATGATTCTAGCTTTAGCTTTAGTTTTCTCTTCTTCTCTCCTTAAATATATCCTTAAAGCTTCCTTTAACAGTTCATTTATTCCCTTCTCCTGCCAGTCATCCATTTTCTCTAACTTTCTCCATATGTCCAGCCACGATTTTGTTACAAATTGCACTTTTAGAAGTACTTGGCCTTAAGAGCTATCAGGATCTCTATTGGAATATAATTGGAAGTTCCTCTTTAATCTATTAAGCCAAGTAGCTGGGGGTTTATCCTTTTCTTGCATGTTATCAAAAGCTAGTTTTGTGTTATTACTTCAGGGAACTGATTTCTTTATTCCTCTAATCATCAGGGTCCTATACTCTTCCATGTTCATTCTATCTTCCTCTTCATTAGGGTCCCACTCAGGGTCCTATAAGGGTAATTTCTGGTCGATTTTCTCACTCCTGGATCCGCATTCCTGCGGCCCTGATCATCCTCACTTCTTCAGCGCTGAACAAAATTTTAAAAATAGAGTTCAGCTCTCCCCAGGTGTAAATGTTAAGGCCTAGAAATAGATTTACTTGGTTCGATATTCCTACTGGATGCTCCACTAAGTTCCCTAACTCCTTTTCAAAGCCTAGAATTTCAGTGGCTGTTAATGTGGCATCCACAAACCCAAGTCCCTCACGTATCCCACCCAAGGGGACTTCTCTAAGAGGAAAAAGCTTCTCCACTTTAGATGTTTTAGATCTTGTATTACAGTAAGGTCCCTCCGTGAGGTTACCCTTCTGGGAAGAAACAGGAGGAGTGGGGCTACTTGACTTATACTAACTGGGTTAGAGATGGAGGTGCTCACCTCCCAGTTAGGGGGAGGTAATGGTATAGCAGTAGGTAAGGGGAAAGAGACTGAACCTGTAGGAAGGGACACTGGAGGTAGGGCTGGAGAGACAGTTGAAGAGGTTGAGGGGGAGGTTGGAGAAAGACCTGAATTAGAGGGAGGTGGGACAGTAGTGTTTGGAGCAGGTAAGGGAGTTGAGGTTAGGGTAGGAGTAATAACCATAGGAGTATTAATTGGAGGTGGTAATGGGATCAGAGCGGCTGCTGATTCTGGGGATGGAGAGGCCAGAGGTAAAATCGGGGGATCTGGGAGAGAAGCCCGGGGCATTGCCAGGTAAATAGGAGGGAATGGAGGAGGAGGTAAGTAATCAAGGAGGTCGCACTTAACACTAACCTCTTCTCTCCCCTCGTTATTTTCCTTCCGTTTTTGTAGTTTACAGATTTTTATAACATTGACAGTGGTATTCCTCTGCCAACATGCAGCATATGTTAACTGCACAAGATTGGGACTTTCTCGGGTTTTCAGGTGTTGATTTAGTTGGGAACACATCCATGGATCTCTTGTCCCATACCATGGCCACTCCCCCTGCAGGTTTAACTTAGGCCAGACTTCGATACAATAGTGAATAATTTTCATTTTGTCTAAGCCTTTCATGGCCTCCTGAATTTTGGGAATTCTGTCCATCCCTGACCCAAAGACCAAAAGAGATGTTAGAAAATTATTAGGTTTGTTTGAGTATTGCAGATTATGGCTTGATCAGTATTAAATCACTAAAAGCGCTAATTTACATATGACAAATTGATAGACTCAGATCCTGTAACCTGGACCTCAAATGACAAGGAACAGCTTCGGAATCTAAAAACTAAATTGTCCTCTGCCCCTGTACTGAGCCTACCAGACCTTTAAAAGATTTTTGATCTATTTGTAAACATGGAAGAGGGGATAGCTTGCGGAGTCCTTACACAGGACTGGGGAGGATGCAGGAAGCCGGTCGCATCTGTCTCCAAGTTACCAGATCCAGTAGTCAGACGGTGGCCAGCCTGTGTGCAAGTGATAGCAGCAAAAGCCACCCCGGTAGAAGACACACAGAAACTAACCTGAAAGGGGAAGATCCGGGTTCATACCCCGCATGATGTGAAAGATGTTTTAAGTCACAAGGCCCCTCAGTGGCTAACCGACGCCCAAATACAAAAGTATGAAGTCATCCTAATAAGTACCAAGGGCCTCGAATTAGTCTCTTCAAAATGTTTTAATTCAGCCCAGTTCCTCACGGGAGAGCCGTTAACAGACTCGGAGCATGATTGTTTAGAAATTATTGAAATGCAGACTAAAGTGAGAGAAGATTTAGAAGATGGGCCCCTCCTATATGGGAGAATTTTATTTACAGATGGATCATCATGAATGGTACCCAGTAAACAGGTCTCAAGGTATGCAACCATAGATGGGCAGAACATGCAAGTTGAGGAAAGCTACCCTCAAATTGGTCTGCCCAGTGTTGTGAAATCTGTGCCCTGAAGAGAAGTCTAGATTTACTAGAAAAAGATAAAGGAACAATCAATATCGACTCCTGGTGCGCATTTGGGATTGCCCATACATTCAAAATATATGGGAAGAACAGGGGTACCTTAACTCTTAAGGCAAAAATATAATACATGAAGAGCTAAGAAAATTAGTACTAGAGTCACTAAGGAAACCAATAGAGATAGCCAAAGTTCACATAAAAGGACATCAAAAAGGGGACACCCTTGAAAAAAAGGGAAACCAATTAGCTGATCGAGTAGTGAAAGTAGTAGCTTTGCAACAGGAAAGTCCAGTTGAAATTCTTCAGATAGAGTGAACACCTAGTAGAGAAAGAAAAGAGGAAAGACCCATCTTTGATGAGAAAGAATTAAGGAAGTTAGAAAAGATGAGAGGACAGCAAAAAGAAAATGGAGAATGGTGGACCCCTGATGGACAGCAAATTTTAAATAAAGCTCTAGCCCGAATGGTGATGACAGAGTAACACAAGTTGACCCATTTGGCAATACAAGGATTATGTGGCCACTTTCCAAGGGATCATATGTGCATGGGAGTACGTACCATAGCAAAGGCAGTTACCAAGGGATGTTTAACTTGCCAACAAATTAATCAGAAAGTAATGAGAAGAGTACTATCTGATCTGGGGGAAGAGAGTTGGCCTTGTGGCTGTTCCAAAGTGTGCAGGTAGACTTCACAGAAATGTCCCCTGTTCAGGGACACAGACATTTATTAGTGACCATGGATCACCTCATCCATTGGGTAGAGGCGTTCCCAACAAAAAGAGAGACAGCCCAAGCAGCCAGAAAAGCAACCATTCCCCAATATGGTTTGATAAATAATACAGATTCCGACCAAGGTCCACATTTTACAGCCCAAATCCTAGAACAAGTTGTTGAAGCCCTGGGAATGAAATGGAGGTTGCACAGCCCATTGGCATCCCCAGATCTCCAGAGGAGTAGAAAGAATTAATAAAAACATCAAAAACGTGTTAACTAAATTAGTTACAAAAACCCACATGAATTGGCTTAAATGTTTACCCTTAGCACTGTGACAAATTAGAACAAGAGTCTCACCTCATGAAATGACGTTTGGACTCCCCTTCTTGACAACACCGTATAGCGTGGGAATTTATCCAGAAGGAGAGACAGCCACCCAAAAATACCTAAAGGCTATAGGAAGTATGTTAGCAGATCTCAGGAAAAAGGGCTATCTCCCTGAAACCTCTCCCTTAGACACTAAGGGACATAACATCAATCCAGGTGACTGGGTGTTAGTTAAATCATGGAGCTTTGCACCTTTAACCTCTGAGTTTGAAGGCCCTTTTCAGGTCCTACTCACCACCAATACAGCCATACAGACCCAAGAGAAGGGGTGGACACATATAACCCAGATTAAAGGACCTGTACCACCTCCCAGTGAAGAGTCAAAACCAACCACATCCCCTACTTCTTCTAATTAATGGATTGTGACTAATCACTCAGACGATCTAAAGGTAACCCTCCAGAGGAGACCTAAAGGCTATTAGAGAGTGTTTATAGTCAAAAACTTGTTAAGAACTGTTTAAATAATCAAAACTTGTTAAGAACTGTTAAAAATTGCAGTTAATGTTATTTATATGTTACTTTTGAGTTTGAAAAGTAGATACTTTCCTGTTGCATTATTATTAGTTAGTGTTTATTAATGAATGTACAGTTTTTAGTTTGTGTTGGAGCCTTTGATTGTTTTGGTGTATATTGTGATTTTGTAGGATTAGGCATAAGAGTAAATACCTCGTTATTTGTTTGGAGTATTTTTTCTATCATTTTGGATACCGAAAATTCTTAAAGTCATCTGATCATTGAGTTCAACGTTTTTAGGTCATGTTTTTCTGTGAAAAAGTTTAAATACCCCAGTTAACTCAAATCTTAGTGTACAAAGCAATCTCCTGTAAAACATCCATCAGGACAAAAATAAATTAGTAAAGAAAAGTCAAATGTGTTGACACTGAGAGAATAAAAACTCTGTACTAAAACCAATGACCTCTTCTGTAGGAGAAAAGCATAAGCAGGAGGCAAGGCTGGGTGAGTCTACAGTCCCCCTAAAAACAGCCACTCCAATCACTGGGTGCAGCTCAGTAGTTGTAGAGTTTAGGGGAATGCCTCATACCAGACTCCTGGGAATGCCCTTACTGATCTAACTTGTTAACAACACACTGGGAAGTCAGAAGAGCCCATGTGCTAAATGTTACTACCCCCTTTACAGAGGGGAAGAAACCGGATCTTTAATACGAGTACATACAAATTTAAACTTAAACTGTGCCAACCTCTCTCTGTTAGCAACCTGTGAAGGGCACGGGATAACTTAATGGATTTCACAAAATATAGCCACTTACCAGCAAGGACTGCCTGGGGAGTGTCCTATAGGAGATGCTTGGCTTTGCTTTGAGCATAATTCCAATAAAAAAGGCACAGCAGACTTAATAAAAAAGAAGTAACAAAATCAATAAATGAGAAAGAAGACCTAGAAACATCTCATGGGAAAAACTTGCTCACAGATTTAGAGGAAAAGATCAGAAAATAGTTACATTTAACTAATTGCTGGATCTGTGGAAATACACAAAAGGCCAAAGTCTGGCCTTGGGAAGGGATCAGCTTAAGACCAATAGATATCTTAAAATGGACAAAAACAAGACAAAAAGTACCAGCTATTGGACAAAGAGGAAAAGAATTGTGGGAATTAGAGTCTGAAATAATTGGAGAAGAGTAGTGTATATCTTGGAAAGGGAAAATGTATAAAATGTATAAATTTATAAAACCCCAGGAGAAATGTCCTGTGAGAGATATTTAAAAATAAAACATCTGTTAGCTGGGTAGCTCCCTAAAGAACCCAATAAGTACTGGAGTATTATTTATTATTTATTATTTATTATTTATTATTTATTATTTATTATTTAGTATTTAGTATTTATATACTGGAGGTAGTATTTATTATTTATACACTGGAAGTAGTATTTATTAAATAAGAAATAAAAGTATTGTTAATTTATCAAAATACTATTAATTAAAAAATAAGTAATATTAATTTATTAAAATACTATTTTAATGTTATAATAACAATTCAATACTACCAATACTAATACTAACGAAATTTTGATATTATATAATAATATATAATATTAATTAATAATTAATATAATATGCATAACATATATAATATAATATTATATGTTATAGTATGTATATTAATTAATATTATAATATATTAATATATTCATATATTATAATAATATTCTAATATTATAATATTAGAATAATAATTAATGTTATATATTAAGATATAAGATGTTAATTAACAATCAATATAATATATATTATATTTTATATAACTTAACCTCATATAATATATTATATATTATATATTAATACATATAATATATAATATATATAATATAATATTTAATAAATCTAATATATAATATATAATGTATAATCTAGTATTTTTATTAATATGCAATATACAATATATTATTAAGTATTATTATTATTATCATTATCATTATCATTACTATCATCATTATTATTATTGTTACTATTATTATTACTACCATTATTACAATATTAAAATAATAAATTAAACACTGAAAATCCATTGGGAAGAAAGAAACGGGGTGTATCTGCGGAGAAGGATCTAAATTCCATGAGTGTACTGGTAGTATTCATTAAATAATAACCATTATTATTAGTTTAATAAAATATTATTTATTAAATAATAATAAGTAAGATTAATTTTTAAAATACTATTTTAATATTATAATAATTATTTAAAAATTATTTGTAATGAATAAAGGAATAAAACCCTTCTGGGCCGTGAGAGAAATATCCAAGTACTGGGAATTTCCAATGGCTATCAGTGATGCTTCTCAGAAAGCTCCAGAAAACCTGGTTTGGATATGTGGGAATGTGGCTTACAGTGAATTACCCAGGGAGTGGAGCAGGACTTGCACTGTTGGAATTATTAAACCGTCATTTTTCTTACTCCCAAAAGAGTCTGGATCAAACCTAGGGGTCCCAGTATATGATGATTTGAACAAATCTAGCTGACCAAAAAGAAACTTAATTGAAATTGGAGGAACAGAGACAAAGAAAAACACAGGAAATAATTTGCACTTATGGACCAGCAACCTGGGCTCAAGATGGGTCCTGGGGACACCGGACCCCAATTTATATGGGGTTAAATCCGATTCTGAGATTACAAGCAGCACTCAAGATGGTATCGAACTGAGCCTCTCTGGCTTTAGACCACATAAATGACCAACTATCCCAGACTAGAGCTGTGGTGTATCAAGTCAGACTAGCAGTAGATTATTTATTAGCCCATGAAGGAAGCACATGTGGAAAATTTAACTCCTCGAGTGCTGCTTAGAAATGGATGACCGCAGTGAAGTCATTAGAAATATCTCAAAGGAAATCTAGAATTTAGTCTATGTTGGAACACAAGAGTGGACCCCTATATTCAATACCAGCTTGTGGGACAATTTCTGGTCATTAAAAGGAAACTTTTAATGGAAAACTTTTAGTGGAAAAAAACAGCCTTTTTCATCATATGTGAAATTGCTAGTTTGATCCTCCTACTTTGCATGCTCCCCTGTATAATCCGACTTGTAACATCTGCTGTACAACAAAGTGTAATGATACCAAAAGAGCTTAATAAGAAAGAAGTAAAAGCATTCATGATAATGAATGATCAAGAACATCAAGATGCCAAGCAAATTTACAACCAATATTAAAAATTGTACTTTCAAGAAGAAGTAATTGCTAAATGATAATTTAGAAGTAATTTAGCATAAATGAATAAATTGAACCCGATTGAACAATTTGAGGGGGAAATTGTAGAGAATGCATTGTTAAAGGAGTTAATATAAAGTTCCAATGTTAGTTATAGATTGTTTGTTGAATGTTTAACAGTTATGTCAAGTTCCAATGCCAGTTAAAGGATTTATAATTATGAAAATCCCCTCACAGTCAGGTGTTGCCCCCACTGCTCCTGTTAGCGTTCAGAAGCACATAATCACGAGAATGATTCTATGCAGGTGCTTTTATTGAAGAGCTCTGGGTGTCAGGGGTACAAACCCAAATCTGTCTCCAACATACATTCGGGATGAACATGTTTTTATATTCTATCGCTATATAACTTTCATGTTAATTATTATACTTATATTGTTCTATTGGCTACATAGATTTCAGCCAAGCATGGGCTCCTCATGACCCCCCCCTCAAACTTCTAACATAGTTTCTCATTATTCTTCTTATGATTATACAATAATTATATTTAATTACTAAGAAATCATCACATTGAACAATTATATAATTTATCATATACTGCTTAAGTAAATGCAATTTCACATGATCTGGCAAACACAAAGCCTGACATTTTCAGAGTCTATTTTTAAAATTTTTCCAGGCCCCCACTAAGTCCAGCTTCTTTCTAATTCCTCGAATTTTATGATTTTAGAACCTTTTACTATCACTCCCACTCTCATCTGGGATGGCAAACTACCCGACACCATAAAGAAGAGGATTATGTCATAATAACCAAATATGAAAATCCCCTAAGACCTAACAGAAAAGAATGACCTAACAAAAATCCCTAGAACAACAAGCCACCTTGCAAATGAAGAATTAAATAACACCTCTAACCAGAGAAAACATAAGACAACATCAGGGCAATGGTCAGAGCTTTCTGCCTTTGTCACCCTAACCAGAGCAGGCCAAGAGCAGTACAGGGACCATGGACCTGAAACCAACAGTGTCTACCCAGAGACTCTTGAAAGGAGAGAAAACCCAGCCCTGCCAGGCCTTGCTCAGCACTGCAGTTCCCTGCCTTGGGCTCCCTGCAATCCTGGCCTCAAGGATCTGCTCTCACCAGGCCCTGGGCAGCCTTTGGCACTCCCTGCCCTCACTGGGGCCCAGCCATGCTCCAAGGCACTTGGAGTTTTGCTGCTAACTCCTTGAGCAGCTTCTCCATCCTTCTCTGCGTGCCTGAGGCTCCTGGAGCCAGCCCCAAATCCAGCGTGGGGCTGATTAAAATACAGAAAGACCTCAGGAGCTCTTTGTCTCCCTTCCATTGTCTTTGAGACTCCAGGGCTTGTGCAGGGATTAGAGTCAGTTTGGAGTTGTCTTCAGGAGGGAGATTCCAAAGTGCACATCATGATTTTTGGTTTCAGTCAAGGAAATATTTTTTTACTTTTCATTTCAGCGAAGAGGGGATAGAAGCATTGCCCAGGTGATCTTGATGCTGAATGTCTCCTTAGGGAGGTCTGGGCAGGGAGAAGAATGAGCCCCTTGCAGGCTGAGCCTGTTTGGCCAAGCTGCTCCTCACCCCCAGCCTCACCATGTGTGACATCACACACCTGGGTCTGACATCCCCAAACATTTAAAAAATTCAGCATTTTACTTGAAAATTAGAATATAATAATTAGTAAAATTATAGTAATATTTTTCTTATTTATTATATTCTTATTCAAAATTCTTATTACCCAATTTCTAAAGTGATATGAAAAATCAATGCGTTTTTAGCAACCAAAAAAATTATTCCTCATTCGTTCTAAGTCACAAAATTCCCTTCATTAATTGTCAGCTATCAGCTATTGATTTCTCCTTCTTTATTCAAATAATTTAACACTCTTGTCATCTTTTGTCCTATTTTCTCACACAGACTCAAGGGAGGAACTTTGGGGTCCCTGGAGACATTTCTGGGGCACATTTGGGGCAGTTCTGGGTCGGGGAGGTAATTCAGAGAGAACTTGAGGGTATGGAGGACACTTAGGGGAGCCAGGTGGGCACTTGGACGGGCACTAAGGGATTCTGAGGGACAGTTCGGGATCCAGGGACAGCACTTGAGGGTCCAGGGGTCCCCTGGAGGTCAGGGAGGGGAATTTGGGGCCCTACGGGGTCCGGGCGTACCCTTGGGGGACTCGAACGGGGCTCTCTAGGGCGCGGGGCGTGAAGGGAGTTGAAGGCGCGGGGATCATACAGTTTGATGGCGCCGCGGAGCATCACGGGAGTTCTGGGCACAGCTGCAATGGCTCTCGGTGGGGCACGGGGCATAACGGGAGATAAAGTCCCGGCTGGAATAGTGCTGTACAGGCGCCGCAGAGGATGATGGGAGCTGTAGTCCCACAGGTGTTTTGGAACACGATGTTTGGGGGACTGGGAAGGCGCTTGGGGGACACTTTTGCGTCCGAGACGCGAGTTGAAGTCCTCGGGGGAACTTAAACAGTTCGGGAGCCCATGGGGGGAGCTCGGAGAGCTCTAACCAGGCTCTTTAGGGCACGGGTCACAGCAGGAGTTTTAGGCACGGGACTGTGTTCTGAGGGGCTCTGGGGCCGTGGGGGATGAGAGGAGATGAATTCCCAGAAGTCGATGTACCGGGCATCTGTGGGGTTGGGAGCACTCAGGGGATCCGGGGACGCTTTTGGGGGGGGTCCAGAATGGGCGCTGAGGGGGCACTGAGGGATCCTGGAGGGTCTGGAGGACACTTATGGGACAGATGGGGGCGGATGCCACAGGTTCTGTGGAGCGCAGGGCATGACGAGCGTTTTAGTTGCGGCTCCAGTGGGGCTATATCCGGCCGCGGGGCACGATGGGAGATGTAGGCAAATAAAAATATGTTGCCAATATAGGCACCGCCCACAGTCCCGTATCCCTGGTGCTGATTGACTGCGAATGGTGATGGGTGGGAGCCTCGGCAAATGGGATGCGGTGGAGGTGGGAACAGCAAAATCAGCCTCCTCCAGTCCTTCCTACTACAGCCCAGTTCATTCCCAGTACACACCAATATAACCTCAGTAAAGCCCAGTTCATCCCAAGGAGAACCCAGTTCAACCCCAGTGCCCCTCCAGTTCCTCCCAGTGCAGCCCAATCTATCCCAACACACCCGAGTTCATTCCCAGTTGTTCCCAGTTTCTCCCAATGTCATCCACAGGATGCCCCAGTGTCCCCAATCTTCTCTGCAATAACCCCAGTGTCCCCAGTATGTCCCAGTCCCCCCCACTGTCACTCCCAGTGTGTCCCAGTATCTCCCAAAGCGTTCCCAGTGTTCCCAGTATGTCCCAGGCCTACCCAGTGTTTCCAAGGACAGTTTCATTTCTCTCGGTGGCCGTGGCAGCCAAACCCAGCAGTGGGGTCAGTGCAGTGCCCATGGCCACAGCCCCTTGCAGGGGCCCAGTGCAGCTTGGGCTGATGATCCACCCTCACAGCTGGCCCAGGGCAGCTCTGCAGTGCCTTTGGTGGCACCTGGGGCTGGCACACACCGGAGCAGTGTGTCTGTTTGCAGTGGGGAAAATCAGGAGGTTCAGATTGCTGCAAAAAGCCCCCAAAAGTGAAAAACCCTCTTAGGCTGAGTGCAGCCAGCTCTGCAAGCACAGCAGGGCCCAGGGCAGTGAGGACAGACAGGATGGGGCTGGGCAATGTGGAGCCAGGTTGTCCACACTGGGTGAGAGCTCCAGGCACAGCTCCTGTGAGCAGGCCAGAGCTGCTGAGAGACCCTGGGTCAATATCAAACACAGAATGCTGCAATCAACTCTGCTCTAAAGAGAAATAAAATAAAATACTTTATTTAAAATAGGAATATGTATTTCATACAAGTTCTTTGAAATCTTTCTCCACAACTGGACTAGGATAAATTTAAGGATTCTCACAGGGCATTGATGTTGTTTACATCAGACTCAGTCCCTGAGAGTGTCTTCAGAAAACTTCTCAAGAACTCAAAATTAAATTATAACTGTGACCTTTCTTGAAGTTTTAATGAGTTCCACGGAGGGACAGGACTGAGAAAGTGTCCCCAGGTTCCAGTTAGAGCAGAACACTGGAGGAAGTGCTGACAGCTGGGGACAAACAAGGCAAAGATGTCTCTGGTGCTGAGCAAAGCTGGATGTGTTTCAGGAATGCAAAGGGCCAAAGCCTGAGCCCCAGCCCCTGGCCAGGCAGATCCTGTCCCTCCCTCCTTGCTCAGGGCTCTTCCTGGGATGGGCACTGGCATGTGGAGATGTGCAATGGCAAGGGCAGGAGCATGGGGCGGCCCCTGCCAGGCTGCTGAGCAGGGACAAGGAAGCAATGAGGCCCCAGGCCTGCAAGGGTCACTTGTCTCCTGCTCCTGCCTCAGGCCCAGGGCCAGCAGCCATGGCCAAAGTGCTGCCCAAGTTGGCTCTGGCCGGGCTGTCTTGCAGCTGCTGCCCATCCCTGTGCCCTGTGCAGCCCAGGCTGTGCTACAGTGTCCCTGCCCTGCACCTCTGTCCCTGCAGGCTGTTGGCATCCCCCGGCGGCCCCACCTGGCTGGGCCCTTCCTTTGCTGACAGCTCTGCCTCTTGCCTGCCTCCGCCTGCCCACACAGAGCCTGCGGCTGATACCAAAAGGCTTAACTCCATTTTTACCCTGCCTGTGAACTTTCAGCACAGGAACAATCATGCAGTGGCTGCTTTCCCAGCAAGGATGGTTGGAAGAGGAGAAGACATCTGGCTCAAGGGGGCAGGAATAGAGAAAACAAGGAGTGAATCTGGGAACTTGGGGTGGGTTTTATGGAAATGGGTAAATTGTAATTCACATTTAGGGACTGTATATAAGCAACATACTGGTAGAATTCCATGTCCACATAGGGTTAGGAGTTATCCCATGCTGGACCTTCAGCCTGAATAAATGATTGTCTCTGAAATAGCAAATTAGTGTTTGGGAGCCTTAGTCTGATATTTCAGAGCTTTGGTGACAGTGGTTCCTCACAGAACCAAGGACTCAGCTGTGACACTGTGCAAACTCATGGAACAAAGGGTCCATGGTAACACAGCAGAACCCCATGGAACCAAAATCCATTTTGGCACACTGGGGCCACATTGAACCAATGGCCCATTGTGATAGTGCGGATCCAAGGAGACAATTGTGACCCTGAGAAACCTCTTGGAACCAAGGGGCTGTTGTGACTCAGCAGGGCCTGGTGGAACCATGGGTCCATTGTGACACTGCAGAACCTCACGGAACACTGTGGGGCTCCATGAAACCAATGGTCTGTTGTGACACTGCAAGGCCTTATGGGATCATGGAGACCATTGTGACAATACAAGGCCTCATGGAAGCAACCATTGTGACACTATGGAGTCTTGCCAGGCCAAGTAACAGTTGTCATATTGTGTGGCACCATGGAACTAAGGAGGCCATTGTGACACTCCAGGGCCCCATGGAACTAAGGATCCATGAACAGTGCCGGACCCCATGGAACCAAAGGTCCATTGTGACATTGCAGGGCCTCATGGAATCCTAGAGGCCATGATGACACTTGGAGGCCTCGTTGAATCAAGGGGCTCTGCAGGACCTCATGGAACCAAGGAAACCCTTCTGACATTGTGAGTCCCCATGGAACCAAGGTTCCATTTCGATACTGCAGCACCAAGGAGACCTCTGTGACACTGTCAGGCCTCATGGAAGCAAGGGACCATTGTGACACTGTGGGCCCCTTGGATACAAGAGGCCAGTGTGACACATCTGGGCTTCATGGAACCAAGGATCCAATATGACACCACCACTGTGACTCTGCAGGACCCCATGGATCCCAGGGAACAGGTCTGGTTGGCTTGGCCTGACTGGTCCAACTGCCCTTGGCATGTCAAGGGTCTCTTCTCATGTACCCCTGAAGCCCTGGGGCTCTGGGCTTTCCTTCAAATGGAAAAGAACTGCCCTTCTCATTCAAGCATCCATAGTCAAAATGGGAGTCCCTCTCCAAAATTCAGAATGTCCAGGGATTGCTGCCAGACAAAAGCTGCCATTGCCAACATATCTGCCTGACCTTGTCTTCCTCATACCTGGGTCTCACCTGCCTCCAAACACTGGGGCTTAGTGATTTCTCTCCTATGGAAAAGAATCATCCTTCTCCAAGCACTGATTGCTGAAACTGGAATCAACCTCCAAAAGTCCTATATCCAATGATTGCTCCTTCACAAAAGCTGCCATTACAGATGGGTCTGGCTGGCCTTGGCCTCCTTAGGACCAGCTCTCACCTGCCTTCCAAACACAGGGGTTCTGTGCTTTCCTTTCTGTGGAAAATAACTGGCTTTGTCCTCCAGGCACAAATAGCTGAAATTGGGATTCAACATTCAAAATTCTGAATATCCAAAGGTTGCTCCCAGACAAAGCTGCCAGGACAGGCAGGTTTTTCAGTCCAGAGGCCTTTGTGTCTGGTCACTGCAGTTCATCAGCCCCTGAAAGGCTTGGGTACCACGGTTTCCTTTCCATGGAGACAATGGTGACACTTTGGGGCCCTGTGGAAACAAGGGACCACTTTGACATTGTGGATATCATCAATACCAGAGACCATTGTGACACTCTGGGACCTTGTGGCACCAAGGCCATCACTGTGGCTCTGTTGGGCCACATGGTCCCAAGAGCCCTGTGTGAAGCACCAGGGCTTTGTGGAACCAAGAAGCCATTGCTGCATTTCAGGGCCTCGTGGAACCAAAGGGCCGTTGTGATCCTGCAGGGCACTGTGGATCCATGGAGAGCATTGTGGAATTGCAAGGCCCTATGGAATCATGGAGACCAGTGTGGCACTGTGGGGCCCCAGGGAACCAAAGGGCCTCTGTGACCCTGCAGGGCCTCATGGAAGCACGGGGCCATTGTGACACTGCAGAAGCAAGGAGAACATTGTGACACTGCAGGGCCTCCTGGAACCAAGAGGACATGGAACAGATCTGGCTGGTTTGGCCTCCCAGGGGCCACTGGACAGGTCCAGCTTATCTTGGAATGCTGAGGGCTGCCTCTCATCAGCCCCTGGAGAACTAGAGCTCTGTGCTTTCCTTCCTATGGAAAAGAACCACCCAGCTGTCCAGGTGCCCACGGCCAAAAGTGATACTCCTCCTGAAAATTCCCTATATGGAACGGGTTCTCCCTGACAAAAGGTGCCAGGACAGAGAGCTCTGGCTGGCCTTGGCCTCTGAATTCAAGGAAGCCCTGAGGAAAGTATTTGAACAGGTTTGACTACTGGAACATCAATGTTCCTCTGAAAACCTCAGAGGCTCTTCTAATAATATATGCCTTTTTTTCTCATTGTGTATTATGCTTGAAATATAATTTTTAGCTACATAATATTATTCTTATCCCTCTATCAGTGTTATCTGACACAAAACACCTTGTCTAGATATGGATCCAGGTCACCTCTACAGGCAAACACAAGAAAGAATGCAGCAAGAATGATTTGTCACTGCTCCCATCTGTCCCATCTCCTCTGGAGCTGGAGGTGCAGCCCCAGCACTTGGCAGGGCTCAGGGGCTCACAAGCTCAGCTCCCACCCAGAGAACTTGCAGACCCTGGGCTACTCTTCTTGGCCCCTGCACGCTCAGCCAGGCTGAGATGGACACTGATGGTTTCTGGACCAGGCTCTCTGAGCCCAGCCCAGCTCCCTGCAAGCTCTGCCAGCTGCCCTGAGCTCTGGGCAGCACCAAGGGCCTCTCCCCAGCCCAGCCCAGCCCACTCTGGCCCCACAGCTCTGCTCAGGCCGGGCTGCTCTGGGCACTGCCCCACGGCCTCAGCCCCTGGCAAGGGCACAGCAGCAGCTGCAGCTGCCACAGGACTCAGCTCCAGCTATGGGGGAACGTGCCTGGCAAAGGGAAAGGAGGCTCCCTGGGTGCCCTGCTCTCCTCTGCAGAAGATGCTGAGGGCTCTGCAGCCCCTACTGCCATCCCATCTGCCCAGGGCCGTGTAAGAGCCCTGGCCTTGGGGCCCTCAAGAGCTGCTCCTGCTCCAGGCCCAGGGCCCATCCCAAAGCTGGGGCAGCCACAAAGCTGTGCCCATTTCTGCTCATTGCTGCTCTGATGAGGATGGTTCCTCAGAACCTTGGAGCTTGGTGATGAATTTTACTTTGCCAGAGGCCTCTTCTTTCTTGAGCTCTTCAGTTCAGGAATTGAGTGGCAAAGGCTCATAAACATTTGTTCAAAACACCAAAACAAGACAACCCCATGGGAATAATTCAAATCTTCAATTCTTCTGTGGTTAATTAGGCAGATTTCAGAAGTGTATTCAAAGTGATTCTACGATATTGAAAACAATGCAGACAGAATTATTTTGTCCTGTTTAGTTTTCTTTTCCTGTTATAGATTGATATCCACAATCCCCAGTTGATATTGATCCCCAGCCCCTCCTCACGCAGTCTGAACAGATATGAAAATCAAGCCCCTTCATGGCTGACAATCCATCACACTTTCTCCCTACCCCCTCCCCACCATTTTCCCCATCCAACCCCTGGCACTGAGAGCAGCTGAGGAATGGAGTCACATGCAGGCGTGTCCTCAGGGCTCAGGATTGGGGCCAGGTCAGTGAAATCTCTTTATTGATGATTTGGATGATATTGCCAGCTGGGGGCTATGTACAAATCACAAATGGGACAGGACTGCTGTGGAACGTGCCTTGAGCTGTTTTATTTTTCAGCATCAGTCTCATTACATGGTTATGACAATGGGAAGATGCCAGCAGCTCACATTTCAAGCAGCAGACCAAGAACGTAATGTTACAACTTACTTTATAAGTTTTTTGACCAATCACACAAAGCAAAAGCATATTGACAGTAGTTTTATCCAACAACTATAAGCACATGTACCTTTGGTTAAAACAATGCTTGTCTATTTTGAATACAATACCTGCTTGTAAGCCTTAAAACAATGCACAGAGCTTTTTTTTTATTAAGCTTCAAACTTCCTAGTATCTCACTAGATATACTTTTCTTCAGCTTAGGAAGTTATTCTAGACAAGGGTTAATACAGAGACCATTGTTCTATTTGTCCTTGTTTTTCTACTTTTAAAATAATTTTTCTGCTGACCTATCTCACGGCTGCTGCTTAGCTCTAATCACAGTTTGACTGTCTCTGAGGCCTGCCTTTTGCAGCTTTCCCAAAACCCTCTGATTTTGTGGATTCCCACAGATGAGGCCATCGAGGGCACCCTCAGTCAGTTCCCAGGTGAGCCCAAGCTGGGTGGGAGTGTGGCTGTGCTGGAGGGCAGGAAGCTCTGCAGAGGGATCTGGCCAGGCTGGAGCCATGGGCTCAGGACAATTGGATGAGGTTCACCAAGGCCAAGGGCCCGGTCCTGCCCAGGGCTCACAACCACCCCAAATCCCTGGCTGTTCCCTGCCCCTGATCCCCACAGCCTGTCCTGTTTCCTTCATCCCTGCATTGCCAGGGACTCCCTGGGCAAGGGAGCTCTGCTCTGGGGTTGGAGGGAGGTGCAGGTGCCACCACTGGAGTGGGAACCAGAACTCAGCAGGTTTGTGTCCTTTGGGGGTCAGGAACTGGTGAGACTCAGAGGCACAGGAAGTTTCTTTTCATGATCAACTGACCATGGTTGAAGAGGACACAATTCAAAACCAATCATGCTCTTCCCTGAGCTATGTGAAATGTCCCAGCAATGTCTGACATGTCCACCATCCACGAGTAATTTCCATACTAAAATTATTTTTAGAAAAATATGGTTCTGTGATGGATATAAACACACTTAAATTCTTGTATCAGGATGCCCATCTGGGAATGGGGGGAAAAAAAGCCTGAACAATTCCTGATTTGCAAATCTTTCAGTGGTGGACAGAGAAGGGACTCAGGCTGCTTTTGGTGTTGAGGAAATGCTGAAACCAGCCTGACACATTTCATCTCCTCCTGTCCTGGCTGATCTCCCCTCTTTCCCCTTCCACCCATTGGCTTTTGTCTCCCACCAGGCCCCCCGGTGAAGAGCCTGGCTCTGTGTTCTCCATCCCCTCCTCGCTGGCACTGACAGGCTGGCATGAGGAGCCCCTCAGCCTTCCCTGCTCTGGGCTGGACAAGCCCAGCTCCCTCAGCCTCTGCTCACAGCCCAAGGGCTCCAGCCCCACCTTGGAGGCCCTTCCCAGACCCTGCTCCAGCTGCCAGACATCTTTCCTGCCCTGGGGAACCCCAAACCAGGCCCCAGTGACCTGGATAATCCACGTCCTTGATGTCCTGCCCCTTGTCCCCATGGCAGGCTCTGGGGGTTGATTTGTGGAACATCCTTTGGTGGAGGCTGTGGCTCCAGGTGGGCCAGGGAGATACCAGGGGATAGGGGACCCTGCTGGGCATGAACAGCTTTGGACTTCTGGGGGAAAAATTTGAGGGGGAACTGGGGCAGAGTGACCAACCCAGTGACCTCACACAGCACTGCTGTGATGTCACAGGCTGCTGTGTGATGTCATAGCTTATTCTCTGATGTAGCTAAGCTTGTCTTTGATGCTACAACCAACTCTGTGCAGTCACACAGCCCCCCTGTAATGTCACAGCTTTCTCTGTGATGTCACAACACATTAACTAATGTCACACATCTGATCTGTGAGTTCACAGCCAACTCTCTGATGTCATAATCTGCTCTGTGATGTCAGACCTCTGCCTTGTGATGTCACACCTCTATCTGTGATGTCTCAGAAGCAGTCTATGATGTCACAGCTGCTCGATGACCTCACCTAACCCACTCTGTGATGTCATAGCCCACTCTGTGACCTCATGTTACCAGATGATAAATTGCCTACACCAGGTGAGCACACACAATGCTGGTTCTCCAAAACCCCAGGCCTATGGAAACCACACAATGCCCATTGTGTGAGAAGGGGAACTGAAATTCACCAGCCTCAGTGTCCTGCCAGCTCAGCCAGGCCCACTGGAACATTGGGGTCCATGAGCAGCAGGGACCACCAGAGAGACCCCCAGGACAGGAGAATGCATGGGTAAAGGGGAGGGGAAATATGTTAATGATTTTGGGGAAATGATTATCATATGTATGTTTTGCCCAGGACAATCAATGAATCTGTATGCAAAATACAGAATATAAACAGGAACTTTCCTGCACTCAGCATGCACAGCTTTTGGAGGAGCTATCCCCCTGTGCATCTGGCCAAATAAAGACTGCTGCTTCTTAATGCTACATTGGGGTTATGGAGTTTTATTATTTTGCCAAATTTTTGGTAACACTCCCACTCCCAAGGAAAGCTCTGTCTCCTGCTGGTGACAAACAGAGAAGGGCTGGTGGGAGATTTGGTGGTTGAAGGCTGCCTGAGGCAAAGTCACCATGAAATAACACAGTTTCCAATATTCTATGAAAGAAAGAGGGGCTGCAACAAAACTTCATCACTGGAAATACAGAGGGCAGACATTGGCTTATTCAGGGTGCAGATTTACAGAGTACCAAATCAGATACTGACTTTTTAAGGGAAACAGTCCTTAAAAACAAAGGTGTTCAGGAATGATGGGCACACCTCAAGAAAGAAAACTTGAGGGAGATGGAGCAGCCTGTGCCTCTGTGCTGAAGTTGAGCCAGCTAATTATTGTCCTGGCTGGGCATGGAGCTTTTGTGGGAACTGAGAGAAAAAAGAGGGTGCATCACCTTCAGACAGAAGATCAGGCATCTGAGGAAGTGTTTAAGGATGTTGTTGGGTCATGGAGAAAGAAAAGCAGAGTGGTAAAAGGTCAATTAAAACTTAAACCCAGCCACTTCTGCGAAAAATATTAAAAAATGTTTTAAAACGAACCTAATAGAAAAAGGAGGGATAAGTAGAAAATCTACTCTTTATTGGAGGCAGTGGGGAATACGATAAGAAAGATAAGGAAAAGCTGAGCAGCTTAACACCTTCTTTGCCCCAATTTTCAAGATTAAGTCAAGTTGTTCTCAGGACAAGTGTTCTCCTGATCTGGTAGAAGGGCACAGGGAGCAGAACAGACCCCCTGTAATCCAGGAGGAAGCAGCTGGGGACCTGCTGAGCCACTCAGATGCTCACAGGTGTCTCTGGGAGCAGATGGGATCCATCCCAGGGGGTTGAGGGAGCTGTGGATGAGCTCCCCAGGCTGCTCTCAATCATTCACCATCAGTCCTGGCTCAGCAGGGAGGTCCAAGAGGACTGGAGGTGCCAATGTGAGCCCATCCCCAAGAAGAGCTGGAAGGAGGAGCTGGGGAACTCCAGGCCTGTCAGCCTGACCTGGGTGCCCGGCAAGGTTATGGAACAGATCACCTTGAGTGCCATCACAGGGCATCCACAGGATGGCCGAGGGATAAGAGCCAGCCAGCGTGGATTTCAATATCTGCATGGACAATATGGATGAGAGGATTGAGTCCAGCATCAGCAAATTTGCAGATGACACCAAGCTAGGTCTGAGTGTGGATCTGCTGGAGGGCTTATCACAGGGCCCTGGACAGGCTGGATCCAGGGCCCAAATCCAAAAAGATGAGGTTTAACAAGACCAAGTGCTGGGTCCTGCACTTTGGCCACAACAACCCCTGCAGTGTTACAGGCTGGGAACAGAGGGGCTGGACAGCAGCCAGGCAGAAAGGGACCTGCAGGGACTGATGGACAGCAGGCTGGACATGAGCCAGCAGTGTGCCCAGGTGGCCAAGAAGGCCAATGGCTCCTGGCCTGGATCAGGAATGGTGTGGCCAGCAGGAGCAGTCCTGATCTTCCCCAGCTCTGCCCACAGACATTCCTGCTGCAGCTCCAGAGAAGGGAACAAAAGGGGCTCTCTGGTAAAAACTTTGCTGAGAGATGCATAAGTTCATTGAAAGCCACTGAGAGAAGAGCTCCTCATTGACACAGTTTGGGGCCACAGCAAGAGACAAGAAACAAGAAATGGCACAAACGATGGTTCTATTTTGTGAACAAGGTAAATAGACTAAAACAAAGGTAAAAAACACCCACAACCAATAAAAAAAGGAATTATTACAGATTACTCATATAATGACATGAAGAAAGTGGCAAGCAGTTTAATGTTTCTGAAATCATGCATAAATCAGTGTCTGCACTGCGGCCTTGAGCTCCTGGTTCCTCAGGCCGTAGATAAAGGGGTTCAGGGCTGGAGTCACCACTGAATATTGAACCGACAGGGCCAGATCCAGGGATGGGGAAGATTTGGAGGGGGGCTTCAGGCAGGCAAAAAATGAGGAGCTGAGGAACAGGGAGACCACAGCCAGGTGAGGGAGGCAGGTCGAAAAGGCTTTGTGCCGTCCCTTCTCAGAGGGAATCCTCAGCACAGCCCTGAAGATCTGCACATAGAAGAAAACCATGAACACTAAACAGCCAAAAGCTAAACAGACACCAACCAATGAAATCCCAATTTTTCTGAAGTTGGAGTGTGAGCAGGAGAGTTTAAGGATGTGTGGGATTTCACAGAAGAACTGGCCCAGGGCATTGCCATGGCACAGGGGCAGGGAAAATGCATTGGTTGTGTGCAGCAGAGCATGGAGAAAGACACTGGCCCAGGCAGCTGCTGCCATGTGGGCACAAGCTCTGCTGCCTAGGAGGGTCCCATAGTGCAGGGGTTTGCAGATGGACACGTAGCGGTCGTAACACATGATGGTCAGGAGAAAATATTCTGCTGCAAGGAAAAAGGCAAATAAAAAAACCTGAGCAGCACATCCTGAGTAGGAGATGTCCCTGGTGTCCCAGAGGGAATTGTGCAGGGCTTTGGGGACAGTGGTGCAGATCATGCCCAGGTCAGTGAGGGCCAGGTTGAGCAGGAAGAAGAACATGGGTGTGTGCAGGTGGTGGCCGCAGGCTATGGCCCTGATGATGAGGCCGTTGCCCAGGAGGGCAGCCAGGGAGATGCCCAGCAAGAGGCAGAAGTGCAGGAGCTGCAGCTGCCGCGTGTCTGCCAATGCCAGCAGGAGAAAGTGCCTGATGGAGCTGCTGTTGGACATTCCTTGACTCTGGGCATCATGGACTGTTGAAAGAAGACATTGACAAAGTGTGATCAATTTCTTTGAGTCAATTCTATGCATTTTACTTGGAATCTGTCCAAAATCACCTCTCTTCCTCTGAGGGAATTTTGCTAAATTTTTTTTGATTTTGAGTTTGTGCTGCTGAGTTCCTGCCTGATCTTTAGCACTGCTCTCAGCCTGAACACCTGGGAGACCCAAGGAAAACAGGGCTCCCAGTGCCCCACTGCAGTCACTGCTAGTCCCCACACAGGAGTCCTTTGAATATTACAACTCGTCTGTTTCAGGGTGCCTGCACTTAAAAACGTATTGAAAATTAAGCTGGACTTTTTGAACACTCCAATTTAAAAATAATTTTCTCAAAACCCTTGTCTCTTTCCCAATGCAGCAGGACAGGATGGGATACCAAAGGTTGGCATGGCTCTCTGCTGCCTCTAGTTGTGCCTACTGGGAGCTGTTTCTCTCTATCCAAGCCTTGTCCCTGCTAGTCCTGCCCAAGCCCAGCCCAGCCCCGGGGGCTCAGCTCTGCCCTGCACACCCCTCCCAGCACAGGGCACTGCCCAGGGGCATCTCCCTGGCAGCAAGGCCTTAAGGGTAGGGTAGACAAACAGAGATGCTGCAAACCAAGGTGCTGCTGCTGCTGTCTGTAGGGACAGGAGAGTGAGGAGGCACTTTCTGAGGGAGATCTGAGGCCCGTCTGCTGATGCCCAGGTTGACAGTGCAGGAGTCTCAGTGACACAGACAAAGCTGACAGTCCCTTTCCCTTCCCTTTAGGAGAAAGCTGAGAGCAGCCCTGGCCATGCAGCACCATCTCCACAGCAGGAGGAATCTGCCCTGATGGGGGTGGCTCCATTCACCTCCAACTCCTCCCCTGCAGTGTCCATGGGGAGCTGCCAGGCAGGCTGAGAGCTGCCCCTGGCAGGTGGCACATGCCCTGGGCTGGCCAAGAGCCCTGAGGGCTGCAGGAGCTGCTCTGCAGGACAGCCCTGGGCAGCCCTGGCTGCAGCCCCAGCTTCACCCCCTGCAGCCGTCCCTGGCAGCAGGAGCCGTCCTGCCCTGTCCCTCTGACGGTGCCCAGGGCAGCTCCGCTCTGCAGCACATCCTCCTCCTCCTCCTCCCCCTGCTCTTCCTCCTCCTCCTCCTGTTCCTGTGCCACAAAGAAACTGGGAGAGTCCTCCTGACACATCCCCCAGGCTGTGTGGTGTGCTGGCTTCAGGAGATCCCTCCAGGAGCACGGGGGACATTGCCCTGCACCCACACACTCACCATGCAGAGGGCTGTGAAGATGTTTCCCCAAGTGAAGTCTCAGCTCAATGTCTTCCCAATCCTGATTGCCTTCAGCCTGTCTCTGCCTGGCTCCTGTACCCTCAGTTCCTGCAGGCAGAGCCCTCAGCCCTGCTGGGCTGGGAGAGGAGCTGGTCCAGGGAAGAGCTGTTCCTTTAAAGCTCAGCAGCACAGACACAGCACAAGGACTTTAATGACCCTCTTGGGACTTTGTTACTGTTTACATCAGACTCAGTCCCTAAGAGGGTGTTCAAAAAACTACACAAGAACTCAAACTTAAATTGAAACTCTGAAGTTTCCTGAAGTTTTAATGGGTCCCACTGAGGAACAAAACTCAGAAAGTGTCCCCAGGTTCCAGGGAGATCAGAAAATTGGAGGCAGTGATGACAGCTGGGGACAAACAAGGCAAAGGTGTCTCTGGTGCTGAGCAAAGCTGGATGTGTTTCAGGAATGCAAAGGGCCAAAGCCTGAGCCCCAGCCCCTGGCCAGGCAGATCCTGTCCCTCCCTCCTTGCTCAGGGTTGTTCCTGGGATGGGCACTGGCATGTGGGGATGTGCAATGCCAGGGGCAGGAGCATGGGGCGGCCCCTGCCAGGCTGCTGAGCAGGGACAAGGAAGCAATGAGGCCCCAGGCCTGCAAGGGTCACTTGTCTCCTGCTCCTGCCTCAGGCCCAGGGCCAGCAGCCATGGCCAAAGTGCTGCCCAAGTTGGCTCTGCCAGGGCTGTCTTGCAGCTGCTGCCCATCCCTGTGCCCTGTGCAGCCCAGGCTGTCCCACGGTGTCCCTGCCCTGTGCCTCTGTCCCTGCAGGCTGTCGACATCCCCCGGCTGCCCCACTTGGTTGGCCCCTTCCTTTGCTGACAGCTCTGCCTCCTGCCTGCCTCTGCCTGCCCACACAAAGCCTTGGCCTTGATACCAAAAGGATTAATTCAATTCAATACCAAAATCTTAATTCAAAAGGGTTAATCCAATTTTTACTGTGCCTGTGAACTTTCAGCACAGGAACAAGGCATGCAGGGCCTGCTTTCTCAGCAAGGATGGTTGGAGGAGAAGAAGACGTCTGGCTCAAGAATGCAGTCATAGAAAACAGAAGGTCTGAAACTGGAAACTTGGAGTAGGTTTCAGGGTAATCGGTGAATTGTAATACACATTTAGTGACACCGGTAGAATTACATGTCCACATAAGGTTAGGAGTTATCCCTCAGTAGACTTCAGGCCTGAATAAATGATACCCTCTTAAATAGCAAATTAGTGTTAAGGAGAATGATTCTGATATTTTGGAGATTTGGTGATGGTGGGGCCAGCTGTGACACTGTGCAAACTCATGGAACAAAGAGTCCATTCTGACAGAGTGGAACCCCCTGGAACCAAAATCCATTTTGGCACATTGGGGCTACATTGAACCAATGGCCCATTGTGATACTGCAGATCCAAGGAGATCATTGTGACCCTGAGAAACCTCTTGGAACCATGGGGCCAATGTGACACAGCAAGGTCTGGTGTAACCATGGGTCCATTGTGACACTGCAGAACCTCACGAAGCCAAGGTGACCATGCTCTACTGCAGAAACTCATGGAACAAAGGGGCCATGGTGACACTGCAGAACCAAGGAGACTGTTGGCAGTATGAACATTCATGGATCCAGGAGTCCATTGTGACACAGCAAGGCCTCATGGAACCAAGGGTCTGTTGTTAAACTGTGTGGCCTCATGGAACCATAAGCCATTGTGACACAGCAAGGCCACATGGAGCTAAGGGGTCACTGTGACACTGCGGATCCAAGGATACCATTGGGACTGAGGAATCTCATGGAACCACAAATCCATTGTCACACTCTGGGGTCCTGTGCAACCAAGGGGAGCACAGTGACTTTGTGGGACCTCATGGAACAATGGAGACAGTTCTGACACTTTGGGACCCACTGGAACCAAGGGGCCATTACAGCATGACAGGGCCTCATGGAAGCAAGGGGACTACAGTGGACACTGTGGGTCTCCATGGGATGAAGGCTCCAGTGGAACCAAGGAGTCCATTGTGACACTTCAGGGCCCCATGGAACTAAAGATTCATGGGGTGGGACCCCATGGAACCAAAGGTTCATGGTGAAATTGCAGAGCCTCATGGAATCCTGGAGGACATTATGACACTTTGAGGCCTTGTTGAATCAAGAGGCTCTGCAGGGCCTCATGGAACCAAGGAGACCCTTCTTACATTGTGAGTCCCCATGGAATCAAGGGTCTGTTGTGACACTGTGGTACCAAGGAGACCCCTGTGACACTGCCAGGCCTCATGGAAGCAAGGGACCATTGTGACACTGTGGGCCCCTTGGAAACAAGAGGCCAGTGGGACACATCTGGGCTTCATGGAACCAAGGATCCAATATGATACCACCATTGTGACCCTGCAAGGCCCCATGGAAACAAGGGGCCAATGTGAAACTGTGGGGCCCCATGGATCCAAGGGAACAGGTAATAGCTCTGGTTGGCCTGGCCTGACTGGTCCTACTGCTCTTGGCTTGTTGAGGGTCTCTTCTCCTATACCCCTGAAACACTGGGCCTCTGGGCTTTCCTTCCAATGGAAAAGAACTGCCAGTCTCATTCAAGCACCCATGGCCAAAATGGGATTCCCCCTCCAAAATTCCCAATATCCAGGGATTTCTCCCAGACAAAAGCTGCCATTGCCAACAAGTCTGGATGGTCTTGTCTTCCTGAGAACTGGGTCTCACTTGCCTTCAAACACTGGGGCTCTGTTTTTTCCTTCATACGGAAAAGAACCATCCTTCTTCTCCAGGTGCTCATGGTTGAAAATGGCATTCCACTGCCAAAAGCCCTATATCCAAAGATTGCTCCTACACAAAAGCTGCCATTACAGACAGGTCTGGATGGCCCTGGTCTCTGGTGACTGCAGTTCATCAGCCCCTGAAACACTGGGGCTCTGTGCTTTCCTTCCTATGGAAAAGAGGAAAAGAATTTTCTTATTCCTCCACGGCCAAAATTGCTACTCCTCCTAAAATGTTCACTATATGAAGGGTTTCTCCCAGACAAAACTTGCCAGCTCTGGCTGGTGTTGTGGACTCTGATGGCCACCTGTCATCTACCCCTGAAACACTGGAGCTCTCTGCCTTCCTTGTGATGGAAATAGAACAGTCTTCTCGTACAGGGGCCTTGGCCAAATTTGAGATATGGCCTCTAAATTTTTTATATCCAAGGATAACTGCCAGCCAAAAGCTGCCAGGAGAGACAAGTCTGGCTGGCTTGGCCTCCCAGGGTCTGCTTCTCATCTACGATCAAATCCTGGGGCTCTCTGCTTTCCTTCAGATGGAAAAGAAATGGCCTTTTTGATCAAGGGACCAGAGGCCAAAATTGGTATTCTACCTCCCAAATTCTGTGTATCCAAGGCTTTCTCTCAGGCACAAGCTGCAATTCCAAAAAGGTCTGGCTTGCCTTGGCACTTGGTGGCTGCTGCTCATCTGCCCCTGGAACATTGGGCCTCTTCTTTCTTTCCAATGGAAAAGAATCGTTGTTCACATCAAAGTGCCCATGGGTAAAATTGGAATTCAGCCTAAAAATTTCTATCTATCCAAGGATTGCTCCCGAGCAAAAGCAGCCAGCACACACAGGACTGACTGGTCTTATCCTGAGGTGCTTTTCTTAGACTATGAGCAGAATGTTTTCATTTGCCAACACCTTGGAGAGGGCCCAGAGATCTCCCAAGGTGGTGTTTGGAGGCCTCAAGCACATGAGCACAATACAGGAACACAAGAGCACTGTGCTGAGTGGAGTGGAGATTGAGGACAGCAGAGGAGACCTGGGAAGGATTGAAGGGTGGTTTCAGAGATGGTGGATCCTTTTGGCATAATAGAGAAGAGCCAGAGAAAGAAAGAATTAATGTAAAGGGCAGATAGGGAGCTCCAGACAGGACCCAAAGAGAAAGGCATTCCTCTGCTAGGGCAGGGCTGTGGTGCAGCACATCGCCAGCAGGAGCCTGGAGCAGCCCAAGGCTTTGTGTGGGCAGGCAGAGGCAGGCAGGAGGCAGAGCAGTCAGCAAAGGAAGGGGCCAACCAAGTGGGGCAGCCGGGGGATGTCGACAGCCTGCAGGGACAGAGGCGCAGGGCAGGGACACTGTGGGACAGCCTGGGCTGCACAGGGCACAGGGATGGGCAGCAGCTGCAAGACAGCCCTGGCAGAGCCAACTTGGGCAGCACTTTGGCCATGGCTGCTGGCCCTGGGCCTGAGGCAGGAGCAGGAGACAAGTGACCCTTGCAGGCCTGGGGCCTCATTGCCTCCTTGTCCCTGCTCAGCAGCCTGGCAGGGGCCGCCCCATGCTCCTGCCCTTGGCATTGCCCATCCCCACATGCCAGTGCCTATCCTGGCAAGAGCCCTGAGCAAGGAGGGAGGGACAGGATCTGCCTGGCCAGGGGCTGGGGCTCAGGCCTTGGCCCTTTGCATTCCTGAAACACATCCAGCTTTGCTCAGCACCAGAGACACCTTTGCCTTGTTTGTCCCCAGCTGTCATCACCGCCTCCAGTGTTCTGATCTCCCTGGAACCTGGGGACACTTTCTCAGTCCTGTCCCGCACAGGGATCTCTTTAAAGTACAAGAAATTTCAGTATTTCAATCTGACTTTGAGCTCTTGAGAAGTTCTTTGAGCACACTCTGAGGGACTGGGTCTGATGCAAAGAGCAGCAAAACCCCAGAGGGTCATTAAAGTCCCTGTGCTGTGTCTGTGCTGCTGAGCTGGGCCGGGCTCCTGGCCCAGAGGCAGCTCCTGGCAAGGGCAGCGCTGCAGAGAGACAGCTCTGGCCAGGAGCAGCTCCTGTGCACAACCCAGCAGGGCTGGGCCACTGCCAAGGCCCCTCAGGGACACCAGCAGGGCACAGACAGAGCTGACAGGGGCTCAGCACTGGCAGGGGCTGTGAGATGTCCCAGAGAGGGCTGTGTCACAGCAGCTCCTCAGTGGCTGTGTCCTAGAGGCACAGAGAAGCTGTGATGTCAGCAAGGAGTTCTGTGACAGCACAGAGTGGGCTATGTGAGGCCACAGGTTGGATGGTGACATCACAGAGTTTGTTGAGTGAGGTCACTGAGCAGCTACAGTAACATAGAGGGGACTGTGTGACATCACAGAGCAGGCTGTGACATCAAGGCATGGCTGTATGACATCATAGAGCGAGATGTGACATCAAAATGTGTGCTGTGACATTACAGAGTGGCAGTATGGCATCACAGAGAGGGCTTTGTTACATCACTGAGGGGATTGTGACATCACACAGCTGTCTGTGACATCATAGTGTGAGGCCATAGAACCTTGCCATCATAGAGGGTGGCTCTGTGACATGAGAGAATGGGTTGTGACATCACTGGGTGGTTTTGTAACATCATTGAGCAGACTGTGACATCACAGAACAAACTGTGTCATTGCAGTGTGACTCTTTGACATCACATCACCTTCTGTGACATCCCAGAGCAGCTGTGTAACATCACAGGGGACTGTGTGACATCACACGGGGGCTGTGTGACATCACGGGGGCCATGTGAAATCACAGAGATGGCTGTGTGACCTCACAGGGGCTGTGTGACATCACAGGATGCTGTGTGACATCACAGGGGCTATGTGAGGTCACAGGGGAGGTCACTCTGCCCTGGCCCCCCTCACAGATCCCCCCATAGCGGTCCAACCCTGCTCGTGCACAGCAGGGTCCCCTGTCCCCCCGGGTCCCCCCACCCCCGGCCCCGCAGCCTCCCCCAGAGGATGTTCCACGAGATTGACCCCAGAACCTGACACGGGGATGGGGGCCAGGGCCCTCGGGGTGGCACAGGGGGACAGGGACCCCCTGGCAGCGTCCCCATGTCCCCCAGGGCCAGAGCCTGGGCCAGGGCTCCTTCACCCTTCTACCAACAAGGGCTTGAGAGCGCTGAAAGAATCCCCAGCAAGGGATCAGCAAAAACCAGATTGAATATTAAGGGAAAGCACCACAGAGTGTTGCATTCTGATATAAGGCAAAGCGACCTGGTTTCAAGGACCCAAACTCACCAGGGTCACTTGGGCCAAAGAGCATGCAGATGCCAATGTGGTAGACGGTCAAAGGCCTTTATTGTCTCATCTCGTGGGGTTTTATAGTCTAAGGGGCTTCTCTATGTCAGAGGGGGTCTGCAGTACTATCTATGGTTAGTAAGGAGTGGAAAGTTACCAGTATTACTATCGTTAGGGGGACTACATTCCTAGTTACATTCCTAGGCTGTCTCTTATCTCAGGGGATTAGGGGAAAAGGAATCCTGCCGCTTTTCGTCACATCGCGTGATCTTCCGATTGCCTGTCCCTATCTACCACATCTCCCCCCCCTTTTTCACAAATGAATGAGGTAGTCATATACATAGGCACTGAAATGAGGTATAAGGTTGTAATTCGACAAGGGAAAGGGATTTGGTAAACCTGTATAAGTTTTTGCCAGGCAAGTTTAGAAAATCTTGTGACTGGCAGTGTTCCCTGGTTGAATTCACAGCATTTGTTGCCAGCCTATGAACAGGATGTTGGTCCGTTCTAGGTGGGTCTGAATAAATGAGACCAGCTTGTTCAGCAGGCATGGTCCGAAGGAAACAGCTAAAAGTAGCATTGCCAATGGACCTATTAGGGTAGAAATTAGGGTGGTTAGCCATGATGATTGATTGAACCAGGACTTGAACCAACCCTGTTGGGCTTCCCTGTCTTTCTGTCTCTGAGCCAGACTGTTTCGGAGTTCCGCCATGGAGTCTCTTACGACTCCCGTGTGGTCCGCGTAGAAGCAGCACTCCTCTTTCAAGGTGGCACACAGGCCTCCTTGCTGCATGAACAGGAGGTCTAGTCCTCGCCTGTTCTGCAAGACCACTTCTGAGAGTGAGGAGACTGACTTCTCTGGAAAGGAAATGGATTTCTCGATCCTTTGCAGGTCCTCATTGATGGTCATTTGCAGTTGGGACAGTCCTTGGTGTTGGGTCGCTAGGGCTGAGACACCCGTGGCCGTTCTGGCTACTCCTAGGCCGAGTAGCATTGCGATAGTTACACCTGTTATTATTTCTCTTTTGTGGAGCCGGCTAGGTTTCTCAAAAAGGTGGTACACTTCTTCGTCTGAGTGGTACAGGACCCTAGGAACAAGCAGAACTTGGACACAAAAGTCGTTAGAGTCATTGAATTTGGCAAGGAACACACAGGGACTCACTCCAGATCGCTGGCAAACCCACATCCCAGATGCAGATGGGACTACCCACTTATTGTTTTTGTTGTCGGGCTTGACAACTTTGGTGCAGACGTTGCCTTTCCGCCTAGCTAGGGTTGCATTGCCAAAGCACATGCCCTGGCCTGTGACTTGACTCAGGGTGATTCCTTTGCGGGGGGTATCCCATCTGCACTGGTGAGGGGCATCGGCTGTGGAGTAACTGAAGGGAGTGTTTAAAGCGACTCCTTCATAAAAGGGGGGTTTAACATCGTAACAAAGCCAGCAGGAGTCAGTTAGGTTAGGGTTGGATTCATTCAGGGATAGAAAGGTAGCTTCTAGCATGCGAAGGATTGGGTCTGAGTCCAACCCAGCTGAGCTGCCTATCGGAAAGGCTTCCACGTGGCCGGTCAGGATATTGGTGACCTTTGTGGGCAAGGCTTTGGGGTAGGTCGTGTTTGTCCCTTTCTGCGCGCTTTTAATCACTTTGTTGGGTCCGACCGCTTGGGGTGCCGACGGTTGGTGCCTGATAATTCGCCCATTCACCCTCTATTTCAACCCTTGAAGGACTACTGTGCACGTTCTGCCTATGGCCCAACTAGGGTGATCTGGCTGCAAAACCGTCATGTTATAGCCAGTGCATTTCCGAATTTTAGGGATTTTATGGCGGTTTCGATAGAAACTTCCCCGGAGGAAGACGGTTGTTTTGCAGCTGGTGGGTGCCCAGGTGAACTGTAAGAATTTGTCGAGCTCTTGTGGATCCCACCCAGGCCCTGATGGCCTGGCATCTGTAACAATGGTTTCGCAGCCCCAGTGCCAACAATGTCCCCACCCTGGGTGACTGCAGTAGCTTTTTCCTGGGTTTGAAGCTGGGCACCAGTAGGATAGGTACATGTGTGTGGCGTGTGGGGAATAGGGGTCTACCTTTGGTTTTCCTGGAAACAGGTCGGTAATGCGGAGCACGAAGGATGGGGCGTTCGATGTGGTGATTTCTTTGAGCACCTTGTCACTACTAAGGTGTCGCATGACCCACCTGAATGGCCGATGGGTGTAGTGGTCTGGGCTGGCTTGCCCTCTGGCGACAAGCCCCAACAGCAAAATCGCACAGAAACACCGTTGATGCTTGGGTCTCACCCGTGCGGGTCTCTTGGGCGCTGCCTGACGGCTTGGTGGTCTGTCACTTTCCTCTGGAACGGGGATGTACACGTCATGAGGACGTCCCACGAACATGTCCTGTAAACAGAAACGCAACTCTCATCAGGCTCATTCTGCTAGTTGTGAAGGTTGGGCTTGATTGACTTAAGTGGACACCACCTGATTTTGCCGTCGTTTTTGACAGCTGCGTACCCTCGCCCCGTGAGCATCAGCCTCCAGCCCCATTCCCATTCGCCTAGCTCATTTCTAATTACAACCTGCGGGGCCTCCTCTAGCGCTAGGGTGGCGCAGTGTTTTTGAACGGGATGTTTGTTTCATCTCCCCTAGGGAATTGATTCAGTGCTAGCAAAGCGGTTGTCAGTATACGCGCCTGATCTCCTGGGGGAATGGAATTGACAAAGTCCTCTGCTTTCGCCAACACTTCTAGCTTGGTTTTCAGGGCATGATTTTCTCTCTCAACTATGGCCTGCCTGGTACTGTTATACGGGATACCTTGCACTAATGTGATGCCCCATTTTGAGGCAAATTCTTGCACTGGTTTGGAGGTGATATTGGAACCGTTGACAGTTTTGATCTGTTTGGGGATACCAAGCCAAGCCATAGCTGTCAGCCAATGCTGAATTGTGGCCTTGGAGTTAGTTTTGGGGTGCTGTGTGGCTATGATCGTTCCACTATAAGTGTCCACTGTCACTGCAAGCCATGCTCGGGGCTTCAGCAGTTGACACAAGGTGAAGTCCGACTGCCAGATCTCTGAAGGCTTGAGACCTCTCAGGTTGACCCCACAGGTCCATAGGGGTGACTTCTGGCAATGAGGGCAGGTGGTACCACGTTTCACGTCCGCTGTCGAGATTTCGCATCTCTTCGCCAGTGCTTTGGCTCCGATGTGGAGCGACTCGTGCAGTTGACGAGCTTCCTGCAACATTAATACACCGTTTGCTGTGGCGTCCGCTTTGTCGTTGCCGATCTGGAAGTAACCTTTGGCTGGGTTGTGACTGTTGATGTGAATGATTGACACAGTGTCCTGTCGCGAGGAGAGTGCTTCTTCCAGCATTAGGGCTGCTGCAGACGTTGACACACCTGGTCCTGCCATGGCTAGGCAGAGCCTTGCCATGAATATAGAGTCTGTTACAATGTTGAGGTGTTCGTCTTGGAAGAGTCCACACGCCAAGACCACTGCTGCTGCCTCCAGTTGTTGCACTGACAGTATGGGGTCACATGCTTTGACGCAATGCCATTGTTCTCCTGCCTACCACACTGCTGTTGCGGTTGAGGTCGTGGAGGAAGCATCTGTGAAGACCGTTGGTCCTGGCTGCGGTCCGTCCTTGACCTTTGGTGGCGTGTCCATGTCGACAATAGTCAGCAGCTGAGTCCAGGGTGGTCTGGAGGTGTAGGAGATTTCTCCTCCGAAGCCGGTGAGAGTAAGGGCTAGGTGCTCCGATATTGTGGCTGACTCCGTGGTCGGTTGCTTGCAGAAAGGAAGGTGGATGCTTGTCGGCTCGGTTTCTAGGTGTTTCAAGGCGAGTTTCCTGCCTTTCATGATGAGGTTAGCGATGCATTTGATTCCTGGGGAAAATGCATGAGCAAAATTCCAAGGACCACTCATTGGATTGGTCGGGACTTTTCGGAAGGTCCTTGGGCCAGTGCTCCCACTCGCCCCTTCGGTGTAAAGTGGACGTATAGGTCCAGCGGCATGGCTGGGTTCCACCTGGCAAGTGTGCCAGTGGACATCTGGCTTTCGATGAAGTCGAGGGAGCTCGTTGCTTGCGGTGTCAGCTCCTTGGGTTTCCAGGGGTGCTTTCCTTTCAGGAGGTCGTACAGAGGGTCCATGATCTCAGGAGGAATTAGGACGATGTTGCGAAGCCACTGCAGCGATCCCACCAGGCGTTGTACGTCGTGGAGCGTCTTGATGTCTCGACAGACCTTCACCTTGGGGGGGGTCACGTAGGAGCTTGTGATCCCCGCTCCCAGGAAGGTCACGCAGGGTCCACTCTTGATCTTTGCACTCGCGATGTCGAAGCCGTTGGCCTGGAGGGTTTCTGTGATTGTGGACACCAGGTGATCCACTTGGCTTGCCGATGGTGCAGCGACTAGGATGTCGTCCATGTATTGAATGATGGTCGCAGTGGGGTAGGAGTGTCGGACTGGCGTCAGTGCTCTGTCCATGGTGATTTGGCATATGACAGGGCTGTCTAATAGACCTTGTGGCAATACCCTCCATTGGAAGCGGAGGTTGGGCCGCTCGCCTTTTCGAAACACCACGGAAAAGGCGAATCGTTCTCTGTCCTCAGGGTGCAGGGGTATCGAAAAGAAACAGTCTTCGATGTCCAGCAGTGCACATGGCTGCCCTGCAGGGATGGCTGAGTTCATGGGTAGCAGTGTCTGGACTGGACCCATGGGTCGGATTGTCTTGTTTACTTCTCTCAGGTCATGGATGAGGCGATAACTGTCTCCAGACCTTTTGGGGATCACAAACACAGGGGTGTTCCATAGGCTGATGGAGGGTTCTATGTGACCCTTTTGCAGCTCGCGGTCGACCAGTTCCAGCAAGGCTGCCACTCAAGGCTCTGTCAGGGGCCACTGCTTGATCCATACGGGGTCTGATGATTTCCAAGTCAATTTGATTGGCAGCGGAGGGTGTACGGCAGTGGCCCTCAGGATAAATTTGTAATCCTGACTCCTAGCATAGAAAGGACATCCCGTCCTATCAGGGATGGAGAATTTTGCAAAACGTAGGGGTAGATTGCTACTGTCTGTTCTGGTCCCTTTTTCGTGTGAAGTGTCATAGCCACCAGCTGGGTTCTTTTCCATGCCCGGGACTGCCCTCCCGCTCTGTTCACTGGAGGGACTTATTTGAATTGCCAATGTCCAGGCCAATACGCTTGGGGAAAAATCGTGCAGTCTGATCCCATGTCCACCCAAAACTGAAACCCTATGACGTGTGGATCTTGACTGCCATAAAGGCGGCATGTCCCCCACACCATCAGGGGCTCCTTCTCTATTTTCATGGCCAGGGCCACCCAGGGGGCCCGCTCTGGGGTGTCCCCTGCTGGCCCTGTGGCACCGGCGCGGCTTGTGGCAGTGGGGGGTGCGAAAGTATTACTGGCGGTGCTGCACAACTCTGCCATTGTGCTGCTGGCGGGGGTTCGAAATTGACTGCTCCCTGTGGGGGCATGGGGTATGAGGGTCCCCTGCCCCACTGGGGGTTGCTATAGCTGGGCCGCTGCATGTTCCAAGTGGGAGGAGGCTGGATACTGCCTGGCTGCCCCCTCCCTCTCCCGTTTCCCTGAGGCCTGGATCTGCATTCCTTAGCTAAATGCCCCTTCCTTCTACATGCCCAGCATGGTCCCCTAAGTCCCCTCTGGCGTGGTGGAGCAGCTGCTGGTAGGCGTCTTGGCTGAGGGCAGTTTACTGCCAAGTGGCCTGCCTGGCCACACTTAAGGCATGCCATCACACTGGTTATTGCAGTGTGAACTGCTGCTTGGATGGGAGCTAGGTGTTCCTCCTTTGCAACGTGTCTGATCATGGCAGCTATATTTAGACCCCTGCGGCAGTGACCTTAAAATGTCCTTGGTGGCTGAGTTGCATTGCTGGCGTAGGCATTCTGCCAGCACTGGACCCTTCGCCTCTGAGGGTAATGCAGAGGAATCTAATGCTGCCTGAAGACGGTCCACAAACTGAGTGAAACTCTCACTCTCACTCTGTTTTATAGAGGACCATGGGGAGGGTTTGGCTATTACTTTGGAAGCAACACGGATGGCTTCTCATGGGCAGCACAGATTGTTGTCATAACCTCATGGGCCCGCAAGCCCTCAGCCTGCGCCTGGGGGGTGATCATAGTGGGGTCTGTTCCCATTAACCTCTGTATGCTGGAGCCATGCAGTGGATGATCAGCTCCTGTTACCAAGGCTAGCTACTTTATACAGTTGTCCTCCCACTCCTATTTAAAAACTATCATCCCTGCCCCATCAAAAATCATCCTGCAAGTCTGCTTAATATCAAAAGGTAGCATGTCATCCCCTCCAAAAACGCTGTCAATGAATGTGGAAACCATGGCAGAATTAATTCCCTTGTCTGCAATCGCTTTAATGATTGCCTGCACGTCCTTCGGATTTACTGGGGAATAGGTCCTTTGGTTTCTGCCTGCCCCCCCCACAAGGACTGGGAACACCAGTGTGGCAGATGGAGCCCACTCAGCGCACGCTATTTTTATTTTCCGCCAGTCTGTAAGCGGGGTTCAGTCTTTCTCTGATAACCCCTTCACTCACGCGGGAGCGCTGTGGCTAGTGACCTTATATGCTGCTGCTCTCTTTCTGTTAAAACTAGAATCCGAGTCGGAATCCTCTGATCCCCTCTCGAGCTCGGAGCTTGAGTACGAGTCTGAGCCGGAAGTCGACTGGCCGGACATTTCCAGGCTGCTCTGCCGTTTTCTCGGGCTCCAAGCCCGCCCCTTTTTGTGGGGGTTGGGCCGTCTCCTCTCCCTGGGGTCCCCCCGCCTCCTGCTGGGGGAGGTCCTTGCCGTATAAGGACCTAATTTTAATTGAGCGCTCTGATTGGTCTTACGCTCCTCCGCAGGGGCTGCCCCTTCTGCCCGCTCACCCGCGCACGCGTTGTTAAGAGGGCTGACTGCATTTCCACCCTCCACGTCTTCCTTTCTGCCCTGAACATGCGGTTCGGCGCCATTTTCAAACGCATAGGGTGGGGGGGTGTTTTTATCGATCCCTACGGGGTCCGAAAATCTGGCCGCGTTCTGCACCTCCTCCGCGAGCCCCTGCCAAAACGCCCGTGCGTGTTCCCCCCCTCTGATGGTTCCGGCATTCGGGCCTCTGCGCGCTCGCCCAGGTCAAAGTTCTCCGCGGTTTGTGTTGCCACGCCCACCTCCAACTGTCGCATGGCTAATAAACAAGCTCGCGCGGCTTTCCGGGTTTCTTGTGCTCTTGTCGAGCTTTTTGCAGAGACTTGATAACTCTGCCCCACGATTTTAGGGCTTTCCCTGAGCCTGAGGACATAGCTTCCTCGGCCAGAGCTTTTGTACAATTATCCCAAACCCTCAAATGGAGGATATCTATCGGGCTTTCTATAGCCCCAAGCTGAATCAGTCTTGGCAATGCAAGACTTAAATCTTTAAGCTTACACTTAATACCCCATTGCGCATGCATCTGAGTTACGACCTTCACTATGGCCTCCATGGTCCACGCTGCTCCAGGGGTGTCCCCCCCGCTGCAGACGGTCCCGCCGCTGCAGCCGCCATCCTCTGTCCAGGCGAATTCCCGTTACCGGAGCTTCTTCCCGGGTTCCGGCACCAATTGTTGCCTTCTGATCTAAGGCAAGGCGATCTGGTTACGAGGAACAGCACAGTGACCCAATCTCTCCAGGGTCGCTCGGGCCAAACAGCACGCAGACACCAATGTGGTAGACGGTCAAAGGCCTTTATTATCTCATCTCGTGGGGTTTTATAGTCTAAGGGGCTTCTCTATGTCAGAAGGGTCTGCAGTACCATCTATAGTTAGTAAGGAGTGGAAAGTTACCAGGAGTGGAAAGTCACTAGCATTACTATCGTTAGGGGGGCTACATTTCTAGTTACATTCCTAGGGTGATCTCTTATCTTAAGGGATTAGGGGAAAAGGAGTCCTACCGCTTTCCGTCACATCGCGTGATCTTCTGATCGCCTGTCCCTATCTACCACAAGGGTCTTTGGCTGGGAGCTGCCACAGGTAAAGAGAGACCCTGGAAGGGAAAAGGAGCAGACCAAGGAAGGCAGGAGAGAAAGCAGGACACAAATGGCAACCAGCTGAGAAGGTGGCACTCTGAAAACCAAACCTGGGCTTATGGAATAGGAATGGGACAGAAATGAAGAATTCTGAAACTTTATTTACTTGGCTTCTCTGAGCAATCTGTGAAGCCAGGACTTCACCATCCTGACACGGAAGAAGCATTTTCTAGATCAAACCTGAGATTCGTCCCTTTTACTCTGAGCCCAGTAAATCCCAAGGAACTCATTTGTGGTCGTTTTCATCAAAGGCCCAAGCTCTTTGTTCCAGCACATCCAGCAAGCACCAGGCAGGACAGCACAGGAACCCAACTCACAGCTGAGGGACTCAGAACATCTCAACACCAGCAAGGCACATTGCTCATTTTTGCTCCAATAGATTTGAGAAATGAAACCCTGGGGATGAGAGCTCTTTTTCAGAGCAGTAATTGCTAGTTGATGTTAATAAAGTTGATAGGGGCTGAATTTGAAGTGTTGGTCTGTTGTTAAACATTGAATGTTACAGTTCTAGGACTTGCCTTTAGTTGCCGCTATCCAGTGTTACCAATTTACCCTGTATTTGTATCTCTCCCCGGCATACTCTGTATTTGTGCCCCTTTCCATCTCAGCCCAGATTTGTATCCCTTCCCATCCCAGACTGAATTTAAATGAGAGGCTGTAGGAACCCTCGCAAACAACAAATCAGCACATAAACGATGACTTTAACCCAGCAGAACCGCACTAAATCACCCACCCTTGAGCAGAGCCAGATTCTGTCCTGCCCCCATAATTTTAATAGTGCTCAGCTTGAAGGATCTCCCTAAGCTCCAAGCCAACATTGCCTTCCTAAGGACTCTGGTAACGACAGAAGCCCAAGCTTTGCCGGGAGACAAAGCTGCGCTGCTCCTCCTCCTCCTCCTCCTCCTTCTCCTCCTCCTCCTCCTCCTCCTGCTCAGCACGGTCCTGTGGGAGCAGCGGCGCTGTGCGCAACCCCTCGGGTTCCGCACCCAGAGCTGTCTTTAATAAAGGCCTTTTGAAAGGAGCTGCTGTCCTGGCCCTGTTTATTACACTGCCAGAGCCCCCAGAGCCCCTCCCCAAAACCTCCAAAACCCTCCCAGGACACCCTCAGGACCCCCCAAGAGCCCTCCCCAAACTCCCCCCAGGATGATCCCAACACCCCCAGACCCTCCCAAGACCTTCCTACGATCCCACCCCAAAACCCCCCCAGACCACCATAACCCCCCCCCAAGACCCTTCTTAGGAGCCATCCGCACCCCCCAGGTCCCCCCACAATGCCCCAGGACCCCTCCCCAGCCCCTCCAGACACCCCGGACCCTGCCCCGATCCCCTCTCAGGCTCCTCCCGCTCCTGTGCCGAGCCCGGAGGGTCCCGGCAGCGGTGGGGAAGGGGGCGCCGTTTCCGGCTCACTTCTTACTGGCTGGGGTGGGGCGAGAGAGGCGGGCCTTGCTGAGGGGAGCTGCGCCGTGACTGGTTAGTTCAGGGCCATGCAGTGCGGTGATTGATTAGTTCGGCGCGGCGCGCTGGTATTGGCTGGGGGAGCCAGCGCATGCGGCGGAGGCAGGGTGGAAGCTTGAGCGAGTCTGGATTGTTCTCAGGTGGGTTTCGGGGGATCTGAGGGGAATTGGGAGGGTCTGAGGAGATTTTGGGGGATTGTGAGAGGAACTGGGGGTTTGTGAGTGCGTCTGGGGGTTTCTGAGGTCGGTCCGGGGAGAAATTTGGGGGAATCCAAGTGGATTTCATAGGGTTTGGGGGGGATTGAGGGGTCTGAGGGAGATTTGGGGCGGTCTGATGGATTTGGGGGGGTCTCAGGTGAGTCTAGGGGTCAATTTTGGGGGCAAATGGGGTGGTCTGAGAGTCCTGGGGAGGCTTTTTGTGTCCATGGTGGTTCTGGGCCAACACTGGGGGTCTCTGGGGGGTTTGGGGTTCCTGGAGGGGTCCCAGGGGAGATTTGGGGGTCCCGGGGAGTCCCAGGCCCACACTGAACCAGGGTCTGGGGGTTTCGGGGGGAGGGGGCACAGCAGGCGTTCCCCCCTCCGGTTTTTGGCGTCTCCCATGGTGCCCCCTTCCCAAAAAGCTCCAAGGGCCCCCTGAAGTGGCTCCTGTTCCACCGGCCAGTGCCCCCTGATCCAGGATGGCCCCACTGAGTCTGGGGGGGTTCTGGGGGCATTTGTGGAGATTTGGGGGTGGCTCTTTTGGGCTTTGGGGGATTTTGTTTGGAGTTTTGGGGGAATTATTGGGGTTTTTGGAGAGAATTATTGGGTTTTGGGATGGTTGCGTGATTTTGGGGGGTTAAGTTGGTGGGTTTCGGATTTCCGGTGTTTTGTTGGGGTTGTGGTTTTTTTGGGGGGGGGATTAATTGAAATTTTTGGGAGTTTTTTAAGTTTTGGTGAGTTCCACTGGGATTTTCAGGGGTTTTTGAGGCTTTTCTTGTAATTTTTGGGCATTTTTTGGGGATTTAGAGGAATTTTAGGGAGACTTTGGGACATTCCCTGGGTGTGGGGAAGGTCTGAGAGGCAACAAAACCTCCTTAAAACCCTTGAAAGTCCCAATAAAATCCACAAAATCCCAATTAAATCTCACAAAATCCTGTTAGAACACCCTAGAATCCCAATAAAAGCCCACAAAATCTCTTGAAATCCCAACAACGCCCCCCATAATCCCAATTAAGCCACACAAATCCCCCAAAGATGTCCCCAAAACCACATGAAACCCCACAAAATCCCCCCCAAGAACCAAAGAAATCCTGGCAAAACCCCCCAAAAACCCAGAAACACCCTGAAATCCCACAAAAATCCCTCAAAACCCCAAAAATTTCCTCAAAAAACCCATACCTCTAAAGAATCCCAGTAAAGGCCTCCACAATTCCAATAAAACCACCCCAAATCCCCCGGAAATTCCAATAAATCCCCCAAAAATTTAGGAAAACCCCAGCAAATCCCCATAAAATCCCAGCAATCCCCCCCAAAATCATAAAAAACCCCAAAAATTTCACAAAACCCCCAATCACACCCAGAAAAACAACCACCAAAGTGCCAAAAGAACCCCCAAAAATTGCCCAACTCCCCCAAACCCAATCCTTGTCTCGAAAAAACCCCAATAATTGCCCCTGAACTCCCAACAAACTCCCCCAGCCCCAAAAGCTCCAAAAGCCGCAGCCCTGCCCAGCCCTCCCTGGTCCCTCCCAGGCCTGTCCGGGGCCGCGGCCAAAACTCCCTGGAGAGAATGCAGAGGGGCCTGGAGCAAGCCCAGAGCCCATCCCGGGCTCGGCCTCAGCCTCGGCCCCTCGGGGGCATTTTGGGCCACCCTGGGCAGGTTTAGGTTGGGCTTAGATCCCTTGCAGGCATTCCCAGCCTTGCAGGGTGGATTTCAGGCCCCTTTGGCTGATTTGAGGCTGAATCTGGTGGGTTGGAGGGGGGATTTTAGATCCCTTTGGATGATTTTAAGGCCATATGGGTGACTTTAATCCTGTGTGAGTGATTTTAAGTCCCTTTTTTTGGTGATTTTAGGCTAATTTGAGTAAGATTTTTGCTTCTTTGGGTGATTTTAGGTCAAGCCAAGTCATTTAGGATCATTTTAGGTCCTCTTGTGTTGTGTTCAGGCACATTTGGGTGATTTTAGATCAATTTAGGTGATTTTTGGCAAAACCTGGATGGATTTTGGGCTCATTCGTGAGATTTTAGGCTGAAGCAGGTACTTTCAGGGTGGATTTGAAGTCCATTTTGGAGATTTAAGGCTGATTTTAGGTCATTTTGAGGGAGATGTCAACCAGTTGGAGCAATTTTAGGCCCCTTTGGTTGTATTTTAGACCCCTTTGGACAATTTTAATCCCATTTGGCTGATTTTAGGCCAAACCTGCTGGATTTCAGCTGCATTTGAGATGCTTTTGGGTTATTTTAAACCAAACCAGGCCCTTTTAGGACCGCACGCCCCCTTGGCCCCGCCCCTTTCTCCTCACGATTCCCGCCCTTTTCCCGCCCCCTTTCCCCTCATGGTTCGGCCCTTGGGAACAGGGGGAAGGAGGAGGAGGGAGGCTGCAATTTGCTCCCAGCAAGGTCCCAGTTGCTCCCAGTTCCTGCCGCTTTCATCATGCGTGTTCCCAGTTCTCCCAGTTACCCCAGTCACTCCCAGTATGGTCCCAGTCTCTTCCAGTAGGACCCCAGTCACTCCCACTTACCCACAGCGTGTTCCCATTTCCCCCAGCACATTCCCAGTCGCTCCCAGTTTGGTCCCAGTCACCACCCATATGGTCTCAGACACTCCCAGTACATCCCAGTTGCCCTGAACATTCTCATAGTCATTGCCAGGCACTCCCAGTTACCTCAGCGTGGTTCACTTGTTCCCAGTTCTATCCCAGTTGCTCCCAGTTTCTCTGATTATGTCCCCAGTTGGCTCCCAGCAGGGCCTGGTAGCTCCCAATAACCCTCAGTCAGGGTCCAGTCACACCCACTCTGCTCCCACACCCAGCCATGATTGTAGCCATTCCCAGTATGATCCCAGTCACTCCCAGTCTGATGCCAGTGGCCTTCAGTATGATCTCAGTTGCTCCCTCTCAATGTCAGCATGACCCCAATAGCCTCCAGTGTGATCCCAGTGACTCTGTCTCTCCCAGTGTATCCCAGCCACACCCAGAATGCTCCCAGTCACTGCCACTTTCTCCCAGTTGCTTTCAGCACAATTCCACTCAGCTCACAGCCACTCCCAGTCAATCCCAGTATGATTCTAGTTGCTCTCAATGAGATCCCAGTCTAACCCAGCATGGAACTAGCTGCTCTCACTGTGATTCAAGTTTGGTATCATTTGCTCCCAACATAGTTCCAGTTGTTCCCAGTTCCTCCCATTATGATCCCAGTTAACCTGAGATAAGTCCACTCCCTCCCAGCAGGATCCTAGTCATGCCCAGTTGACCCAGGCATGGTCTGGTTTCTCCCCAGCAAGATCCCAGCTGTTCACAGTGTGGTTCCAGTCCCCCCAGTATGGTTACAGACATTCCCAGTATATCCCAGTTGCCCCATTATGGTTCTAGTTTACCTCAGAATGATCCCAGTCTTTCCCAGTAACTCCCAGTTGCTCCAGTTATAGTCTCAGTCCTCTCAGCATGGTTCTAGTACCTTCCAGCTGATCCTAGTTGCTCCCAATATATCCCCATTTTCCTCCCAACATGGGCCCAGTAGCTCCCAGTAACCCCCAGTCAGGTTCCATTCACTCCCAGTATAATCCCAGTATAAGTGTAGCCACTCCAAATATGATCCCAGTCACTTGCAGTCTAATCCCAGTTGCTCCCAGTCACTCCCAGTCTGATGCCAGTGCCCACAGTGTGATCCCAGTTGCTCCCAGCATGGGCCCAGCTGTTCCCAGTGTGCTTCCATCACTCCCCTATGGTTACAGACACTCCCAGTATGGTCCCAGTTGGACCCAGTTGCCTCAGCTATTGTCCCAGTCACTGCCTATATGATCCCAGTCCCTCCCACTAAGATCCCACTCACTCTCAGTTGCCCCCAGTGTGGTCCCAGTTCTCCCCAGCACAGTCCCAGTTGTTCCCAGTGTGGTTCCAGTCCCCCCAGTATGGCTACAGACACTCCCAGTATATCCCAGTTGGCCCCAGCATGTCTGTAGTCATTTCCAGGCACTGCCAATGGCCCCAGTAGGGTGTCAGTTATCCCAATATGATCCCCCAGTCATGCCCAGAATATTCCAGTTGCCTCCAGCATGCATCCAGTCTTTCCCAGTTTCTCCAGTTTGCTTGCAGCATCATCCCAGTTTCTCTCAGTTGCTCCCAGTAGCCCAAAGTGTGATCCCAGTCACTCCCTTTCAGCCCCATTATGATCCCAGTTAGCTCCAGTTTGATCCCAGTCATATGCCAGCCCTACCACTGTGGTCCCAGTTGCTTCCAATTTCTCCCAGTATGGTCCAGCTGCCTCCAGCATGGTTCCAGTTGCTTCCTAGATCAGCCCAGTCATTCCCAGTATGATGACATTTGCTACCTGTGTGCTCCCAGTTGCTCCCAGTCAGGCCCAGTATGGGGGATGATGTGCAGGGTGTGTTCCCAGTCACTCTCACATACTCCCAGTATTAGTCCAGTCCCTCCCAGTCTGATCCAAAGGTGAGCCCAGTGCGCTCCCAGTCCCTGCCAGTATGAACCAGTTGTGCTCCACATGGTTCCAGCTGCTCTCTTTCACCCTCACTTTTGTTCCAGTCGCTCCCAGTATCTCCCAGTCTATCCCAGCTCCCTCCAGCATGTTCCCAATCACTCCAAGTTGCTCCCAGTTGGGTTTTTGGGGGGATGTTTGGAGAATGAAGCAGTCCAAGGCTGAGCAGAAAAAGCCCCTCGGGGGGACATCGGGGTGTGCCGGAGGCGGCTGCCGGCAGAGACAGCCTGGAGGAGCAGAGCCCTGTGTCCCCCAGGAGCCCAAAGTGGGGAGCCCAGAGAGGGGGGAGCGCCACCATGGGCGGGAGCCTCAAGAGCCTGGAGAGGGGCAGGGGGGACTTCTTGGAGCCGCTGCAGCCCAGAGCAGAGAATGAGGGGAGAAGGGAGCCCGGGAGCCCAAACAGCCCCGGCATCCCAAAATGGGGAGAGCGAAGAGGGGGAGCTTTTGGCATTGCTGGGACTGCCAGCAGCCTGGGAAGGGCGGGCACTAAGGAGGAGGGGGATCCCCAATCCAAGCGTGGTCCCCAGCAGCTGGGACAGGGGGGAACCCCCGTATTGCAGCGACCTGATGAGGGTCTTCTGGGTGAGAGATGGACGAGAATCTTGTTTCATTATCAGAAGGCTGGATTTATTGATATATGATATATAATACATTATAACTATACTAAAAAGAATAAGGAGAGAAGCTGCAGATGCTGCTAAGCTAAGAATAGCATAGAAAAGAAGGAATAACAAAGTTCTCTGTCCAGCAGAAAGCAAGGACAAACTCTTCTGTGAGTGGTCAGCAAATCCAAACACTCACAGAAGCCCAATCACCGCTGCACCTGTTGCATTCCACACCAGCCGATAACAATTGTTTACATTCTTCTTGTGGGGCCTCAGCTTCCCAGAAGATGAACAAATCCCAAAGAAAGGATTTCTATGAAAAAATGTCTGTGACATCTCACCTTTCTAAATTGTATAAATTAAAAAGAAAAATGCTGATGTGAAATGAACAGGAAATTTCTTCACCTGTTAAATATACAATACTAACAAATTACTAAAACCATCCTACAATCTAAGAAAATGCAAAAAACAATGCAAAGAAAATTCAAGTCCAAGCAGCTGAGTTTCAGGAACAGTCCATGAGCTGAAGTTGTTTCTCTTGGACATATCTGAGAGTCCTTTTTGGTCCTAAAACAGATTTTCTGCAAAAGTCCCATCAATAGTTATCAGAAACCATTAGCAGTCATAACACAATTTCAAACAATTTGAACAATTTTTGGAATGTCCTTTTCTGGCCCTTCAATGCTTCAGTGCTTCAGAACTGCTGCCCGCTATTTTTAATCTTTTTTATTTAATTTTTTTTTTGGTTTTTTTGATAGAAAAGGAAAAGAGCAGCAGCTGAGCAGAGCAGTGCCAGAGAAGGAAAAGCCCTGGGGGCCCTGGCCCGTGACGGACCAGGAACCCCAAATCTGGCCCACAACAGGGGGGCCAGGACCAGTAGGAGAAACCACAACTCCCAGAAACATCAGGAGGCCAAGTGATGGCCCTAGCCCAGAAACTTCCTGAGCCCAACAGGCCAGGCCAAACCTGTGGGATCTCAGCACCTCAAGACAGAGGTGCAGAGTGGCCGAGAACACCCTTGGGGAGCTCGGGAGTCCTGGAATGTTGCCAGAAGTGTCTGGTGGCAGGACTTTGATCCTACACAGGAGATGACACCTGTATGAGGACTGGGAGGATTTCACTGGGTGAATGGTGAAGGGATAAGTTAATTAAGGTGTAGAACACAGGGTTTAGGATTTCTGTACAGGGGGGTCTAAAGAAGTAAGATGGAGGAATTGGGGTGTGTCCTGTCCTTCTTTTTCTTCTTCTTGGCCTCCATCTTCTGTGGTGATGGTGGCACTTTGGGATTGGTCTTTACTAGAAGTGCACCGGTTAATAAGAATAGAAGGTATTGGGGAAAAATCATAAATATTGTACACGTAACTTCGAGTATAAAGATAAGTGACCGCCCCAGGGGTTGCGGGAGTGTGCCCATGGCTGACTTGCTGTGCAGACCTCTGTCGGGCTGAAAGAAAATCTTTTAGATAAACAATTAATAAACACTGAGACCGAAACAAGATCAGAAGTCTCTCCTCGTCCTTTGAAGCGCCGGGCTGCCCAAGGCCACTCTGGGCCTTTCCAGGTCTTTGAAACAGCCGAGAAACCGAGCAAGTGGCATCCCTGAGCTAAACCGGACATAAATCAGCCAGCAGGAGAAACAGAAAACCAACAAGCATAAATCAAGCCTAAATCAACTATAAATCAGCCTAAGAGCGAAAAGAGAAACATTGAAAATCTACAAGTGGCGTTCACTGCGTGGGCTACTCCCCACCAACCCTTTCGGGGGGGGATCAGCCCTGAAGAGCTGAAGAGCTAAAGAGCTGAAAAGCAAAGAGGGCAGCTTCAATCTAGGACGAGTTCTCAGGAGAGCACTGATAGCTCCTGAGGAGAGAAGCCTGAAGAAAAAAGAAAAAGAAGAAGGAAAAAAAACGGCCAGAAGAGTCTGCAAAAAACAGCAGTCACTGAGAACTACATCTCTCAGCTTCTACCGAAGACAGTTCGTAGCAGAGCAGCCCGGATCGGAACCGGAAGGCACCTCCGGATCCTTCTCCTGTGATCTGCTGGACAGAGACGGGAGGCTTCGGACAGCTCTGACGACAGATTCGGTGAGAAGGTCAAAATATAAGAACATAATTGCACACTCTCCCAAGAACAACGGGAAATTTTGTCCGCCTTACAAGGCGTGGCTCAAACACACACAGAAGAGATCCCAAGGAAACTATTAAAACAGCTATTGTTGTGGGCAAGGCTTAATTACCCAGTTGCCGAAACATGCCTGCTATTGGAAGTGGGGTTTTGGCAGGAAATCAATAGGCACTGATATTTCTTAACAAAAAAAAAAAAAAAAAAGACGAGACAGCGTTAAAGTTGCTCTCGCCGGCAAGAGTAATGCTGGAAAAGCATATCGGTTCAGTCGAAAAGACTGGGAGAGAAACGAAAAGTTGCGGCATCCTCAGCAGAAGGGTGGGGGAGCAAAGCTCCGGAAAAAAAAAAAAAAAAAATTATTTCTGGCCTCAAGAAGCCAGGGGGAAAGGGCTCTCGAGAAAAGAGAGCAGAAAAAAAAATATTAAAGCCACCGGTCCCAAAACCCAGTAACCCCAGGAAACTCCTAAAGCGTCCTGAAACTCCGGAGAGTACAGGGGAGTCAGGATCGGAGGGGGGGGTGAAGGGGGACAGAGAAGGGATCGGGGGGGGGGGGCGCTTCCTCGCGGGGGCACGGCGCGCGGTAGCGGCGGAGCCGGCGGGGAGCGCGGGTGAAGAGATACCGGGAGACACATGTCCCGGTGCGGCTTTTGTCAGCGCGGCGCCGGGGGGTGGCGGCCGTCCTGGAGACGCGCGCGGCGGGCAGAACTCGCAAGAACCCGCGGACAAATTCGGCTCGAATTGCGGGGCGGGGCAGGCCCGGGTGCCGGCGGGGGGCGGACCGTACACACCGGCGGGAGGAGTGGACACAGAGACAGAGTCAGGGGCACACCGAGGGAGGAGACCTGGGAGGTGGAACAAGGGGGAGAAAGTGACGTCAGCCCGGGAGAGACGGGGGGCAGCTCGGAGAGCACGCATGCGCAGAGAGTAGAGCGCGGGCCCGTGACGTCTCGGGCGAGGAGGGGCCGTGCTCGGGATCCTATGTCCCAGCGGCTCCACACCCTCTTCAGACTTGGTACCTCTGGTTATAACCCTCGGAGTCCCAATCCCTTCCCTTCCAGGGAGACGTTCTGGTGTTCAAGCTCCATTTCCAGCTGAATTAAAAGCCAGGCAGACACGGTCTCAAACGAGATCACGAACACGGCAATTGACAGGACGAGGGGCAGTCGAGCTGGGGAGGTCGGTGACAGCGCCACCTAGTGGGGGGCAAGGCTTTCGCTTGTATCTCCACAGATCGAGATCTGACGTGGGTGTCGGCACGACACGTGAAACTATTTCGAGTGCGAGAACATGAAAACGTGGATCCGAGAAACAAGATCCAAGTAACAAAGAGATGAGTACTCAGACAGGAGTCGAGACTCAAACTGCACAAGACGACTCGGAAGAGAAATAAAAAGAAACTAAGGACTTTGGGGGAATTCTCTGTTAAGGTCCTGAATGAAAAGCGAAACAATGATTTCACATAGAAGCGAAGCCATGAGTTTTATGATGCTTATCTGCATCGTTCTTTCATTCATTGCAGTAAGCAATGGGGGTAATATACCTATTAGTCATCAAAAGCAAAATGTGTGGTAGAATTCTTTGACATCTCTCCCATTTGGAGAGGAATTTTAAGGGTACAATACTTTGACATCTCTCCCATTTGGAGAGGAATTTTAAGGGTAGAGTTCTATGTTTTAATAATTCTACTAGTCCTCATACTTGTTATCCCATGCATATTTGCATGTTTAAAACACGCTATGAATCGGATAGCGAAAGAAGTTTTCCTAGTGCAAACAGAAGGGGGAGATGTGGGATCTCAGCACCTCAGGACAGAGGTGCAGAGTGGCCGAGAACACCCTTGGGGGGCTCGGGAGTCCTGGAATGTTGCCAGAAGTGTCTGGTGGCAGGACTTTGATCCTACACAGGAGATGACACCTGTATGAGGACTGGGAGGATTTCACTGGGTGAATGGTGAAGGGATAAGTTAATTAAGGTGTAGAACACAGGGTTTAGGATTTCTGTACAGGGGGGTCTAAAGAAGTAAGATGGAGGAATTGGGGTGTGTCCTGTCCTTCTTCTTCTTCTTCTTGGCCTCCATCTTCTGTGGTGATGGTGGCACTTTGGGATTGGTCTTTACTAGAAGTGCACCGGTTAATAAGAATAGAAGGTATTGGGGAAAAATCATAAATATTGTACACGTAACTTCGAGTATAAAGATAAGTGACCGCCCCAGGGGTTGCGGGAGTGTGCCCATGGCTGACTTGCTGTGCAGACCTCTGTCGGGCTGAAAGAAAATCTTTTAGATAAACAATTAATAAACACTGAGACCGAAACAAGATCAGAAGTCTCTCCTCGTCCTTTGAAGCGCCGGGCTGCCCAAGGCCACTCTGGGCCTTTCCAGGTCTTTGAAACAGCCGAGAAACCGAGCAAGTGGCATCCCTGAGCTAAACCGGACATAAATCAGCCAGCAGGAGAAACAGAAAACCAACAAGCATAAATCAAGCCTAAATCAACTATAAATCAGCCTAAGAGCGAAAAGAGAAACATTGAAAATCTACAAGTGGCGTTCACTGCGTGGGCTACTCCCCACCAACCCTTTCGGGGGGGGATCAGCCCTGAAGAGCTGAAGAGCTAAAGAGCTGAAAAGCAAAGAGGGCAGCTTCAATCTAGGATGAGTTCTCAGGAGAGCACTGATAGCTCCTGAGGAGAGAAGCCTGAAGAAAAAAGAAAAAGAAGAAGGAAAAAAAACGGCCAGAAGAGTCTGCAAAAAACAGCAGTCACTGAGAACTACATCTCTCAGCTTCTACCGAAGACAGTTCGTAGCAGAGCAGCCCGGATCGGAACCGGAAGGCACCTCCGGATCCTTCTCCTGTGATCTGCTGGACAGAGACGGGAGGCTTCGGACAGCTCTGACGACAGATTCGGTGAGAAGGTCAAAATATAAGAACATAATTGCACACTCTCCCAAGAACAACGGGAAATTTTGTCCGCCTTACAAGGCGTGGCTCAAACACACACAGAAGAGATCCCAAGGAAACTATTAAAACAGCTATTGTTGTGGGCAAGGCTTAATTACCCAGTTGCCGAAACATGCCTGCTATTGGAAGTGGGGTTTTGGCAGGAAATCAATAGGCACTGATATTTCTTAACAAAAAAAAAAAAAAAAAAGACGAGACAGCGTTAAAGTTGCTCTCGCCGGCAAGAGTAATGCTGGAAAAGCATATCGGTTCAGTCGAAAAGACTGGGAGAGAAACGAAAAGTTGCGGCATCCTCAGCAGAAGGGTGGGGGAGCAAAGCTCCGGAAAAAAAAAAAAAAAAAATTATTTCTGGCCTCAAGAAGCCAGGGGGAAAGGGCTCTCGAGAAAAGAGAGCAGAAAAAAAAATATTAAAGCCACCGGTCCCAAAACCCAGTAACCCCAGGAAACTCCTAAAGCGTCCTGAAACTCCGGAGAGTACAGGGGAGTCAGGATCGGAGGGGGGGGTGAAGGGGGACAGAGAAGGGATCGGGGGGGGGGGCGCTTCCTCGCGGGGGCACGGCGCGCGGTAGCGGCGGAGCCGGCGGGGAGCGCGGGTGAAGAGATACCGGGAGACACATGTCCCGGTGCGGCTTTTGTCAGCGCGGCGCCGGGGGGTGGCGGCCGTCCTGGAGACGCGCGCGGCGGGCAGAACTCGCAAGAACCCGCGGACAAATTCGGCTCGAATTGCGGGGCGGGGCAGGCCCGGGTGCCGGCGGGGGGCGGACCGTACACACCGGCGGGAGGAGTGGACACAGAGACAGAGTCAGGGGCACACCGAGGGAGGAGACCTGGGAGGTGGAACAAGGGGGAGAAAGTGACGTCAGCCCGGGAGAGACGGGGGGCAGCTCGGAGAGCACGCATGCGCAGAGAGTAGAGCGCGGGCCCGTGACGTCTCGGGCGAGGAGGGGCCGTGCTCGGGATCCTATGTCCCAGCGGCTCCACACCCTCTTCAGACTTGGTACCTCTGGTTATAACCCTCGGAGTCCCAATCCCTTCCCTTCCAGGGAGACGTTCTGGTGTTCAAGCTCCATTTCCAGCTGAATTAAAAGCCAGGCAGACACGGTCTCAAACGAGATCACGAACACGGCAATTGACAGGACGAGGGGCAGTCGAGCTGGGGAGGTCGGTGACAGCGCCACCTAGTGGGGGGCAAGGCTTTCGCTTGTATCTCCACAGATCGAGATCTGACGTGGGTGTCGGCACGACACGTGAAACTATTTCGAGTGCGAGAACATGAAAACGTGGATCCGAGAAACAAGATCCAAGTAACAAAGAGATGAGTACTCAGACAGGAGTCGAGACTCAAACTGCACAAGACGACTCGGAAGAGAAATAAAAAGAAACTAAGGACTTTGGGGGAATTCTCTGTTAAGGTCCTGAATGAAAAGCGAAACAATGATTTCACATAGAAGCGAAGCCATGAGTTTTATGATGCTTATCTGCATCGTTCTTTCATTCATTGCAGTAAGCAATGGGGGTAATATACCTATTAGTCATCAAAAGCAAAATGTGTGGTAGAATTCTTTGACATCTCTCCCATTTGGAGAGGAATTTTAAGGGTACAATACTTTGACATCTCTCCCATTTGGAGAGGAATTTTAAGGGTAGAGTTCTATGTTTTAATAATTCTACTAGTCCTCATACTTGTTATCCCATGCATATTTGCATGTTTAAAACACGCTATGAATCGGATAGCGAAAGAAGTTTTCCTAGTGCAAACAGAAGGGGGAGATGTGGGATCTCAGCACCTCAGGACAGAGGTGCAGAGTGGCCGAGAACACCCTTGGGGGGCTCGGGAGTCCTGGAATGTTGCCAGAAGTGTCTGGTGGCAGGACTTTGATCCTACACAGGAGATGACACCTGTATGAGGACTGGGAGGATTTCACTGGGTGAATGGTGAAGGGATAAGTTAATTAAGGTGTAGAACACAGGGTTTAGGATTTCTGTACAGGGGGGTCTAAAGAAGTAAGATGGAGGAATTGGGGTGTGTCCTGTCCTTCTTCTTCTTCTTCTTGGCCTCCATCTTCTGTGGTGATGGTGGCACTTTGGGATTGGTCTTTACTAGAAGTGCACCGGTTAATAAGAATAGAAGGTATTGGGGAAAAATCATAAATATTGTACACGTAACTTCGAGTATAAAGATAAGTGACCGCCCCAGGGGTTGCGGGAGTGTGCCCATGGCTGACTTGCTGTGCAGACCTCTGTCGGGCTGAAAGAAAATCTTTTAGATAAACAATTAATAAACACTGAGACCGAAACAAGATCAGAAGTCTCTCCTCGTCCTTTGAAGCGCCGGGCTGCCCAAGGCCACTCTGGGCCTTTCCAGGTCTTTGAAACAGCCGAGAAACCGAGCAAGTGGCATCCCTGAGCTAAACCGGACATAAATCAGCCAGCAGGAGAAACAGAAAACCAACAAGCATAAATCAAGCCTAAATCAACTATAAATCAGCCTAAGAGCGAAAAGAGAAACATTGAAAATCTACAAGTGGCGTTCACTGCGTGGGCTACTCCCCACCAACCCTTTCGGGGGGGGATCAGCCCTGAAGAGCTGAAGAGCTAAAGAGCTGAAAAGCAAAGAGGGCAGCTTCAATCTAGGACGAGTTCTCAGGAGAGCACTGATAGCTCCTGAGGAGAGAAGCCTGAAGAAAAAAGAAAAAGAAGAAGGAAAAAAAACGGCCAGAAGAGTCTGCAAAAAACAGCAGTCACTGAGAACTACATCTCTCAGCTTCTACCGAAGACAGTTCGTAGCAGAGCAGCCCGGATCGGAACCGGAAGGCACCTCCGGATCCTTCTCCTGTGATCTGCTGGACAGAGACGGGAGGCTTCGGACAGCTCTGACGACAGATTCGGTGAGAAGGTCAAAATATAAGAACATAATTGCACACTCTCCCAAGAACAACGGGAAATTTTGTCCGCCTTACAAGGCGTGGCTCAAACACACACAGAAGAGATCCCAAGGAAACTATTAAAACAGCTATTGTTGTGGGCAAGGCTTAATTACCCAGTTGCCGAAACATGCCTGCTATTGGAAGTGGGGTTTTGGCAGGAAATCAATAGGCACTGATATTTCTTAACAAAAAAAAAAAAAAAAAAGACGAGACAGCGTTAAAGTTGCTCTCGCCGGCAAGAGTAATGCTGGAAAAGCATATCGGTTCAGTCGAAAAGACTGGGAGAGAAACGAAAAGTTGTGGCATCCTCAGCAGAAGGGTGGGGGAGCAAAGCTCCGGAAAAAAAAAAAAAAAAAATTATTTCTGGCCTCAAGAAGCCAGGGGGAAAGGGCTCTCGAGAAAAGAGAGCAGAAAAAAAAATATTAAAGCCACCGGTCCCAAAACCCAGTAACCCCAGGAAACTCCTAAAGCGTCCTGAAACTCCGGAGAGTACAGGGGAGTCAGGATCGGAGGGGGGGGTGAAGGGGGACAGAGAAGGGATCGGGGGGGGGGGGCGCTTCCTCGCGGGGGCACGGCGCGCGGGTAGCGGCGGAGCCGGCGGGGAGCGCGGGTGAAGAGATACCGGGAGACACATGTCCCGGTGCGGCTTTTGTCAGCGCGGCGCCGGGGGGTGGCGGCCGTCCTGGAGACGCGCGCGGCGGGCAGAACTCGCAAGAACCCGCGGACAAATTCGGCTCGAATTGCGGGGCGGGGCAGGCCCGGGTGCCGGCGGGGGGCGGACCGTACACACCGGCGGGAGGAGTGGACACAGAGACAGAGTCAGGGGCACACCGAGGGAGGAGACCTGGGAGGTGGAACAAGGGGGAGAAAGTGACGTCAGCCCGGGAGAGACGGGGGGCAGCTCGGAGAGCACGCATGCGCAGAGAGTAGAGTGCGGGCCCGTGACGTCTCGGGCGAGGAGGGGCCGTGCTCGGGATCCTATGTCCCAGCGGCTCCACACCCTCTTCAGACTTGGTACCTCTGGTTATAACCCTCGGAGTCCCAATCCCTTCCCTTCCAGGGAGACGTTCTGGTGTTCAAGCTCCATTTCCAGCTGAATTAAAAGCCAGGCAGACACGGTCTCAAACGAGATCACGAACACGGCAATTGACAGGACGAGGGGCAGTCGAGCTGGGGAGGTCGGTGACAGCGCCACCTAGTGGGGGGCAAGGCTTTCGCTTGTATCTCCACAGATCGAGATCTGACGTGGGTGTCGGCACGACACGTGAAACTATTTCGAGTGCGAGAACATGAAAACGTGGATCCGAGAAACAAGATCCAAGTAACAAAGAGATGAGTACTCAGACAGGAGTCGAGACTCAAACTGCACAAGACGACTCGGAAGAGAAATAAAAAGAAACTAAGGACTTTGGGGGAATTCTCTGTTAAGGTCCTGAATGAAAAGCGAAACAATGATTTCACATAGAAGCGAAGCCATGAGTTTTATGATGCTTATCTGCATCGTTCTTTCATTCATTGCAGTAAGCAATGGGGGTAATATACCTATTAGTCAGCAAAAGCAAAATGTGTGGTAGAATTCTTTGACATCTCTCCCATTTGGAGAGGAATTTTAAGGGTACAATACTTTGACATCTCTCCCATTTGGAGAGGAATTTTAAGGGTAGAGTTCTATGTTTTAATAATTCTACTAGTCCTCATACTTGTTATCCCATGCATATTTGCATGTTTAAAACACGCTATGAATCGGATAGCGAAAGAAGTTTTCCTAGTGCAAACAGAAGGGGGAGATGTGGGATCTCAGCACCTCAGGACAGAGGTGCAGAGTGGCCGAGAACACCCTTGGGGGGCTCGGGAGTCCTGGAATGTTGCCAGAAGTGTCTGGTGGCAGGACTTTGATCCTACACAGGAGATGACACCTGTATGAGGACTGGGAGGATTTCACTGGGTGAATGGTGAAGGGATAAGTTAATTAAGGTGTAGAACACAGGGTTTAGGATTTCTGTACAGGGGGGTCTAAAGAAGTAAGATGGAGGAATTGGGGTGTGTCCTGTCCTTCTTCTTCTTCTTCTTGGCCTCCATCTTCTGTGGTGATGGTGGCACTTTGGGATTGGTCTTTACTAGAAGTGCACCGGTTAATAAGAATAGAAGGTATTGGGGAAAAATCATAAATATTGTACACGTAACTTCGAGTATAAAGATAAGTGACCGCCCCAGGGGTTGCGGGAGTGTGCCCATGGCTGACTTGCTGTGCAGACCTCTGTCGGGCTGAAAGAAAATCTTTTAGATAAACAATTAATAAACACTGAGACCGAAACAAGATCAGAAGTCTCTCCTCGTCCTTTGAAGCGCCGGGCTGCCCAAGGCCACTCTGGGTCTTTCCAGGTCTTTGAAACAGCCGAGAAACCGAGCAAGTGGCATCCCTGAGCTAAACCGGACATAAATCAGCCAGCAGGAGAAACAGAAAACCAACAAGCATAAATCAAGCCTAAATCAACTATAAATCAGCAATAAATCAGCAAAGAGAAACAATTGAAATCCACACAAACCCATGAAACAGGCTCTGCATTCCCACAGGCCTGCGCCCTGCTGCCAGTACAATGGCAGCACGGGTGGTGACACGCTTCCTTTCCCCAAAACCACTGAGGCATGCCAGCAGCAGGGAAATAGAAGCCTTCCCCAGAAATCCCATCTGGGGTCTGGAGATGTTTTTTCCCCACAACAAACCAGCTATGGTCTCCTCCATCTGTGCCCTCTTCCCCTGCAATGCAAATGCATCAGGTGTATCTTCCATCCGCCCCATGGCATCATCCCCAGTGGTCTGGGGACCAAAGGCAGAACTTTCGGGACCCACCTGCCCCCTGCCACTAGGGCGCAAGAGAGGTGGCAGAGATGGCAGCCTCCAGTGGGCAATCCCTGAAAAAACACCCCCCAACCCACCAAGAATGCTGATCTTGAATGCAGGCAGACGCACTGCCCCCACAGTCAGCTGGCGGGCACTCCCCGCTCCACGGAAGGAGAGACCAGCCACCGGGGCCGCTGCAGGGGCAGCCGGTCCAGGATGGTCCGAGCTTGACCAAGCCGCCGGCTCCAGGGCAGTCTCTGACACCGACACAGAGGACAGAGTCTCCGAGAGCGGCAGAACTGCTGGGGCAGCCGGTGCAGGTGGCGGAGAGGCCGGAACCGCAGAGGGAATCACGCTGGATGTAGGAGTGGCTGCGGGCTGCTCCGAGGGTCCCACGGGTTCAGCGTCATCTTCAACACCATCCTGAACAGGAACTGTCTCGGCTTGAGGCGGTGAGGAAGCTGATGGAAGCTGCCGCGGGGCCAAAGGGGCTGGAGAAAACAACTCCTCCGCTGACCTGGAAGCTGGAGACTCGTCATCGTCGCCTAGCAACTCAGCAGGCACAGGAAGTGCTGTTTCTGCATTCTCAGATGCAGGCGGGGAAGCCGGTGAAGCCATGAGATGGATCGCCTGGAGAGGCGGAGACGGGATCACATGGAGAGGCGGCCGCGCTGGCAGGGCAGGTCTTGGAGGCGGCCGCGATGCTGGCAGTGCAGGTCTTGGAGGAGGCCGCGGGGGCCCGGCAAGCAGGGGGGCCTCGGGGACCAGTGCCAACCCCATCGCTGAGCAGGGCAGGGTCCGAGAGGCTGACTGGAGAAAGGCCTGCCGGGCTTCAAGGGGCAGCACCAACGGCGCTGGCTTGAGCAGCGCCACCTCCTCCCATCCCCCCTGTGAGGGAGAAGGGGGGGAGAAGGACTGCTCCGGAGAAAGAGTAAACAAAACTTCTTCGCGCGGTGAAGTTTCACCCCCCCCCCCCGCTGCGAAGCAGGGGGGGCTGGGAAGCCCCAACTCATCCCCCACCGGGTCTTCTCCCACTGGGGACGGTGGAAACGGGGCCTGCCCATAGCAGTTAGAAATCCATGGAAAAACAGCTGCTCTCTGTTTCAAAACTGGGAAGAGCTTTCTAAATGCTGGGTAGACAGGAGGGAAAACGCACCCCTGACTCCAAACGAATCGGAAAATGGAGTCCATGCATTCCCACACGAAAACATCCGAAGCGTATAGGACATCAGTAAAGAACCCAAAAAGCTTTGCCCATCAAAAGAACTCATAGAGATCTGTTGCTGACAGAAAAAAAACGCCTTCTCTACACCATTTTTGCCAGAGGGCTATAAGGTTGTCCTCTGAAGGAGAGAACTGAACCTCTTCCTCCAAGGCATGTGTCTTCTATACGAACAGCCATAAACTTCTGAGGGCTGGTTCATCAGGAAGGGAAAAGCCAATAGTAGCTTTTAAAAGAGTCCAGCATGCTCTGGCCCACTCCACGGTTCAGCTGCTCTTTCCGAACATCTCCCGGAAGGTTTTCAGGTTCTCTTTGTGGCCAGCCTTTGCTGTGAACTCTGTCTAAATCAGGATCTTCAGTTCTGCAGCTCCTGGCTTGAATCCACTTCTGTGGTCACTTCAAAGCCACCACCAAATGCTACATATACAGGATTTTACCCAGTGCAGCAATTTGCTCCTCTGGTCTTATCAAATTAATTTTTGCTCTGTCACGAGGGGTCACCAAATTTTACAGTGACCTGATGAGGGTCTTCTGAGTGAGAGATGGACGAGAATCTTGTTTCATTATCAGAAGGCTGGATTTATTGATATATGATATATAATACATTATAACTATACTAAAAAGAATAAGGAGAGAAGCTGCAGATGCTGCTAAGATAAGAATAGCATAGAAAAGAATGAATAACAAAGTTCTCTGTCCAGCAGAAAGCAAGGACAAACTCTTCTGTGAGTGGTCAGCAAATCCAAACACTCACAGAAGCCCAATCACTGCTGCACCTGTTACATTCCACACCAGCCGATAACAATTGTTTACATTCTTCTTCTGGGGCCTCAGCTTCCCAGAAGATGAACAAATCCTAAAGAAAGGATTTCTATGAAAAAATGTCTGCAACACCCCCAAACACCAGAGGGGAGGGACCAGGGATGGGGAACTGCTTGGAGGCTTTTTCAGGGCTGAATCTTGATGTTTCGGAGACTTTTCTGGGGCCCAGATGGCTAGTGATTTCTTGAGATGGACTTGGGCAGTGGGAACTTCAAACTTAATGTGCTCATCCCTTCTTGTCCTCAAACCAGTATTTCCTATTCCCAGTTCTTAGGAGGCTGGGAGGAAGAGGAAGATGCCCTGGGACACTGAGGCAGATGAGGAGGAAGTCAGATCCCCTTTCCCCTCCGTGCTGCTCCATCTCCCAGCCCAGCATGGCCCCGGCTGCAGCACAGCCCTTGGGGATCTCCTTGCCCTTGCCTATGGCACGGAGGCAAATCCCATCCTGTACTTGTACTTCCTCCCCCAGAGCAGGAGCTAAGCATGGAGAGCAGGGAGGACAAATGCCCGCAGCAGAACCTGGTGGAAGAGGCTGTTTTGAGTGGCTCCACAGCGCAGGAAGCCAATGGGGAGGAAAAGCCCCGGAGATGCTGCATGAGGAGGGGCTGCAAATGCAGCTGGCAGGGATCTGAGGGGGAAAGAGCCAGCCTGGGCTGGGAAGGCGGCCTGAGATGGAGCCAGAGTTTGGAGCTGGTGCTCCATGAGCAGCTCCATGATGGGGAGAAGCCCCACACGTGTGTGGAGTGTGGGAAGAGCTTCAGGTAGAGCTCTGGTCTGATCAAGCACCAAAGGACCCCCACTGGGGAACAGCCCTACGAGTGTGATCAATGCAGGAAGAGGTTTCAGACCAGCTCTGAACTCCTCCTTCACCAGCGCATGCACACAGAGGAGAGGCCCTTTAGCTGCCTTGACTGCGGGCAGGGCTTCAGGCAGAACTCCCCTCTTGTCAGGCACCAACGCATCCACACTGGGGAGAGGCCCCATGAGTGTGAGGAATGTGGGAAGAGCCTCAGCCAGAGCTCCCACCTGATCCGCCACCAGAGGACCCACACTGGGGAACAGCCCTACGAGTGTGGCGAATGTGGGAAGAGCTTCAGCCACCGTTGCAGTCTGATCTGCCACCAAAAGATCCACACAGGGGAGAGGCCCTACAAGTGTGATAAATGCAGGAAGACGTTTCTGACCAGCTCCCATCTCCTCCGGCACTATCGGATTCACACAGAGGAGAGGCCCTTCCACTGCCTCGGCTGTGGGAAGGGATTCAAGCACAACTCCCACCTCATGACCCACCGGCGCATCCACACTGGGGAGAGGCCCTACAAATGTCCCCAGTGTGGGAAGAGCTTCTTCAGCAGCTTTCACTTGACCCATCACCACTGGGGGCACCACTAAGGGAAGCCCTGCAAGTGCCCCAAGTGCGGGAAGAGCTTCGTGCACTGCTCCAGCTCCATCCTTCACTGGAGGAGGCACTTTGGGCAAAGCCCTGGTAACTCACATTTCCTGTGATCCATGTTGGGAACACACCTGGCTGCTTCTCCTTTTGGTTTGGCTTTAATTTTTTTTCTCTTCTCCATGTTTTTCCACTCTAGAAGATTAAAGAGTGTCAATCTGTCGCTTCCAAACCACTCAAATCCCACTGAAAATAACTGAATTTTAACCCAAAAAGGCTCAATCCCCTCTCAGATTGCTTGTTTTCTCCTCAAAAAAATTCAATCCCAGGCCAAACTCACTCCACTCCACAGAAACCGGGGTGAGATGGAGTTTGAAGGAGTTTGGTAGAAGTGGGATCCCAACGTGGAGCAATGGGATGGGGATTGTGTTGGGTGGCTGGGTGTGATGGATGTATTTGATAGCAAATAAAACTTTCAGAGTTCCTGATTTCTGTCCCCATTCATTTTCAGTCAGTTCTGTTTGCTGAGTGCTGCCTTCTCAGTTGATTAAATTCCTATAAAAGTCCCATTTTTAAAATCATCTAGCCACTAACAATTCAGAAACCAATATCCAAATAAAACCACGCATGCCCAATAAATCTTTTAAAACTAATTTTAATTGTTTTAGAGTACTTAAGGATGTTAATAAAGTTTAATTGTTTGGTTAAAATGTCTGAGAAATTATAGTGGTGTTTGATTTTGTGTTTAGTACATTTGTAATATGAATTGTTTTACTAAGGTGTGTTAGATTGTATGTTAGTTTTTTTAGTTATTTTTTATGTCAAGTGTATTAGTCATCGAGTTAAAACTTTCAAAAGTTATTTCTTGGTTTATAATTTATTTATATTTATTGGTTATGTTATAGTAATAGTTTTTTTTTTTTTGGCTTGAGTCATTATGGGAGTATTGTAGATTAGAGCTGAAATTCTTATATTTCATTCTCAGTGTAAGTATTTATTTTAATTTTTATTTATTTATTTATAATTTCATTCTAGTTTTTTAACATGAGAGGAAGGAAGTTCAAGGGTAGGAACATGTTTTCCTGGCTGGGGACTGGAATTCCAGACCCTGGGATTGTGTGCAGGACCACACAGACAGGGATCAAATATGGGCTGGGATCAAATATGGACTGGGATCAAATATGGACTGGGATCCTATGGACTGGGACTGCACAGAGTGGGACCATATGGATCAGGACCACACAGACTCGGATCAACTGGACTGGGATCAAATATGGACTGGGATCACCTGGACTTGGATCACGCGGACTGGGATCTTCTGGATCAGAACCCTCCAGAACAGGATAGCCTGGAGTAGGATCAAATATGGACTGGGACTGAATGGACTGGGACGACACAGACTGAGATCACCTGGACTGAGATTATATGGACTGGGATCCTCTGGAATAAGATCCTAGGGAGTGGGACCATATGGATCAGGACCACACATACTGGGATCGACTGGACTGGGATCAAATATGGGCTGGGACCATTTTTTAAAGTAACTTTGTTCTAAAGTTTTTATTTCTGTTGTTAATTAAGCTCAGTGAAATACCTGCTTGTGTTAAACTGCCTGCTTGGATGGGATAACATCCAATGCACACAGGATGAGGACACCCGTACAGATCTGCCAACTATCAGCACTCCCCGTCTGAAGGCAGAGTGGACCAAGGCCCAAAAACTGGAGGTGATAACGAGAAGCAGCCAAAACCGCAGCCAAGAAACACACATGCTCTGAAAAGACAGACCCAAGGAGGGGCCATGTAAAATCGTTTCTGGAATATGTAAAGTAGTTTATGGATATGCATGAGGGTCTATGAATATGCAACAGGCTGATGTAAGGGGAAAGGTATTTCAGGGGGATCCCCGGAGGTAACAGGGTGCTCCTGGCTGAGTGCCAAGATGCACCCGGCCATAATAGCCTTTGCTCCATGGTCCTGGTCTCCCATTGTCCTTTATTAAACTTTGTACATTTTCACAGGAGAGTGAACGTATTTTTCACATTTAGGAACAGTTAAAGTTTTTTCACTTTTCATGGGAGGGAGTTTTGAAGAGCTACAAGTGGCTAATCTGCCTGCAACAAGGACCATTTTACAGGCTCTTGTCAACTTTCCTGACACATGTTCTGCAGCTCATGGAGGGTAAAGCCCTGGAGGCTCCTTATGGGCGGTTATGGATGATTGCAGGCAGCGCCTCGATGCCCTGGATCAGCAATGCCCCCTCCGGGGAACCCCCACGTTTTCCAGTTTCTGTGAAGCTGCCTGTGAAAAACACGTTCAGTCTCCTGTGAAAATGTACAAAGTTTAATAAAGGACAATGGGAGAGCAGGACCATGGAGCAAAGATTATTATGGCCAGGTGCATCTTGGCACTCAGCCAGGAGCACCCTGTTACCTTCAGGGATCCCCCTGAAATACCTTTCCCCTTACATCTGCCCTCATGCACAGCAAACTTTACCCCCAAACTACTTTACATCTTCCAAGAACTGCTTAGCATGGCTCTTCCTTGGATCTGCCTTTTTAGAGCATGTGTGTTTCTTGGTTGTGGTTTTAGTCCATTCTTATCACCTCCAGGTTTGGGCCTTGGTCCACTCTGCCTTCAGACGGTGAGTGCTGATAGTTGGCAGATCTGTACAGATGTCCTCATCCTGTGTGCATTGGATGTTATCCCATCCAAGTAGGCAGTTTAACACAAGCAGGTATTTCACTGAGCTTAATTAACAAAAGAAATAAAAACTATATCTTTAAAACAAAGTTACTTTGACATCTACCATTACTCAGTGAGAGGTTTATTGTTATGGACACATAATATTGGCTCTTTGCAGATATGAAAATGGATTTTATACCTGTGGTGTTAAAGTAACTTCATTATTGTCTTGGTTTGAAAAGCCAGGTGTCTGCTAAGGAAGGCAGGAGCCTCCCATTGAATGGAAAATGCAAACCCCCTACCTCTGAATTGTTATAATTTTGAAATTAAGGAGCTCTCAGGCAAAGATATGGGAGCAGGAATAACAGTTCTTTTTTTAGGAAAAATTTAAAATATACATGCAGTAGTAAAAAAAAGGCCACCAACAGAGTCAGAACAGGACCAGACACCCTGTGGGTCAGGCTGTTGGCAGCAGTCCCAGTGAATGGTGGCTGCAGCCCTCCTGCAGTGACAGGTGTGGTTCTGTTGAAGCAGGGAGCCTGGAGAAGGGTGGAGTTTTCCTCTGAAGGTCCTCAGGTGCTGTAGATGGGACTGGTCTTCCTCTGGGAATCCAGTGGAGAAGACAGCTGCTCCTCTTGGAATGCAGTGGAAAAAGGCTGATTCTCTGGGAATCCAGTGGGAAAAGGCAGCTGTGGTGTTCCAAACCTCAGATTCTACCCAGGTAGGAATGCTTGGCTCCTCCCCCTGGGTGGAGCATCACCCAATGGCATGATGACATTTTATCAGCCATTCAGGGATACTCAATGGCCCATTAACAGCAGATAATTAATAATTAATGGCCAATCCATTATCAGAAGATATCTCCTGGAGTAAAGATTGTTGTGGAAGAGATAAACTGCCCAATGAACAGAAGATAACTGCCCCACCTCTGACAGATGGCAAACAGATCACACACTGATCTTGCAATCCAGGACCTGTCCTCACTGGCTGCCCCCATTCTCCAGAGTTCATGGTGTCCAGGGAGGCTGCAGCTGCCAGTGCCGGGAACAAACGAGATGGGTCTGGGTTTCAGAAAGCTCCAGAATCCATTTCTGAACCCGAAACACTGGGCAAAGGCAGGGCCATGGGGTTTTTATAGGGTATCCCAGGGGTGGAGTTCAGGTTTGGGTCAAGGGAGGAGATCTTAGAAACACAAGAAGGGTGAAATCAAATTCCTGCCTCTTAGCAAGAGGGGCACTCCACACAGAATGTGTTTCCAAGTCCTAAATTCCCCCTGAAACAACTGTGAAATGGTGGGACTTTAGATATCTTTGATCACTTTCATTCATTTAACCCTGTTTTGGCTGTTTTTAAGGGATGAAGATGAATCAGAAGAATATTAAGGCAGAACAAGCAGGAGAAGCAGCCAGGTGTGTTCCCAACATGGATCACAGGAAATGTGGCTCCACCAGGGCTGTGCCCAAAGTGCCTCCTCCAGGGAAGGATGGAGCTGGAGCAGTGCACGAAGCTCTTCCCGCACTCGGGGCACTTGCAGGGCTTCCCTTAGTGGTGCCCACGGTGGTGATGGGTCAAGTGAAAGCTGCTGGAGAAGCTCTTCCCACACTGGGGACATTTGTAGGGCCTCTCCCCAGTGTGGATGCGCCAGTGGGTGATGAGGTGGGAGTTGTGTTTGAATCCCTTCCCACAGTCGGGGCAATGGAAGGGCCTCTCCTCTGTATGACTCTGATAGTGCTGGAGGAGATGGGAGCTGGTCAGAAACGTCTTCCTGCATTTATCACACTTGTAGGGCCTCTCCCCCGTGTGGATCTTTTGGTGGCAGATCAGACTGCAACGGTGGCTGAAGCTCTTCCCACATTCGCCACACTCGTAGGGCTGTTCCCCAGTGTGGGTCCTCTGGTGGCGGATCAGGTGGGAGCTCTGGCTGAGGCTCTTCCCACATTCCTCACACTCATGGGGCCTCTCCCCAGTGTGGATGCGTTGGTGCCTGACAAGAGGGGAGTTCTGCCTGAAGCCCTGCCCGCAGTCAAGGCAGCAGAAGGGTGTGCGTGCGCTGGTGAAGGAGGAGTTCAGAGCTGGTCCTAAACCTCTTACTACATTGATCACACTCGTAGGGCTGTTCCCCAGTGGGGGTCCTTTGGTGCTTGATCAGACCAGAGCTCTACCTGAAGCTCTTCCCACACTCCACACACGTGTGGGGCTTCTCCCCATCATGGAGCTGCTCATGGAGCACCAGCTCCAAACTCTGGCTCCATCTCAGGCCGCCTTCCCAGCCCAGGCTGGCTCTTTCCCCCTCAGATCCCCGCCAGCTGCGTTTGCAGCCCCTCCTCGTGCGGCATCTCCGGGGCTTTTCCTCCCCGTTGGCTTCCTGTGCCGTGGTGCCGCTCAAAACAGCCTCTTCCACCAGGTTCTGCCACGGGCATTTGTCCTCCCTGCTCTCCAAGCTATGGGATTGTGTACTTGCTCTTACAAAACACCTGCTGCCCTCTGACAATAAACTAGCAGAAAACCAGCAAAACTGAGACTTGAGGTAAACAACCCTTGGAAGGGAATAATGATGTGATCAATAAAGACAAAACATTTCCAGGCTATCGAGATACTTGAAATGTCAACAAAGGCTTGAGAGCAGAGGCTGAACTAATGGGGAACGGGTAAAAGAATCCCAAGAAAAACATGACCAAAGATTAAAAGAATTCCAAGAAAAACATAGGCAACTGACTTGTTGAAGCCTTCAGGAAATCATTTGTCGCTGATTTAGATAGCCATTCAAGTTAATTTACCCATGCACCTTCCACTCCTTTTTCACCTTTCAGCACCATAGGGTGAATTGTGACCATGGAATCACAATTCTTTGCATTCTGTTTTTAACTTTAGGAGAGAAGTACAGCAGCCTAAGTACCTGTTACTGAAGTGATACTCAGGAACACCGAGTTGACACATTTCATTCTTGTGCAATCACAACTAGCAATTCTAAGAGGCTAAGACTGGCTTCTTTTCTTGACACTTTTCTTGTTTTACAGCCTGCTCTGATTCTGGTGAAACTTTTTCATTAGCTTCTCTCTAAATGGAGAAAGTCCAGTTCAATGTCCTGCCCTACTGGTGCAGGTATACCATTTGGTTTGTTGAGCCTAAAAATGGAACTGGAAGGTACGGAGCTCCCCTGAACTAAGTGCAGCTCCCGGGTGCCTTTCGGCAGAAGCCGCGCTAAGGAGAGCACTGTGACTGGCACAATCGTCTTTGCGCGAAGAAGCCGCTTCTTTGCCTCCGGGAGCTGGAGAGAGCGGCAGCTTTGGAAAGGTGAAGAAGGAAGATGCACAACACTGGGATTGTGTGCGCAGCTTGCAAACTGACAGATAACACTACCTTACCACTCTCCTGCCTTTTCCAATCACATGAACATTCGATTGGAAGGTGTTTTGGACAACTTTCTTTTTCTTCTCGCAAAACATTCTGCAGACCTCAGTGCAACTTCTAGAACACGAAGGGAGATGTTTTCTGTGCTGGCACAGTTTCTCCTTGCCAGACATAGTGGAAAACCTTTTTGCTAACATGTAGATGACAAGAGATGCTAAAGACGAAGGTACGGAGCTCTCCGGAGCTAAGACTGGATGAAAGCAAATGACACCCATCTTCAGAAAAGGCAACTAGGAGGACTCGGAAAAGTACAAACCAGCCAGCCTATTTTTTATCCCCAGGAAGTTGATGGGGCAACTCTTCCTGGAAAGCATTGCCAGGCACATGAAGGAGGACAAAATAATGTAGTCAGCATGGATTTACCAGGGGAATTTCATGCTGAACAACTTTTTAAACTCCTCTGATGAATCAACTTGACTGTTAGATGAAGGGAATATTGTCTACCTGGGCTTCAGGGAGGTTTTTGACATTTCTCTACATGGCAGCACACATACATACTGGAAGGAATAGTGCAAAGGGGAGGGAACCAGTGTCTTTTCAATGATGCTCAGTGAAAAGACAAGAGGCAGTGGGCACGCACTGGAATACAGGAGATTGCCTCTGAACATCACCGAATTATTTTTTACTGTGAGGGTGACTGAACCATGGCACAGACTGTCCAGAAAGATTGTGGAGCCTGGATCTTTGAAGATCACCCAGTACACCCAGATAGAATCCTGGGCAAGAGGCTCTAGGTATCCTGGTTTAAGCCGGGGGGTTGGGCCTGCTTAGCCCCACCAACCCCTTCCACTCTCATTCATTCTGTGCTAGTGAATTCTCTTCGAGATGCATTTCAAGCACTGGCATGACAAAGTTCTGTGCAGACAGAGATCCAAATGGACATGGGATCTAAGTTCCTTATGCAGTGCTCAAGAAGGATGTAAAACTCTGGGACAAGTGTCTCTTCCCAAACTGAATCCCTTTCATGGGAAAATTCCCAGCTATAGAAAGATCTTCTGATACGCATGCTTAAGACTGACACTGGCTGAGCAAATTTCTCCCTATGTGTATCTAAGACCAGTTAGCATCTTCACCCAAAGTGTTGTCAACATAGTCACAGAATGTATATTGTTAAGAAATGACAACTTACATCAGAATGGCAAATATTGGTCCACAAAATTGATTAATGTATGGGAATTATCTACTTGGGTTAAAAACAAAAATAAAGAGTTGGTCTTTATTTATCAATTTCATTGCAATATTGATAAGGGAAGAAAAAGACCTATGTCCTTAACTTTCTTAACTCGAAGAAAGATTTTAAAATTTCCTTGTAAAAATGTATTATCATGATCAGACTATTGAAACAATTTTAGTTGGGAAAAAAGTTCCAGATTTGTCTAGATAATGGCAAAGATGGCCAAGAAAATGGGAAAGAAACAAAAGAGAGCAAAAGAGTCAGCTTCAGTGTGCAAGCTCGTTCTAGAAGTAGTCTGCTGGAAAAAGGAACCCCCAGTTGAATTTTCAATGTATTCCTGCGCTTGATTCAGTAACTGGTCAATGTAAAAACCAATCCTTTTGTACAGCTTCTCCCAGCAACAAAAACTCCAACAGGTTGACACTACCATCATGCCTGTTCCAGACATATTTAAAACAGAAATGATGATTTTCTTGAAATCTACTTGCATAAAAGTTGCAAGACATTGGAGGGATTCCCACATTCTCCTTCCTCCATCTGGCTTGAAAGTATATTTGATAAAATATGCAACAAAGCACATGATTTATAAGGTAGAGTCAAATGGATGATTTGGGAATTGATCTCTTGATATTAAACTTCATATCCACTCTCTGTGACATTTCTAAAACTAAATGTGGAGCTGAGGCATGAATCTGCCACAACAAGTTAAGCAAACATACACACTCCCCTTCACATGCTCCCCCTTCCACACACACCTTGGCACACACAGAGATCATCATAGCAGATCATGAACACCTTGGAAAAGACTGAAATGCTAAATGCCTCTCTCTATGGGCAAAATAGCTGGTGCAATAATTCAAATGCCTGGTACAAAAATTCTGTTGAGTATTTACCTCCTATTTAAAACACAGCTTTTCATTTAATTATATTTACAGAATATTTTCATTTCATTTGTTTCTTTAAAATTACTTAGTTCTCATTTGTTGTATGTCTAGGAATATTTTCTTCAAAAAATAACAAGGTTTTCTTTCTAAGAATATTAATCACAATATCCCAAAGGATTAAAAAATGCTTAGGTATTTTTTTCCTAAGTATTTACTAAAGAAAAATAATAATTAAAAAAAAATGCATGCATGCTGGATGTAAAATACAAACAGAAATAAACTTGAGAGGTCTCCCGAAAACATTAAGAAAAAAACCCATATATTCTATAAAGCCCAGAGTATTCATCTACAGTATACAAAAATGGGCATGTTCTAGAAGAGAAAATTTGTGCAACAGTTCTGCACAGAATTCTATGCTTTCAAGCTTTTTGCCCTTCGGGGGCAGTGTCATTCTCTGAACTGCAATGCTCTGAGCATGTTCTGCTCACCATAGCAGCTTTCTGCTCTGCCCTGGTACAGATCATCCTCCCAGCAAAGGGGGAGTGCAGCCACCACAACTCGCAGCACCTTCCCACACAGCAAGAACCTGAAGGAGAGAGATGGCTTTCACCAGCTGCTGCGGGTTCTAATAATGCCACCTCTCAGCTGCTGAAAGCCTGAATTTCTGTGTTGCAGTGTGTTAGTTTATTGAGTCAAATGTTCTGTTATATAGTGGTATGTTCAAGTGTTCCCCAAGTTATTACAGTTAGTCTCTCCCCTATGTTATGCCCTCCTACCCAAGTGTCCCTCAAGGAATCCCTCCCTCCTCACCAGATTTTTCCCTGTCTGTCAAGACAACCCGACCCCTTTGCCCCATCCATCAGCCCAAACCCCACCCTTTGTTCCAGAAAGTTCCCTGTCCCTCACCCCAAGATCAAATCCCTATTCCAATGCCCTCTCCTCCCCTTGTTCTGATTTGTTGTAGCCCTCAAAACCACACCCCAAGAGTCGCTTATTGGTTACTATATGGTGTCCACCCCCTGTTTTGAAAGATTTTAAAAACTTGTGCACAGAGGTGCTGGGAGGTTCTTTCAACATTTGTTCACTTTGGGAATTCTCTCCTGTGAACCTTTGCCCCGCCTCTCCTGATGAATTTGCTGCACTTTACACCACGGAAGAGTCTCCTCTGCTTCCTTCACTCGGTCCTCCGGGGGTCTCTACTGCTGGGCACTTGGCCTAGAGGTTGTGGCTCAGGCAAACCCTAACCTAGCCAGGTCCCCACTCTTGCCATTGTCCCTAGAGCATCACAGAGCTAGCCAGGGCTGCGGAGGGCAGTGACAGTGACCCATGCCCTGGCATGTCACAGCCCCCACAGCCACACCTGCCAGGCCACAAGCCCCAGCCCTGGTCCCCACTGCGGCCTCAGGGGCTCATGGGCATCCTCACCCTGAGTGCAAAGGCAGCCTCAGGAGCCCCCCAGGGCGCTCTGGATCCAGGCTGCAGACACCCTAAAGCCAGCACTGAAAGGGACATGGATGGGGACTGCAGCTGGATCTTCCAGTGCTCACCACTCCTGACTGCTCTCTGAGTGAACCCAAACCTCATTTGCAGCACCTTGGGCACATTGACCCCACTCACCCCTCCTGGAACCTGGTGTTCCCACATCCTACACCAGCCCTTTGCAGGGAGTGACCAGCTCCCAGCTGCTCTGCTACCCTGGCCTTACTTTCTCTTTGCCAGCCATGAACTTAACAGATACACTCCTGAGAAACCTAGCACAACATTTGCTTCTCAGGAGCTCTTTGGCAAAAAAACTCCACTAATCCCTAGTTTTTGCACAGAGAAGGAGGTCGTGACAAAGCATAAGGCACAGGTAGGGCTCTGGCATATGAATTCCTGAGCCACAGGATTCCACCCTTGTTGTTCCTAGCTACTTTGCTGATATTTTAGAGCCAGTTCTGGACAGGGCCTGCTGCTGACAGGGTAGGAAAATTTGGAATAAAAAAAGGTGCAGAAGACAACCAAAAAAAAAACAAGGGGGAAAACCCTTAGAAATACAGAGCACAGAAGTCCTTGGAGATGGTTCAATAGAAAATGCCAGCAGCAGTGAGCAGAGCCCGAGGTTGCTCACTGCCACCCCAGGGACTCCTCAGTCCCCTGCTGGTTTGTGTCTGATGCAGCCCTGCCTGGAAAGGGCTCCAGGCTCTGGTGTTCCCCGCTTGCTCCAGGCTACATTCTTAGCAGCACTGAAAGAAGAGGTGAAACAAAGAGCCATTTTCTATCCTGCCTGCAAACTCTTCTCCTTCAGTGCCTCTGCCAAAGATCATCCCTCTGTCAGCTTGGCACTGTGCCTGCTGCATCCTTGTCCCTGTCCCTTGCATCAGCTCCTGCTCATCATCAACACTCGCTGTCCCACATCATGAACAGAGAGAGCTGTGTATGAAGAGCAAGGAGTGCATTTTCTTGACTGTGAGATGCAAAGCTGTGTTTCGTGTCAGGCACAAACGGGTGATGTATGTAGTTGTGAATGCAAAATGTGTGGACCCCGACAATGGGACAGTTGTGAATTCTAATAATAACTGAGGAGAATAAAGCATGGAAAAAGGCCTTTGAACCTATCTTTTGTTTGCAAATTAACCTTAGTTGATTTAGGAGTATTGGAATTAAAGTGTTAAAGATGTTGCTTTTTACTTGCATTTAATCCATAAAAAGCTCTGCAATAAGAACCTTTTGAAGTATAATTTTAGAATATTATTTGTATCCTTGAAACTGTAGCTTTGGAATATATATAAAGGAAATATGCTTATCTCACGCATTATTGAAGCAGAGAAAAACAGCTTGAGAAAGGAAGATGAACGTCACCTCAACGGTTTATGGTTTCGACCAAAGGGAAGCTGGACATCACTGTTATGAGATTTAGAGTCTCTGCAATTAAAAGGTGGACCCACATCTGGAGAGCTGGACCCCACCAGATGGGAGTCGTCTTTCTTCTTTTGGAAACTGGACTGTCATCATCTGGGGATACTCCTTTGAAAATACATCCTGAGAAATTAAAATCACAATAGTGTATAGAATTGTGATGTAATAATTCGGAATAAAAATTGCTGATGAGTAAAAATTGGAAATAGAAACTGTTGAAAAAAAACTGATGGGTACCCCTATAAATACCTGTAACCATCAAATATTGGTGTGCAGTTGGAGGGAAAACTTCCCCCACTGTACCCAGCGCTGTATTGCTCATACTTTACCATATTAAAAAATAAATTGATTGCTGCTTGAATATTGGCCCAGTCAAGCTTCTTATTCATAACACTGTTAGCTGTGCTCTTCTATGGGCTAGCCATGGCACTTGGTAATTAATATGCTGTCATGCTGTGTGCTGAATTCACACCTTATAGGGCTGTGTTTACCGGGCCTGCTGGATCACCTGTACATGTGTGTGTGCCCATGTGCCCACTTCCTTCCTCTTCTCCTCCTCACTCCAGGACTGTAAGAGACCAGTATGGGGTCAAAGACCCTGCAGTATCATTACTCTCTAGTAATGCTCAGAGGTCCTCTAAGGGCTGGGTAATGCACAGCATCTGGGTGTGGGGCCTGTGCTAGGGAGAAAGAAAGAGTCTGTGAGAAAGCTGAGCTGCTCTTACATGGGACTGAAAAAATGACAGGAACTTTTTGGCATATAAAGCTTTCCTTCCAGGTCAGGGACCAGGGAAGGCCTAATCAGCTGTGGCCCTACTGGGCAAGTCTGTGCTAATTCCCAGCACCAAGTGCAGGGCTGTGGGGCAGGGCTCCTACAACAACAGCACAGCTCTGTGGAAGAGCCCAGCCTTGCATCTGGGTTCCTGCCTGCTTCCCCTTTAGAGACAGCTGTGGCCCTAGGATTTGTGTCTGAGGGAGACACATCCTTGGACCTCCTGATCTTTCCCAAGTGGCCAAATGGGGATGCACCAGCAGCACTGCTGGGAGGATGCTGGCTCAGTGGCTGTTTTTTGAGACTGTGACCCCATATCAGCTTTATGTGTGTGTGTGTGGGGGGGGGTGCTCTGGTGGGTGTGGTTACACACTCACTGGCCTTGGCAGAGCACAAGTCGGAACCTTTGAAGGTTCCAGCTGCTGTAAGGCTCAGGAGGCAGAGCTGGTGCTAGGCACAGTGTGGTACTGTGCTGAGGGAAAGGTGAAAACAGTTATTAATCCACCCCTCAGCTAATCACTGAGGGCTGATGGGAGGCACAGGCTTGGTGGAGCTGCTTTGTACAGGCCAAGGTGCTTATCAGCTGTGCAGTGTCCCCAGCAGCCCCTGGCAATGCTGGTGCAGCTGAAGGACAGGCTTGATGGGTCTGATGCAGCCCCACAACCTCAGACACTGCGGCTCCACTGCGCAAAGAAGCATGGCTGAGCTGGTTGTTGGTCAGGTGAGGACTCAAATATATTTCCTGCAACTTGCTCCAGCACAGTTCAGCCTGGAAAAAACGCATTTTTACAAGTGTAGGGGAGTCAAGCTCCAATAAATGTCAGCTGAGCCCTGGTGCTTGCTCCCCTGCATGAAGCCTCAGTGAGGCACCAGGGCCTCCTGTCAGCAGGAGGGGAAGGGAGATCAGAGTTGTTGGAAGAATACGTGACTGAAGGCTGAGCACAGGGTTGGTGGTGCTTTGCGCGGCTTTTGCATGACATCCAGGCTGGCTGTGGCAGTGTAAGCTAACCTTTTGTTTTGCATCAGGCTTCATGCCAGAGCCAGCCCTATTCCAGCCTTTGGGGTGATTACAGCTGTTGATCTATATTTCTCTTCCTTCTTTTTTTTCCAACAGCTATTCTACTCCAGCACCATAGGCAGGCAGTGATGGCTGCCTGTAGCTAACAAGACAAACTGAGATCTGCCTGCAGAGCCATAGGTAGGTGTCCCTGTGCTTGTGAGACAGGCCAGGACAACACAAACTGAGGCCACAGCCATGCTGTGCTTTCAGTTGAGCCTGTGGTGGAGCTGCTGTGCTTGTAGTCAGCATCTAGATGGGGCAGGTGACATATCTCTCTTAGCTGGGACAGAAACAGAAGTACAGCCCTTGCACAGCATCCTTCTGCTAGGCTGTGCTAAGCTCAGGGGCCTGTAAACTGGCCCTTAAGACCTAGGTCTCCACTCCTTGCCCAGATCCCCAGCCTCAGGGAGAAGGACTTGGGTTTAGGAGCCATGGCTTTTTCTTCCATCAGACTCCATTTAGAAAAAGTCAAGTTAAGCAGTTCATTAAAATTTAAAATACTGTACAGTGTGTAAAACCAAATATCCCCCTCCCCACAACAATCCCGTGCTCTCAGCGGATACTCTGGTGAAGAATACTGCTTTTGGCACTGTTTGCCTTCTCTTTCTTCTTCTTCTTTATCGGGTCCATCTCAAAACAGTGCCAGACCTGCACTGTTTCATCAGCAGCTGCTGAGGCCACTGATGTACCATCAGGGCTCATGGTCAGGTTCAAGATTCTATCAGTATGACCTGAGGAGGAGAAGGAATGTGAAGTCAGGGCTGAGCTGATCTGCACATGCACGTTTACTCCTGTATGCTCCCATGAGCCCTGCCAGCTTGCACAGCTGTCCCCCCAGTGGCTGTGGCAGCATGATTTCAGACCCCAAGCATACACTTGGATCAGTGGTATCTCTTCCACAGCCCCGTGGGCATGCTTTACTCCTAGCAGCATGGCCCCGGATACTGTCCTGGTATCAGTGATGCTGCAGGCTCCAACCAAGGAGTGCAGCTATCTTCAACCTCTAACAGCCCCCCCACCCAGGCCCTGTCCACCTACCTTGCAGCTCTGCAACCTTGTTCATTCTTGGATACTTCCATATAATCAGCTGATTCTGTGCAAAGCCATGGCCTGAAATGAGCTCCTTGTAGTTTGTGGACCATAGGATAGAAGAGTCCTGCAAAGAGGCAGTAACACAGGTGAGACAAGGTGCTTGTGCTGATGCTCACCACTCGGAGGCAAGCAGGGTCCCCCTCCTTCCCTGTGCCTCTGGGCCTGAGGAGCCAGCAGCTCTGTGGAGGTGTGCTGCCAGAAGGTGTTTGTCTCCAAGCTGATGTTCATCTCTCACTGGGGAAAGGGTATCAACAGCAGTGAGGCAGACGCCAGAACACACGTTCCAGATGCGGATATGTCTGTCTCTAGTGCCACCTCCAGTGGCTAGAACATTCATCTGCCATGGGCACCACGCCAGGCCTGAGAGAGGAGAGTTCATTTTAAAACATACTGTTGTGGTGTGCTGTAATGTCACATTTTGGCCTTCCAGGTCATTTCCCCACGTGTGCCTATACCTCTCTCCCTTCCCCCTTGCCCCCATGCTGAGTGAGTCCTGTCAATCAGGCTTAACATTCCAGCAAGGCGTCGTGTGGTTGGTCAAGTTCAAAGTATGCCCCTATGCCCAGAGGTCATTGGCCTATCTGGGTGTCATCTTCCCCTGAGACCCTGCCCCTCTGACCTGGTTGGTGGCTCACCTGTACCTCCCTTCCCCCTGTCCCGGAGCTTAAAAAGGTGAATCAGACCATGCGGTTGGATGTTCTGTTGGAGCAGTTGCTCACGTTCAGACCTCTGTAACCATGGAATAAACCTCTGGACATTAAACCCTCCAGCAGAATCCTCTCCTTTTTCTCTTCACCATCGCTTGAAGCTATTCCTCCTGAGGTAAACGGGGTTCCTAACAAGCCTGGACTTGTTCAGTGCCCAGATGCAACCACCAGCAAGCCAAGGTATCTCTGGGGTGATACACCGCAGTTGCTGCCTTTGGCCCAGCAGCGAGGGTCAGACTGGCCCAGGCACAATCTAACTGGTAATATTGGGAGCCTTTTTCCAATATTTGGCGTCTCTGAGGCGGGCTAAGCGACTCTGCAGCCTGAGACGGACTCGCAGCACCTCGGAGAAGATTCTAGCAGCCATGCATCCAACTGAAAAGGGCTTTGGTTGCATCGCCCTCAGCTAGAGACTTTGGGAATATTCCCAGAAGAAGTTTCAAGGACTGTTCGGCACCTGTGGAAAGCGCAGCTCCTTTCTGGTGAGCAGATTTTCCAGAGGGAGGACAGGGTAGCCTCTCTCGCCCACAAGAGAGGTGCTGTTCCGGTGAAGAGACCTGCCTGTACCCAGCCAGCTACAGCTTCCATTTTGGGTGAGTATCTCTGCTCTCGGTAGAGCAGGAGCTCAAAAACAGACTCTGCCGTGAGTTCTGTTCCTTTTTTGCCTTTGCATTTCTGGCTGCGCAGCCCCACAGATGGGAATTCATTGCGTTCTAGCTTTTAGCTTTCTGCTGCCTGTGTTACTCTCTTTTGGAATTCGCGCCGGAGCGGGAGTGCTCTCTGCCCTTCCCCCCGGCTCTGCAGCGCAGCGTGCTCGGCTCTGTCCACGTGGTCAAGGGATATCTCTCTCTCTCTGTGCAGGGGAGGGGGGTTCTCTGCACATACGGTGCGGGGGGACCCCAGTTTTGGCTTGCCACGTGGCGTGGCTGCCCTCTCTGCTCCACGGGAGGCTGCATTCCATGGCGGGGGAGGCTTTGTTTCCACCTCGGCTCCGCAGGGCGTGCCCGTCTGTAACTGCCCGGAAATTTTAAAAGCAGTATATACAGCTGCATTGTGAAGCTTTTGTCTGTTCGTTATCGCTTTCCTATCTGTGGTTTTTTTTAGAAATTGGTAGCTGATTTTAGCTTTGTTGTTGGTCAGGTGGGATTTAGTACTTTGCTTTTTTACATCTAACATGGGTTCGAAACTCAGCATTGTACAAAAAGGAGTGTTTTATAATATTGTTAGCATTTTAGAAGGTGGTAATGTTCTCAAAGGGAAAATTGAAACAGTTTATAAGATGGCTTTTCCTCTACTTCCCAAAAATCTCCCCTGAAGAAATCCACAATATTCAATTCTGGGATAATGTTGGGAATGAATTGATAACCTTAGGACAATCTGGCAATGCACACTCAGCTAAATTTGTGTTCTGGAGTTTACAAATTCGAACAGCATTGCTCAAACAAAAGGAAATGGAGAAAAAGCCAAATGTAAAGCCATGTACCTCTGCTCTCCCTGTTTCTCCCTCTCCCAGCTCTAAAACCCCTAAACCTCTTACCCCAAAACTTGGTATTTTAAAGAGAGCACACTCATTGGGAAGTCGACTCCCAGAGTCTATTAAATTTGTCTGTTAAAATGCCTGAGTTGCCCTGTCCACAAGGCCCTGGCCAGGCTGCATGCAACCTTCCCCAATCCCTTGTGTCCCATCCTCTGAAACCCACAGCATGTGCCAGCTTTCCAGAGAGCATGTCAGCTTTCCAGTGATGCCCAAAATGGCCCCTAGTCCCTAGGGGGTCCACAAGATGGTAGATGCCACATGGCATCTTCCCAAACTTGGTCTTCTTCTTCCCAAAATCCTCTTAAGCATCCCGAAACTCCAGCCCCATCCCCCTCTCCTCCTGTTCCTCGTGATACCTTTCCCCCTCCCCCTCCCTTTCCTGCAATACCCTCAGCTCCACCCCTCTACTCCTCCCAGGGGGCGTCTGCTGACGTGATGTCACCAGGTGTCCCCGCCCCCTGCCTTCCCCCTGACCCCGCCCCCTGTTCCCACAGTTTCCCTGCCCCTTGCCGGCCCCCTGTCCCCACCCCCTGTACCTGTACCTGTACCCCGCCCCCTCCCCGGGTTCCCACGGTGGGGACACACCCACTGTCTGTCCCAAAACCTGTAGCTGTGATCCCAATGCTTCTGTTTCAAGGGATACAGAGCAGGAAACAGCAGATTCAATGCATAGTCCCATGTTGTCACTGGCTCCTGTTACCTTTCAGCCTGCAGCTCAGGGGGGAGCAGCTCCAACTGCTAGTTGGAGTTCTTTTGGACGACAATTGATTAAAGAGATCTGTAAGTCTCATAAAGAATATGGTCCACACAGTCCATATTTCCGTGGCCTTTTAAATTCTGAACTGAGTAGGACTGTGGTGATCCCACATGATTTTAAAAAGCTTTTTTTCTTGTCTCATGACCTCCACGGAATTCAAATTATGGGAATTAGCATGGAAACAACTGCTAAAAGATGCTCTCCCATGCTTGCATGCTGATCCAAACACAGCCAAAGACAACAGTGGTAACCCTATCACCATTGAGCACCTCTGTGGTGAGGGCCAATGGTCTTCTCCCTCAATCCAAGCTACTGCAATTCCTGCAGAAACACTTGAGAAAGTAAAAGAAGCAGCTGAAAAAGCGTTCTTTTCCCTACAACCTGAGGGGCCTTTTGAGCCCTATAGTAAAATTAAACAGCTACCATCAGAGCCTTTTTTGAAATTTGTAGAAAGGTTAACTAGAGCCATTGAAATACAAGTTAAAAAAGAGAATGCTGGAGAAGCAATTTTAGAAGAAAATGGCATTTACAAATGCAAATGAACAGTGTCAAGCGGCAATCCTGAGCCTTCCTATAGAACCTCCCCTACGCTAAAAGATATGCTTCTAGTCTGTAACAGGAAAGTGCCTCTGATGACTGTGGCTGAAGACACCAGAGCAAGGCTGCTGCCAAGACCACCTCAGCGTGTCGCCGTTGCCAGCCCTGCGCCTTTCCCCTCAGCACATCAGTACCCTGGGCAGCAGCGGAGACCAGCAATGGCTGAGCCCACAAAACCATGCCTGCTTTGTAACAACCTAGGGCACTGGAGTAACCAGTGCCCCCTGAAAAGGGAATTTGATGAATTTAGAAATGGCAGGGGAGGAGAACTACAAGCCCTCCCTGGGGGTCAACAACAACAAAAAAACTGAAAAGGGAGCATCTCCTGCCAGGCGTGCAGACACAAAAAGAGCAGGCCAAGGGAATAAGGGTAGCAAAACAAACCAAGCACGCGATAATATTAATATTTGCGTAACTGAAGCAGGTGCTTTAAAGACCAAGTCTGCTGGTCCACTGTTGAAAGTGAAGCAAAATAACCCTTGTTATGATTTAGGTGATGCCAAATTTTGCCCCAAACAGGCAGAGTGACTGCCTAATCAGACTCAGCTTAAGTCAATTAAGCAGGAGGTATTTTTATTAGCGACGCGTCGGAGAAATCACAAAATGGATTTCTGAGTTCACATAGCAAAAGCAAGCCTTATATACATTTTTGGGTATAGGATTACATCAGATCAGATACATAATCATGCATATTCATATGGGGCGTGATGTAGGCGGAGCGTGGGCAGAGCGTAGGTGGAGACATCTCTTTTGGGGGATTCTCAGGTGGTCGTTCCTGTTGCCTTCATCATAGACGGGGTCTTTCCGGTGAGTCTTCCTCTTTAAACTTTTGAACTCCTCTCCTAATTTGGTCAATTCCCGGTGTACTTGGATTAGATCCCGTGGCTTGGCAAAACCCTTAGGGTCGTTTCGACATTGCTGGCTCTAAACCTGCTTAGCCCATTAGTTTCTCCTATACCTATCTCTTCCCCTGTCATGATGCTCTACCTTTATTGCTCTACCTTTATCTAATTTATTGCTCTGTTTTCCTAGTGCTGTGCTTTCTCCGTGTGTTCTAGTGCTAGGCCCTTCTTTACATGCCTCTCATTCCATGTTTTAACCCATTACTTCTGGAAGGCTATCTGCTTTAGGGCTTCATAGGTGATCCTGTGTTAACCTCGTCTTATGTCAATGAGCCTTACAGGTTGCAGCTGACAGAGTCACTCCACCTGGAGGACACTGGCTGGCATTTTGTCTCTGTCAATCCTGAACAGAAGGGTGCTTGGAACCGAATTCGTTGTAAGTACATTGTCATTGGGGACACCAAACACACACCACAAGAGATCAAAATTGCTCAGGGAATGACAACATCAGATCCTGAGCAATTCGTTCTCGGCCTGCATTGTTTCCACCCACCCCTGTTTCTTCCCAAGGGACAAATTGTTGCACAAGCTATCCCTGTGCCATCTTTACCTGAAAATATCAAAAAACGAGGGCCCACAGTTGCCCAGGTCCAAGTTTTTGGGAAAGACAAACCCAAATTATGGTGTAATGTCAGTGGGGGTGGGGAGTCAAAACGCATTGAGATGCTTGTAGACACAGGTGCAGACTGCACAGTGATTCCAGTACAAGACTGGCCAGCACATTGGCCTTTGCAAAATGTTGCAGGTCATCTTCGAGGTGTAGGAGGTCTGCAATTGGCAAGACAATCCAAAAGCATTATTCAATTTGAGGGACCAAACGGACAATTGGCAAATATCCGTCCCTTTGTGTTAGATTATTCGGAACCTTTGTAAGGGAGAGATTTAATGGCCCAGTGGGGTGTCACAATTGATATTCCAGACTCTCCACAGCATATTTGTGCAGCAGTCATTGAACAACAGCGCCCCACCCAAAAACTGAAGTGGAAAACAGAAAAACCAGTTGATGTAAAACAGTGGCTGCTCAGTAAACAAAAAATAAAGGTGCTTGAGGAACTAGTGGAAGAGCAACTAAAAAAGGGCCACATTGTGGAGACCATGTCCCCATGGAACTCTCCAGTGTTTGTCATCCAAAAAGCTGACAAAAAGAGATGGCGACTTCTTCACGACCTCCGACAAATTAATAATGTAATTGAAGATATGGGTTCTCCCCAACCTGGTATGCCATCCCCAACAATGCTTCCCCAAGATTGGAAATTAGCTGTTATTGATATTAAAGATTGTTTTTTCCAAATCCCCTTGCACCCTGACGATGCACCGCGTTTTGCATTCTCGGTCCCTTCCATTAATTTAGAAGCCCCTATGAAAAGGTACCATTGGACCGTTCTTCCTCAGGGATTAAAGGTATCTCCAGCTATCTGCCAGTGGTATGTCTCTTCCCTGCTTTCCCCAGTACGTGCAGCTGCAGAGAAGGCCATTATTTATCATTATATGAATGATACCCTTGTGTGTGCCCTCAATGATGATTTACTCACACATGCGCTTGACCTAACGATCGATGCATTGATTGTTGCAGGGTCCGAGCTTCAGGAAAAGAAAATTCAAAAGATGCCACCTTGGAAGTATTTGGGCTTAGAAATTGGAAATAGGACCATTGTTCCTCAAAAACTAGAAATCAATCCAAGGATCAAGACCCTTGCAGATGTCCACAAGTTGTGTGGGTCCTTGAATTGGGTAAGACCATGGCTCGGTCTGACTAACGAAGACCTTGCCCCTCTTTTCAATTTATTGAAAGGGGGAGAGGACCCAGGTGCTCCTAGGTCTATTATCCCAGAGGCACGGAAAGCTCTAGAAAAGGTTCAGATTGCAATGTCCACAAGACAGGTCAACCGATGCCGGCCTGACCTGCCATTCAAATTTATCATCCTAGGTAAGTTGCCACACCTCCATGGAATTATTTTCCAGTGGGAGGAAAAACAAACACCTAAGGCAAAGGACACACCAAAAAAGGACCGGGACCAGAGGGACCCTCTCTTGATCATAGAATGGGTTTTCCTCAGTCACAAAAGGTCCAAGAGACTGACAAAGCCTCAGGAGCTGGTAGCGGAACTGATCCAGAAAGCAAGGACCCGGATCAGGGAGTTAGCAGGATGTGATTTTAAGTGCATTCAGATTCCAGTTGAGTTTAAATCAGGTCAAAATACTATGAAAATACTGGAACAATTGTTTCAAGAAAATGAAGTGTTGCAGTTTGCTCTGGATTCCTACTCAGGACAAATTTCGGTAGCGCGGCCCGCTCACAAATTGTTCGAACAAGATGTTCAATTTACCTTAAAATTGAGAGGTGCTCTAAGTAGGAGACCTTTAAAAAGGGCTCTAACTGTCTTCACAGATGCATCCGGGAGGTCCCACAAGGCCGTTATGACTTGGAAGGATCCTCAAACCCAGCAGTGGGAGACAGACATTGCTGAGGTGGAAGGTTCACCTCAGGTTGCTGAATTGGCTGCAGTTGTTAGGGCTTTTGAAAGGTTCTCAGAACCATTTAATCTGATTACAGACTCTGCATATGTGGCAGGAGTAGTATCCAGGGCAGATCAAGCAATACTGCAAGATGTGTCTAACATCGCACTTTTCGAATTGCTCTCAAAACTGGTAAAGTTAGTCACTCACCGAGAGCAACCATTTTATGTGATGCATGTCAGGTCACACACTGACTTGCCAGGGTTTATCGCTGAAGGCAACAGAAGGGTAGATGCTCTTGCTGCACCTGCAGTGATGGCCACTCTCCCAAATTATTTTGAACAGGCAAAAATCAGCCACCAGCTTTTCCACCAAAATGCACCTGGCCTGGTTCGTCAGTTTAACATCACTCGAGAACAGGCCAAAGTGATTGTGGCCACATGCCCAAATTGCCAACAACATGCACTCCCTACAGTGAGTAAAGGAGCCAACCCAAGGGGACTGAACAGTTGTGAACTGTGGCAAACAGACGTAACACACATACAGTCTTTTGGGCGGCAGAAATGTGTTCACGTTAGTGTAGATACCTTTTCTGGAGCGGTCTATGCTTCTGCCCACACAGGAGAATCATCTATTGATGCTATTAAGCACCTCTTACAGGCTTTTTCTTTCATGGGCATCCCCAAGGAGCTGAAAACTGATAATGGGCCTGCTTAAAAATCCAAGGAATTTGGGAGCTTCCTGCAGCAATGGGGAGTAGAGCACAAAACTGGCATCCTCTACTCCCCTACAGGTCAAGCCATTGTAGAAAGAACTCACCGTTATATTAAAAGGGTCCTGGACCAGCAACAACAGGTTCTGAAGGTGGAACCTCCCCACATCCGGTTATCCAGGGCGCTATTCACAATCAATTTTCTGAATTGTTCTTTTGACAGCCTGAACCCACCCATCCTACGCCACTTTGGGGGGAGCAATCATATGTTAATTAAAGAAAAACCTCCAGTTTTAGTAAAGGACCCTGAGACTTGGAAAATGGTGGGACCTTACAAATTGGTTACCTGGGGACGTGGATACGCCTTTGTGTCCACCCCCTCTGGTTTAAGGTGGGTTCCTTCCAAATTGGTAAAGCCCTATGTTCCCAAGGTCTCAGAGAAATCTACAGAAGCACCCCAGGTTTCTCATGCTGCCCGGAGAAGAAAACGCCGCACGCATTCTCTGGAGGAAATTCCATTTAAGCCTCCTATCTGGAATAGTTTGTAATATATGTTTGTCTTAAGTTTCCTTTTACCGGTTTAGATCCTGTTGTTCGTGTGCAGTCTTGAGACGCCATGAGACCGAGCCTGCTTCTCGTCCTACTTGCGATCATTTCTCCAGCGATCTCCTGGTTAGTCCCTCAGCCCAAAGCGAATGTATGGACCACTCTGGCCAGAGCCCTTGGACAAGATCACATTTGCCTCTCCACTGCAACAGCCTCTGACCCTCTGTCAACTTGCCTGGTGGGAGTTCCTTTTAAATCCTCAGAGTTCCCAAATGAAATGTGGAGTGCCTTAAAAGAAGTTAACTTACTCACACCTTCCCCTGGCCGTTACCCTGCTGACAATCCTTTACTGTTTTGGCAGGAATGGGCGAGAAAGTTACCAGTGTCAAAAAGGGAGCCACAAGAGTTCCATCTCTTAGGCTCCATGAATGCAACCTTTTGCATTCACTTTAAATTCAATTCCCGCTTACCATATCATGAAGCTAAACCAAACACCTATCCTGACCCTAGCAACAGACAAGAACTGGTGTGAAAATTCAGTCTTAATTATGCACTCATCTGGTGGTGATTACAAGCCTCGTGAGCTCCCAAAGGGTGTGTTTTTAATATGTGGAGACAGAGCATGGGCAGGTCTCCCTCCTCGTCTGCTCGGAGGTCCATGTACCTTTGGCAAGCTGAGCCTGTTAACACCAAATCGAACAAACCTAATACATTGGCAAACTAAAAACAACACACATACATTGGCTATCAAAAAAAGAGACCTAAGGCAATTAGACCCTGACTGTAATTCAGAAATTGTTCACTGGTCCAGACTTAAGGCCACTGCAATTACAGTCCTTCTGCCGTGGATCTCGGCAGCAAAAACCATGGGAGAATTAGGCCGATTGGAATGTTGGGTTGCAAAACAGGCAAACCTCACTTCTACTGCCCTGAGTGACCTCTTATCAGATGAGGAAATTACCAGGCAAGCCATCATTCAAAATAGGGCAGCCATAGACTATCTGCTCCTTCTGCACAACCATCGCTGTGAAGAATTTGAAGGACTCTGCTGTCTTGACTTGTCATCAAAGGCAGAGAACGTACATGCCGCAATTGACAAGATGAAAACCATGGTGAGCGACATCAAGAGAGAAACTGACGACTGGCTGAGTGGACTGTTCAATGGCTGGGGACTCTCGGGCTGGTTGGGATCTATTCTGAAAACTGTGTTTTTAGTGCTGTTTAGCTTAGTTATAGTTATTGTAGCTTTTAGCATTGTTTTTGGACTAATCAAACGCATGGTGCTCAAGTTAATTTCAAGCTCATCTCCCCCTCCTGAGGTCTACCATTTGGAAGCCCTCAGTGCTCCAATGGATGACCTGGAGGCTTCAGTGGAAAACACTGACCCTCCTGTAGAGGAAGAACCGATTTACCAACCATGGTTTGGCAATCATTCTGCACCACAAACACAGTCCTCTTCTTTTTAAACAAAACTTGGGGGAGATGTTGCGGTGTGTCTTAAGCTTCCGGGTCCCTTCCCCAGGTGTGCCAATACCCCCCTCTCCCTTCCCCCTCGCCCCTTGCTGAGTGAGTCCTGTCAATCAGGCATAACATTCCAGTAAGGCGTCGTGTAGTTGGTCAAGTTCAAAGGATGCCCCTCAGGCCTGGGGGTCATTGGCCTGTCTAGGTGTCCCTCATCCCTTGAGACCCTGCCCCTTCCACCTGGTTGGTGCTCACCTGTCCCCTCCCCTTTCCCTGTCCCTGAGCTTAAAAGGTGAATCGAGCCATGCGGTCAGAAAATTCTGTTGGAGCAGTTGCTCACGTTCAGACCTCTGTAACCATGGAATAAACCTCTGGATATAACCCTCCAGCAGAATCCATCCTTTTTCTCTTCACCATCGCCTGAAGCTCTCCTCCTGAGGTAAACAGAGTTCCTAACAAGCCTGGACTTGTTCAGTGCCCAGCTGCAATCTCCAGCAAGCCAAGGTATCTCTGGGGTGATACACTGCAGTTGCTGCCTTTGGCCTGGCAGCGAGGGTCAGACTGGCCCAGGCACAATCTAACTGGTAATATTTGGATTCATATTCCAATATAACCTGAAAACTGTTAACCCTTAAGATATTAAGTTACACAAAAATGTTCCAGGTAAGGATTGGAAGGAGAATAAATAAAGAACAACAGAAAGACAGAAGATCTATAGAAAGACACGCACATAGGTACCAATCACTCTGGTTCAAGCCTCAATAACAAAAGAACACCAAGAGAAAGCAGTATCCAAACCATGGGCTGGCCTCCTGCTCTGGCATTTAATGCCCTGGGCCTTCATGAACCCACCCCTGGAGTGGGACTGCCAGTGGCTTGCCCAATCAGAGCCAGGGTAGCACCAGCTGCAAGTGTGTGATTGATTGACAGCTGGGCCAATCAGAGGTGGGTCAGGATAGCCCCTGCTGTGTGATTCACAGCTCTGCCAGGCCAGGTGCTCTGTCCCACCACAAACCAAGGCCTTACCTGCCCCTGGCCCCACAAGGGCATTCTGAGCATCCCAAGGTCTCTCAGGACATCGATCTCATCCAGCCGCTGACAGGGACCACTGTGACACTACAGAACCTCATGGAACCATGGGTCAATTGTGACAATGGAGATCCAAGGAAACGATGGTGTGAGTAGGGAACCTCATGGAATCAAGGAGACCATTGTGCAACTCAGGGGCCCTATAGAAGCAAGGGTCAATGATTAAACAGTGGGGCCCATATAAAAAAGGAGCGTTTGTGACACAGAGGGGCTGCATGAAGCCAAAGGACCCTTATGACTCTGTGGGGGCTCATGAAACCAAGAAGCCATTGTGACATTGCCAGACCTCATGGAATCAGAGAACACTGTGTCAATGTGGAGACCCATGGAATCAATGGAACATGGAACAGGTCTGCCTAGTTTGGACTCCTGGGGGGCTGTCAGGGCCCACTGAATTTGACATATCAAGGGCCACTTCCCATCTGATTGTGAAGCACTGGGGTGTCGCAGACATCTTTTGTGAAAAATCTTTTCTTGGGATTTTTTCTCCCTTCTGAGAAGCTGTGGCCTCAGAGACAAATGTAAACAATGGTTATCTTCTGCTGTGGAATGTAACAGGTGGATCCGTGATTGGTCTCCTGTAGATGTTTGGATTTACTGACCAGTCACGGCAGAGCTGGCCCTCGATCTCAGCCAGCTGCCTTTGTTATTCATTCTTTTCTATTCTATTCTTAGCTAGCCTTCTGAGAGCTTTTCCTTCTATTTCTTTTTAGTATAGTAGTAATGTAGTATATATATCATAAAATAATAAATCAAGCCTTCTGATCATGGAGTCAACATTTTCTCGTCTCTGTCATCCTCAAAACCCTTGTGACCATGGTCACACTGGGGGTCCGTGCTTTCCTTCCTATGGGAAAGAACTGTTTTTCTTGTCTAGGTGCCCATGGCCAAAACTGGGATTTTGTGTCCAAAATTCTCTGTATGCAAGGGTTACTCCCAGAAAAGATCTTCCCGTACAGTCAAGTCTGGCTAGACTTGGCCTCTGGTGACTGCCTCTCATCTGCCCCTGCATGCTGGGGCTCGCTTATTTCCTTCCTATGGAGACCATGGTGACACTGCAGGCCCTTGGGGAACCTGGTACACTGTAGGAACTTGGGGAACCAAGGGGAACATTGTGAAACTGTGAGTACCATGGTCCCAAGGGGCCAGTCTGAAGCAGCAAGGCTTTGTGGAACCAAGAGGCCATTGCTGCATTTCAGGGCCTTGTGGAGCCAAAGGGCCGTTGTGATCCTGCAGGGCACCATGGATCCATGGAGAGCATTGTGACATTGCAAGGCCCCCTGGAATCATGGAGAGTATTGTGACACTGTGGGGTCCCACGGAGCCAAAGGGCCATCATGACCCTGCAGGGCCTCATGGAAGCACCGGGCCATTGTGACATTATGGGAATTTGTGGAACCAAGAGAATCATTGTTGCACTATGGGGCCCCAATGGAAGCAAGGGGTCATGATGACACAGAGGGGCTTCATGGAACCCAAAGACCATTAGGACACTGTGGGGACTTGTGGAACCATGGAGACCATTAGGATCCTTGTGTAACCATTAAGGACTTGTATAACTAAGGGGACATTATGACATCTTAGGGCATCATGGAAGAAAGTAGCCATTGTGACACTGCAGGGCCCTGTGGAAGCAAGGGAACATGAAATAGGTATGGCTGCCTTGGTCTCCCAGGGGTCACCTGACAGATCTGGCTGACCTCTGAATGTGGAAGGCCACTCCCATCTGTCCCTGAAACACTGAGGCTCTGGGCTTTCCTTTGTGTGGAAAAGAGCTGTCCGTCTTACCAAGGTATCCATGGCCAAAATTAGGATTCCACCTCCAAATTTCTGTGTATCTAAGGATTGCTGCCAGACAAAAGCTGCCAGGACAGACAGGTCTGGGCTGGTCTTTGACTCCTGAGTGCCAGAACTCACCTGTTTTCCAAACACTGGAAAGGGCTCTGTGCTTTACTTTGTATGGAAAAAATCATCCTTTTCCAGGCAAAAAATCTGAAATTAAGATTTCACATTCATAATTTTGAATATCCAAGGGTTGCACCAAGCAAACCTGCCAGGACAGACAGGTCAGGCTTACCTTGCCCTCTGGTGGTTGCTGTTCATCAGCTCCTGAAACATGGGGGCTCCATGCTTTCTTTCTTATGGAGACCAATGTGACACTTGGGAGACTTGTGAAATGAATTGGCCATTATGACACTGCAGAGCCCTATGGATCCAAGGGACCATTGTGACACTGTGGGGCCTCGTGGAACCAAGGACATCATTGTGCTCTGTTGGGCCACATGGACCCACGGGACCAGTGCAATTTAGCATTGAGGTAGTTAGCCCAGCTGTAACTCAGAGTCAGCCAGATTTTACCCCAAAAGAATTAGGCATGAGTTTCAAGCCGTGGGAATAATTTGTTTAACTTAGGGTGAGCCTGAGAGTTCCCCCATAAGCTTTTAGTGTTGCAGTGCTAACTTGCCCAAGTGTTTACTCCCCTATTGGTTACTAATTTCTCCTATATGGTTATTGTCCTAGAGTGTTCTACCCCTAAGTGTCTATGTGGTTGCTTCTCCTTTGTCTCGGGTCTTTGGATCCTGCCCCTCATACTGTTCTCAACTTCTCCATGTTTATTGTTTTTCACCCTGTTATTAAAGTTCCTTTTATACAACTCCATTGATCCTGCCCCTTTTCATTTTCGCCACCCTTGCCCTGAAGTCAGGGAACCAGAGAGGTTTGTTGCAGCCACCTTCACTGTGACATTTGGTGCCCGAACAGGAACTATAACATTCAGGGCTCCCTGCATCAGTGACGTCAACAGGAGTTACCTGATCGATAGGCCAGTGCTCCCTGGGATTTTGGATTGTGCCAGGCCCGGTGGATTCATCGTTGCTTCGAGGGACCTTGGCCAGGATCAGCAGGGACAATGATGATTTCACCTGCATAGGGTTGCAGGTAGGTTTGGGGAAATGCAAGACATTTATTGCCCATTTTGCCACTGTGTTTTTACATTATGCACCCACGTCCCATAAATGACTTGGGGTGTTCTGGTGGCTCTTCCCCATAAGGCAGAGAAAGAGAAAAATGGGCAGCCAGATGTCCAAAGTAGAAAGGAGCATATATGGATGCTTTAATTCTCACTGACCATGACATAATATTTTCAAAGAACGAATAAAAATCAATCATGAGGTGGATCAGTAAAAATTTTCCAGATGCCTCTGCTGACGAAATCCATACCACTGAATGTTGGGACTCAGTGGGAGTTAAATTGTACAACCTTTCAACCAAAAGGGACCCCATTGCACTGTGCATCCTCCCCATCTTCTACACCTCCCTTGACCAGCAAGCAGTGTGTTGAAAACTCAATCTGTTGGTCACTCCTAACTCGGGAACTCCCCTCAAACTGGCCTTTCTCGGACCTTCCACGACGGTCCAAGATGGCAATGGCTACGCAGCCTTGGAGCATCATGCCCTGGAGACTCAAGATGGAAGGAGCCTGAATGTGGTCCCTCCATCTTGGCTCCTCCACTTCTTGCTACCACAACCTTGTCTTCCACCCTGAACGAAATTCCAGACTCCACCACCACAACTGCGGGTTATGCCCTGTTGTCAATCATTCCACCTTCACCCTGGGCCATGCCTCCAGAACTCCACCCTGGAAGTCTGCCGTCCTAAATCAACCTTCCTCCCCAACACCTGACAAAATGGCCATGCCCTTTTCTTCACCTTCCAGCAACAATATAACCCCCATTGTCAAAGATACTAAGCCCAACTGTCACACTATTTCTTATTCAAATGTTTCTCCTCCAAGTTATTCTTCCTCCCCAGAAGACAGTTTGGATTCCACAGAGCCACCTCGCCCCTCAACCCTGGAAGATCCCAAGGAAAGGATCCGGAAAGAAGCAGTTAAGGAAGGAAACTGGCAAATAGTCTCAAAACTCCTCATTGCCCTGGTATGTTATGAAAGAAGAGGGCTGAATCCCAGGTATCAGCCATTGGTTTACGGGGAAATCAAGGATCTGTGTGGGGCAGCAAAAGACCATAGGAAGGACTTACCTTGTTGTATTGGACTAATGATGTCCATGTTTATAGCACATGTCTTAACCCCCTATGATTTAAAATATATTATGACATGTTGTTGTCACCTACAGAATACACACTGTGGGAGGGAGAATGGAAATGTTTACTAAATCAATTAATAGCAGACTATGCTAATAATGAGGCAAGGGCGGAATTGACAATCAACCATCTAGCTGGAGAAGGACAACACAGCCTGCTAGATGATACAACAGCAAGTTCCTCAGAGAAGTATTGGATGATATCAAAGAGATGGCTTCGCAAGCTTTAATCCAGGTATTGGATGGTAGCACCCTCAATTTGGAGTACCCTGCGTGGCTGCAGCTAAAGCTTTAGGACAATTACACCATCTTGGGTGCCTGTTAAGTAAGCAAACCAATGCTACCTCCCTCACATTGAGTGGCCTGCTCTCAGACGTAGAGACCATCAGACATGCCACCTTGCAGAACAGCAATAGAGTTTTTACTCTGGGCACATGGGCATGGCTGTGTAGACTCTGAGGGTGTGTGTTGCATGAACCTCTCCAGCCACAGCGAGTCAATCCACAAGAGCATTCAGGTACTGAAGCAAGGGTTCAAGAATCTTCAAGTGGAAAACAAAGACTGGTTCAATAAACTCTTCCAATCCTGAGGACTAAAGGGTTGGATGATGTCTAGCTAAAACAGGACTATTAATTCTCTTAGTGGTTGTTGTTGTTGTATTGTAAATTGTCCCATGTCTGTTTGGATGACTTTAGAAAGTCTTACAAAATTCTTTCAATTCCATCTTTGTTGTAAAACAGAAAGGAGAAAGATACCATACGCAGGATCCTCATGGACTCCTTGGAGGAGAGAATTAGAGGCCAGGATGGCACAAAAACCTCTCAGAGACTGAGTGTGGGAAGGAAACACTTTAAAAGTACCTAAAAGTATTCTTAAATCCATAAAGTACCTTAAAAATCTTGAGTATCTCAAGGCAATAACGAGCCCCACTGAGTGTCACTAATAAGCCCTCAAGGGACTCATTAAAGCAGATAATTGGGGCCAGGATTGTAAAAACCTCTCACAGAGTCTGTATCAAAAGGGAAACACCAAGTACCTTAAAATAACTGAAGTACCTTGAAGCATTAATGAGCCCCACTGAGTGTTGTTACTGACAAAAACCTCTCCAGGGACTAATTAAATCAGATAATTGGAGGTCATGATTGCACAAACCTCTCAGAGACTCCAAGGCAAAAGCCAAACCCAAAGTCTTTTGAAAAACCTGCAGTCTCTGGAAGCATTAAGGAGCCCCCAGGGCCATTCCTGACCAGGGCTCTTCAGGGACTCCTTCCAGCAGATCCTTGAGGCCACTGGGATGTGGGCTAGGGGAGAATGCTGAGGGCAATACAAGGGGCTGACAGTGCCCAGCCTGCCTGGGGATGTGCCAGTAGGCCCCAGTGCCTCAGGACAAGGTGTCTCCTCACAGCCCTTGGTGGCACAGACACTGCTGTGCCCCAGGGCACCAAGATTGGCTTCTCTTTGTCTCCACCTGTCATTACTGCCTCCAGTTCTCTGCTCTGTCTGGGGCTTGGGGACACTTTCTCAGTCGTGTCCCTCAGTGGGACCCATTAAAAGTCCAAGAAACTTTGGAGTTGGATTGTGACTTGGAGTTCTGGAGAGGTTTCTTCAGCTCCCTCTCAGGGACTGATGTTCAGGGCCTGAGCACAAAGCCCCAGAGGCTAATTAAAGTCCTTGTGCTGTGTCTGTGCTGCTGAGCTAGGCTGGGCTCCTGGCACAGAGGCGGCTCCTGGTAACCAAGAAGAGCTTCAAAAGCACATTTCTCTTGATGAGCAGCTCTTCTGCCAGCCCAGCAGGGCTGGGGCACTGCCTGCAGCCACCCCGGACACAGCAGAGAGGCACAGAGAGCTTCAATCAGTCAGGGCTGGGAAGGTGCTGAGAAGTGCCTGGGGCAGAATCACTGCCAGCCCTTGGCACAGGAATCTCTGGCTGCAGGACAATGCAGCTGAAGCTCCTGGAGCCATCTCCTCAAGCTGGAACATCCCAATGGCTACACACTCTGTGAGTACATTCTCTGATTGTCTTTTGTGTAGAGCAGCCAGGGGTGCCCAGGTCTGTCCTGCAGAGCAGGGTCCTGCAGCCCAGGGTGCTGTGCTGGGGCAGGGAGTCTGCTGCCTGCCAGGGACAGCTCTCAGCCAGCCCTGGCAGCTGCTTCCAGCACTGGGGGACAAGATCTGGGTGGGAGGAGAGAGCTGGTAAGGCTTGGAAGTGTTCTCATGGTGTGGGGAGGATGCTGCATTGCTCAGGACAGCTCCCAGCATGGCATTGAACTGCAGAACATTTCCAAGTAGATTATACAGGTAGAATAGCAAGGCAGGGGCTGCATACAAGGGAAAATCCTGCTTTTTTAATCTATTGTTCTGGCTTGCCTTGACGGGAAATTGCCCATAGATATTCTTATCTTAGTTAAGTTCAGATTAAAAAAATTCAGGTATGAATAAACCAGGCAAAGACAGAAATCAGCACAGGGCCCCTCACAGGCAGAAGAGGTGGCACTTTTCCAGCCTCCTCAGGGTTGCTCTGACTCTGCCATCAGAGCCTGCAGAGCCAGAGCTGCCCCTGGGCAGTGCCTGAGCTGGGAGGGGTCTGTAGGGCAGAGCTGAGCCCCAGGGCTGGGCTGGGCTCTGGCAGCACTGGCAGGGCCCTGCCCTGGGCACAGAGAAGCAGCTGCTGGCATGGAGAGCTCCAGGCAGCAGAGCCCTGGGCAGGCAGTGGGGGGAAAGTGCCCTCAAGCTGTGCTGGGATGTTAAAGTCCTCTCCAAACCCAGCTATTCCATGATTTCTTTTTTTACTGAACCCCATGCTAAGGCAGAAGAAATGTCCAACAGCAGCTCCATCAGCCACTTCCTCCTGCTGGCATTAGCAGACACGCGGCAGCTGCAGCTCCTGCACTTCTGCCTCTTGCTGGGCATCTCCCTGGCTGCCCTCCTGGGCAATGGCCTTATCATCAGCGCCGTAGCCTGCGGCCACCACCTGCACACGCCCATGTTCTTCTTCCTGCTCAACCTGGCCCTCAGTGACCTGGGCTCCATCTGCACCACTGTCCCCAAAGCCATGCACAATTCTGTCTGGGACACCAGGAAGATCTCCTACAGAGGATGTGCTGCACAGCTCTTTTTCTTTATGTTTTTCATATCAGCAGAGTTTTATCTTCTGACCATGATGTCCTATGACCGCTACGTGTCCATCTGCAAACCCCTGCACTATGGGACCCTCCTGGGCAGCAGAGCTTGTGCCCCCATGGCAGCAGCTGCCTGGGCCAGTGCGTTTCTCAATGCTCTGCTGCACACAGCCAATACATTTTCCCTGCCCCTGAGCAAAGGCAATGCCTTGGGCCAGTTCTTCTGTGAAATCCCACAGATCCTCAAGCTCTCCTGCTCACACTCGAACCACAGGGAATTTGTGCTCCTTGCGCTTAGTGCCTGTTTAGCACTTACTTGTTTCGTTTTCATTGTTTTCTCCTATGTGCAGATTTTCAGGGCTGTGCTGAGGATCCCCTCTGAGCAGGGACGGCACAAAGCCTTTTCCACCTGCCTCCCTCACCTGGCTGTGGTATCCCTGTTCATCAGCACTGCCATACTTGCTCACCTGAAGCCTCCCTCCATTTCCTCCCCATCCCTGGATCTGGCAGTGTCAGTTCTGTACTCGGTGGTGCCTCCAGCCCTGAACCCCCTCATCTACAGCCTGAGGAACCAGGAGCTCAAGGCTGCAGTGTGGACACTGATGACTGGATGCTTTCGCAAACATTAAACTGCTGGCCAATATCTGCATATCACTTGTAATAATAGTCATCTAATTGTTGGTTTAATTGTGGTGGGTGTTTTTTCCTTTGTATTAGTTTTCTCATATTGTCCACAAAGAAATGCCTTTCTTGTGCCGTTTCTCATTTTGTTTCTCTTTGCCTTCCCTGTGGCCGCAAACTGTGTCAATGAGGGGCTGCAATCTTACTGGCTTTATCTGAACTAAGGGATCTCCCAGCAAAGTTATCTGCAGAGATGCCCTTTTGTTGCCTTCTCTGGAGCTGCAGCAGCAATGTCTGTGTGCAGAGCTGGGGGCAGATCAGTGCTGGCCCAGCAGCTGTGCCAGGCAGCAGCAGCACTTGGTGTTGCCAGTGCTGCTGCTGTGGCCCTGCCCTGCTGCCGTGGTGGCCCTGGTGTGGCTGCAGCGCCTGAGTGCTCTCGGGGCCAGGCACAGCCCTGGGGATGGCAGTGCCGGGGCTGCAGCAGGGACAGGCCATGGGCACTGCTGGGGCAGCGGTGATGCCTCAGGCGAGGGACTGGGGTCTCCAGGCTCCTTGCCCAGGCTCTCTCATAAACAAACCCAGGCCAATGCTCAGCATAGAAAAGCCCTGCGAGCAGCCCCAGGTTCACCCTGGGCAGGCTGGGGGCAAACAGCATGGCTGGGGCTCTGCAAGGGCCCTGGGGCAGATGGGAAGGAGCAGCAGAGCAGGGGCTGACCCATCCCCAGTGCACTGGACAGCCCAGGGCAGCGTGCCAGAGCGTCCTCATGGAGCTGCCAGCAACATCCCTCCTCTGCAGCCTTGGCCTCTCCCCCAGCTCACACAGGTGCCCCATCCTTGCAGGCACAGACACGGCAGCACTGCCTCAGCAGCCCCTGTTTGCATTGCACAGAGCAGGGGGAGCACCCCCATGCTGTTGCTTTGGGGACAGGCATGAACCTGAGGGAGCACAAATATCATAAGCCCCTGGGGCCAACAAGGGCTGGGTACACCAGGGAAACCACTCACCTTTGTTGTGGCTTCTGCAGTCAGCCAGAAAGTTGGTTCTCAGGAGCTGGGATTTTCCTGTCCCACTGCAAATGCTGTTGCTCAGAGCCAGGGCTGCCTGACAGCCACCCCCAAACTGCCCTGAGCATTTCCTTTGCTTCACCTTTGCTTTCTTTACTCTCCCTTGTCCAAATTTCTTCCTCTTGCCTACCCCAGTTCCCTCCCCTGCAAACAGCTCATTCCTGTTTGCCCTTTCCTCTGTGGCCCCACTCCCCATTGCAGTTCCTGGCTTGGCACCATGGGAACGTCCCTGGGGCAGCAGGATCATCCTACAAGTGCTGCAGGAATTGTCTGCAGGCCTATGCAGTGCCTGGTGCTGCTCCCTTGCCAGAGGCACCCCAGGCCAGGGGGGCACATCTGGGCTGTTGTGTCTGGCTCTGGGGCTCCCTGTTCTGGGCAGTGAGGAGGAGCTGCAGAGGCTCTTCAGGACTGACAGGATGGCCTTTGTGGCTTGGAGAAGCAGCTGAGGGACCTGGGCTGCTGGAGCTTCTCAAGAGGACACTCAGGGCTCCTCCTGCAACTGCTCCAAGGGTGGTTCCAGAGAGTCCCAGAATCAGCAAGGTTGGAAAAGTCTTTGGAGATCATCAAGTCCAACCTGTGCCCTGACACTGCCTTGTCTGCCCTGAGCCTTCTCTTCTCCAGGATGAACAACCACATCTCCCTCAGCTGCTCCTCACAGGACTTGTGCTCCAGACCCCTCACCAGCCTTGTTGCCATTCTCTGGACATGCTCCAGCCCCTCCATGTCCTTCCTTAATTGGAGGTCCTGAACTGGACACAGCATTCGAGGTTCTGCCCAACCTATCCTGAGCACTGGGCTCACCATTCCTGATCCAGGCCAGGAGCCATTCTTCTGCCCGGGGGTCTCTCTGGTGGTTCCTGGTGGTCGTGGACCCCAATGTTCCAGTGGGCCTTGGGTGAGCTGGCAGGACACTGAGGCGACTGAACTTCCAGTTCCCCTTCTCACACAATGGGCATTGTGTGGTATCCATAGGCCTGGGGTTTCGGAGTACAAGCTCCAGGTGTCAGCTCACCTGGTGAAGACAATTGATCATTGGATAACATGGTCACAGAGTGGGTTATGTGAGGTCATTGATCAGCCATGACATCACAGATTGCCTCTGTGACATCACAGATCCAACTGTGACATCACAGGGCAGAGGTCTAACATCACAGAGCTGACTATGACATCAGAGACCAGCTGTGTGACATTAGAGAATGAGCTTTGACCTCACAGAGCAGGCTGAGACATCAAGAGGGGCTGTGTGGCATCCCAGCAGGGCCGTGTCAGGTCATTGGGAGCCCCAGCTCCCCCTCACATATTTCTCCCAACAAGTCCAAAGCTGTTCATGCCCAGCAGGGTCCCTGTCCCCCGGGATCCCCCCAGCCCATATGGAGCCACAGCCTCCACCAAAGGATGTTCCACAGGATCCACCCCAGAGCCTGACAGGGGACAAGGGGCCAGGGCTGTGTGACCAGGACATCAAGGACAGGGATTATCCAGGTTAATGTGGCCTGGGTTGGGTTGCCCAGGGCAGGAAAGATGTCTGGCAGCTGGAGCAGGGTCTGGGAAGGATCTCCAAGGTGGGGCTGCAGCCCTTGGGCTGTGAGCAGAGGCTGAGGGAGCTGGATTGTCCAGCCCGGAGCAGGGAAGGCTGAGGGGCTCCTCATCCCAGCCTGGCAGTGTCAGCGAGGAGGGGATGGAGAACACAGAGCCAGGCTCTTCACCAGGGGGCCTGGTGGGAGAAAAAAAGCAATAGGTGGAAGGGGAAAGAGGAGTGATCAGCTAGGACATGAGGAGTTGAAATTAGTCAGGCTGGTTTCAGCATTTCCTCAACATCAAAAGCAGTCTGACCTCCCTTCTCCCATCCGCCACTGACAGCTTTGCAAATCAGGATTTCTTGGAGCTGTTTTGCCCCCATTCCAGGACGAGAATCCTGATACAAGAACTTAATTGTATTTATATCTATCACAGAACCAGCTTTGTCTGAAATTAATTTTAGCGCGGAAATCACTTGTGGATGGTGGACTCATCAGACACTGATGGGACATTGCACATAGCTCAGGGAGCAGTGTGATTGTTATGAAATTTTGTCCTGTTCAACCATGGTCCGTTGGCCATGTAGAGAAACTTTCTGTGCCTCTGAGTCTCACCAGTTCCTGACCCCCAAAGGACACAAACCTGATGAGTTGTGGTTCCCACTCCAGTGGTGGCACCTGGAGCTCCCTCCATACCCGGAGCATAGCTGACTTGTTCCAAAAAGTCCATGGCAAAACGGGACAGGCTGTGGGGATCAGGGGCAGGGCACAGCCAGGGATTTGGGGTGGTTGTGAGCCCAGGGCAGGACCCAGCCCTTGGCCTTGGTGAACCTCATCCAACTGTCCTGGGCCCATGGCTCCAGCCTGTCCAGATCCCTCTGCAGAGCTTCCTGCCCTCCAGCACAGCCACACTCCCACCCAGCTCGAGCTCACCTAGGAATTAATTGAGGATGCCCTTAATGGCCTCATCCAGTCCAGAAATAAAGAGATTGAACCGACCTGGCCCCAATCCTGAGCCCTGAAGACACCCCTGGATGTGACTCCACTCCTCAGCTGCTCTGAGTGCCAGGGCTTGGATGGGGGAAATGGTGGGGAGGGGGTAGGGACAAAGTGTGATTGATTGTCAGCCAAGAAAGGTCTTGATTTTTAGTATCTAATCAGACTGCATTAGAAAGTGCTGGGGGTCAATATAAATTGGATATTGCAGATGTCTGTCTATAATGAGGAGAAGAAAACTTAACTCGACCAAACAATTCTCTCTTCATTGTTTTCAATACAGTATATTCACTTGGAATTCACTTCTGAAATTTGTCTAATTCTTCTGTCTTAACCACAGAAGAATTAAAAGTTGGAATGATTCCCAAGGGCTTGTCTTGTTCAAGTGTTTTGAACAAATGTTTATGAGCCTTTTCCAGTGAATTCCTGAACTGAAGAGCTCAAGAAAGAAGAGGCCTCTGGAGGAGTAAAATTCATCAGCAACCCCCAAGTGGCTGAGGATCCATCACCATCAGATCAGCAATGAACAGAAATAGGCACAGCTTTGTTGCTGCCCCAGCTTTGGTATGGGCCCTGGGCTTGGAGCAGGAGCAGCTCTTGAGGGCCCCAAGGCCCTCAAGAGCTCTTGTGCTGCCCTGGGCAGATGGGATGGCAGCAGAGGCTGCAGAGCTCTCAGCACCTCAGGCAGAGGGGAGCAGGACAACCAGGGAGCTTCCTTTGGCCTTGGCCAAGCACCTTCCCCACTGGCTGGGGCTGAGTCCTGTGGCAGCTGCAGCTGCTGCTGTGCCCTTGCCAGGGGCTGAGGCTGTGGGGCCAGTGCCCAGAGCAGCCTGGCCTGAGCAGAGCTGTGGGGCCAGAGCTGGCTGGGCTGGGCTGGGCTGGGCTGGGCTGGGCTGGGGAGAGGCCCTTGGTGCTGCCCAGAGCTCAGGGCAGCTGGCAGAGCTTGCAGGGAGCTGGGCTGGGCTCAGAGAGCCTGGCCCAGAAACCATCAATGTCCATCTCAGCCTGGCTGAGAGTGCAGGGGCAGGACTCAGGCCAGGCCTTGTGGGGCAGGGCCAGTGCCTGTGCAAAGCATTGCAAACAGGCAAGTGGCCCAGAGAGGAGGCTGCTCTGTGCCCTTGGTGGCACAGACAGAGCAGGGAGGGGGCCCAGGACATTTGTCAGCACCAGCCTCTGTGCCCAGCCCTTGGCAACCCTGGCTGCTGAGCCCAGCTTTGGCCTGGGCTGAGTTTGGCTGTGGCCCAGCTCCATCCTCCTGCGGGATTCAGGGCCTGTTCCTGTCCATGGCCAGCCCTGGCTGCCTCTCTGCTGGCCCAGAGGCCGGCAGAGCCCGGGGCAGGGCTGTCTGTGCAGGCCCACAGGTGCCCCAGGCTCTGCAGGAGCTGGCAGAGGCTGCCCAGCAGCGAGGCCATGGGGCACAGAGCCCCAAGGCTGCTGTGGGCACCACGGCACAGGGGCTGTTCCCAGCCGCAATGCTCCTGGCCTGGGCTGGGCCTGCACAGGGGCTGGGCCACCATGGCTGGGCCAGCACAGGGCCACAAAGGGGCCACGCAGCCGCTGCCAGGGCTGACAGCAAGGCCAGGCACACACAAGCAATCGCTGAGCATGGCCTGTGCTGGCCAGGCCTGACTGGGCCAAAGGCAGAGCTCAGCTGCCCTTGGGGGCTGCAGGAACAGTCCCAAGCCCAAAGAGCCTCCATGGCTGTGCTGGAGACCAAGGCTGCAGCAGGGAAATGCAGGGCTGCTGTGGGATGGGGAGGGCATTTAATTCCAGCACACACCTCAGCTCTCTGATGATCCTGGCACCATGCTGGGCCCTGTTTCAGCCTGGAGCAGAGCAGATGTTGATGGGACAGCAGCCCATTGAGACTGTCAGGATGGATGGGACAGGATGGGATGGGACGGAGCCCTGCGGGGCTGGTTTTTTTTTTGTTACAGTTTAGATCCCATCTATTGGATCTTAAAGGTGAAATCTTAAGTTTAAAAGCAAAGTTTTAAAATTGATATATATGTGAGGATTTTGCCAAAATTAGCTCATGAAAAAGAGAGCAAAATCAAATTATATGCTGGTGTTGGTGGGTTTTAATTACTTCTTGTCGTGCAGATTTGCCTGTCAAACAACCATAACCAAATGTTTGGTTGACCTTAGCTAAGGCAGCAGGCTCGGATACCATATGTTTGTCTCATTTGGAACCAGAAAGGCCTTTCTCAACCTGTCTGGTTGGTGTGCCAGTAAAAGATTTGCCTTTGAACAAAAAACAATCCAATGGTGAGCCTGGTGAAACTGACAATAGGAACAATCCTGTATTGAATTGGAAAGTTTGGGCCAAAGAAGTATCTGAACCCCAAGAATTAGAAATCCTTGGTTCTTTAACAATAGATTTTAGCCTTACATTTATAGCTAATGATTAGCAAGAACATGATCCTCCAAAGTACAATGTTACTCCCCATTATTTTGCACACAGAAACTTAAGTTTTTGGTGTAATTATTCAAACAGTTGGGATGTGCTTTCTGAGGCTGACCAATATCCACGACAATCGCCCAAGGGATATTGTTCATTTGTGGAGATTGGGCTTGACAAAGCAATCCATCACACCTTGAAGGCGGCCCATGTAGCATTGGAATACTCCCTGTGATAGCACCTAGTGCCAAGGCAGTCTTTAAGAACAAACTAAGGGGAACAAGATCTGCTCGTCATTATGATGAAAACTGTAAGAGTGATTTCATGCCTTGGAAGGCTACAAAAAGAGTTTCAGCAGGTTTGTTTTTACCCCAACTGGCTTCAGCAATGGCATTGAAACAATTAGATCGGGTTGAATGTTGGCTGAGAAAACAAACTAATGCCACATCCACTGCAATCAGTGATATGTTGACTGATGTTAATAGTGTTAGACCTGCTACCCTTCAAAGTAGAGCAGCAATTGATTTTCTTTTACTGGCCCAAGGACATAGTTGTGAGGAATTTGAAGGACTGTGTTGTATGAACCTGTCTGATCATTCTGAATCTATCCACAAAAGCATACAAAAGCTGAAAGATTTGACAGCTTCAATTAAGGAAGATGGTGGGTCCTGGTTAGATGATCTGTTCCAAGAATGGAGCTTTGCACCTTGGCTAAGGGAACTTTGTAGAATAGGTCTCTATATGTATTGGGGGTTTTGGTAGTGATAGTAGTACCTTGCATACGTCAATGTGTGCGACAAATGATGGACAAAACTATCAAAGAAGTTTTTATCACACAAGAGAGAGAGAGGTAGGAAAAGGATTCACAGAGAGTTCTCGATATCTCACAGAGATGGTGGGTGAAGGTATAGACATGGAGGAAGGTTTCGAATTAAGGCCTTGGAATCGACAAGACTTTTTCAAACAATGACTTGTAACTATTGTCAGGCATAATTTATGCCCTTTGAACTGAGTGGACTTCCAATGCATTAAAATTGCTATGTTGTAATATAGCAATGCTTAGTGCAAGCGAGAAAAAGCTTTAAATAGGTAATAAGCAGAAGTATTATAGTAAGGCTATGAAACACAAGTAATAAACGACATAATTGTGAAGGTTTCTTTTTAAGGTGAAGAGAGAGGGGGAATTGTGGGAATCCACAAAATTAGAGAGTTTTGGGGAAAGCATCAAAAGGAAGACCCCAGAGGCAGTAGAACTGTGATTAGAGCTAAGCAGCAGTCATGAGATAGGTCAGCAGACAAATTATTTAAACTGTAGAAAATCAAGGACAAATAGAACACTGATCTGTGTATTAACGCTTGTCTAGAATAACACTCTAAAAAGCAAGGGTAGAAACTCTTTCCCTCCCTGATGGGCTGCGGGCTGGCAACTGCTTCTCTGAAGATGTGCAGCTGCTCCTCTCTGGAGAGGCCATGGAAGGGCTTTATTGGTCTACGGGAACCAGAGGAACATTGAGCTCAGGCTGGCATTTAAGCTTCATGGGAACAAGCGGAATGAAGAGCTCACAGTGGAGATTAAATTTGCCTGTGCCTGGCTCCTCCGATTAAACCCCAAGAAGTCCAGATGATGCAAACAACTTCTCCCAAGCAGCTAGGAAAACTTTGAGTCCTGAGCACCTGCACTTAGCCTGGAAGGGCCTGGAGGCAGCTCTAAGTCCTCAGGTGAGGCAGCACTGAGGTCCTGGTATGAGAGCGCTGTGTAGCAGTGAGGGAAGGAAAAGGGAAGCAAAGGGAAGGCTGGGTCACTATTGGTCTTTGAGTGTGCTTCGCTTGGCAGTAACTGTACCATCAGGGAAAACAAAAGCTCTCTGAATTTTTAAAACTGAAAATCATGGACAAAGCCTCTCTAACTAGTCAAAGTTAGAAAGTGGTATGTTCATCATGCCGGCAGGCAGCACAGGGGAGGGTCATTCCCAAAATGCGTGACCGCTGACCGGGCTCGGCTCGGCTTGGCACAGCACAGCAGGATCCAGCAGGACAGGGAAGGGCAAGGCAGGCAGGGAAGGGCAGGGCAGGGCACTGGGAGCAGTGACAGGCTCTGTCTCCACGCTGCATCCCGTGCCTGGGTAGCCATCAGGGACAGAGAGGAAGGACATTGCTCTGTCTTGGCTGAGGAAAGGGTGGAAAGGGAGAGATAGAAAACATTCATTTGGACTCCTTTTCAGCAGACCAGCTGTTTTTATCTCACCATGTCTGCCTGTCTTTGGCAGAGTTGGCACATTTCTCATGATTTGGAGTCAGCTACAGCAGCAGGAAGGGGCAGCAATTTTGTCAGCATTGATATCAGTGCCCCATCGACAGATGTTGCTTTCTTCAAGAGATTTCTGGCCTAGAGTTGTAGGAAAGTCACACTGGTGTCTTCCCAAACGGTATTGCCATTTTATTTTCACAGGAATCACCTCTTCTTTTTCTTCCCCCCCAATCTGGGGAGAGCTCCAATGCAAATGCCTCCTGCAGCCAACTCTTGTCACTGTGAACTGACAAAGGAGATCTTGCAGTGGAGAGACCCTCCCTAGAGCTGCTGTGGAGAGCTGAAGGGGGAAGTTTGGTCCCTTGGTCTTGAAGTCTTGTTGGGGAGCTGCTTGTGCTCGGGGGGACGGACACCAGTGGTGTTTATCCAAGCCTTGCAGGATCATTCCTTAACTTCCTGACACACCACAGGGACTTTGGGATTGTCATATTGGCAAACAAATTTCAGTCTGGGCACTTTTTGAAATGCTTCAATTATTCCTTTTTTGCTTTTCTGCAGAAATATTTTCATCATCTACTCCTTCCAGAGAATCTTTTCCTACTTTTTGGGGAATTCCTTTTGCTGCCCTCCCAGATCAGGCCAATTCTCAGGGCTCCTTCCCAAAGTGAGGTGCAGCCCATGGCCTCCACTCTCCAGTTGGAACAGAAGGAAGCACAGAGTTTTCTGTTGTGGGAGAGGAGCTTCTCTTTCCTGCCTGCTTTCCCTTTGGGACAGGTTGGTGTGTGCTCATTTGGTAAAGGCAGGTTTAAACTCTGAAGCAGTTGTGTTTCAAACGGCTCCCTTCTCCAGCTCTTCTGTGGGTATCCTTGGACAAAAGGCCTCTTGGTGGGAGCTCTCTGTGGCAGGTTAAGGAAGGAGGTTTATATTTCAGGGCTGTGACTGCCGAATGCAGCTGTTTTCCGGAGGTGTCCAGAGCTGGGAGTGGCTCTTTTTCTCACCTGCCTGCAGAAAAGGAAGTTGCAAAGTGGGAATTTCATTTGTGCAGATGGCCATCAGGGGTATTTGCCAAGAGATGGGCTGGCAGAGAGGCAGGTCTCATGCTAAACTGGCTGTGTGTTTGTTTTGATGGTGGAGAGGGTCAGAGATGCAGACACAGACACCAGCTGAGGGAACAGTGTAATTTACTGTAATGCAAAAGTGCAAAAAAGAGTCAGGAAAGGATAAGCTAAGCAATGCACCTCAGCTTTATTGCAAAAGGGTGCGTCTGGTGATTAAGGAAGATCCATCACCAGGTACCCCAATGGTTTCCCCTTCATGCAGAGCTGCACATCAGCTGGGGGAAGCTGTCCCAGCCAAGCCCTGCAGAGCCACAGCCGGGAACCGGGAAATCCTGTGGTGCCTCCACCTTTGGCGGCCACGAGGCTCCCGAGTGCGCTGTGAGAGTAGCCCGGCTCTGACAGTGCTGGACGAGCAATTTGCCAGAGCTTCTGCTGGGGGCACAGCTGGTGTCATTCTCCTCTTGGTTTTCTCCCCGAGCCTGCCCAGGGCTCAAGGAGGAGCCAAGGCCAGGTGTGGCCCTGTCCATTTTCCTCATGCAGAAAGGTGAAGACGTGTTTCACCAGTGAATGGATGCAATAATCCTTTTGATAATGACACTTGGTTAAGGAGCAGGTACATAGAACATTGGGTTGGGAAGGTGATCTAGAGGGCAGCTTTGGCTCAGGTCCTGTTGTTGAGGCTTCAGTCAGGGTCTGTTGTTCAGGCCTTAGTCCTTCAGTATTTTGTGGTGCAAATCACACCTGTGCAGAGCTGCAAACAAACAAGTCTGTCCTTAGCACATTTGAGACAGGAACAGGATTAGCCCTGCAAGGCCAGGCTGGGGCCAAGAGCAGAAGGCCAACACCCTGCTTTGCCCACAGGCAGCCCTGCAGAGCCAGCAGCCCCTCCTGCCCAGGGGCTGAGGTGGCCGAAGCTGCCTCCCCGCTGTGCAGCTCTGCAAAGCCCGCAGGGCGCAGGGTCCTGGGCAGCCAGGGCAGCCCGGCTGCCTTGGGGCACAAGGAGTGGCCCAGAGAGAAGCTGCTGCCCTTTGCTTTGGAACTGTTCCTCAGAGTCTTGTCATTACTCCACAGTGTCTGATGTGTTTTCCTTTCTTCTCCCAAATTTAACACAGCTTTTTGAGAAAATTGACTGATGTAGCTGCTGGTGCTGGTGGTGGTGCTTTTTTGTCTGCAGGTAAGGGCAGGTGATTTGAATCAAGGACAGAGTCCATTGTTTACACCCCAGATTTGCCAAGTCAAGAAAACCATTCACAACTGGGCTACCACTGCTGAGCAGTTTTCCTAGGTTTTGGAAAGCTACCACCTTAAGAAACCCAACAGATTTTCCTCCAGGAGGATACCAGCAGTAGCATGATGCCAATGTTTTCCACCCCTTTTCTGTGTCTTTTTTAGAGTTCCTCAGTGCCCAGCAGGAATGAAATTACCTGTGATATTGTGATTTGAGATCTCTGTGTTGTTCGTTGCCACATGAGTGTTCATGACAAGCTGGACACCCCACTTGTGGCTCTGTTGAGTTAAATTCATCCTAATTCTGTGCAAACAGCAGCCCCAAGATGCTGAGAAAAGCAAGCACAGTGGGTGGGTGTGCATGCACACATCCGGGGTCTGACTGCTAAGTGGGCAGAAGGTTTTGCACTGTTGTAAATCTTCATACTCCCAAGCTGGAGGAATTTATCAAGTCTATATGAATTGAAAAGATATAAATCAATATGAAATAAAAAAAATTCAAAACGTATGAAATAATTCATAATTATTTCTCATATACGCCATTTACACCTATATACTAGTGCCGGCCAGGGGTCTCTGTACAAATCACGAACAGGACGGGGCTGCTGAGGAACTGCCTCGAGCTGTTTGTTTTCCAGCATCAGTCTCATTGCATGGTTATGACAATGGGAAGATGCCAGTAGCTCACATCCCTGGCAGCAGATAAAGAACTTAATGTTATAACTTACTTTAAGTAAGTTTTTTGACCAATCACACAAAGCAGAAGCATATTGACAGTAGTTCTATCCAACCACTATAAGCACTTGTACCTTTGGGTAAAACAATGCTTGCTTATTTTGAATACAATATCTGCTTGTAAACCTTAAAAGGCAATGCACAGAGCTCCATTATTAAGCTTAGAAGTTCTAACATCTTGCTAGAGATACTTTTTGGTAGCTTAGGGAGTTATTCTAGCCAAGCGTTAATACACAGACCATTGTTCTATTTGCCCTTACTTTTCTACTTCTTATATAACTTTTCTGCTGACAAGTCTTATGGCTGCTGCTTAGCTCTAATTGCAGTTCTGCTGTCTCTGGGGCCTGCCTTTTGCAGCTTTCCCAAACCCCTTTGATTTGAAGGATTCCCACAATTCCCCCTCTTGGTAGAAGTAAAAAGAAACCTTTATAACCGTGTTGTTTATTAACTACCTTGCATTTCATAGCTTTACTAGAGTATACCTGCTTATTACTTGCTTAAAGCATCCTTTTTGCTCGCATTAAGCCTTGCTATATTCCAACACAGCAATTTTAATGCTGTGAAAGTCCAGTCAGTGCAAAGGGCATAAGTCATGTCTGACAGCAATCACAAGTCATTGTTCCAAACAAGTCTTGTCTGTTCCAAGGTCTTAATTCAAAACATTCCTCCATGTCTATACCTTCATCCATCATCTTGTGAGATTTCAAGAACACTCTGTGAATCCATTTCCTACCTCTCTCTCTTGTGTGATTAAAACTTCTTTGATAGTTTTGTCCATCATTTATCACACAGACCGACGTATGCAAGGTATTACTACTAGTATCATTACCAAAACACCCAATACATATAGAGACCCATTCTACAAAGTTCCTATAGCCGAGGTTCAAAGCTTCATTCTTGGAACAAATCATCTAACCATGACCCACCATCTTCTTTAATTGGAGCTGTCAAATCTTTCAGATTTTATACGCCTTTGTGGATGGATTCAGCATGATCTGACAGGTTCATGCAACACAATCCTTCAAATTCCTCACAACAATGCCCATGTGCCTGTAAAAGAAAATCATTTGCTGCTCTGTTCTGTAAGGTTGCATGTCTGACAGAACTAACATCAGTCATCATGTCACTAATTGCAATGGAAGTAGCACGATCTTCTTTCTCAAGCCAACACCCCAATCGGTATAATGGTTTCAATGCTCTGAACAAGTGCTAAAAGATTTGCTTGAGAACTGAAATAGATGGGGAAGCTTTTGCCAAAAAGAAACTGAACGGGAACATGGAGCTCGATCAAATTATATACTGGCACTTGTTGGTTTTGCTTGCTTGCTTTTGCATGCATATATGCATGTAGATCAACCAAAAATGAATGTTTACCTTGCTTTAGCCAAGTCAGCAGTCTCAGACACCATATGTTTGACCAATTTGAGCCCAGACAAATCCTTTGCCACCCGTTTGGTCAGTGTGCCTGTGCCAGCCAAGGAGTAACCAATACCCAATCATGACATATATTGGTGTGAGGCTGCCAACGAGACCAGTTCCATAACCAGCTGACATCACTGGGCCCCTGATCTTCTTAAAGAACCTTGTGATCCTCAAGAATTGGAATTCTTGGTTCATTGGTGATGGAATTTTGTGCTGAGTTTCAGTACCAGGGAGATCCACAGTTAAATGTTACTCCCCATCATCCTGAGGACAGATACTCAAGTTTGTGGTGCAATTGTACTACCCCAGTTCCCCCTAAGGGTGAAACTGCTGATAATGGACATCACGCTTTTGCTGAAAGAGCTCTATGATACAAACCATTTTCACAGTCCAAAAATCAACATCAAACTCAAGATTTGTGGTTTCACAGGTTGAACAGGGAACGTCTGGCACGAACCGTAGCTTCTCCATGTGGCTCAGGTCTGCGTGCTCATTTCCCTGCTGGTGGAATTGTCAGTGTGCTCTTGTGTATGAGACAGTTTCACATCCTTCGCGGGGACCCACTTCAGTCCAGCACCTGTGCAAATATAAGCATACCCTTTGCCCCAAGTGATTAGTGGAAATGGTCATTCAATTTGTCCTAACTCAAAATTCCTAATCAAAATGGAAGGATTTTCTTTCAGTTTTTCCTGTGTGCTGTTTGAAAAGTGCCTAAAAATTGGAGGATTAGGTCCTGCAAATGCGCTATTCAAAACATAAAGACATATAAAGCTTTGCTCAGCCTCATCTGGGGTGTTGCTTGGGCCACTCCTCCTTTTGTTGATCTAGAATGGCTTTTAGAGTGTGGTGCATCCTTTCAACAATTGCCTGACCTGTGTGGGAATAGGGAATTCCAAAATGTGGTGAATACCCCAGTCCATCAAAAATGTGACCAATTTTTGAGCTGTGTATGTGGGGCCATTTGTCAGTTTTCACCTCGTGGGGGATCAGTTTGGCGAGCTCTGGGCCCAGTGACACTGACAAGGACAAAAGCAAAAGATGAGAGGCGCTCTCTCTTCCCAGGACCAAAGTCCCACAGCTTTAATGGAGAACAGCTCCAGGAGAGAAAGGGAGTGTCCAGGAGAGGAAACGATGTCCAGGGGAGGAAAGAGAGTGTCCACCTCGTGGCAGGAGATTTTAAACCCTGGGGGAAGGGGGCAGTAGAAAGGAACTACCATAGTTTAACATAATAAATCACCACACTGTAGTTTTCTGCATAAATTGCTGCTCATGTTGCAAACAAAATCCTAAAATCTCCCCAAACACAACTGTGCAGTCCCAAATGACTACAATGTGGGAGAAAAACCACTCAACCCCCCTGTATACCCAAGCACCAGATGCACCAGGGAGTACCAAACCCTGCAATTAGAAAGTCCACACACAAGCTCACCGGGAAAGGAATATCTCTTTATGAGGGAACAGAGTGCTCACTTTTCTCAACACAACACACACCATCCACCACATCATCTTCCTCAAACATTCACACACTGAAAACACAGCCACAATTACAACACACAGGAAAAATAGCAGCAATAAAACAGGATTTGCTCAATTCACCCCCAGAATTGCTAGCAGGCCCTTATTGACACAGCAAATCCTTTCTGCCAGCAGCCAGACCCAAACCCAAACTGCACAGGGGTACGTTGTGCACAGGACATCTCTGTGTGACTTGTGAACAGCCCTTCCCCTGCATACGCCTTACGGGTTACTTTATACAGAGTTAAACATTCCTTTCTCCACAGTGCCAGCAGTCTTGTCTGTCCCCCACGAGGAGGAGCCAAGAGCGGAGGTGCCTCCAGGAAAGGAATGTCCTGGCAGCGCCCAGAGATTTCCAGAGCCCGGATGTTCTCGCTGGAGCAGAGAAGTGTTCCTGCCGTGGTCACCAAATGAGGTGTGGAATACAACTCACCACAGTTAAAGGTAGAAGGTGGTGTGTTTATTACAGCCAGGCACAGGAGGAGTTGTCTCCTAAAGACATGTGTGAAGAAGCACTGTCTCTCTACTGATCTAAAAAAATCTTACATATTCATATAATTCCCAAAACAACTAATACATATTCATTAGGTAACCCCACCTACCCCCTTTGTATTCAAATGTATTATAACTGAGTCCAAAGTTCCTTCACATTTGCGGATTCTTTCCCATCACATGGGTGGGTGGGTTTTAAAGTGGGGAATGGTCTCCTTCTGATGAAGGCCAAGACGTCTTGCTCAATTTGATCTCTTTACTTATGACCTGTTGGCAGGCTTTCACACCCCTTGGCTATAGCTGAAGTTTCGGGGCCCAGGTGCAGGCTACGGTCCTCTTCTTTGTCACAAAGAAATCCGCATCCCATCCTGCTTCTTTAAACATAGTAAAGACAGGCAAGTGATATATTACCCTAGCCTTAACTACCTTATCTGCTAAAAATTAACTATCCCCTATTATTTCTACTCTTCTTGCTATACTCTTTCCCCCTAACTAAATCTTGCTAAAATTTTAACTCTTCCAGTTCTTTTAAATCCTGGATTCATTGGCCTCATCTCACACGCCAGGCATGTGTGAGCCAATGCTGTAACTGGGAAATTCCACTCCTGAGCAGGAGATACCAGGCCTGGTTCTGAGCTGGAAGGGTGAGAAGAATGAGATGCACAGTGTTTCGATCCAGGGGATGTCCTCAGAGTGCATTGCCTACCTGCCCCTGCTGCTGAGCACCACACTCCACCTCCTTCTCCTGCTCAGCAAATTTTTAGGAATCCAGGGGTTGGTATGTATTATTTGCTACTGCAACAAATAGAATGAATTTGCTTTGCAAGCCCAGTTTTGTCCTGGGTTATTTTGTGCATGGGTCTGTCTCCTCCTGATCCTCTGTCAAAGACTGGCAGGGACCTACAGGACACTCCTATTCTCTTGTGAGTAAATTCGGAGAAGTGATTTAAGTGTCAATAAGTATCAATCAGTAAATCAAATAATTTGGGGGAATGTGATGATGGTCACAAGGGTTGCAGGATGAAGAGAGAGGCGAGAATGTTGACCTCATGTTCAGAAGGCTTGATTTATTATTTTATGATATATATTACACTATAACTATACTAAAAGAAATAGAAGGAAAAGTTGTCAGAAGGCTAGCTAAGCTAAGAATATAAAAGGAATGAATACCAAAGGTCTGTCTCCTGGCAGAGAGCAAGACCCAGCTCTGCCATGAGTGGTCAGTAAATCCAAACATCCACAGGAGACCAATCATGCATCCACCTGTTACATTCCACAGCAGTAGATAACCATTGTTTACACTTTGTTGCTGAAACTTCTCAGCTTCAGCAGGAAAAATCCTAATGAATGGATTTTAATGAAAAGATGTCTGTGATAGGGGAATATTTAGCCTGTGAGTTTCAGCAAAGTATTGAATATGTCTTAGATCGATGGACACAAACTAGTAAGTGAGATTGCTGGGTGTGCACGTATTAGGGAAGTGATTCCCCACACACCCAGTGCTGAGATCAAGGACTGCCTCTCTTCTAACCCTGAGCTGGCAGCAGGAATTGGGCCCTGCTTGGTAGCGTTCATTTTGAAGACTTCTGTTGAGCAGGTAAGAATGGACAAAATGAAATCTTTTCCAGCTGTTTCCCTTTGGTTTACCTGTTTGAGGGTTAAAATTGTGTGCTGCAGGTGTGCTGGGTGTGTGCAGAGCAGTGCAGCCCCAGAAACCCCTTGGCTTGCCCACAGGTTGTCATGCCTTGTTGCCAGGTGTGCCCAGCTGTGGCAGGAGAAGGAGCCCGCAGCGCAGTGGGCACCGTGCCCTGCCCAGCCGGGGCTCTCTGGTACAGAGCAGCAGCAGCGCCAGCACCGTTCAACCCCCTCCTGCCTTGGCTTCCCCTGGCACACAGAAGCCTCTGGAAATCAGCACCGCCAGTGGCGTTCCCAGCTTGGAGCAGCTGCTGCTGGCGGGCAGATGCTGCCAGTTCAACTCCTGCCAAAGGGGAAGAGAGGCAGAGATGTACACGCACCAGAGCCCTGGGCATGTCCAATAAAGGTGCAAATATGTGGGGAAATTTGTTAGGAAGCATTTCAGCTGTGATGTCAACAGTGGCTTCTCTCCTGGCTTTGTGTGTTCTAGACGAGTAATGAAATGGTTGGCTCTGACAATTAAGAAGCAGATGTTATGTGGATGTTCAAATGTGTAGTGATGGTATTGTAATATATCCTCCCATAGTCCTCTTTCCCGTCCCCCTTGTAATAGCCTTGGTAGTCAGGGCATTTGGGGAGGGCTGGCTTGTGACCAGCAGGCAGGGTGTAACAACACCTGACCTCCAGTCAGCATGCAAGAAAGTAATCTCCACCAATGGACAGCAGAGAAAGAGTTGACTGACAAAACTTTTAGAGGAGCTAAGGGTATAAAAGCCAGAGCATCATTTTTGTAGATGAGCACATGGCTGCTAGTCACAGAGACTCCCAATGCTGCAACTTTTCCTTATTCAGTCCTTTGTTAAGGTTTACTAAACCTTTAAAATGTTAAAAGTGAGAGTCACTTCTCACATGTGCAATGCTGTGGGCCATTGTCTTGTTCTGGTTTCCTTTGCTTGGGTCCCATCTGAGTGCTCAGCTGGGGTACAGGCTGTAGGTGCTTGTGGCACTCCTGGAGTTCCTCTTAGATCCCTGAACAGGGTTTGGCCCATGAGGGGGTTTTGCACTGCTTTGTGACACAGAAAAACTTCCCAGGCTCTTTTGTGTTTGCTGTAGGGAAGGTTGGTTATTGCTTTGCATAAACTCACAGACCAACATGGAGCGTTTGCTTTGTGATGTCAGGGCATGGTTGCCACCTTGTCGTAGTGACATCAGAAGGTTGCCTTGGTGCACAGAAGGCCTGAGTGTCAGAGCAGCCCTAGGCCTTGCTCAGTTGAGGAGAACTTTTCTGGTTGGTGTATTTGTCAGTGGGTAGCTGCCCACTGACAAGAGCCTTGTTTCTTCTATTTACCTAACTTTCAAAAATGACAATATTTCACCATCTGGCCACAGCAGCTTTTGCTGCTTATGGCATTTCTTTTTCCGCGTATTACGTTACACACTTTGCACGTAAGTAGAGTTTTCCATTCTACTTAGGTTAGGGTGTATCCTTACCTGGCTTTTGTATGTCTTCCTGCTCTTTCTTGGGGGCTGAGTTTCTGATTTTGAAAGAGAAAGAGCATTAGGATGCCAGTGGTTTGGTAAAGCTCCTGTCAAGAGGTTCAGCTAAAAGGCGGTGTCTGTAGCCACAGGGGCAGCATTTGCAAGGGAACCTGCTGGGCTTCCATTCCCTCCACGGGAGAGTCTGTGGCAGCAGAGTCTGTCATTTCCTCAGTTTGCTGGGACAAGCAGGACAACTTCAAAAATGCAGCCTGGGAGGCCTTCTCAGAAGGCCTTCTAAGGACTTTGTAGTTCTCCCCAGAACTCAGGGAAAGCTTCTTTTGTTCCAAATTTTGTAATGAAAGGATTTGACTGTCTATTTTGACCCTTGACTGAGTGCTAAAAGAGTGATTCCCTTTGCAGTGAAGTGCAAGTGCCAAAGCAGTGAGTGTCTGCTCCTGCGGCCTGGAGCTGCTGCTGTGCTGTTTCACAATAGAACTGCCACAGCTCAGGGGGATTTGGGGCAAGCTTTTCTGGGTGACTGTTTTCAGCAACTTAATGGGAATTACTGCATGCAACTTCTTTTTTGAAAAAAGTACCTGAAAGAAAAGAGAACAATAGCTGCTTTATCTGCTGGACAGAACAGAAGCATTGAGTGTTGAAGAACAATTTGCATTTTCTTGATCATGTTTGTATTCATTTACTGGCTAAACTGGCCAAAGTGTAGGCACAACCAAGATTATTGTCCTGATCTCTTGCTGGCTGTGTGAAGGAACTATGTCATGTGGAGGGATGTTGATAAAGAAAAATGCTCTCTGTTTGGGTTGACTTCTTCTCTTCTGTGGGATTCAGCAGCCCAGGCAGTTTTCTCACAGCACTTGTTCATTTTCCGTTGCCCACTACAGGTCACCTGAAGCGTGTGTTCAGAGGTGCTGATCCTGAGGTGAGTGACAAAGGAACATTTCATGTTCCTGGTGCTTAAGAATTGTAGAGCAAGCTGTGAGCTTGGCCTGTGGCAGTAGAGTGTAGAGGGCCAGCTGGGCAGGCTGAAAGAAAATCCATTTCCATGTCTGCAGCAGCAATAACAAAGGCATCGCTGGCTATTTCCCAATTTTCCATTTCAGAACTTTCAAGGAATGAAAAGCTCATTTTGCAGAGAGAATGTTGCTTCTTGATAGTAGCCAGGGTGAAATGTCTAATTCAGAACGATTAGCAATTCTGTTGAATTAGCCCATTTAAATTTAGTGTCAGTGACTTAGAATCCCATTGTTATCAAAGTTTCTGATTTGTCCTTAGCAGAGCTGGTTGTAGAAATAGAGCTGAATAGCATAAAGTGCTGAATAGAAATAAGGTTATAAATTATAGGTAACTTTGTGTCCCTCACACTGCTGTCTGTCCACAGATCACAGAACCAACAGCAGTCTCTCCCCTGGCTCCCTCTGCTCATGGAGAGGAGGCCGAAGAGGAGGCAAATGGGGTGGATGAGCGCCAGCCTCCATCAGTGCTCACACCACAGCCTGAACATTCTGAGCCAGTAAGTGCCAGCTGTGTGTGCTGCTGTCTTTAGTGCAGGGCAGAGCTGCAAGTTTCTGACCAGCCAGCACTTTACTGTTGCTGGCTGAGGATGCTGAGTGCTGGAGTCCTGCCAGGACCGAGTGATTGCCCCCAGCCTGTGAGAGATGGACAATGGGCTTTGGTCTGTCATGTTTAGGCACCAGCTTCCTGGCATTTTGATAGAGGCCAGCCTGAAGCATGAAGGCTCCCTGTTCCCAGAGGAGGGAGCATGTCAAAGACACTGTGCTCAGCCTTGTTGGATACACAGGGGACACTGTGGCATGGAGAGACCTGTCCCCCTGCACAGACTGGCCAAGTAGCTGCAGGCACAAAAAAAATGTTGATCTGACCATACAAGTTCTTTCTGGTGCTTTGTCTTCACAAACTTCTTGGGTGTGTTTACTTAGGACTATTTAAGAGACACACTGGGGATGTAGAGTTGCTGCTTGAAGTCAGGGAATTTGTTGCCTTTGTTACCAGGTTGCTCTTTTGCCTCTTCAGGCAGAGCAGCCAGTAGCAGAGCAGATAGGTGCTCTGAGTCTGCCTGTTTCTTGGTCTTTGATAAGCTGCAAGGAGATGACTGTGTTGTCCATGAAGCTGTGGGGGGGCATTCTTGTCAGGCGTGGCAAAAGAAACAAAGGGAGTAGTTCTGAACCCTTCTTCTGAGGCAAAAACCAGACACTGCATGTGTCTGTCGATACCTTCTATTGTGTAGTCTGCTTTGAAAACCGCATTTGAAAACTGCATTGGAGCCTAGAGTGGGAGCAAAGCTGCAAGTCCTTGACTGCTGTCTTGTAATGCTAAACCCAGGATGTACACCTTGCAATGATGCCTGCAGTATCTGAAGTGTAATGGGCACCTTTGTGGCTGGGGAGCTGTGTGGGCCTAAAGGACGCAGGGCTGGCGGCCGTGAGCAGCTGAAGATGAGGCAGCGTGGGGCCAGGGGGCCCAGAAGGCCAAGGGCATGGTGGCTGTGCCAGCAGCAGTGGGGCAGCAGGAGCAGGGCAGGGAGCGTGGCCCTGTGCTGGGCAGCGCTGCGGCCACAGCTGGAGTGCTGTGTGCAGCTGTGAGCCCTGGGAAGCAGAAAGTAATGGAGGGGCTGCAGCGTGGGCACAGAGGGACAGGGGAGCTGGGCAAGGGGTGCAGCACAAGGCCAGGGAGGAGGCGCTGAGGGAGCTTTAGCCTGGACAATGGGGGCTCATGAGGGACCTTCAGGCAGATTTCCATAGATCCCTGCCTTGGATCCGTAGAGCCAATGCTCAGCACAAGGGCTGTTTCCCTGCCAAACATCCCTTCACTGCATCCAAGTGCTTTAGACACTGGAGTAGGTAACACTTTCATATTTTGTTTATTTGTTTGTTTGCTAGAAGGAGAAGCCTTGTGCAATTTCTCCTTCTCCAGGGAGCAAGGGAACTTTTTTCTCAATCTTTCCTGCCCTTTTACAGCACTGGCAGAAATTCTGCTAGAATTTTAGTTTTCAAGGAGGCAGTTCTGGATAATGCAGTATTTTTGCATAAGAACACATAGTTTGGGGAAGGGATGTTGGTGCAGAATGAGCTGTTCTGGTGCCAGACCAGCCAGTGGGGCTTGCCCATCATTTTCAAGTTAACGGCTCCCTTGTCTTTTGGCAGCCCAGGCAATCAGTGTGTGTTGTGTTCGGGAATTGAGCAGGAAATCAATGCCCTTGCATTCCAGCTGGTGCTCAGAGATCACAGGAGCTGGGAGGGGCTGGGCTGCATTTCTGATTCCAGCCACTTTAGCACCATCAGTGTGGTCCAGTCCAAGAGAAGAACTTGCCCGAGCACAGATGCACAAAGAGTGCAGTTCCCAGTGCAATGCTCTGGGTCTGATTGCATTCCATAAGGACCTACATGCTCCAGATTCCCCAAGAGTGTGGGTTACTGAAGCAACAGGAGAACAAATTCAGGATGGCTGCTGATCGGGGCACTGCCACCGAGTGCTGATGTGTGTAGCGACAGAAAGGACAGGATTGATTCCGGGTGACCCCCACGTGGGGAATAATGTGCTTTGGCTCTATGATTTAGAAGGTTAAACAAATGCTTTCTTAAGCTATGTTATATTACACTAGTACTCTATTAAAACTATACTAAAGAGATACTTCACTAAAAAGCTACTAAAGAAAAGCTCGTGACTGTCTCCAGGCAGTCTTTTATCTAATTAGCTAATCAATCTAAACAACTACCACTAAAATCCAACTAACAAATCACTTTCAGAAAACAATCACTATAACACATTCTTCATATACTAAAAAACAAGAATAGACAGTAGAGATTAGAATTGTTTTCTCTTCTTCTCTAAGTTTCTCACTACCTTCCCTTAAAAAAAAACCTAGGAGAGAGAATTATATCTCTCTCCATTCAAAGAATGTAAATACCACAGTACAGTAAAGAGAGATTATAAAAGTGAGATCTGTCTATCTATCTATCTATCTATCTATCTATCTATCTATCTATCTATCTATCTATCTATCTATCTATCTATCTATTTAAATCTTCCTGACTCTGCTCCAAAGCAGTGGAAGATGCAAAGCTCACCTAAAGGCATCCCTTCAGGAGAGACAAACAGAACATGGCAGAAGCAGAGAGAAGCCCTCACCAGATCCTTGAGAAATGCCACCCCTTCCCTGTCAGCTGCCTGAGAGGCTGCTGGAGCTTCAGTCCCAGTGGCCCCTGATTGTAGGGCCAGGGTCACTTTGGAATCTGTGCCTCCCCTCGGGCAGAGAACGACCCAGGAGAGCAGCAGCACAGTGCTTTGGGAACAAGTGAGCCCAGCAGCCTGTGAGTCTTGGCCCACAAAGGGCGTATGGGAAGTTGAAACCCATCTTCTCCTGCTTTCTGTGCAGGTGCTTCTAGAGAAAGAGCAGGAGCACACTGCCTCATCTGAGCTGCCAGGCCAGACTCAGGGAGAGCTGTTCCCAGCCCGAGAGCAGGAAGAGCAGCTCAGGCAGCAGGTGGAAGAGCCACAGGAGAATGGCCAGGTGAGCCTGACTGGCCAGGGCACAGAGGGAAGGGCAGGAAGAGGGGCATAAACCAGAGCTCTTGGGACTGAGGAGGCCAGGAGTCCCAAAGGCACTGGAAGGACAGAGCCTTGCAATCTGCAGAGATCAGCACCAGGACAGGAGGGTTACAGTGGAAGCAGAGCTGGGTAGGGAAGCAGAAAGAAGGGGCTGAATAAATGTGATTTTGAGGCTAAAAGAGGGAAAAGCTGAGCCTGATGGCAGCTCTCAGCCACTTGCTCTGCTTTTGTGTGTACAGAACATCAAGGCAGAGCCACAAGCAGAGCTGCCTGAAGCTCAGAGTGCCATCATGGCAGTGAAGAGGAGGAATGAAGACATCCAAGAGGAGAAGAATCTCCCTATGCACAGGGGTAATCAACAAAAACAGGTGAATGAAGGAATGGCAGCCACTCCACTCATGAGAGAGAGTCCTTTCCATTGTTGTTTACAGAAAATTGACAAACAGATGCAGGCACAGCTGCAGGAAACTGAGGCTAGGACCAATGCAAGGAAGAAGAGGCTAGACGAAAAAATTAAAATCATCCAAGAGAAAATTAACCGCCTCCTTCAGGAGCAAAAGGCTCTAGAAAAGCAAGTGAGGGAAATAGCAATCAGCACTGCAGTCACCCAAGGGTTGGTTTCTGCCCTCCTTGCCTTTCCAGTGCAGAGCAGCAGGGGTGGGTGATGCCTCTGAGTGCCATCCTGATGAGGCCTCTGTCAGAGCTGCTCTCAAGGACACTTCCTGCTCTGCTGGATCTCAGCTGATGCTCTGGACAGTGGCATTACTCCTCTGGCCATTTAGCCAGCAGTCATCCGAATGAACTCCTGCTGGCTTCTTCCAGGTGACCTTGTTTCTTGAGGTGTTTTTGCAGTTGAACATGGTCACTCACATAGATTTGGAATACGAGCTGCAAGCTGTCTGTATCCCTTGCAGATCTGCTCCTGTCCTTTACTTTCTTCCCAGTCGATGACTCCTGGATGACGGGGACAAGCTGTAGTCTCTGACTGCTTTGTTCTGTTTGACTTGAGGTGGAAGTGTCACCATCCTACCTGGCAGCCTGCAGAGAGTTCCAGCAAATGACAGGCAACCAAGAGCCCCGAGGCTGGCATGAGGCCCAGGAACTGACCCATCCAGAGATGCTGCAGGATAAGCACGTCCCGAGGAAGGTGCAGAAAAAGAGAATTTCATGGCAGGAGGTAGAACATTAGAATGAGGAGCTGCAAATGTTTCTGCAGACCTATGAGGGGGAAAGGAGTCTTTGGGAGGAAGTGGAGCGGTCGTTGCTGCAGTCATCCTTTAGAACAAGAAACTGGCTATGAACTCGAGTCAAATCAGCCTTTGCTTTTGACCATTTGATTTCACAAGTGGACATCCAAAGCAATCCAGTTGAAGAGCTCTGCATGTGGCTGACAGCAGCTTCCTAAGGGCTTGCATTTCAAATGGCAATCTCTCTTGCATTTCAGGGCAATCTCTGCTACACCTTCCTGACATCAACTCATTTCTTGTCTCAGATCTACACCGACTCTGACACTGAAGCTGCAGCAGAAGCAGCAGCGCCATCCCAAGGAGCCTTTGCTCCCCAGCTGAAGAAATGGAGCCTGAGCCCTTGGTTCACCTCCCGTGCTGACCCAGCTGCTGCTCAGCAACAGGAGATGGCGGGTGACTCCCTGGAGCAGCAGAGTACGTCTGGTATCTTTCTTATCTGAGGGACAGTGTGTTGTGTGCACGTCTCAGCATAGCTGTACCAACGGTTCTGATCAATTTAGTGTCACAGAAGTTCTGGCAGTGCTCCGAGGCAGCAAGAGAGAGCTCTGGGTGTTCATGCTGCCTCTGAGGGCAGCTTAGACTGGCTGGAGTTTGCCTGAGCTTCCCTCTCTGCCGAAGGCAGAAGCAGGGATTGTTCCTGGATAAGCAGAAGGCTGTGACTGCTTGAGTCCTAGCCACTGGCAGAAGCCCTGCTGAGATCAGTCTCTAGGAAAACATATCAAGCCCTTTGTGATTCTGCAGCACAACCCAATGAATCTGCTTCTTGCCCTTAACAGCTGCCAGTGCTGTGCTCTCAGATAAGATCTGGTAGGGTTTAGAAGAGAGCCCAGTGGATTCTGTGTCTGCCATCACCTGTTGGGACAAAAAGGGCACCGATCTGCGCCTCGGTGTGGCTGATCTCAAAGCCCATCCTGTTGTGTCCTGAATGGGGGCAACAGCTTGTCCGGGGCTCAGGCTCACTCTGGCTTCTTCCCATCAGTGCCTGTCAGTGCTCATGCTTGGGCTTTGCCAGCCTTGTTGTGGTTGCTGCCCTGTCCCTGAGGGCTGGTGGGAATGCAGAGGCTGGAGCCTTCCTTAGCTGGGAGGGTCCCGCTGCTCCCCGGCTGCTGCAGCGCGGAGCTGCCTGAGGCAGCAGCCCCTGCTCTGGGCCGGCTTCTGCCTCGCATGGCCTGGACTCACAAGAGGGTCAGCATCTCCTCTGGGCAGCTCTCTGTGTCACAGGGACGCCTGAGGAGCACTGCTGTCCTCTGTGCCCGCCGTGCCGAGTTGGGAAGATGGGGACGTGTGTGGTGCTGAGAGGGCGAGTGCAATGGGAGCGACTAAGCCACGCTGTCAGGGTGAAGAGAAGCAGTGTGGCTCTTCACGCGGGGCACAGGCAAGGGCGTCTTTGAGCTCAGCCTGCTCATAAAGGGTGAGGGTCCTGATGCTGGAAGCCCCGTGGGGATTGGTTCTAGCATGAGCTGCTCTGGTTTACAAACACAGAGGCATTCTTCTGGCAAACTGCTGCAAGGTGGAAAAGATGGGAACACTTGGCAATGATCCTCCTGTTCTGAACTTGGCATCTGTTCAGAGGAATTGATTCTAGATGTCCTGGTGCACTTAATCTTAGCAAGTAGGAAACCTTTTCTAAATCTCACAGTGTTTATTCCCAAGAAAACAAAGGCACTGTTAGTTCCAGCTCTCCTAAATGTTTCTAGATGACAAACTTACTTGCCTTGGTAGGTATTCTCTTCTGGTCTCAGTCTCCTCTGAATGTATCTCCCTGTGCTTCCCTGTGTGCCTGCTGTCAAGAGGTCTCTCACTTAAAAGGATGCTGGAAATCAGTCTATGTGCCAGCCACTTGTGCTGTGGGCCTGCTGTTCTTTTCTTGTTGTTCCAGTTCCCGTTCCTGTTGTTGTTAGCCAGCTGTCCACAAAGGGAGGGCTCAGAGCTCCAGACAGTGGGGCTGCCTTTTGTATCTCCTAGAAGGTGAGATCTCTGCTTTGAAGTGAACATCTTGCATTTTGTTTCCCTCAGGGAGAATGGTGAAGATGGAAAATCCTATTCTAAAATACATTGAACTGGAAAATATTGGCAGTGGGTGAGTCCAAGCAATGTTAATTTTACAAAACTATGCATCAGATGCTTTGCTGGCGGAATAGGTATCAAGTGTGAAGTCAGACAAGCTGCAAATGTGTTCAGGCACTGGGCTTAGATTGTCAGTGCTGATCAGAATTTCTAAGTGTGCTCAGAAGGCATTGTCAAACACATCTCAATGCTTCCAGTGTCTGCAGGTCTGGGGTATTTACAGCACAGATCCCCTGTGTAGGCTGGCTTTCACTGCAAGATCTAAATGGCTTCTCCTCTCTCTGCTTCTGTTTTGTTTCTAGGACTTTTGGAGATGTTTGTAAAGCACTTGACACTGCCACAGGAGGAGAGGTAAATGTCAACAGCCCCTGCAGGCTCTGCTGCACTTGAGGGCTTTCCCCTCCGGTGTGAGCTGTGGCTGGAGCTTTTGGCAGAGCTGTGCTGAAAAGGCACAAGAAGCACAGACTGGTGCCAGCCCACAGAACACATTTGGGACTTTGTCCTCCTCAGCTGCCAGAAGGAAGGCACAGAGGGCAGCAGTTCCTTTCAGAGAAGGACACGCTCACTCGCTCTCCACTGCTAAAACAAAGGCGCTACCTTTGAGCACCTCACTGCTCTTTGGGGCTACAGCTTCAGAGTCCTGAATTCTCATTTCTGGCTGCCAGCAAATCCATCTGAAAGTTACTGGTAGTTCCTTAGCCACCTGCAGTGCTGCACTTGGGAACTGCACATAGGGAGAGATCTGCAAGGCGTCCCTGAAAGCCCTAAGCCCTGCCCATAGCCCAAGATGTATCCACAGATTATTAAGGCATGGATTACTTCTTCTGAGTCCCAAACAAAGCAGCAGAGAGTGTGGTCAGAGGTTTGTGGGTGATAACTGAGACACTGCTGTTACCAAGTGGTCAAGGCAAAATGTCAGTGGCCCCACGTGTCCTGTAACTGGCTCCCAAGGGAGCAGAGAAATGGGCTGTTGGAATGTCAGTTCCTAACTACTGCAGTGCCTAATCACAAGGCAGTTTGGCACAGCTCTGCTGTGTCATTGCAAAATCACTCGCTCCACGTGTCTTGTGGTCTCGTGCCACCAACGTCTCAAGTTACTGATTTTCAATGTCGTTTTAGGTGGCCATCAAGAAAATACAGCTTCAAGGACTGAGGAAGAAGGAACTAAAAGTCAACGAACTCATGGTCATGAAGGTGAATAGAAATCCCAACCTGGTCAACTGTTTAGACAGGTGAGTTGTGCTTTTGTCCCATGAATGTTTGGTTGCATGTTGCAAACATGCAAGGTAAAATCCCACTTTGGTCACTGGCAGAAAATAGAGCTGTAATTATTGGCTAATTATTATTGCTCTTTTCATCTCCAGTGGATGGGAAGAGATTGCATTTTGTCTGCATTAGTCTTCGCTGGTACATGGTATTTGAAAATTGTTCAAAAACCCGGATGAGTTGTGTCTTACTAAATCAATGATCTCTATATTCACAGCCACCACTTTGTTTTGGAGCTTGATTTTTTTCAAGTGTCTTCTTATGTCCAGGTAAACTAACAAGGATTTCCCTTGGATTGTTGCCACTGTTTTCCATTGCTATGCATGCCAGGAAGACTAGGTGCTTTTTTTCCAGAAACACCATGCATGACAGGTTTTTTTTATCCTGGCTGTTACTAAACTGCACATTTTGCTTGCTGCCCATCTAAGACATCTCCTTTTTTGCAGCTGTGCCTTTCTCCTTGAGACTGCACAGATGGCAAACAATGCACAGCCAAGAGGGAATGTCTCTTCCTTTATTTTGTCTTTGTCTCAAAGGGACTTGAAAAGAAGAACCAACCTGTCTTTTCCAAACAGCAACTTAGCCATGTACATTCATCTCCATGTCCTTGTTTCCTTCTTTCAGCTACCTTGTGGGTGAGGAACTGTCCCTGGTTATGGAGTACATGGATGGAGGCACTCTGAGCAATGTCATCAGCCAGACCTACCTGTCTGAAGATGAGATGGCAGCCATCAGTCGGGAGGTCAGCAATCCCAGCTGTGTTTCCAAGGACTTGGGCAGGATTGTCTGGGAAACAGGGGCTCAGAGCTGGAGTGATTTCCTGTGCCAAGCTTTGTTTCTGTGTTGCTGGTATGCTATGGGCAAGTAAAAGCATCTCAAGGGAAAGGCCTGCCAGTGCCCCTGCACTGACTGTACTCAGTGCCAGTACTCTTATCTCCTGCTATTGTATTCTCGCTCTGTCTTTTGTATTTGTATTTGCTGTTCTCCACCTTGCCTCTCTAAATGTTTGCCTGGAGTCTGTCTTCACTGCATTCCTTGCCTGTAAAAGGAAAGGTGCTGGTGGCAGGATTTGAAATGACCAGAAAAGAAAAAATACTCATTTCTCAGAGTCCTCAGCTGAAAAGGATAGAAGTGCAGCCAAAATGCTCTTTGCCTCCGCAAAGTGACTGGTGTGATACTTCCAAGCCTGTGCTGAGGCCAGCAAGAAAATCTTTTCCATGCAGCCTCCCACCCAAAAGTGATCCACTTCACACCAAAGGGAGGGACTTTTCCTTTCAAAACCCCTCCTTTGTCCTCTGCATGGAAAAAGCAGGTCCACTGCAGCAGGAGTCGTTCTGGCTGGCTTGCAGGGGACAGCCTACAACAGCAGGTGCTGTTGCTGTTTCAAAAGTTGATGTGCCTTTCCTCAGAAAGGTCCTGCGCTGCAAGTGTTGGAGCAGCAAGCTCTTCCTCTCAGTGGCCATTACTGTTCTGCCCTTACTCCCCATTCCCCTGGAGAGGGAATCTTTTCGATTCTTTGTTTCCTTTCTTTTGTGATGAAATCACATCACTCATTTTTGCCCTCCTGTTTCTGTTTTCTCGCTCAGTGCCTGCAAGGACTGGATTTTCTTCATTCATACCATGTCATCCACCAAGATGTGAAGAGCAGCAACATCCTCCTCAGAACCGACGGTTCTATCAAGCTGGGTCAGTATATTCTTGATCAGGTGCAGCGTTCCAGGGATGTGGGTGTGGGGCTGCTTGGAGTCCCTGCCAGCTCCCCAAAAATGGTGCTGGTGGCAGTGCAGGGACCCCTGCTGCGAGCTGAGGGCACAGTTGCAACGTGCACAGAGGTATTAAGAACCACAAGCAGTCAAGAGTGGCCTTGCTCTGTGTGTGTCCCTTCTAGACAGAGGGATCTACAATCTAAAGCTTCAGGGGAATGAAGTCCACTGCTGTGAGCAGCATTAAGAAACCTGGGTTTTTTTTGAAGTGGCCAATTCCATACTCCCTTGGCTAAAGCCCCAAGGAAATCGAGTGTGGACAGTTCTCCAGGAGATGCAACAGCACATTCTTAGCCTGAGAGTGGGGAATTCTTTTGCTTGGTTTCCTAATTGGAGCTGGCTTTCACGGTTTGTTTTTTTCTCCACAGCTGACTTTGGCCTCTTTGCTCAGCTCAGCCCTGAGCAGGGCAGACGGAGCTCCGTGGCCGGTGCTGCTGGGTGGCTGGCGCCTGAAGTGGTGACAGGTCAACCATGTGGCCCCAAAGTGGACATATGGTCTTTGGGAATTGTGGGCATCGAAATGGTGGAACGAGAAGTTCCTTCCTGGAATGCAACTCCTGTCTTGGTAAGGTGCAAATACTCACTGATCCCACTGTCTTTCTCAGCTGTCCCATGTTCTGTGTGCCATTGGACAAAATCCCATTGCCATCTGCTGGCACCACTTCCACCAAGGTCCCCTTCTAAAAATGCCCCTGCAACACATCAGTATCTGCTGTAGCTTTGGTTGTATCAGAAAGGGAAGTGGCAGTTCAGAAACCTAACCAGTTCAGAAACCTGCCATTTTGGCCTCCAGCCGTGCCTGACATTTCCCACTTGTTTTTTGAGCAATGTTGGAACTCTGTTTCTGAAGGACAAGAATTTTTCAGTGGACAGGGTAGACATGTGATAAATATCCCAAGAAATAGAGGTTAGACCTTCCCAGTTTCAATTTTATAGAAAACATAGGAAAAAAGGAAAAAGAAAAGTAAACAAAAAAGGAAAAGAGAATAAAACCTACTACCAAAGCAATGCCCAAGCAGTTCTGCTTGCTTTTTCATTTTTTAAATGCAGCTCTTCTCTTCCATTCTGTAGCATCTTTTCCAAATCCTGTGGTTGTTGAAACTTTCAGGCTTTCAAGTCATCTGTACATTGTTCAGTCACATGTGTGGGTGGCCTGGATAAGTTTAGGATGTGTTTTTCTCCGACTGCAGTTAGAATTGTTTGCCAAACCCTTGGCTGTTTCTTGGTACTTTAACAAGTTGATGAACTTGCAGGCAGGTGCCTGGGCTGGGATCCAACATGGGCAGTTGACACCGGTGCTGTGTTTCTTTACCACAGGAGCAGGGCCATCCCTGGCCTGCACTGTTATAATGACAGGGAGGGCTCCAGCTCCCCACCATGGCCAGTGGCTGAGCTCAGCTGAGAGTCAGGATAAAACCCTCTTTGTCACCTCTGGTGATGTGGGAAAAGGACAGAAAGCCGCATAAATTATTTGTACACAAGGGGAGTGCATTGCCATTTCTGGCTTTGAAATTCTCCTTTGGCTTAAAGAGAGTAATAGCAAAGTCTCTTTGGTCACCATCTATTTCAGTGCCATGAGCACAGAGTTATCATGACAGTGGTGGGCATTTTTATGGAGACTCCAAGGCCTCTTGCCATTGTTCTTTTTCTCTATTTGAGATGGATTCTGCAAGTTGAGGCTTGAATAGTTCCAAGTTGGTGTCTTATGTTTCTAAATACCATCTTGCAAAAGCAGAATGAGCTCTCTCCCCCTGACTTGTCAGCGTGTTAGAGCTTGGTTCCACATGAACCACACTGGATAATGATCAGCTGATGTCTTGCCAATCTACACTGTAATTCCTTGGCCTGAGGAGTATCAGAAAAACCTGCTGAGCTCCATGGACACTGTCAGCTGTATGGAAGTGAGCATCCTTGGCCTTGCTGAAGAAACTGGAGCTCAGCTTAGGTTAGATGCTCTTGGGCAGGAGAAAGGCTGGAATCCTCAGGGGTTTCCAGAAGCCTGCATGCCCAGAGGGACTGAGTTCTGGGGAGCAGCTGGATGTTTCTGCACATCATGGAAGGGGATTGCCAGACAGCTCAAGCCTCACCACAGGCAAACACTCCCCAGCTCTTCTCAGGCAACATTTGCTTTGGGTTTCAAGTTGTTCCCTTGACTTGTCTGTCTGTGAAGATGCCCCTAAAACCACAAGGCAAGCCTCTCAGAACTGGTGTTACATTTCCCGAAATGAAGAAAAGAAGGCCAAGCACATGAAAGTTGCTAAGGCACTGGTTTTTAGAGAGGAACTTAACCCCCTGTGCAGTTTCTTCTCACTGGGAAACGTGCCTGAAACCCGGGCATGAGGGTGTAAAGGCCACAGAGTCTCTTCTGCTTCTTGTGCAGTGCTGCTGAAACACTCAGTGACCGTGTTTCTCTCCCAGCCCAAGCCACATTCTGCACGTCACCAAGCCAGAGCCTGGTGATGTGGAGAGCCTGCCAAAACCTCCCATTTGTTTCCTGGCGCTTTCTGGGATGGGCTTACCATTCATGCATTGACTTGAGTAGCCAAATGAGTAAAGGGTGACCGTGGGGATGGAACCTCTCCTTCTGATTTGACCATGAAAGGTTTTTCTTTTCCATGTAAGGAAAGCAGAAATTTTCAGACTGCTGAGAAACAGAGCTGCAGGTGGCTCCTGTGTGTCCAAGCAGGCGTTTTCATCCCAGTACATTTGTGCATGGATCATAATGTGTCTGTGTTGAAGATGAGATTCCAAAGATTTGTTTCCTTACCTGAGGAATACCTGGTGGATTTCCTTTCTTTCCCTCAAATTCCCATTCTTTTCAAGAACAAAGCAAAAAGCTTGATTAGTTTTGTTTTGTGGCAGCGGTGCTTAAGGGACCAAGAAGCTCTGCAGAAATACTTTCCATGTACTAACCCTTGGATACAGTAGAGTTAGTATAGGAAAGTCCTTCTTCCAAAAAAGCCTCTCAAGCTGGTATGAATTGTCAGGGAAGGAAATGTGCTTGTGCTGATGTAGTTCCCACTAATTAGGTCAGTCAATGTAATCAGCTGCCAAGGCAAGATCTGTGAGATGTTGGAGAGGCTGTGGCTGCATCAGGGTTTGGGGTTTTTGGTTGGTAAAGGAAAGTCATCTCTGGGTCTCTGCCAGGGCAGAAACTGCCACTGCAGAGTGGAGCTTAATCAGTGGGATCTGGGAGAGCAGTGACAGATGGGAAAGAAGCAGGTGGAGCCTGGTGTCTCCTTTTTCCCCAGCCCCAACTCCTGATAGCCACAGGAGGAAGATAAAAGCTGCAGCAGCCCAACCTATTTTCATCTTGCCTGTGTGACTTCCTGAGCTGCTGCCTGCAGAGAGACGAGGCGCGGCGCTGGTCTGCCAAGGAGCTGCTGCAGGTAGAATGTGAAGGGGCTGCAGGTGAAACAGGCTCTGAAGGATGGGCTCTCCCTCCACTCAAGCCCAAGGCAGCAGATGAGCCCCCTTCCTCCTCACCTCCATTCTTGGTGCTCTTCAAATGAAAACAGTGAGGAATCCTGGACTGGGCTGGGCTGGCAGGGACCTGCAAATGCCCTCTGGTGCAAGTGTCCTGCAATGAGCAGGGACTTCTTTAAAGACATCAAGTTTCTCAGAGCCCTTTCCCACTGGAGCCGGAATGGTTGCAGGGATGGGGCACCTACAAGCTCTTGGGGCAAGCTGTGCCAGGGTCACACCATGCTCCGAGTAAACAAGTTCTGATTAGATCCTATTTGTGTTAAAAAATATTCACCCACATCCTATTGTAACTGGCCCTGTTAAAAAAGATGTCCTCCACTTTCCTCAAAGCCACTCTGAAGTTTTAGAAAGTGGCAATAAAGTCTCCCTGGGGCCTGTTCTTGACAAAACTGAGCAACCCCACCTCTCTCTGCATTTCCTGAGTCAGAGAGGTCCTCTGGCTGTTTCTGTCACCTTCTTTTGTAATTTGGTGGGGTGTTCAGTTTTATGTAATGGCAACAGAATTGAAGTAGAGCAATGCAGGGTACAGAGACATGAAATGGTGGAGGAGGAACCCAAGGAAGCCAGTCACAGCTGAGCAGTCAGAGATTTGGCTGTGGGCAGGAGGGGCTGTGGGGGGCTCACTGTGAGCCTCTGAGGGGCCCTGGTTTGTGCCCCCCAGCCCACCCTTAGAGGTTTCTGCCATGCAAACAGGGACAGCTGGGAGGGACTTGTCCCAGCCCCATCTGCTGCCTGGCACACTCAAGCAGACGGGAACTGTGCCAGGGTTACTGCCAGGCTGTGTGGCAGAGAGGGAACTGCAGGGCCCAGTGCCACTGGGCTGGCCCTGCTGGGAAGGAAGGTGCCATCCAGCACACGAGGGGCAGGGCATGGAAAGGTAGACACTGCTTTCTGTCCCTGTGGCAATCAACACAGTGCCTGTCTTTCAAAGAGAGGGACCAATGAGAGGCTTTGGAGTTTCCTGAAAAGAAGAAACTCCAAGGACAGAAAGCACCATTTCTAGAGCACTGGCAGGGCTAAAATCTCAGCAAGATGAAGACACCTGTATAAATGGATGAGTGGGACTCTGGGCCAGGTTTGCCGTGATGGCAAAGTCTGCACATAAAGATGGAGGTGTAGACAGTCCCATTGTTCCTCTTCCTGCATCCTTCTAGGAGCAGGAGGAATCCTGTGAAGCACTGAGCTTGGAAAGTCATGGTTCATTGTTTTTTGTTGATCTGGTTTTTTTCCCTTTGGGCAGCATCCATTTGTAAGATTTGCTGAGCCTGCGTCCAGCCTGGTGCCACTGATTGTTTCAGTGAAGAAGAGGAAGGAGACAAGAATGTGACAATCATCAGGACCATTTATTCCTCAATCAGTTTAGAGTAGGATTGCAGGTTAGGATAAGGATTAGGATTAGGATTAGATTAAGGATAAGGAAAAAGATAAGGATAAGGATAAGGATAAGGATAAGGATAAGGATAAGGATAAGGATAAGGATAAGGATAAGGATAAGGATAAGGATAAGGATAAGGATAAGGATAAGGATAAGGATAAGGATTAGGGTTAAGGTAAGGGTTAGTGTTAGAGTAGGATTGTCTAATAGGACTGCAGAGTAGGATTGAAAATCAATAAAGTTTCTGAAACCACAACTCACCTTAAAGATTCCCTTCCTTCTCACTCTGCGAATAAGCTCGAGAATTCCTTCTGAATTGTCTGTTGTTTCTTAAAGGTGGAAAGTGAAACAGTGTCTTTGGCATGGTGTGAAAGTGGGGAAGGATGTTCTTCATTCATCCTCTCCAGACCACACTGCCTTTGGAATATGGCCCACTGGTCTGTTTTTGGCCATCTTTGGTACTTCTATTTTAGGCAGAAAGGGCAATGGCATTTAAAAACAAAAGCACAGGAAGAATGGGGCAGCCCAAACATCTTACACAGATGCAGACCTTCAGCTGTGACTGGAGAGCATTGGGGCTCCCTAAATGCAATAATCTCTTTGGCTGGAGGAGAGCCTTGCTCAAGTGAGAAAGCAGAAAGATCAGAGAGGGTGCTCGGGAAGGTCTCCTGTGGTGCAGAGCTTTCAGCACCTGTGAGATGAGAGCGGGCCCGGCCTTGCCCAGGCTGGAGCCCCAGCAGAGCCCTGGCAGAGGCCGGAGCAGCCTGAGCCCCGGCAGAGGCAGGCTGGAAGGAGGCCCTTGGAGCTTCAAGAGGCAGCAGCCGAGACCTGGGTGCCTCTTCCTGGGAGCGGGCGAATCCTCCGCCCTCAGAGCCCAGGTGGCAGCTGGCTGCTGCCGAGGGGAAGCGCAGCCATGCTGGGCACAGCCCAGCCTGGAGGCATTGGCCGTCTGGAGTGTGCCCAGGAGCAGAGAAAGGCCAAGGGCAGCCGTGGGCCGCTGGGCTGGCTGAGGATTCCTCCTCTTCTGCCGGCTGCCCTGCAGCTCCTGGCAAAGGCCTGCAGCGTGTGCAGCACTCTGGGCACCGGGGCAGGGAGCCGGGCTGCTCAGCAGGCTGGAGCACAGGGCAGCTCCTTCAGGCCCGGCACTTGTGCCAGGGGAAGCGAGGCCAGTGTGAGGCAGGGACAGCTTGGCAGGGCCCATCTGCAGGAGCCAGCGCCTCACGCAGCTCTGGGAGGAAGCGCCTGCAATCCTGCAGTTCTGCACTGAGCCAGAGCAAAGGTGTGAGATGCAGAGTGTTTGGCAGAAATATTCAGGCCCACCAGGCCAGCCTGCTTTGTGCTCTCTGGCACACAGCAAGCGCTGTGCAATGCAGCTCTGAGCTGCTGGGAGAGAGGCACATCAGGGATGTGCCTGAGGCATGTGCTTGAGGAGTAAACTGATTTGGAAGGGGGCAGAAGGGTTTCAGCAGGCAATTTGCGTTTTCTTCATTAATTTCTGAAAGAAAGTCATAATGTATTGCACACAGGTAGGGTTATTAGAAAAGAAAGGCCTTATAAAATCAGGCCTACCTATGGTTATGTTTGCCCAATTATCCCGTCATAAAAAAACCCCCAAACAATATTAAAAGTAGTAGCAATTTTAATTGAATATTTAAAATATAAAAATATAAAATTGGATAGAATAGAATTTGATTAAAATAAGGGATAATTTGTTTCTAATAATAGAGCATAAGCAACAGATAACTGCGGGGTATGGAGTGCAGGCCTCTGGGACCCTTGCCACATCACATACAAGCTTGCCAAGTGAATATTCGTCCTTATATACCATGTGTCAATGCCGTCTCCTCCCATTTTCTATACTTCACACTTCTACCTCTGCCCTCATCATCACCTTTACCATCCATATGCCACCACTTGGTTGGTGGTCGCACAAGTCTTTGGGGGTCATCTGATGAAGATTTTGTAGTCCTCCTCTGTGTCCTTTAATTAACCTTTGGGTTACACCAAGCCAATACAATGTAAGCCAAAACTAACATAATTACTACATCTGAGTATTGTGGAGAGTTTTGTCAAAGAGTGGCTTGAGGAGGGAGGACACAGCCGAATCATTTTGGTAAAGATGTCCTAACTAGGGCAGAGGCCTTTTTGCAGGCAGGTGTCTGTTGGGAATTTAGCTGACTAGAGAATGGAAAAGTACAAGACCGTGGCTAATTCCAAATCTTGCACCTGCAAGATAACGTGTCCTTGGGCCTAGCTGAGTATGATAAAGAAATGGACAGTGAGACGTGAGAAGTAGAGAACGTAGGCCCAAAGGAATGAGGAAGAGCTGATGGTATAGTTTAACCAATAGATTGCTTGGCTTACAGAATATTCATAAGCTTATTATTTGCTGTATAAGTGTTTGATGCTTTCTTCAATAAACTGCACCTGTGATGATCCATCTGGTGTCCTGGTCTCCTTCCTTCGACAGTGTATCAAGGCAATAAATCCCTTATAATTAGCATTTTCCTGGGACACAACCAGAGAGTTCCTTCTTTGTTAATTTTTAGCAAACATTATCTCTTGCTTTCCTCCCCTGTTCCTGAATATCTGCGGGGGGGGGGGGGGGGGGGGGGCATGGTGCCCCTCCTCTCCCTTCTTCTTCGGCATTACTAATTTTACCTGTTTTAATATTTACATATATTAATTACTGTATCAATATTGATTCTTGTTTCAATTGTTATCAGCACGAATCATACCTATTTACCACACTGTGGTAAATTCCCAGCTGGCCTGTTCCATCTTCTACGTGCAGCCAGCTAACTTCCCATGGGAATAGTCATGAGTGCAGTTAGCACAAGCTATTGTGCTAAGAAAACTGTTTGCATCTGTAATAAACAAGAAACTTGTCCCATGAGCATCCACGAAAGAAAAATGTAATCACCTGAGTAACAGTGAGTCTTAAAAAGAGAGAGTCTTAACATGTACACACTAATACACCTTCTAAGCAATAAATTGTGTGGCAAGGAAACTACCAGCCAGTTGAAGTTGAACACAAGTCTGTGAAAACAGTATAAAAATGAGTTATGTGAATAAAGAATTGGCTTTTCCTGCATGAAGAAACTGAGTCCCGGCTGCTTTATTGACACAGCAATGTGGCTTCACTCAGCAAGAGCACCTGCAGGGTGTATTGATGAAACACTGGTGTTTGATTCTCAGAATAGGAAGGAGAGGCATTTAGTCTAACAAACAGGGCATAGTCTTTTGAATTCCTTTAGCTTTAACAGGAGTGCTGAACCATGTATTCCCCCACTGCAGTGCTTACTGTGTGCAAGTGGCTATCTTGGCCTTGAGAATAAGGAGAGTGGTCCTGCTAAGAAGGTAGCTGGAATGCATTCAAAAGGAAGAAAGTGTTTTAGGAGGCTCTTGACCACCAAAGGAGAGTTTGAGGAATGGGAATATTTTCCAAATGACTGTGTCAGGAACTGGAGTCGTGTCCCAGGCCCTGCCATATTTGATCCATGTTTGAGCAGGTTGACAAGACAATGAAGAAAAGTGTCTTGTTTAGCAGGTGGGACCATGACCCATGAAAGAGAAACAATGGATTGGTCAATGGGTGAGCAGTCAAGCTTTGAAAGGAGAACAATGCACAATGCAGCCCTTGGTGGCAGGGAGTCATGGAGTCATCCTGAGCCATCATGGCCTCATCTCACACGCCAGGCATGTGTGAGCTGCTGCTCTAACTCCTGCTGTAAAATTCCACTCCTAAGCAGGAGATACAAGGCCTAATTCTGGGCTGAAGGGTTGAGAAGGACGAGATGCACAGCATTTTGATCCAGGGGATGTCCTGGAATTGCACTGCTTACCTGCCCCTGCTGCCGAGCACCACGCTACAACTCCTTCTCCTGTTCAGTGGATTTTTGGGAATCCAGAGGTCAGTATGTATTATATGCTACTGCAACTAATAGAATGAATTTGCTTTGCAAGCCCAGTTTTGTCCTGGGTTATTTTGTGCATGGGTCACCTGAACCTGTGACAATGACCAGCAGGGAGCTACAGGACACTCCTACTCTGATGTCAATAAATTCTGAGAAGTGATTGAAATATGTCAAAAAATTGGAGGTAATGTTTAGCCAGTAATGTCGACGGAAGGGAACCAGGACATCAGTTTGATCATCACAGGCTCAATTTTATTGATCAGTACGGCGGGTTAAATACAATTAATAATGAGCTTCATACATATTGCAAAAGTTGAGCTCAGGATTGGTCAGCTTGCATATCAGCACCTACGCCTACTTCTACATTCCTATGGTTCTACTTTTGATACTTTCTACATATTCTTAGGATATATTCAGGACTAATCTCAACTCCCTATCCTCATGTTGAAGCAAGGTCACTGCTGACTCTCCCTTTCAGCTTGCTGACTGCTGACTTTTCTCCTTCAGCTTAACCAGTGGCATTATATCAGTGTGGCCTTTCTCAGCTAACCAATTATTAATAATGCTCTCCACATTTCCCCCGTTTTCTTCTTGTGCAAGGAGATTAGTTTGCCATGTTTTTGCTATTGTACGGCTGACCATGTTTTGGATACAGTTAAAGATACAAGGCAAAATAAGCAAAAACAGTAAAATTACACCCAGCAGTCCTATAGCATAGATCACAAGGTTCCTCAGCCACGGTCCGAGTCCCAGGCCTTTAAGCCATTCGTCAATTCCTAAACCGTCTTCTTCCTTAAGTTTGCGAAGTCCCTGTTGTAATTCTTTTATCTTAGTGTGAATGGACACTGAATGATCAGACAGATTCATGCAACACATTCCCTCAAACTCTTCACATCCATGCCCTTGTGCTAAGAGCAAAAAATCTACAGCAGCTCTATTTTGCAAAACAGCATGGTTAACACTTTGCACATCTGCAGTTAACATGTCTAGAATTTGTGATGTCTTGTTCAGCTCATCCCTTGCCCAGCATCCTAATTGTTTTGCCAAATTCATGGCTTTATTGGCAGATCCTCCTGGTAAGATAGTTGAAACCAGCACCTGTTTGAATGTGCCCCAAAACCGTGGATCTCCTATCTTGCTGCAGTCTAAGTCATGTATGCTACGTTTTCTCCTGTTTGAATTTTGACTCAGCTGCATTAGCAAGGACACATTAGGATGAAACAGTGACAATTTTCCCAAAAAACAGGGTCCACCCTGTGGTTTAGCTGGTATACCATTCCATGCCCTGTCTCCACAAATCAGAAATATTCCTGTGGGTAATTTCATTGGTGCTGTGATATTTGTGCCGTTACATTGACTGTAATGCTGTGGAGAGAATTCACTCACATTCAGGTATGAATCTAGGGTGGCCCATGTTTCTTTAGGTTGGTTTAAATTCTGAGCACCCGAAAGTTTGAAGCTAAACCATCCACCAGCTGTAGTGTTAGATATGCTGGCATTTGTACTTCCAAAAAGATCCAATTCCTCAGGAGGAGAGTGCAAAGAGGTGTTAAGTGATTGGATTAGTAAGCATTGACGATAGCCATCACTCTGACCTGCAGTATACCCTTGTTGCACCGGCAATGTGATGTTTGACATGTTAGACATACATAAGGTTTGATTGTTTATCAAACTGCAAAATTCTCCAGGAGACCACACCGGAAGTCCCACCAGGCATGTTCGAAATGGGTTAGTGACTCCTCCAAGACTAAGACAAAGTGATGATTGGTTAGTTTGATTAGCAAGTGTTACCCATAAATTTTTCCTTGGTTGACTAAAGTGTGTTACTCCTACTGCTTCACTTGCTACAGCATTGAGCAGTATTACAAAAACAAACCTCATTTTTCTTTCTGCTTGCTTTGCTTCTCCTTTTCTTCCTTCTGCTTACGTTGTTTTTCCTTTCTTCGCTGTCTTTTCCCTGGTTTGCTAGATTGTCTATTGTAAGGCTGAGTCAATTCTTGAATATACTGATCTAATTCTAAATCAGCATCCTTGCTCACAAGTATAGCACGAGGTAAGTTTGAAGGCAAATCAGCTTTGCAGCGAGCTGCTATGATGCGTGAGGCTTTAGTAATTTCAAATATTCTAAGGTTTTCCTGTAACTTCCACCTAAGATATGCTATAACCACTTGTTCTGCACTCTCAAAGAGCTGTAATCCTGTCCGTCCTGGCAGGCCAGTACTTTGTTCAAGAGCTCTAACCCAGATATGATTTTGAATCCACTTTCCAAAACAAGATGTACACCATAAATATCCCAATGACTTCTGTGAATACCAATAAACCTGATTACAATCTGCACAATGCAAAGCTACCCATGCATAGCATTTATCTTTATCCTTTTTGCAAACATAACAAGGAAGTGAGTGTAAGTAAGGACCAGTATAAAATTGTGTTTCTTCAACCCAATGCAACCAATTCAATGGTGGTGATCGCAAAGCCTCTTCAGCTTTTGTACTATATGTGGCTAACAGCTCAAGGTCTTTCTTTAACACAAGGTGTATCTTATTTTGTAATCGTAGTCCTTGTTCGTTATCCTCCTCAACAACTATATCCTCCCGAGGGTCCCACAACAGTAAAATTGTTCTAATCATAGAAAATTAATTAGCAATCACTGATACCCCTATTCAAATGAGACCGTTCCCTTTTTTGCCTTCTTTTTCTTATCTGTCTTCAATCTTGCTGCTCCTAATTTCACTGGTCCTGCCACTTTCAAACTTAATTTTTTCAACTTATCAATGCAGCAATCTAATGCTCTATCAGGATCCCCTTGGAAGGGTCCTACAACTGAATGCTGTGTTAAAGGCACTAATTTCCTACACCTTATAGAAACTATACGTGATTTACTTTGAACCTTAATTCTATTTACAATACATTGTATTTCCCATCGATAATAAGCAAGAACCTTCTGTTCAGGAGACTCATAAAGATTTAAAGCTATATATGCGTTTTGCCCCGTTTGTCTCCTTAATTCATCTTGCCAGCTTTTTCCCCACGTATGCTCGTGTTCACAAGTATGACACCACAAATCCCGCAATAATGATTGTTCTATCCAAAAAGTTCTTTTACAACCCCCACAACGTAGAGCTATCCAGGCAGCACAATGTGGATTGTGACAGTCAAGGCAATGTAGTTTCGCTGGATCTGTTAAATGAAAAATTGATAATGAGTCAATGAAACCAATCAACTCCTGGGCCGTCCGGTAGTGACGTGTCAGTGCTCTGTCCACCGCTTCCGAGTACCCCTTCAATTGAAACAGTAGTGGTTGTAGGACTAGAAGCAGTTTCTTCCCCAGTCGCTCCTTGTCCTCCTCCGTAAGGCGATCCACCAGAGGCTGCATCAAAAACAGGTTTAGTCCACTTAGCAGGCACCCACAAAGGCCCTGTAGGTGAGGAAACACAAAGATACCCCCGACCCCAATATAATACCTTTGCAGGTTTTTCCCATAATCCTGTACTTGGGTTCTTATACTTAACCCAGACCTCTGTTTCCTTAGTATTTTCCTGACCTGACCTTGGATGATGTTTCATTGCAGGGGGGGTATCATCTTCCCCAAAAATGCATAAATGATTAATCACATACAAAACCTTAGCCAAACATGCTTGTGGATCTGTCAAATCTTGATGTTTTTCAATATACTGCTTAAGGGTACCGTTTGCTCTTTCCCGTAAAGCTTTCCTTAACTGTATCAGTAACTCATACAATCGTTTATTATTCACTTCTTTAATTGCTGCTTCCTCTATTCGTTTGACTACTCCTGCAACATACATAGAGTCTGTGACCACATTTAAAGGCTCCTGTAAGTTGGACACCGCCCATACTACTGCTAACAATTCCAAAGTTTGTAAGCTATCTGCTGTGAGGAGTTGATGCTTCCATTGTCCTTTTTCTTGCCAGGTAACAGCAGCACGCCTTGATTTCTTTCCTGCATCTGTAAAAACTGCAATAGCTCCTTCTATGGGGTTTTCTTCTCTTAAAGGTCGAGTAATCCAGTTCCATTCTGTCATCCATTGCAAAACTCTAGGCACTAATTTACTAGTCTCTACTTTAGCAGGTGACATCAATAATGCTTCTTGTAAATTCTTTGAATTTATCAAGTACCAGTCCAAGGTTTCTTTTTCCATAGGCAATCTAATAGTAGCAGGTTCTCTACCATCCACTTCAAGAATTCTGAGACGCCCCTTTTTGATTAATGCAGCCAATTGTTCAATTTTTGAAGATATTGTTTTCTTATGCTGTAGTGGTGGTGATAACCATTCCAACACCCGTATCTCCCCCGTTTTCTTTTGCAACTGAGAGAGAGCACCAAGCAAGTGGCAAGGGCTATTCCAAATAGTAAGGTCAATGGGGTGGTCGAGTTGTCGACGAGACACATACCCCTGCTGTACACAGTTACTAATTTGCTGCAAGGCAAGATGATGCTCCTTTGTCAGGTGTACAGGAGTAGTAGGGTCCACACCTTTTAACAAAGGTCGTAGGGCTTCTAATAAGTGATTTGGTATTCCCACAATAGGCTTCAGCCACTGTAAGTCTCCCAGCAACTTCTGTGCATCATGTAGAGTTTTAATGTCCAATTGTAATTCCAATTTTTGTGGTATCACTATTTGATCCGTCAAAGTCCATCCCAAATATTTCCAGGGCTTTGTAGTCTGAATTTTCTCTGCAGCAATAACAAGTGAATATGCAGCAAGAGTATTTTTAATGGTGTTAATCTGTAAAGAGGAGAATGGCTGTTGCTGTGCAAACAAAATATCGTCCATGTAATGATATATTATAGTTGCTGGCCATTTACGACGTAGTGGCTGTAATGCTGCATCAACATAAAGCTGACATAAAGTGGGAGAGTTGCGCATGCCCTGCGGAAGAGATGTCCATTCAAATCTTTTATCTGGTTCCCCACGATTTATTGCTGGTAAAGTAAAAGCAAATCTCTTCATGTCATCAGGATGCAGGCCAATAGTGAAAAAACAATCCTTTAGGTCAATAATTAAAAGTGGCCAGTGTTCTGGAATCATAGCTGGATTTGGAAGACCAGGCTGTAAGGCCCCCATTGGTTCCATTTGGTCATTTACAGCCCTCAAATCATGTATCAAACGATATTTCCCTGATTTCTTTTTGATTACAAAAATAGGTGTATTCCAAGGGCTTGTGGACAGTCGTAGGTGCCCTTTTGCATATTGTTCCTGTACCAATTCATGGGCATGCATAAGACTCTCCCCTTTTAATGGCCATTGCTTAACCATCACCGGTGTATCCGTTTTCCAGGTGAGTGGAATGGGGAAAGTCCAAGCAATGGCAATTACCCCAAAGGCTGCTGATTAGTTAACACCACTCCCAATTGTGTTAAAATGTCCCTTCCAATTAAACAGGAAACTGTAGGAGGCAGTTGAACAATTGAAAACACAGCAGATATTTGTTGATTCTCAATGCACAGACAAAGACGGCGACCTGCTTGCCAATGTAAATCCTCCCACTCCTGTGAGCATGTTTGATGAGGGAAATAGAGGCCAATGTTGTGGCCATGCTTCTGGAGAAATGATGCTAGTATCTGCTCCTGTATCCAATAATCCATAAAGGGTTATGCTTTGATGCCCATAGGTAATTTCAACCTTTTGTTTTGGTCTATTTTGTAAATCCACAGTTAAAAGTGTAACACCAGTAGAGCCAAAACCTTTTTCATCCCGTGCTTGCCCAGTAAATGATTGTATTGCTGATGTCATTTGTGACAGTGGTACCAATTGTGCAATGCATTGTCCTTTTGTAATTTTAATCGGAGGATAAAGGGTGTAAGCCATAATTTGTATTTCCCCTGTAAAGTCCGCATCGATAACACCAGGCAAAACAAATAATCCCAACATAGTTATAGAGGAACGTCCCAGCAATAATGCTCCACATGTTTGTCCATTTAATATAAGAGGACCCTTTATTCCAGTGGGTATCCTCTCAGGCCGGTTCGTCATTAGTGTGACGTCTACTGCTGCTGCTAAGTCCAAGCCGAGGCTCCCGGTTGTTGCGGGTTGCAGACAGGAGGTAGCAGCGATGTCACGGCAGCTGCTGGTGTCTCCGATGTCACGGCAGTAACTTGTGTCTGTCCCTCATTGCCGCATCGGTAACACTTGATGAATGGTCTCGAGCCTCTTTACGTGACTGCCAGTGAGCCACTTTGGAGAGGAGCAAGAGCAGCTAACACCTGATTTTGAGTAGACTACGCTTTTGCAACCCTAATTCTAATTCCTTTAAGGCTTCTGCTATAAATGCCTGTGAAGCTGTTGGCATTAATGCCATTCGCTCTAATGCTTCCTCAATAGTCCAATTTGCCCCTAAAGTAGCTAACACTCTTTGGGTTGCTGGATTGCTATTTTGCAAGGCACACCTGCTTCAATAGCGCCCTGCAACACCAGCCCGATCTATAGCAGTAGCTGTTCTATCGATAAAATTTCCAAATGATTCTTCCCTTCCTTGCTTAATACCCACATAAGCCGGTAACCCTCCTGGCTCTTTAACCATGTCTATTGCAGTACGCACTAACCACTTAGACTCTGTAAGTTTATCTTCTCCCGATATCATCTGTGCCTCTGTACGCAAATATGCCTCTAAGCCCATCAGCTCCTTTACTGTTACTCCATGTAATGGGTCATGTGCATTAACCAATAACTGCTGATGCTGAGTGAATATCAACCGAACTATTCCTCTTAAATCATTAGGACATAAAACCTGAGTATTAAAAAGATAATCTAACATTTGCTTAACAGGTTCACTTTTTACTCCAAACTGACTAACCGTAGAACGTAGCTGAGTTAACAGCTTCCAATCTAAGGGAGTATATTCTGCTATATTATGCGTAAGGTTCCCCTGTGCATCATACTGTGGTGTGTATGTAACTGGACATGCAAGACTAGAGGCTATTTCCACCGCCTCACCATCCCCCATTTGCATTACTTCTTTCGCCAAAGCAGCCCAAGCTTCCCTCCTCTGTTTAGCCATCTCCCCCCATGGATCACGGTGTGCCCCTGGGATGGGATCTGACTCTTTAAGGGTGCTATGCTGCTGGCGCTTCGGTGCAGACACCGAGTTTTCGCACGGGGGGGGCAGTGAAGCAGAGGCTGGCTCGTGCGGGGGAAGCGGGAGCCCCCCCTCCCCCGCTGGAGCTGACAGTGAAACCGGAGCCGACTCACACGGAGCCAGCCTGCGAGGGGGAACCAGCCCCCCGCTGGAGCCGGCTCGGGCGGGGGAGGTGACCCCCCCACCGCAGCTGTAACCTGAGCCGGCTCACTGAGGGATAGCGGCAGAGGCAAGGCTGGCGGCGGAGGTGAAGCTGGCTTGCCCCTACTCCCACCATCCAACCCGCCTGAAGCTGGTGGCGGAGGCAAAGCTGGCTTGCTCCAACCCCCACCATCCGACTCGCCCTCCCCCTCTGACAGGAAAGGTGCAGACGGTTCCACTGCGCCTATAGAGAAATCCTCCACACCACTTTGCTGGGGACTCTTAGGCATAAGTACCTTAGTTACAGAAGGTGCCAGGGGATCATCTTCACGACCATACCCTATATTCCTCTTATGAGCTTCTGTCGCCCTTTCTGCTGCCTTTCTCTCAGAGACCTGCTGAAGTAACGTGTTATACACCACCCGCCATAACTTCCCGAGTTTCTTTGCTGACTTATCATCATCTAGTACTGTATCCCACAATATTTCCCCAAACTTTCTCCACTCTGATAACTCATGAACTGTATGAGGATTAGAAAAGATACCCTTAGCATGGCCATAAGCTAATAACCCTGGTAACTCCTTTTTTAAATCTATCCCTTTTATCCCACGCCGCTCTAAATAGGCGGTAAATAAATCATATGCCGCTTGCCTATCCATACCTATTAATCAGCGCGCGCTGTTGCAGCTCTCCAGGCTCCGGCGGACACGTATTGGCTTAAGTCACAGTTGTGAACCTTAAGGGTGCTTCAAATTCCGGCACCGTCCCGGCTGCTGGGACCCAAACCCAACTTCCGGACCGTGGCGTAATCCCTTTTTCTTTTAATCCGAGAAAAAGGGCAGAGATTTGGTTATGCCCACATTCTCCACCATTTGTCGACGGAAGGGAACCAGGACATCAGTTTGATCATCACAGGCTCAATTTTATTGATCAGTACGGCGGGTTAAATACAATTAATAATGAGCTTCATACATATTGCAAAAGTTGAGCTCAGGATTGGTCAGCTTGCATATCAGCACCTACGCCTACTTCTACATTCCTATGGTTCTACTTTTGATACTTTCTACATATTCTTAGGATATATTCAGGACTAATCTCAACTCCCTATCCTCATGTTGAAGCAAGGTCACTGCTGACTCTCCCTTTCAGCTTGCTGACTGCTGACTTTTCTCCTTCAGCTTAACCAGTGGCATTATATCAGTGTGGCCTTTCTCAGCTAACCAATTATTAATAATGCTCTCCACACAGTAAGTTTCAGCAAAGTATTGAATATGTCTTAGTTCCATGGATACAAACTACTAGGTGAGATTGCTGGGTGTGCAGGGCTTAGGGAAGTGATTCCCTGTGCACCCAGCACTGAAATCAAGTAATGCCTCCTTTCTAACCCTGAGCTGGCAGCAGGGATCAGGCCTTGCTTGGTCATTTTCATTTTGACAACTTCTGTTAGTGGCTAAGAAAGGTCAAAATGAAACCTCCTCCAGCTGTTTTCCTCTGGTTGATCTTTTTAGGCACCAAAGCTCTGTTCCACGGGTGGCCTGGGTGTGTGCAGAGCAATGCAGCCCCCACAAAGCCCTTGGTTTCCCCACGAGTTGCCAGTTTGACTGCTTCCAAACGGGAAGAAAGGCAGAGATGTACATCCACAGGAGTCCTGGCCATGTCCAATAAAGGTGCAAATATGTGGGGAGATTTGTTAGCAATTATTTCAGCTGTTATGCCAAGCCAGTGCCTTCTCTCCTGCTTCTGTGCATTATAGGTGAGTAATGTAATAGTTGGCTCTCACAATTAAGAGATAGATATTATGTGGATAGATATTATGTTCAAACGTAAAGTGCTGTTATTGCAATATGTCCTCCCATAGTCCTCTTTCTTATCCCCCTTGTAATAGTCTTGGTAGTCAGGGCATTTGGGGAGGGCTGGCTTGTGACCAGCAGGCAGGGTGTAACAACAATTGACCTCCAATCAAGATGCAAGAAAGTAATCTCCACCACTGGACGGCAGAGAAAGAATTGACTGACAAAACATTGGGAGGGGCTAAAGGTAAAAAAAGCAGAGTATCCCTTTTGTAGATGAGCATGTGGCTGCTAATCATGGAGACTTCCCAGTGCTGCATTTTCCTTATACAGTCTTTTCTTAAGGTTTAATAAACCTTTAAAAACTTAAAGGTTGCCACCTTCTCGTAGTGACATCAGAAGGTTGCTTTGGTGCACATAAGCCCTGAGTGTCAGAGCCCACTCCTATCTGCCTGACTGGGGTGTCCAGGGCACCTACACTGGAGCGCGGATACTTGCATGTATATACCTAGCTGCCCCTGTGGCTACAGACACCCCCTTTTTAGCTGAACGCCTTGAAAGGAGCTTTACCAAACCAGTGGCATCCTAATGCTCTTTCTGTTTCAAAATCAGAAACTCAGTCACTAAGAAAGAGCAGGAAGACATACAAAAGCCAGGTAAGGATACACCCTGACCTAAGTAGAGAGGAAACATCTACTTACTTGTGAAATGTGTCATAAAATAGGCACCATAAGTAATGCCATAGGCAGCGAAAAGCAAAGGAGCAATTCACTCAATCATTTTAACACTTCCCTGCAAGTTTGCAGGCTGTGCTCACACAGTGGAAAAAGCAAGGCTCCTGTGAGTGTGCAACAGCCCACTGACAATTGCCTCAATCAGAGGGAATAGAATTAGAATGATTGTGAAGTATGTGAATGAGGCTAGTTGGCCAATGATGATGAAGGGGTGTCCTACTGGCTGGCTGCCTACTCAGGTTAGGATGAGGACGTTGGCGACTAGGGTTCAGAACAGGATTTGTGATAGGGGGCGGAAGGGTATTGATTGTAGTTTTGATGTATGTAGTAGTGGGGTGAGGAATATGACGAGGATTGAGGCGGCTAGAGCTAGTACGCCTCCTAGTTTGTTTGGGATGGATCGGAGGATGGTGTAAGCAAATAGGAAAGATCACTCGGGTTTGATCTGAGGAGGGATGACTAGTGGGTTGGCTGGGGTGAAGTTTTCTGGGTCACCTAGCAGGTTGAGGGGGAATAGGGCTAGTGAGACGAGTAGGGAGAGCATTAGTACGAATCCTAGGATGTCTTTGATGGTGTAGTATGAGTGGAAGGGGATCTTGTCACAGTCTGTGGGAATGCCTAGCAGGTTGTTTGAGGCTGTTTCATGGAGAAAGGTGAGATGGACGAGAGTAAGGCCTACGATGACGAAGGGAAGGAGGAAGTGGAGAGCAAAGAATCGGGTCAGTGTGGGGTTGTCGACAGAGAACCCTCCTCAGGCTCATTTGACTAGTGTTTGCCCGATGTAAGGGATGGCAGAGAATAGGTTTGTGATTACAGTAGCTCCTCAGAATGATATTTGGCCTCATGGTAGGATGTATCCTACGAAGGTGGTTGCTGTGAGGGTTAGGAGGAGGATGACTCCAATGTTTCAAGTTTCTTTGTTTAGGTATGAGCCGTAGTAGAGTCCTCAGCCGATGTGTGGGTAGATGCAGATGAAGAAGAAGGAGGCTCCGTTTGCGTGGAGGTTGCGGATGAGTCAGCCAAATTGTACGTCTCGGCATATGTGAGTGACAGAGGAGAAGGCTAGATGGGTATCTGCTGTGTAGTGCATAGCTAGCAGAACACATGTGACGATTTGAGTAATTAAGCAAACGCCTACTAGAGACCCAAAGTTTCATCATGTTGAGATGTTTGATGGCACTGGGAGGTCGATTAGGGCATTGTTGATGATTTTGAGAATTTGGTGGTTTTTACAAAGGTTGAGGGCCATTGGTTATTTCTTTTTTTGGCTACGAGGATGATGAGAATGGATAAGGTGAATGATCCTAAGTAAGCTTTGATTAGGCCTGAGTGGAGGGTGGTGGCAGTTTTGGTTGCTGTAAGTTGTAGGCTGGCTAGCCCCTCTGGACCAACTATTTTGTATCAGGAGAGGTCAATTAGGTGGGATGCGATGTTCTGTCCTCCTTTGAGGAAGTTGGTTATACTTAGGCGGTGGGATAGGGGGTTAAAGTATCCTAGGGATGTTGAGAAGTTTTAGAAGGGGGCTTGTTTGGTCAGGATGAGAAATCTTTAGCTTGGACAACAGGAGCAGGAGCCTCGTGAGGGGCCTTCAGCATCTCCTCAGTGCATCCAAATATTCGAGCCACTTTTGGAAATTACTTTTCCCCTTTTTTTTTTTCTTGTTTTTTTTTTTTTTTTTTTGTTTTGTTTTTTTTTTGTTTTTGTTTTTGTTTGCTTGGAGGAAGAGGCTGTTCATTTTCTTCTTCTCCCAGCTAAAGTTCTTTTCATCATTATTTTCTGCCCTTTTATAACACTGGGACTGGGTCTGCTAGAATTTTAATTTCCAAGGTATCACTTCTGGAGAATGCAGTAGTTTTGCATGAGAACACATCATTCTGTGCAGGGACCTTGGTGCAGAAGGAACTGTTGTGGTTCCAGGCCAGCCAGTATGGCCTTACAGATCACTTTGAGCTTAGTAGTGCTCATGCCTTTTTGCAGCCCAGGGAATCAGTGTGTGTTGTGTTTGGGAATTCAGCAGGAGGTCAATGCCCTTGCATTCCAGCTGCTCCTCAGAGGTCACAGGAGCTGGAAGGGGCTGGGCTGCATTTCTGATTCCAGCCAGTTTAGCTCCACCAGTGTGGTCGAGTCCAAGAGAAGAACTTGCCCGAGCACAGATGCACAAAGAGTGCAGTTCCCAGTGCAATGCTCTGGGTCTGATCCCTTTCTGTAAGCACCTACATGCTCCACATTCCCCAAGAGTGTGATTTTTTGAAGCAACAGGAGAGCAATCTCAGGATTGTAGTTGAGTGTGGCACTGGCTACCAAGTTCTGATATCTGTAGCAACAGAGAGGACAGTAAAGAGAGATTTCAGTAACGAAATCTATCTATCTATCTATCTATCTATCTATCTATCTATCTATCTATCTATCTATCTATCTATCTATCTATCTATCTAACATTTACATAATTGAATCTTCCTGGCTCTGGTCCAAGGCAGTTGGAGGTGCAGAGCTCACCTAAAGCATCCCTTTCTGGAGAGGCTTAGAGACATGTTCCCTCAACTGATTCTGAGCAGGCAGAGATGTTTTCCCCTCCAGATATGATGGTTTTTCCTTTCAGAGTTGTTTCCCTCCTCTGGCCTCTTCTGCCCTGAAGTCTCCAGTTAATTCTTTAAATTTCTGCCTGTCCTCGAGAGGTGCAACAATTCCATGTTTAGGTGGTGTTTGGTGACTCTGGTCACACATGCATTACATGACACATGGTTTCCTTCACTGGCATCCCCAGTGCTGTGTAAGTGCATTCGTTCATGGGGCCTTAGGAGAGTCTTCTCTTTCCCTCAGCAGCAGCAGCAGGGAGCAGTGGCAGGGTCAGGACGAGGAGGAGGTGGCTGCCCTGGCCCTTTGCTCCCGGGCCCCAGGCCAGGAGGGCTCTGGCTGCAGCAGGGCGCTCTTTGGGCAGCCTCTGGCAGCCTCTGCACGGAGCACGGCACGCTGCCCTGTCCTGCTGGTGCCACTTTTCTTCAGCAATACCCTAGCTCCTCTTCACAAGGAAAAAACTCCAGCAATCTAAAAAGAGATCATTCAAGTACAGTTCTATCTGCCTTTGTATTGTATTTCAGGGCATGTATTTTTTTGTCTAGAATTTCATTATTTTTATGAAAACATGCATTCATATCTGCACATTTTTGTAGTTTGTATTATTCATATACCAAAACACACCTTTTTAAATTCTTAATTTATTGCAGTTGGTAATTTTGAGGTAGTATATTTTAAAATGTCACAAAACAACACCCTTTGGGTAGTTTTTCTCACTTTAAAAAAAAAAACCATAAGCCATTTTAATCTCTGTCTCTCCAAGTTGGTTCATACCAGCCTATTTCAAATCAGGGCTACGATACTTTTATAGGATTGAGAGAGGTCCAATGAAATGCACACCAGTGATTCCTCTTGTGCAATGTCATGGCCCTGCCATAAAGCCTCTTTTCACTTTTTTTTTTTCTCTCATTAGCTCAAATGCAAATGCACGTTTAGTTGCGAACTTACACAAGATGAGCAAAATCAAAATGATGTGAGGGGCCTTTGGGAGCTCCTTGCTGATCTTTCTGCTTCTTCAGCTGAGCAAGGCTCTGATCCAGGCAAAGAGATTGCACTTAGTGCTACACAACCATTTGCTGGAACTCTGCTGATTTCTAGGAACAGCTGGAGGCCTCTATCTCCCCAGGATGTTTTGGCTGAGCCAAGCTTTGCTGGGTTTTGGCTGCAAATACCATTGCCCTTGCTTTCTTATATCCACAAGTACCATGGCTGGGCAAAAACTGCCACGAGGAGCATCTTCCAAAGGCACTTTGGTCTGGAGTTTGTGAATGAACGAGAGCTTCCTCCACTTCCAAACCACATGAAAAAAATAATGAAAGAGAACTTCCAATCCTTAACGAACAACTGACAATTCAGAAGTGGATCTAGAGCATCGGAATGAAAAGGAAGGCAATCTTCCAATGGAGTTGTGCTTTCAGGAGTTTTTCTTCTGTCTGCCACTCACAGCTGGCACTGGAAAAAGTCACATCTCTGCAAGCGTCAGTGTCTTCTGTCTGCCATCAGTTGTTTTGCTGCAACAATCAGAACAGGCATCAGGCTGGAGAGAGGCTCAGCTGATGCTAGCAATAGGAGTTGCCCCAAGGAGAAAAAAGAAATGAGCTTTTACCTCCCAAACCCATCTCCCCAGAGGCTCAAGCAGGATTTCTCTGGTTCCCAGAAATACAAAGAAATAGGGCTGAGAAGACCCTCTGCAGCTATGTGTTCATGCCCAAGACTTTGCTGATGCCATTTGGGTTTGGCCTTTTTTTCTTTTCTATCTTTTCTGTATTCCTTGCACATCAATTTAGAGCTCTCTAGGCTACTCGATTTGTGACTACTTTTCCCAGTCCTTTTGCATGGCCTTTGCCTAAGCAGAAAGACAAACTTCCAGAGCTCCAAGTGCCAGGGGGTAGAAGGCCCCAGTGTTATCCTGGTTCTTCCTGGGACAGACCCCTCCAGGGCGCTGGTGGACTCACCATCCCTGCAAGCCTTTAAAACACAACTGGATGTGGCACTCGGTCCCGTGCTTTAGTTGAGGTGTTAGGGCATGGGTTGGACTCGATGATCTTGAAAGTGTCTGTCTTCCAAGCCAGTGATTCTGTGATTCTGTGACTGAGGCAGCTTTTCCTGCAGCCCTGGAAAGGGCTGTGGGGGCCCTTGGCCAAGGACGGGGATCAGGGCTCATGACAAAGAAGCAAAGGGCTCAAGACAAAGGCTGACAGGGCAGAACTGCCCCAGCGCGGCCCAGAGCGAGCCTCATCTCCTCCTCCTCACCCTGCGCCCTCTGCGCTGCCCTTTGCGGCTCCGGCGGCTCCTCTCGCTGCGGGGCTCCAGAGAGTGCTGGGGCCGGGCCCCTCGTCTTCGGGTAGCGCCAGAGCCTCGGAGGCGAGCGGCTGCTGCTGTGGCCGGCAGGGGAGAGCTGCAGCTGCGGCCCCGGGCACGGCGAGCTGCCGCTATGGCCGGCTCCTGCTGCAGCTCCTGCCTCTGCTGGGGGCTCTGCTCCTGCCCTGTGCGCACAGACACGGCCGAGGGCTGCCCGGCAGCTCCATGCCGCTCCGCAGTGGGCCAGGCCGGGCTGCTGCTCTCTGCGGCCTCTGCCCGCCGCTGCCGGCCCCGCCGCACTCCCGCCTGCCTCTGCCGCAGCCGGGCCCACACGGGAGGCAGCACATTGTGGCCGGCTCGGAAAAGCCCTGCCCGCAAACCGCCCGCCTCGGCCTCAGGGCACAGGCTGCCGGCGTCCTTGCAGCTGCGAGCTGGCCCGGGCCGCCTGCCGGCCTCGGCCACAGCTCCCACCTGTGTCTCCACGGCCGCGGCTGCTCGGCACAGCGGGCTGAACACAGCCAGCACCAGCAGCAGCTCCTCACGGGCCCAGGCTCCAGGCGCTCCGAGCCCACCTGTGGTCAATAGGTATGATTCATGCTGATAAAAATTGAAACAGTAATCAATATTGGTACAGTAATTAATATCTGGAAATAATAAAATAAGTTAAAAATAGTAATGCCAAAGAGGAGAGGGAGAGGAGGGGCTCCACCCCCGCACCCCCCCCCCCCCCCCCTTCCCAGCAGATGTTCATCAAGCACCACAGGAAAGAAGCTGAATATATAGTTGCTAAAAATGACCAAGAACCTGGTTCGGTCCCAGAAAATGCTAATTATAAGGGATTTATTGCCTTGATATGTAGATGCAGTGATACGTTAGTCGTTAGTTTTGGCTTACATTATACTGGCTTGGTGCACATGTGTAACCCAAAGGTGAATTGAAGGACAACGAAGAAGACTACAGGGCCTTCATCAGTGACGACCACCAAAGACTTGTGCAACCACCAAACCGAGTGGTGGCGCATGCGTGGTAAAGGTGGTGAGGAGGGCAGAGACAGAAAAGTGACGAACCTAAAATAGGAGGAGATGGTATTGACATATGGCATATAAGGGGTGATTTTCACTTGGCAAGCTTGTACGTGAAGTGGCAAGGGTCATTGAACTCTGCCCTCCGTACCACGCAATATCTTTTGCTTATGCGCTATTATTGGAACCAAATTATCCCTTATTTATATATTTTCTAAACTATTCAATTAAAATTGCTGCTACCTTAAATATTGTTTGGTTTTTTTATGATGGGGTAATTGGGCAAAACATAACACACCCAACCCCGAATCCCAGCCCTGAGGGGCTTGGCATTCCAATGCATCCCCTGGGGACAGCAGAGTCGGCCGCTGAGCTCAGCCCATGGTGACACCACCAAGGGACCAATGGAAAATTCACCAAATCCTCATCAGAGACAAGAGAAAACTCCCATGGTGCCTGACAGCCTGAGGCAACTGCCAATTCCAGATCATTCCATCCATGCAGGAAAAGAGGCTTTTACATTAAAGCAGAAAAGAGTTATAGAAAAGGAGGGCAGAACAAACAACAAAGTTATTTGGACTCATGCTTCTTATGTCTGTTAGAAAGGCCAAGAAAATTCCATCCTTGCTCTTCTGACACAGCTCTCTCTTTTCATGATGTGGGACAGTGAGTCAATAATGAAGTTACTTTAACACCACAGGTATAAAATCCATTTTCATATCTGCGAAGAGCCAATATTATGTGTCCATAACAATAAACCTCTCACTGAGTAATGGTAGATGTCAACGTAACTTTGTTTTAAAGATATAGTTTTTATTTCTTTTGTTAATTAAGCTCAATGAAATAGCTGCTTGTGTTAAACTGCCTGCTTGGATGGGATAACATCCAATGCACACAGGATGAGGACATCTGTATAGATCTGCCAACTATCAGCACTCACCGTCTGAAGGCAGAGTGGACCAAGGCCCAAACACTGAGGTGATAAGAATGGACTAAAACCACAACCAAGAAACACACATGCTCTGAAAAGGCAGATCCAAGGAAGAGCCATGCTAAACAGTTCTTGGAAGATGTAAAGTAGTTTGGGGGTAAAGTTTGCTGTGCATGAGGGTCTATGAATATGCAATAGGCAGATGTAAGGGGAAAGGTATTTCAGGGGATCCCTGAAGGTAACAGGGTGCTCCTGGCTGAGTGCCAAGATGCACCTGGCCATAATAATCTTTGCTCCATGGTCCTGGTCTCCCATTGTCCTTTATTAAACTTTGTACATTTTCACAGGAGACTGAACGTGTTTTTCACAGGCAGCTTCACAGAAACTGGAAAACGTGGGGGTTCCCCGGAGGGGGCATTGCTGATCCAGGGCATCGAGGCGCTGCCTGCAATCATCCATAACCGCCCATAAGGAGCCTCCAGGGCTTTACCCTCCATGAGCTGCAGAACATGTGTCAGGAAAGTTGACAAGAGCCCATAAAATGGTCCTTGTTGCCAGCAGATTAGCCACTTGTAGCTCTTCAAAACTCCCTCCCATGAAAAGTGAAAAAACTTTAACCATTCCTAAATGTGAAAAATACGTTCACTCTCCTGTGAAAATGTATAAAGTTTAATAAAGGACAATGGGAGACCAGGACCATGGAGCAAAGGCTGTTATGGCCGGGTGCATCTTGGCACTCAGCCAGGAGCACCCTGTTATCTCCAGGGACCCCCTGAAATACCTTTCCACTTACATCAGCCTGTTGCATATTCATAGACCCTCATGCATATCCATAAACTACTTTACATATTCCAGAAACGATTTTACATGGCCCCTCCTTGGGTCTGACTTTTCAGAGCATCAGAGCATGTGTGTTTCTTGGCTGTGGTTTTGGCTGCTTCTCGTAATCACCTCCAGTTTTTGGGTCTTGGTCCACTCTGCCTGCAGACGGGGAATGCTGATAGTTGGCAGATCTGTACAGGTGTCCTCATCCTGTGTGCATTGGATGTTATCCCATCCAAGCAGGCAGTTTAACACAAGCAGGTATTTCACTGAGCTTAATTAACAACAGAAATAAAAACTTCAGAACAAAGTTACTTTTAAAAATGGTCTCAGCCCATATTTGATCCCAGTCCAGTCGATCCAAGTATGTGTGGTCCTGATCCATATGGTCCCACTCCCTAGGATCCTATTCCAGAGGATCCCAGTCCATATAATCTCAGTCCAGGTGATCTCAGTCTGTGTGGTCCCAGTCCATTCAGTCCCAGTCCATATTTGATTCTACTCCAGGCTATCCTGTTCTGGAGGATTCTGTCCTGGTTTAGGATAAATTAGGGGAAATCTCCAAAAGGGAGCCCCCCAAACAAAACAAACCTCCAACCACCCCTCCCCCAACACCGGGTTTGGGAAGGAATTTCTTGGAGGAGCAAAGTGGAAAACAAAACCTATTTATTTACAAGTAACAAAAGAACACTCCCCAACACAAGAAAAGGAAAGAAACAGACTGTGTGTGGTTGTAGAAGTCCATCCAAAAATCCTTCATTTTTTGCCTCACAATTGTCATGAGAAAAGACTACCGAAGAGTTAAAAGTGCTGAACCGGTTGGGAAAGAAAGTCTCCTGCTTATCTAGTGTGTTCACAAGTGATGCTTGCAGAACATGCCATGCTGTACTCGAAGGGGGCATGCTGCCCTTTTCTGGACAATTGAACTGGACTTTCTTCCAAACTCCTGAGCTGGCTGGACTGAGCTCTGGGGTGGCTCCCCCCCGCTCCATGAGAAGACCCCTCTTGCCTGTCTTCAACCACCGTGACAGACCAACAGAGATGCGAATCCCCTCATCAAGGAACCAAGAACCCCTCTGGCACCCTATTGACACCCCCATGGCACCCCCCTGGCAACCTCCTTCCAGAGACTGGGAAGCATTCGGCCATGAAAACAATGGACTTCTCCCCTCCATGGAAACCTAATTTCAGTTACCTTCCCCCAACCAAGAACAGTATATATATTGGGGTTCGGCCCGACTGTCCTTTGAGATCTCCCCAAGACGTGTACCAGCGAGTTTCGGCGGCGGGACCCCGAAGACATCACGTCTTGGTAGCTATACCCCATTCCCTGACCTTCTTTCCTCCCTTTTTTTTTCCTTGTCTTACCCTTCTCTTCCCCGGATCCCTTAACCAAACGCATATTTAACTGTGGTTATAATCAATAAATTGCACCTTGCTGATTTGTTACTGCAAAACCCCTGTGCCTCTTGTTGGTTATTTTTGCACCCAAAAATCATTCGTCACCCGTTTATTTCGGGCGGACCTTCACATAATTGGGGTCACGGACAAGGATTCCCGCAGCCAGTGAGATTTTGCAGGTTTTGTGTAGTTTGTAACCTCTTACAGACTACACACGCCAAAGCCAAATCTCATGCTCGATTGAGCACACAGGCTCCGGAATTGACACAAAAGATTTTTTTCGGTGCAACAGCAGGGGAAATTGTTACTGTCATTACTGATACTGATTTTACCGGCACGAACACTGACACTGATACTTCTCCTGATCCTGATATTGATGCTGTTACTGATATCGATACTGATATTGATACTGTTGCTGTTGTTGTTGTATTTGAATTGAATCTGAACCTGTTACTGTTGTTTTTGAATTGAATCTGAACCTGTTACTGTTGTTTTTGAGCTGAATTTGAACCTGTTACTGTTTTTTACTGCTGTATTTTGTGTACCTGGACTGTCTAAAAGGGAAGGGGCAGACTTGAAGTAATTAAGCAGTGCCTTTTAGACAGATATTGTCCCTTCACCTACACATGGAGCGAGGGGCGGCCCAGCGAAGGCTGAGTGGCTTTTTCCCTGTTCTAGGTTCTGGTCCCCTCACAAAGAAAACATTTCTGTGTGTGTGTGTTCATGTGAGTGCGTATCTGTACTGTCTGGGAAGGAAGAGACAAATTTGAAGCAACCTCACAGGGCCTCCCAGACTGATTCTGTCTCTTCAACTACCCAGGGAAGCAAGGGGACAGTGGAAAGGCTGTGTGATTTGTGTAACTTAAGTTAACTCCCTGGTGTAGCTTTGGTCCCCTCACAAAATGACTAAAAACTTCAGTGCAAAAGGTAAAGCTGAATTTTATGCTCTGCTTGCTAAATACAATGCCACACCTTCTCCGAGGGGAGAAGAATGGGCAAACTGCAATTGGTTTAACTTAGAAAATGTTATTGATAGAATATCTTCTTTGCAACATGAAACAAAATTTAAACTGGGCAAAAATAAAACCATCCTCTGCTCAGTCTTGGGTGCCTGTCTCACAGCAGCCATAGAAACTCGCTTTAAGCAAAAAAGTGAGGAAAATGCTATCATAGACTCCCTCCAAAACCTAGTTAAGTTTTGCAAAAACAATTGGATGAAGAAAGAAATGTAAATAACTTGTTATGGACTGCCCTGAGAGAGGAACATGTTAAAAATTCACAGAACTCTGATTCCTCAAAAGAAACAGAGGAGAAAGAAACTCCTCACACTAGTCAAAATTGTTCTCAAACAGAATTAACCCTGATGAAAAATTGCGGGAAACACTGCTGTAACAACATAAAACCTCTAATTAAAACAGAATACAACTATATCAATAATGAAGATTTTAGCCCGCACAAAACCACTAAAGAAATCCCGTACACTGCTACTGAATTAACAAAACTTGCAAAGCAGTACGGGCTTCTCCCCCAAAAATCTGAAACAGAACACATTTGTCAAGTGTCTCTCACTGGGAGAGATCAGATTCTTTTGTCAGAACAAGAAGCCGGCGGGTGCTGGAGACATGGGGTGTTCCTAACAACAGCAGACAGACGCATCCCATGGTCCCCAAATCAGCACACAGCTCATTGGGCTGAGGGGCTTAACCCCTTGGAAAGGAGAGACCCTTTGGTTGGTACCCTTGACCAACTCCTGGAAAACATTCACAAATCCGGCTGCCAGCAATTGATTCATGAAAAGAAATTAATTTCTTGTTTTGAATCTCCAATCCAATCACCTGTAAAGCATGAAATTATGACCTCTTTAACTCAAAGGCTTCCGGGAACACTTAAACCTACAGCAATTCTCCTTCAGAAAACCATAGTAGCTCTGTCTCCTATAGAAAGACCAGATAAACTTCTTAGTAACCAGAATGACCCTTTAGTTCCCCTTTATGACTTGCTGAGAAAAAGAATAAAATGGGATTGGACTTCTTCTCAGAAGGAAACATTGCAATTGCTGATTCTTGAAGTGACAGCTCACCAAGCACTGGACCCTATCTATCCTACAGACCCCTTTCAGGTGGAGTGGGGATTTGCCTCCTCACAACTTTCAGTAAACATTTGGCAGCAGGGTCCCGAGGGTCTGACAAAGCCTGTTGGGTTTTATTCCTATGGTTTCAAAGATGCTGAGAATAGGTACACTACCTGGGAAGGGGTGTTTGTGGTTGGCTTGGCTCCCAGGGAGGTGAAGGAGAACTGGGCAATCCAAGAAACTGGGAGCTTGGGTAGCAGCCAAAATAAACCTGCCTCTGTGACTAAAGCAACCCCTCCTCTCTCCCCCACTTCTGCTAACAGAGAGGAACAGGACAATGCCCAGGTTGGGGAACTGTTAACTGTTTGGAGTATTTTCCAAAGTGAGGGACAGAATTACTTTCTTGTCTGTATTAACACCAAGTCCTATGCTATGTTTATATTTGGGTTGCTCCAGGCTGATGCTTTTAAAAGAGCTACAGGAGATAATACTGTAAAAGCAATGCAGGGATGGTTTGGGATTTTCCTAAACCCACAGGAAATTCAATCTGGTAATGTTTCTCACTTTACTGTCAAAAGTGTGCAGGATAGGGCAGAAGGTGAAAAGATTAAATGGACTTCTCACACCTCTTACTATAGATGGGGGGTAAATGAGTGTTCCAAAATCACTGCTTTTTGCCAGACAGCTCCAAGCACAATTCCTTCACTACAGGGAGCAGATGATTTCAAGAACCCAGGGCATTTCCCTGGACAACCTGTTTTTGGTGGACCCCCTGCTGCTGTAGGGGAAGTACCACTGCTGTTCAAAACCTCTCTGGCAATTCCATTGTTCTAACCTTTTCTGCCTCTTCGTGGCAGAGTCTGTTGTGTTTACTTTTTCAGAAGAACTCCGAGGGACATGAAGACCTGACAAACCATGATAACACTAGTGATGGACAACAGAAATAATGTTTTCCCCTCCCTTATGGTAACACCAGGTGATGATATTACCCATAACATGTAAATTAATTGAACTTGAATAAATTGGCTGTCACAATTAGAGATTTGACCAAATTACAGCAACTACTGCAGTCATTCTTATTGGCTTTTGCGAACACACCAGAGACTGCTATCAAGCATATTACCAAATTGGGAAAGAGTGAATGTGGATGATCACAAATTGGTAATTGATGCACTTAGTGCTACACAGAACAATGTTTCCTTAGCCCTCAGCTGTATCCAGGCACAATTGTAGATGCAATCTGTCTCTGCTGCAATTATAAGAGAGGGCGAGCAAGGCACCTTCCCCACAGAAATTCGGAAAATAATCTGGGACAGTGCCACTGAATTTGAAAGAGAATTCCAATCCTGGTGGAACCTGGTGAACTTTACCTATGATCCCATTTCAAACACAGCCACTGCTTTTGTCCTAACCATACGCAATGCCTCTGTACATTTGGTCTTCCCTGTTATTGCATTAGGATTAAACCATGACAGAGCTGTTCTCTATCCTACTGAACATAGGGGATGGGCCCGTCAGGTTGATGACAAATGGCAAACTGTTAACCTGGAAACTTGTGTTGTCCGAGAACAACAAGAGTTCATCTGTGAAAGCAATGCAATCACAGATCAAATATTTGTTTAGACGTAGAGCAAAATATCTGTCATTTCAAGATTCGTCCACATGAGGATACCCAGACAGCTCTTATATACATAGGCAATGGCTGTGCATGCTTTAGAACAACATGTGATTCTGTCTTTGTAGAAGATGTTGTAGTAGATGCAAAGAATCATTCAAATTTTTGTGCTTGTAACTTTACTAAGATAGTAGGATGCGATTTCTCTTATGAAGCTCCAGTTACTTCTCACCACCTACTGCAATCCAACTACACGCTGATCCAGAAGCTGATGCCCACTCCTATTAGAATGAACCTCACCCTCGTGAGACAACTATTGCTCCATCAAGACCTGATTGACATCCTCGAGAAAATCAAGGAGAGCGGACAGAAGACCCTGGTGACTGTTCATCACAACATGAGACAAATACACCGGGTTATGGAGAGGGTAAAGCAAGATGCTGAGCATAGGTGGTGGGATACTCTCTTTGGGTAGTCACCTACTGCCACAGGTGTTCTGAACAGTGTGTGCCATCCAATTGTTGTTCTTTTGATCCTAGTTACGCTTGGTTTTATCTTGTCAGCAGCCCTATTCATTTTGAATTGGAGAATGATGAAAAAGCTTAAGAGACTGTCAGCTGTAGTCAATGCACACCACTTAGCTGATGTACTCGATACAATAGATGTCCCCAAAACACATGATATGAGACAGTTATGAATCAAGCATATGTGCTTTAGAACAACTTCTTAAATATCAAGTATGACTTAGAGAAAGTTACTTTAATTCTTAGAAAATAATTTTAAAAGACGATGATAATATTATGATTTGTTTGTTGTTTTGATTATTTGTGATTTGTTTTAATCATTTTGAAATTGTTAAACAAATGATATTGCTTTAACTGATGAATATTTTTTGAAATTGTTAAAATTAATCATAATTTTTTGAAATCGTTATAAAAAATAAACACGTGTGACGTTGTTATGATGATCAATAATAATTATATGTTTGTTGGTTCCCCTTTTCCCTTTTCATTTCCTTCTCTTCCCCTTTTATCCCCTCTCTCCTGTCATCCCTACTTTTCCGGGGTTATGCTACCAACGTGCAACAAGTTTCGAAGACACTCTAGAGCTCTGCTGATGAAGATTCCTCAAGACAATCGTGAGTCACGGGGTCGTGTAGAAGTCCATCCGAAAATCCTTCATTTTTTGCCTCACAATTGTCATGAGAAAAGACTACCGAAGAGTTAAAAGTGCTGAGCCGGTTGGGAAAGAAAGTCTCCTGCTTATCTACTGTGTTCACAAGTGATGTTTGCAGAACACGCCATGCTGTACTCGAAGGGGGCATGCTGCCCTTTTCTGGACAATTGAACTGGACTTTCTTCCAAACTCCTGAGCTGGCTGGACTGAGCTCTGGGGTGGCTCCCCCCCGCTCCATGAGAAGACCCCTCTTGCCTGTCTTCAACCACCGTGACAGACCAACAGAGATGCGAATCCCCTCATCAAGGAACCAAGAACCCCTCTGGCACCCTATTGACACCCCCATGGCACCCCCCTGGCAACCTCCTTCCAGAGACTGGGAAGCATTCGGCCATGAAAACAATGGACTTCTCCCCTCCATGGAAACCTAATTTCAGTTACCTTCCCCCAACCAAGAACAGTATATATATTGGGGTTCGGCCCGACTGTCCTTTGAGATCTCCCCAAGACGTGTACCAGCGAGTTTCGGCGGCGGGACCCCGAAGACATCACGTCTTGGTAGCTATACCCCATTCCCTGACCTTCTTTCCTCCCTTTTTTTTTCCTTGTCTTACCCTTCTCTTCCCCGGATCCCTTAACCAAACGCATATTTAACTGTGGTTATAATCAATAAATTGCACCTTGCTGATTTGTTACTGCAAAACCCCTGTGCCTCTTGTTGGTTATTTTTGCACCCAAAAATCATTCGTCACCCGTTTATTTCGGGCGGACCTTCACAGTGGTGAGGGCGCCAGGCTTCTCTTGCAAGCTCCAGGTGTCCTAGACGTCTCAGGTTAGGTCCAGAGCCGGTCCAGTATCTTCAGGGGAGGGTAAGAAAGAGGGAACAAAAAAAAGGAAAAAAACAGCGCAAAAAGCAGAAAGCAAGCAAGCAAAGCAGCTAGCCAAGCCAAGCAGCAAAAAGCCAAAAGCCGAAAAAGCCTGGTCAAACACTCTCCCCCTCTCTTCCCTGTTGCCTTCCGATGCGAGGCGAGGTGACCTGGTTCCGAGGAAACGGCACGGCGACCCACTGCCCAGGGTCACTCGGGCCAAGAACACACACAGACACCAGTATGGTGGACAGTTCAAGACCTTTATTGTCCCGTTTCGTCGGGTTTTATACCGGGAAAGTTTTTTCCCTACGTCAGGGGGTCTTACTTTACTGTAATTGGTTAGTAAGGAGTAGAAAGTTACTAATGTTAGGGGGGACAACATTCTTGGGTGATCCTTTATCACTAGGAGTTAGGGGGAGAGGAGCTCTACTGCTTTCCGTAACATCGCGAGACTTTCCGAACGCCTGACCCTATTCTACTACATCTCCCCCCCCTTTTTCACAAATGAACGAAGTAGTCATACACATAGGAGCTGAGATGAGGTATGAGGTTGTCTCCGGTCAAATTCACAACATTTGCTGCCGGCCTATGAACAGGATGTTGGCCCGTTCTAGGCGGGTCTGAACGAATGAGACCAGCTTGTTGAGCAGGCATGGTCCGAAGGTGACAGCTAAAAGTAGCATCGCCAATGGACCAATTAGGGTAGAAATTAGGATGGTCAGCCATGGTGATCGATTGAACCAGGACTCGAACCAACCCTGTTGGGCTTCCCTGTCTCTCTGTCTCTGAGCCAGTCTGCTTCGGAGTTCTGCCATGGAGTCTCTCACGACTCCCATGTGGTCTGCATAGAAACAACACTCCTCTTTCAAGGCGGCACACAGGCCTCCTTGCTGCATGAACAGGAGGTCTAGACCTCGCCTGTTCTGCAAGACCACTTCTGAGAGCAAGGAGACTGACTTCTCCAGATAGGAGATGGATTTCTCGATCCTCTGCAGATCTTCGTCAATTGTTGCCTGCAGCTGTGACAGTCCCTGTTGCTGGGTTACCAAGGCTGAGACTCCTGTGGCCGTTCCTGCTGCTCCTAGGCCCAGCAGCATTGCGATAGTTATACCTGTTACTATTTCTCTTTTGTGGAGCTGGTTGGGTTCTTCAAAAAGGTGATACACTTCTTCATCTGCGTGGTAAAGGACCCTAGGAACAATCAGAACTTGGACACAAAAGTCATTAGAGTCATCGAATTTGGCAAGGAACACACAGGGACTCACTCCCGATCGCTGGCAAACCCACATCCCGGACGTGGATGGGACTGCCCACTTATTGTTTTTCCCGTCAGGTTTGACAACATCGGTGCAGACATTGCCCTTCCGCCTAGCTAGGGTTGCATTGCCAAAGCATCTGCCCTGGCCTGTGACTTGACTCAAGGTGATCCCTTTGCGGGGGGTGTCCCATCTACATTGGCTGGGTGCATCGGCTGTGGAGTAACTGAAGGGAGTGTTTAGAGCCACTCCTTCGTAAAAGGGGGGTTCGACATCGTAACAAAGCCAGCAGGATTCGGTCAGGTTAGGGTTAGTTTCGTTCAAGGATAGAAAGGTAGCTTCTAACATACGAAGGATTGGATCTAAATCCGACCCGGCTAAACGATCTATCTGAAAGGCTACTACATGGCCGGTTGGGACATCAGCGACCCTTGTGGGCAAGGCTTTGGGGCGGGTCGCGTTTCTCCCTTTCGGCACGCTTTTAATCACTTTGTTGGGTCCGACCGCTCGGGATGCCGACGGTTGGAGCCTAATAATTCGCACGTTCACCTTTTCTTTTGACCCTTGAAGGACTACTGTCCATGTTCTGCCTGTTGTCCAGCTGGGGTGATGTGGCTGCAAAACTGTCATGTTGTAGTCTGTGCATTTCTGAAATTCGGGGATTTTATGGCGGTTTCGATAAAATTTTTCGGGGAGGAAGAGGGGTGTTTTGCAACCGGTGGGTGCCCAGGTGAACTCCAAGAATTTGTCGGGCTCTTGTGGATCCCACCCAGGCCCCGACGGTCTGGCATCTGTGACAATGGTTTCGCAGCCCCAGTGTCCACAATGTCCCCACCCTGGGTGATTGCAGTAGCTTTTCCCAGGGTTTGAGGCTGGGCACCAGTAGGATAGGTACATGTGTGTGGAGTGTGGGGAATAGGGGTTTACTCTTGGCTGTCCTGGAAACAGGTCGGTGATGCGGAGCACAAAGGATGGAGCGTTCGGTGTGGTGATTTCTTTGAGCACCTTGTCACTACTAAGGTGTTGCATGACCCACCTGAATGGCTGATGGGGGTAGTGATCTGGGCTAGCTTGCCCTCTGGCAACAAGCCCCAACAGCAAAATCACACAGAAACACCGTTGACGCTTGGGTTCCACCCGTGCGGGTCTCTCGGGCGCTGCCTGACGGCTTGGTGGTCTGTCGTCTATCTCTGGAAGGGGGATGTACGCATCACGAGGACGCCCCATGAGCATGTCCTGTAAACAGAAACTCACAACTCTCATCAGTCTCATTCTGCTCGCTATGGAGGTCCGGCTTAATTGACTTAAGTGGACACCACCTGATTTTGCCGTCCTTTTTGACAGCTGCGTACCCTCGCCCCGTGAGCATCAGCCTCCAACCCTGTTCCCACTCTCCTAGCTCGTTTCTAATCACAACCTGCGGGCCCTCTTCTAGCATTCGAGTGGCCCAGTGTTTTTGGACGGGACTGTTTGTTTCATCTCCCCTAGGGAATTGGTTCAATGCCAGCAGGGCGGTTGCCAGCATATGTGCCTGATCTCCTGGGGGAATGGCATTGGCAAAACCCTCTGCTTTTGCCAACACTTCTATCTTGGTTTTCAGGGTCTGATTTGCTCTCTCGACTATGGCCTGCCCGGTACTGTTGTGTGGGATGCCTTGCACTAACGTGATGCCCCATTTCAAGGCGAATTCCTGTACTTGTTTAGAAATGAAACTGGAACCATTGTCAGTTTTGATCTGTTTGGGGATACCAAGCCAGGCCATGGCTGTCAGCCAGTGCTGAATTGTGGTCTTGGAGTTTGTTTTGGGGTGCTGTGTGGCTACGATCATTCCACTGTGAGTGTCTACTGTTACTGCAAGCCATGGTCGAGGCTTCAGCAGTTCGCACCAAGTGAAGTCCGACTGCCAGATTTCTGCGGGCTTGAGACCTCTCGGGTTGACCCCGTAGGTCCAAAGGGGTGACTTCTGGCAGTAAGGGCAGGTGGCTACATGTTTCGCGTCCGCCGTCGGGATTCCGCATCTCTTCGCCAGTGCTTTAACTCCGATGTGGAGCGACTCATGCAGCTGGCGAGCTCTTTGCAAGAGAGCCTTTCGCTGCGGCGTCCGCTTTATCGTTGCCGGTCTGGAAGTAACCTTTGATTGGGTCGTGGCTGTTGATGTGAATGACTGACACGGTGCCCTGTCGCGAGGAAAGTGCTTCTTCTAGCATTAGGGCTGCTGCTGATGTCGACACTCCTGGTCCTGCCATGGACAGGCAGAGCCTTGCAACGAATATAGAGTCCGTTACGATGTTGAGGTGTTCGTCTTGGAAGAGTCCGCACGCCAAGACAACTGCTGCTGCCTCCAGCTGTTGCACCGACAGTGTGGGGTCACACGCTTTGACGCAGTGCCACTGCTCTCCTGCCTGCCACACTGCTGCTGCGGTTGAAGTCGTGGAGGAAGCGTCTGTGAAGACCGTTGGTCCTGGCTGCGGTCTGTCCTTGACCTTTGGTGGCGTGTCCATGTCAACTATGGTCAGCAGCTTTGTCCAGGGTGGCTTGGAGGAGTAGGTGATTTCTCCTCCGAAGCCGGAGAGAGCAAGGGCCAGGTACTCTGATATTGTGGCTAATTCTGTGGTCGGTTGCTTGCGGAAAGGAAGGTGGATACTTGTTGGCTCTGTTCCCAGGTGTCTCAAGGCGAGTTTCCTGCCCTTCATGATGAGGTTAGCAATGCATTCGATTCCCGGTGAAAACGCACGAGCGGGTCTTCCAAGCACCACCCATTGAATGGGTCGTGCCTTTTCAGAAGGTCCTTGGGCCAGTGCTCCCACTCCCCCCTTCAGTGTAAAGTGGACGTACAGGTCCAGTGGCATGGCTGGGTTCCACCTGGCAAGCGTGCCGGTGGCCATCTGGCTTTCGATGAAGTCGAGGGAGCTCGCTGCCTGCGGTGTCAGCTTCTTGGGATCCCAGGGGTTCTTTCCTTTCAAGAGGTCATACAGAGGGTCCATGACTTCGGGGGGAACTAGGATGATGTTGCGAAGCCACTGCAGCGATCCCACCAGACGTTGCACGTCGTGGAGTGTTTCGATGTCTCGACAGACCTTCGCCTTGGGGGGTGTCACGTAAGAGCTCGTGATCCCCACTCCCAGGAAGGTCACACAGGGTCCTTTCTTGATCTTTGCGCTCGCGATTTCGAAGCCGTTGGCCTGAAGGGTCTCTGTGATTGTGGACACCAGGTGATCCACTTGGCTTGCTGATGGTGCGGCGACTAAGATGTCGTCCATGTACTGGATGATGGTTGCATCTGGATAGGAGTGTCGGACCGGCATCAGTGCTTTGTCTACGGTGATTTGGCATATGACAGGGCTGTCAACAAGACCTTGTGGAAGCACTCTCCATTGGAAGCGGAGGTTGGGCCGTTCGCCGTTTCGAAACGCCACAGAAAAGGTGAACCGTTCTCTGTCCTCAGGGTGCAGGGGTATTGAAAAGAAACAGTCCTTGATGTCCAGCACTGCGCACGGCTGCCCTTCGGGGATGGCTGAGTTCGCGGGAAGCAGTGTCTGGACTGGACCCATGGGTTGGACCGTCTTGTTCACTTCTCTCAGGTCGTGGATGAGGCGATAGCCTTCTCCAGACCTTTTGGGGATCACAAATACGGGGGTGTTCCATTGGCTGACGGAGGGTTCTATGTGACCTTTTTGCAGTTCGCGGTCGACCAGTTTCAGCAATGCTGCCATTCGAGGCTCTGTCAGGGGCCACTGCTCAACCCATACGGGGTCTGGTGATTTCCAAGTTAATTTGATTGGCAGCGGGGGGTGCACGGCAGTGGCCCTCATGATAAATTTGTAATCCGGAATCCTAGCAGGGAAAGAACATCCCTTCCCAACAGCGGCGGAGAATTTTGCAGAATGTAGGGGTAGATTGCTACTGTCTGTTCTGGTCCCTCTTTCATGTGAAGTGTTATAGCTATCAGCTGGGTGCTTTTCCATGCCCGGGACTGCCCTCCCACTCCGTTCACTGGAGGGACTTCTTTGAATTGCCAATGTCCGGGCCAATGTGCTTGGGGAATGATCGTGCAGTCTGATCCCGTGTCCGCCCAGAACTGAAACCCTATGACGTGTGGATCTTGACTACCATAAAGGCGGCATGTCCCCCACACCATCAGGGGTTCCTTCCCTATTCTCATGGCCAGGGCCACCCAGGGATCCCGCACTGGGGCGCCCCCTGCTGGTCCTGTGGCGCCGACGCGGCTTGTGGCGGTGGGGGGTACGAAAGCATTACTGGTGGTGTTGTGCTGTTCTGGCACTGCGTTGTAGGTGGGGATGTAAAATTGACTGCTCCCTGTGGGGGCATGGGGTATGAGGGTCCCCTGCCCCACTGGGGGTTGCTGTAGCTGGGCCGCTGCACATTCCAGGTGGGAGGGGGCTGAGCGTGGCCCGGCCACCCCCCCCCTCTGCCGTTTCCCTGAAGCTTGGATCTGCATTCCTTAGGTAAATGTCCCTTCTTCCCACATGCCCAGCACGGCCCCCTACCTCCCCCTTGGCGTGGTGGAGCAGCTGCTGATAGGCGCCTTGGTTGTGGGCAGTTTACTGCCACGTGGCCTGTCTGGCCACACTTAAGGCATACCATCACATTGGTTATTGCGGTGTGAACTGCTGCTTGAATGGGAACAAGGTGTTCCTCCTTTGCCACGTGTCTGATCATGTCGGCTATGTTAGCCCCAGGTGGCAATGATCTTAAGATGTCCTTGGTGGCTGAGTTGCATTGCTGGCGTAGGCAGTCTGCCAGCACAGGACCCTTCGCCTCTGGGGGTAACGCAGAGGAATCTAATGCGGCCTGAAGTTTGTCCACGAACTGAGTGAAGCTTTCACTCTCACCCTGTTTTATGAGAGACCACGGAGATGGTTTAGCTATCACTTTGGAAGCGTCACGGATGGCTTCTCGGGCAGCACGGGTGGTTGTCATGACCTCATGGGCCCGCAAGCCCTCAGCCTGTTGCTGGGGGGTGACCATAGTAGGGTCTGTGCCCATTAGCCTCTGTATGCTGGAGCCGTGCAGTGGGTGGTCTGCCCCTGTTACCAAGGCTAGCTGTTTGAGGCAATTATCCTCCCATTCTTGTCTAAAAATGATCATCCCTGCACCATTAAGCATCATTCTACACGTCTGCTTAATGTGAAAGGGAAGCATATCGTCCCCACCAAAAAGGCCGTCAATGAGTGTGCAAACCATGGCAGAGTTAATTCCCTTATCCGCAATCGCTTTAACAATTGCCTGCACATCTTTCGGATTGACCGGTGAATAGGTCCTTTGGTTTCTGCCTGCCCCCCCAACACGGACTGGGAACACTAGCTTAGCTGAAGGGTTGTACTCGGCGCAGGCTATCTTTATTTTTCGCCAATCTGTAAGCGGGATCTGGTCTTTCTCTGATGATCCCTTCACCCGTGCGGGAGCGCTGTAAGTGGAGACCTTATATGCTGCTGTTCTCCCTCTGTTAAGGCTAGAATCCGAATCGGAGCTCCACGACTCGCTCTCAGACTCGTCCCGGCTCGAGTCTGAGTCGGAGTCAGATGTGGAATGGCCGAGCACTTCCGGGCTGCTCTGCCTTTTTCTCGGGCTCCGACCCCGCCCCTTCCTGCGGTGGGCGGACTGTTCCCTCCCCCTGGAGTTTCCCCGCCTCCTGCTGGGGGAGGTCCTTGCCTTATACGGGCTTAATTTGAATAGAGCGCTCTGATTGGTCTCACCCTTCACCGCGGGGACCGCCCCCTCTCCCCGCTCTCCCGCGCATGCGATGTTAGGTGCGCTGACTCCATTTCCGCCCTTTGTCCCCTCTTCTCTTCCGCCCTGACCATGCGGTCGGCCGCCATCTTCGAGCCCATACGGCGGCGGAGAGATTTTCTCGATCCGGGCGGTTTCTGACCATCCCGCTGCCTCCCGCGCCTCCTCCGCCAACCCCCCCCAAAAACACTGCACCCGTTGCTCTGCCTCCTGTGTCGGGTCGGCAATCGACGGGGGAGGGATGGGTAGAGAGGCCGCGGTTTTGTCGAGAGGCTCCGAGGGGGGACTGGGATCTGGCGGGCTCCGCGGGGGGGTTGGGGGGTCTCACGGGGGTTTTGGGCTCGGACTCGGGGGGAGGTTGGATGCGCCTAGCTCCCGTGCATCCCCGTCTGTAATCTGATCACTTTCCCGGGTGGTCTGGGTCGTAGCTCCCACCCCTAGCTGCGGAATGGCTATTAAGCAGCTTCTGGCAGCTTTCCAGGTTTCTTGCTCTTCTCGAGCTTTTTGCAGAGCCCAGATGACTCTGCCCCACGATTTTAAGTCTTTCCCCGAGCCTGAACACATAGTATCTTCGGCCAGGGTTTTCGTACAATTATCCCACACCTCCGGGTGTAAAACATCCACGGGGCTCTCTATAGCCCCCAGCTTAATCAATCTCGGCAATGCAAGAGTCATATCTTTAAGCTTACATTCGATACCCCACTGCGCATGCACTTCACTGACTACCTTTGCGATCGCTTCCATGATTCGAGGGCGTCCCCTCCGCTGCACAAGGCCAGCTGTGCAGCCGCCGTCCTCTTTCCAGGTGGATTCCCGTTCCCCGGGCGCTGGTTCGATCCCGGGTTTTCGGCACCAGTTGTTGCCTTCCGGTGCGAGGCGAGGTGACCTGGTTCCGAGGAAACGGCACGGCGACCCACTGCCCAGGGTCACTCGGGCCAAGAACACACACAGACACCAGTATGGTGGACGGTTCAAGACCTTTATTGTCCCGTTTCGTCGGGTTTTATACCGGGAAAGTTTTTTCCCTACGTCAGGGGGTCTTACTTTACTGTAATTGGTTAGTAAGGAGTAGAAAGTTACTAATGTTAGGGGGGACAACATTCTTGGGTGATCCTTTATCACTAGGAGTTAGGGGGAGAGGAGCTCTACTGCTTTCCGTAACATCGCGAGACTTTCCGAACGCCTGACCCTATTCTACTACACTTCCCCGCCCCGCCGCAACAAGACAGCCGGGGGGACGGGGGGAAGAGAGAAAAGGCACAGCTGCCAGACACAACACACGATATTGGGATAAAGGCTGTCAACCCTCAACAGGTTCTGATCCAGAAGATCCCAGTCCGCGTGATCCGAGTCCAGGTGATCCCAGTCCATATTTGATCCCAGTCCAGTTGATCCCAGTCTGTGTGGTCCTGATCCATATGGTCCCACTCTGTGCAGTCCCAGTCCATAAGATCCCAGTCCATATTTGATCCCAGTCCATATTTGATCCCAGCCCATATTTGATCCCTGTCTGTGTGGTCCTGCACACAATCCCAGGGTCTGGAATTCCAGTCCCCAGCCAGGAAAAAATGTTCCTACCCTCGAACTTCCTTCCTCTCATGTTAAAAAATTAGAATGAAACTATAAATAAATAAATAGAAATTAAAATAAATACTTATACTGAGAATGAAATATAAGAATTTCAGCTCTTACCTACAATACTCCCATAATGACTCAAGCCAAAAAAAAAAACTATTACTATAACATTACCAATAAATATAAATAAATTATAAACCAAGAAATAACTTTTGAAAGTTTTAACTCAATGACTAATATACTTGAGATAAAAAATAACTAAAAAACTAGCATGCAATCTAACACACCTTAGTAAAACAATTCATATTACAAAGGTACTAAACACAAAACACCACTATAATTTCTCAGACATTTTAACCAAACAATTAAACTTTATTAACATCCTTAAGTACTCTAAAACAATTAAAATTAGTTTTAAAAGATTTATTGGGCATGCGTGGTTTTATTTGGATATTGGTTTTTGAATTGTTAGTGGCTAGATGATTTTAAAAATGGGACTTTTATAGGAATTTAATCAACTGAGAAGGGAGCACTCAGCAAACAGAACTGACTGAAAATGAATGGGATAGAAATCAGTAACTCTGAAAGTTTTATTTGTTATCAAATACATCCCACACACCCAGCCACCCAACACAATCCCCATCCCATTGCTCCATATTGGGATCCCACTTCTACCAAACTCCTTCAAACCTCATCTCACCCCGGTTTCTGTGGAGTCGAGTGAGTTTGGCCTGGGATTGAGTTTTTTTGAGGAGAAAACAAGTAATCTGAGAGGGGATTGAGCCTTTTTGGGTTAAAATTCAGTTATTTTCAGTGGGATTTGAGTATTTTGGAAGCGACAGATTGACACTCTTATCTTCTAGATTGGAAAAACATGGAGAAGAGAAGAAAAATTAAAGCCAAACCAAAAGGAGAAGCAGCCAGGTGTGTTCCCAACATGGATCACAGGAAATGTGAGTTACCAGGGCTTTGCCCAAAGTGCCTCCTCCAGTGAAGGATGGAGCTGGAGCAGCGCATGAAGCTCTTCCCGCACTCGGGGCACTTGCAGGGCTTCCCTTAGTGGTGCCCCTGGTGGTGATGGGTCAAGTGAAAGCTGCTGGAGAAGCTCTTCCCACACTGGGGACACTCGTAGGGCCTCTCCTCGGTGTGAATGCACCGGTGGGTGATGAGGTGGGATTTGTGCCTAAATCCCTTCCCACAGCCGGGGCAGTGGAAGGGCCTCTCCTCTGTGTGAATCCGATAGTGCTGGAGGAGATGGGAGCTGGTCAGAAACGTCTTCCTGCATTTATCACACTTGTAGGGCCTCTCCCATGTGTGGATCTTTTGGTGGCAGATCAGACTGCAACGGTGGCTGAAGCTCTCCCCACATTCGCCACACTTGTAGGGCTGTTCCCCAGTGTGGGTCCTCTGGTGGCGGATCAGGTGGGAGCTCTGGCTGAAGCTCTTCCCACATTCCTCAAACTCGTGGGGCCTCTCCCCAGTGTGGATGTGTTGGTGCCTGACAAGATGGGAGTTCTGCCTGAAGCCCTGCCCGCAGTCAAGGCGGCGGAAGGGCCTCTCATCTGTGTGCGTGCGCTGGTGAAGGAGTTCAGAGCTGGTCTGAAACCTCTTCCTGCATTGATCACACTCGTAGGGCTGTTCCCCAGTGGGGGTCCTTTGGTGCTTGATCAGACCAGAGCTCTACCTGAAGCTCTTCCCACACTCCACACACGTGTGGGGCTTCTCCCCATCATGGAGCTGCTCATGGAGCACCAGCTCCAAACTCTGGCTCCATCTCTGGCTGCCTTCCCGGCCCAGGCTGGCTCTTTCCCCCTCAGATCCCTGCCAGCTGCGTTTGCAGCCCCTCCTTGTGGAGCATCTCCGAGGCTTTTCCTCCCTGTTTGCTTTCTGCGCTGTGGAGCCGCTCAAAACGGCCTCTTCCACCAGGTTCTGCTGCGGGCATTTGTCCTCCCTGCTCTACATGCTCAGCTCCTGCTCTGGGGGAGGAAGGACAAGGACAGGATGGGATTTGCCTCCGTGCCATAGGCAAGGGCAAGGAGATCCCCCAGGGCTGTGCTGCAGCTGGGGCCTTGCTGGGCTGGGAGAGGGGAAAGGGACACTGACTTCCTCCTCACATGCCTCAGTGTCCTCGGGAATCTTCTTCTTCCTCACAGCCTTCCTCGCAATGGGAAATTGTGGATTGGGGAAAACAAGGGATGAGCACGTTTGTAGGAGCGTCGGGGGGTAGGACAGTCAGGACGGACGGAGATGAGAGATCTCTGAAGCCAGGTCATGGAACTAGAACTTGAGGTTTATTGCAAAGGGCCTGGGTTCAGGGCTCTGCTTGGAGCTGCCAGCCACAGCTCAGAGCAGGACCAAGAGAAGAGAGGGGTAGAGAGGACGAGAGGGTAAGAGAGTAAGAGGGGAAGAGTGTAAGAGAGTGAGGTTCCTGTTGCAATACAATAAATCTTCTTCTGAGTTGAATATTCTATTTCTCACTAACCAATCTAGTACAAGATACAAATCCTAGAGCATTTACATACAGCCTATAAAAATCATGACATCACCATACTGTGTTACAATTTAAACCCTAAAAACTACTCTTTGGACACCTTCTGCTGAGCTAGTAGGGTCTGCTCTGACCCCTGGACCTGTCTGCAAGCAGAGGGAATTGTATCATCAAAAGGGGATTACCTTCAGTTAGGCCACACCATTGTTTTCCAGTTGTTCAGTAACTAAGGTATCTAAAAGCTTTCATCTCAATCTTGCTTATAGTTTCTATATTCTCAAAATCTTTTGCCAGACAATCATATTTATAAGGCTTTCCTGTTTCTTCTTCCCCAAGACACAATGAGTTTAAAGGTCCCTCTGCCCGAGTCCATCTCTACAAGTCACCGGAGAGGTGGGCTGCATAAAACCTCCCAAACACCAGGATTCAGCCCTGAAAAAGCCTCCCAGGAGTTCCCCGTCCCTGGTCCCTACCCTTTGGCATTCAGAGGTACCCCCCTGTCCCAGCTGCTGGGGTCACGCTGGGATTGGGGGTCCCCCTTCTCCTCGGTGCCCACCCAGCCCAGGCTGCTGGCAGTCCCAGCAATCCCAAAAGCTCCCCCTTCTTGGCTCTCCCCATTTCGGGATGCTGGGGCTGTTTGGGCTCCAGGGCTCCCTTCTCCCATCATTCTCTGCTCTGGGCTGCAGCGGCTCCAAGAAGTCCCCCCTGCCCCTCTCCAGGCTCTTGAGGCTCCCACCCATGGCGGCCCTCCCCCCTCTCTGGGCTCCCCACTTTGGGCTCCTGGAGCACACAGGGCTCTGCTCCTCCAGGCTGCCTCTGCCAGCAGTCGCCACCGGCACACCCCAATGTCCCCCCAAGGGGCCTTTTCCGCTCAGCCTTGGACTGCTTCATTCTCCAAACATCCCCCCAAAAACCCAACCCAGGGACCCCCTGGGATATCTGGGCCGAGCTCCCCATCCCCCCTCTCCTGCGCGATGGGGGGGCAATGATCCCACAGGTGGGGGCTGCGAATTCAGGCCGGGTTCGGAGCGACCGCGTGGTTCCCTAAGCTCAGCCTTCATCCGCCTTTGTCCCTCCTCTTCCTCCCGCTCCTCCTCTTCCTCCCGCTCCTCCTCTTCCATCCCCCCTCCCGCTCCTCTGTGTTTTCTCCACCTCCTTCTCCTCTTCCATCCCTCCCCTTCCATCCTCCTCCTCCTCCTCCCTCCTAACCCCACCTCCTCCTCCTCCTTCATCCCTGCCCTTCCCTCCCGCCTCCTTCTCCCCCAGCAGCAGCCACACCCTCGGTGCCCCATTCCCGCAGCCCTCGCAGCCCACGGCAGGAGCGGGATGGAGCCAGGACAGGTCGGGATGGGCAGCACGGGGCTCTTGGCTTCTCCCAGCCGCTGCAGGTGGGGAGAACCTTTCCCAGGCCAAAGGGGAGGCAAACTGGCCAAACTGGGGGCTGCACATCCCAACTGGGCCTTGCTGGGGACCCTCCCTGGCCGCTGCCAGCCCTTGGGGCTCCTCTTAGGAGATCCGGGAGGGGGAAATGCAGAGAGGGCTGGGGGATCCCAGGAGTGACGTCGCTGGGAGGGACTGGGCTGTACTGGGGTAACTGGAACCTTACTGGGACCACTGGGAGTGATTGGGAAGGGCTGAGGATTGGGACATGCTGAGGGCAAGTGGGATATACTGGGAATGCCTTTGACGTTACTGGGGTGACTGGAAACAACTGGGAGCATGCTGGAGGCTAATGGGAGTGAGCAGGAGTGACTGGGATGATACTGGAGGCAACTGGAATCACACTGGGTGGAAGAGGGATTACTGGAATCATGCTGGAGGCAACTGGAAATCACCAGGAAAGACTAGGACCATTCTGAGGGAACCAGAACCTTTCTGGGCACACTGGGAGATACTGGGAGTGTCCGTGACCATACTGGGGGGACTGAGACCACACAGGCAGCAACTGGGAGTGAGTGGGACCATGCTGAGAGGGACTGGGGCTATTCTAGGGACAACTGGGATCATATTGGCAGGAACTGGGAACAACTGGAACAATTCTGGCAGCAACTGGGATCATACTGGGATCACAGTGGGAGCAGCTGAGTCCATGCTGGCATTGACTGGGATCACACTGAGGGTGACTGGAATCATACTGGGATTCACTGGGAGTGGCTGTGAGCAACTGGAATCATGCTGAAAGCAACTGGGAGGAAGTGGGAGTGACTGGGAACATGCTGGAGGTAACAGGAAAAGGCTGGGAGTCACAGGGATCATACTGGAGGCTACTGGAGTCCTGCTGGCATTGACAGGGAGCAACTGGGATCACACTGGGGGTCACTGGGATCATACTGGGAGTGACTGGGATCATACTGGGATTATAGTGAGTGTCAGTAGACCCTGACTGGGTGTTACTGGGAGCTACCAGGCCTGTGCTGGGAGACAACTGCGCACATACTGGGAGCAATTAGGAATGACAGAACGCATGCTAGTGAAAACTGGGATGTCCTGGCAGTGACTGGCATAAAACTGGGGGCAGCTGAACCCCACTGAGGTAACTGGGAGTGCCTGGCAATGACTACGAGAATGTTCAGGGCAACTGAATGAGACAGAGTAGAGATCCATTCTGAATTAGGTGAAGTGTCTAGGAGAGGTGAAAAGTCTGTGAAGCCAAAGCTGAAGGAAAAGCCGCATTCCAGAGACAACAAGGAGACAGAGAAAGAAAACAGAAATGACCACAAGGCCAATTTGCCCCCGACCTAAGAATTCCTTTGATAAAGAAGAACTGGCGATAAATGTCACGCGGAATGAATCCGTATGAACTTATTGTGAAACTGTATGCATATGCATTTGAAAGGGGGATAAAAGGAGACCTGAGGTCTTCAGGGGTATGCATGCCTTTTGGGAAGGCTTGCGTCCGGCACGCGTCGTAATAAAAGCATACCGGGCTTTACAACTTTTATAAAGTTGTGAGGTTTCTTCTTTTCTCCGCAAAACATTCTTGGTGAGCCAGCCAGGAGAGAGAGATACCTTCCGTCTCCCTCTCTGTCCCCACAGGGGCAGGGGGGGAACCAACGTACTCCTAGGCGCACCCAAGGATTTTCCTGGAAGAGGCTCCACTCGTCTCGACTTGCCTCCTGCTGGGACAGACAAGGACCTGCTGGCCTGCGGAGGAAGATATGGTATGTACTGAGGGGCCCCCAGGGTGGGGGGAAAGGAGAGCAAGGGAGTAAAACACCCAGAGACATCTGGGTTCAGCTGATAGAGCAGCTGTATTAGAGACGGGGTTCATCGTTCTGATAGAGTGGAACCGCTAGTGGCTCTGGGGGTGAGCTGGGTGAACCCGTGTATGCGTGTATTTGGGTTCATTGTTCTGATAGGGCAGAGCTGAACCCGTGTGTGTTTTCTTTGTTTGTGTGTGTGAGCGGTGTCCGGACACTGTGTTGCTGTATGTTGCATTGTGTGATCAGCGCGCTGTATTTGTAATCGTGCAAGTGTATAAAGTGTATGATATATAAAAGCGAGTAGATCCATAGCGCTCTATTGTGCAGGGGGGGGGAGTTCCTACCCGCCGCTGGAGAGGCTGAGTAAGCACCGGCCGGGGTAGGCTGTGGGGGCGGGGAGCGCCCGACAGATAAAATAGAGTAAACAGTGGAAAAGCGTGGGTGAGGACGTTTATTGAGTAAAGGTGGTAAATTGTGGTGTAGGTTGTGCATGCTTTCACCGTGGCTAGACGAACCCGAGGGGTTCCTCTGCCTCAGTGGTTTGGACTCGACCCTTGGGAGTTTGTGAATCCGGTGGATTATTGGATAGATAGGGGAGACGAACGAGTTCATTTAGAGGGGCTCTACCAGACTTCAGCTGGCACTCTTGTAAGTCTGGACTGGGAACAGCTTGCCGTAGAGGATTTAGAGCTCCCTGTAATAAATGGAATAGCTTGCCTTTGCAAGAAATTTTGAATAGCCTTTGGTGCATCAAGAGGCTGGCATGCTGCATGGGTATTATTACAGTGCACAGTTTGTGGGAAACGCTGGTATTGCTGTTCTAACAAGCGACAGGGCACGTGCCCCAAGTGTAGATTAGAGGTTTCTGATCAAGCTGATTCAGAGTCTAAGATCTTAAAACTTGTGTGTGGGAAATCACATCTGATACCTGCCACTTGGAGTGTGTGGGAGGAGGACTGGGAAGCTACTGTGAAGTCCTGTGAAAAGAGGTTTGGGTGGAAGCGAGATAGGGCAAGAAGGAAATAATGGGAACTAACCAGAGCAAGGAAGTTCCACGGGCCAGCCCCTTAGGGTGCATCTTGGCCCACTGGAAGGAAGTCACCAGCAGGGGGGGCTCTGAGAATAAAAAGGATCTAATCCAGTATTGCACACGCTGGTGGCCCTTATACAGGTTAGAGGACGGAGCAAGGTGGCCACCCACTGGAACCTTAGACTATAATATTTTACTGCAGTTAATGTTGTTTTTAAGACGGGAAGGTAAATGGGATGAGGTCTTATATGCTGATATGTTTTTTGTTTTAAGAAATCACCAAGAGTGCCAAAAGGACTGTGGGATTAAATCACCCTCAGACCCACTAGTCTTGGCCCTTGAAAAAGATAACAAGGCAAAGAGAGGGCAAATCAAACGCTGTTGTTCAGCATGCAGTATAGGACAACGGTGTATGAGATCAGATAAGGTCTATCGTTCTGAGGAGCAAGAACGGGACACATTTGAGTGGGTGAAAGCTCCTCCAGCTCCTCCCCGAGGGGGGAGGTTAGGGAGGTTGAGGCTGAAATTGAGGATGTGGAGGAAGGGAACTTCCCCAAAAAGGAGGAGGACTCAGGTGGGGAAGGCACATCTACTAGAACCCACTCCACCCGTGGGAGTCCAGTTGCATCTAGAACTAGGAGGCAAGTAGTGCTACAGGCCCCTCTGCGACAGGCAGTGGAACCAGAAGGGGCCAAATTAATGATTAAAGTGCCATTTACCACCCTTGATTTAGAAGCATGGGAAAGGATTGCGAAGAATTATCGTGTTGACCCGATACTCACTGCCAAATGCCTACAATATGTTATCAAACAACACAATCCAGACTGGGCTGACATCCAGCTACTACTAGATGCTTTCACTGAAACAGAGAAACAGCTGATCTTAAAGACAGCAGGGAATTTGGCAGAGGATTACTGTAAGACCACACAGCTGGATGTAAAAGAACATTTTCCCCTCCAAGACCCAGAATGGGATCCTAATGTGTTGGCAGAGGTAAAGAAATTAGCAGAGTATCAAGAGTGGATAGCAACAGGGGTAGAAAGAGCTATTCCAAAAACCATAAACTGGTCTGCCTTATATTCCCTTAAGCAGGGGCCTTCTGAGACTCCTTCTGAATGTCTAGAGTGTTTAAGGGATACTATGTGTCGTCATACATCATTAGATCTGGAGTCTGAGATAGGGACAAATCAACTAGTTAATTCATTTTTGGGGCAGTCTGCTGGAGATATCAGGCGTAAACTTCAGAAAATTCGGGGACCAGATGGGAGAAATCTCGAAGCCTTGTTAGAGGAAGCCTGGAGAGTATTTAGTAACCGGGAGGAAGGATATAAACAAGGAATGAAAAGGTTGGTGGCAGTGGTACAGGAGGAAAGGCAGAGGAAATACAACCAGGGACCGCCGAGACAAGGACCACGTCAGCTGGGCAGGAACCAGTGTGCAATCTGCAAAAGAATTGGTCACTGGAAAGGCCAATGCCCAGAACAAAGAAGGAGTGACCAACAGATGGCTGCACAGGTACAAAACAACTGAGGAGGACCGGGGGATTCTGCCCCAGCGGATCCACTGGCTATAACAATGAGGCTGGGGGAAGAAGGGAAAAGGGTGGAATTCTTGGTTGACACAGGAGCTACATATTCAGTCTTAAATAAAGCTTTAGTACCTGTGGAAAATGATTATGTTGTAGTGCAGGGGGCAACTGGCCAGTTTGAAAGGGCATATTTTTGTAAACCTTTGAGGTGTAAATTGGGAAAACAATGGGGTATTCATAAATTCTTGTACATGCCTAATTCACCAAGGGCACTTCTAGGGAGAGATTTATTGGAACAATTACAAGCAACCATTACATTCAAAAATAGGGAAATTACTCTGGAGGTGAATGATCAAAAGTACATAGAGGTATTAAGTTTAACTCTGACAGCTATTGGCATTAAGGAAGAAATTGATGATGAAATACTAGGTCAGGTATTTCCTGGGGTGTGGGCCTCTGATGTGCCAGGGAGGGCGAAAAATGCCTCCCCTCATAGTAATCAAACTCAAGGAGGGAATGCAACCAGTAAGAATCAAGCAGTACCCCCTAAAGAAAGAGGATAGGGAAGGAATCAGCCCAATAATTGAAAATTTTCTGCGGTTAGGATTACTGAAAGAATGCCAATCTGATTTCAATACTCCCATTTTACCTGTTCGGAAATCTGATGGGTCATACCGGATAGTACAGGATTTGAGGGCTGTCAATAAAATAACAGAAGATCTGTATCCAGTGGTAGCCAATTCATACACTTTATTAACTTGCCTAACACCTGAGCTAACCTGGTTTACTGTTTTAGATTTAAAGGATGCATTCTTTTGCCTCCCCATCCATGAAGCCAGCCAAAAAAATCTTTGCATTCAAATGGGAAAGCCCTAAAAGTGGGCGCAAAACCCAGCTCACATGGACCATACTACCCCAAGGCTGGAAAAATTCCCCTACTTTGTTCAGGGAGCAACTTGCAAAGGATCTGGAGTCCCGGGAAGCTCCACAGGAAGGAGGGAGGCTTTTGCAGTATGTGGATGACCTTCTAGTGGCCACTCGGACGAGGGAAGCATGTGTGGCCTGGACGGTAAGCCTTTTGAATTTCCTAGGACTCCAAGGATACAGAGTATCAAAGCAAAAGGCACAGGTAGTGAAACAGAAAGTAATCTACCTGGGGTACGAGGTGAGTGCTGGGCAATGGACTTTAGGGCAGGCTCACAAGGAAGCCATATGCCAGACCCCAAAACCCCAGACCATAAAAGAGCTCCGAACCTTCTTAGGCATGGCAGGATGGTGCCGGCTGTGGGTTTATAATTATGGACTGCTTGTCAGACACCTCTATGCTATTATTGCCGATGGAAGCAGAGATCTCCAGTGGACAAAAGAAGCAACACGGGCCTTTCCCCAGCTAAAGGATGCTCTCATGTCAACTCCAGCTTTGGGACTTCCAGATGTGAGTAAACCATTCTTCCTATTTTCCCATGAGAAACAGGGAATTGCCCTGGGAATACTGGCTCAGGACTTGGGTCCATACTGGAGGGCAGTTGCTTACCTCTCTAAGCCGCTAGATGCAACAGCCAAAGGATGGCCAAGTTGCCTCAGAGCTGTAGCAGCAGTTGTGCTGAATATTCAAGAGGCACGTAAGTTTACCCTGGGACAAAAATTGACTGTGCTAGTGTCCCACACAGTATCTGCAGTACTGGAAGTAAAGGGTGGCCACTGGTTTTCACCACAGAGGTTTCTGAAATACCAGGCCATCATAGTAGAGCAAGATGATGTAGAGATCGTGGTGACTAATATTGTCAACCCAGCTTCCTTTCTCAGTGGAAATCAAGGAGAAGCAGTACACCATGATTGCCTGGAGACCATTGAAGCTACCTACTCCAGCCGCCCAGACCAAAAGGACACTCCTCTGGACGATGCAGAGATCTGGTTCACTGACGGGAGCAGCTATGTTGCCAATGAGAAGTGATATGCTGGGTATGCAGTGACCACCTGCAGAGAGGTAATAGAGTCTGGACCCTTACCAACAGGGACCTCCGCGCAGAAGGCTGAGATAATTGCCCTGACCCGTGCCCTGGAAAGGGCAAAAGGGAGGAGAATAAACATCTACACAGACTCGAGGTATGCATTTGGAGTTGTACATGCACATGGGGCCATCTGGAAGGAGAGGGGACTGCTGACCTCACAGGGAAAGAACATCAAACATGCACAAGAGATAATCCAGCTGCTGGAAGCAGTACAGCTGCCTGAAAAGGTAGCAATTATGCACATTAAGGTGCACCAAAGAGTGAGCTCAGAATTGGAAGAAGGAAATGAGCTGGCGGATAGAGAGGCAAAAGAAGCAGCAAAAGGTGAGGTAGCTACTGAAGGAGTCCTTATTCCAGATGGACAAATTTCCCTTGAAGGTAAGCCAGAATATAACAAGAGATAGGAAATTAATTGAAGATCAAAAAGGGGCGTATAACCAAGAAGGGTGGGCTACCATTGAAAAGAAAGTGGTAATCCCTTCCCATTTATTGTGGTCACTAGTAAGGGAAGAACACCAGAAAACGCACTGGGGAATAAATGCCCTATACACATACCTGATTGAAAGAATTGTTGCTAGGAATTTATATGCCACTATTACTCAGGTGACCTGACAGTGTGATCTTTGCCTCCAGACTAACCCCAAAAATACCCCCAGACTGAAACTCGGTCAGATTGGGAGAGGTCATGGGCCTGGACAACAGTGGCAAATTGACTTTTCAAAACTCCCAAGGAAAAGGGGGTATCGGTATTTGCTGGTATTGACAGATACACTTTCAGGGTGGCCAGAAGCATTCCCCACCAGAACTGTCAAAGCTAGAGAAGTGACCAGAGTATTATTACAAGAAATAATACCGCGCTTTGGAGTTTCAGCCACAATATCCTCAGATAGAGGATCACATTTCATTTCCAAAATAGTGCAACAGATTAGTAGCCACCTGGGCATAGACTGGGAACTCCACACCCCATACTGCCCCCAATCAAGCGGCCAGGTGGAGAAAATGAATAATTTGATTAAACAGCAAATCATAAGACTGGGGCAAGAAGCTTATCTACCCTGGCCCCAAGCTCTTCCACTAGCGCTATTGCGAATTCGAACGAAACCTCGAGCTAAAGAAAAGTTGAGCCCTTTTGAAATACTCTATAGAAGACCATATGGAATACAAAAGGGAGTGTCCACCCACATTGGAGAGGTAACACTAGCCACCTACATGGTGGCCTTAAACAAACAGCCCAGAGAAATTGAGAAACATGTGGCTGAAACTCGGAGCCGGGAGTTAGATGGGCCAGTACATAACATACAACGTGGAGATTATGTATATGTTAAGTCTCTTACAGAAAAGACCTTGGAACCACAGGGGGAGGGACCGTTCCAAGTGCTTCTCACCACCTTCACTGCAATCAAAATCAAGGAGCAGAATGCCTAGATTCATCACTCTCAGGTGAAGAAGGCCCAGAAACCCCTTGAGGAGTGACGCCAAGAAACAATGAACTAAGATTAAAACTTACTCGGGCAAAATGAGTATATTGCGGTCGGGAGTAGTTCATACTTTAATTTGTAGAATTGTTTTGTGTGTAATCATAACTGAAGTTTTACAACTTGAAAGTACCTCTATTCAGAGCAATGCTGAATGGCCTTGGTCCCAGGCATTTAATCAGTATACTGGATCCATGGGAAAACCTTCTGAGATAAAGGATTTAAACCTATCCACTGTAGGAATTCATGGAGATCAAGTATATGAAGAGCAGGAATGGCAAGAACAGAAACTGTGGACACTTCAAGGGATCAGAGGAGAAGAAATCAAGGTAGGGTGCCGGATGATAAATGGGATGGCTTATGAGAGACCAAATGAAATTAGTGTCTCAACCTCTCCTGGCATATATGAACACCAAGAAATCTGTGATAGCCTAAATGAATCAGACTGCTGGTGTAATTTCACCTTAATACAGCCTGTAGAAATAACTTGCCTTTGGGCACAAGATAATATCAGGCTTTCATTTAAATTCAAAGTAGACACTACACCTTTTACCACAGCAGGACCCTTTACAGCCCACACCAAGACTCAAATAGTTCAGATTCAACCCAAACTTAAACCTGAGGTGTATGGAATAGGCCCCTACGTAGTAAGGAATGTGGGTGAGCAACAACTATTATTCAATCCAGAATGGCCTCTCAAACGTGTGGAATTGATAATGCAAATGAACATCTCAAAAATCCAACCAGTCTGCTCCTCCTTCCTAAAAACTTCCTTTGAGGGCTGGACAACATGGTTACAAAAACAGGCATACCTCAAGAGCAGAACAAGAAAAGATCTAACTGGCATATTAGGGAGAAGATTAGGAGTTTCAAATGGAATTGATTCAGAAATACTGATGAATAAACTGGCTGCTGCAGCAAGTAGCCTAACAAAATTGAAGCAACCCTTACAGTCATCTCTATTGGCATTAGGAACTAGCCAGTGGCAGATTTCAAAAGTACTTTCAAAGTGAGAAACAGCCGGAGACCAAGACCACAAGCTAATTGTAGAAGCACTTAGTACAGTTCAAGATAATGTGTCTTGAGCTTTCAGTTGTATACAAGCACAGTTATAGGTGCAGACAACAGCAGCTCTGATCATACGAGAAGGGAGTGAAAGTAATTTTCCAGCTGAAATTCGGAAGATTGTGTGGGATAATGCAACAGATTTTGAAAGGAAGTTTCAATCCTGGTGGACTATGGTGAATTTCACCTATGATCCTGTTTCTAATGTGGCAGCTGCCTTTGTGCTTACCATACATAATGCCACTGTTTATGTTATCCATCCCATCATTGCCCTAGGATGAAACCAGGAAAAAACAATACTCTATCCTTCAGAACATAGAGTGTGGGCACGAAAGATGAATGGAAAGTGGCAGACAGTAAACTTAGAATCCTGCATTACTAGAGAACAGATGGGATTCATTTGTGAAAGCAATACTATTAATGCTCAAGATGTGTGTTTGGACACTGAACAAAGTACTTGTCACTTTGAAATTCATCCAGTCACTTACCAGAAAACTGTGCTTGCATATACTGGAAAAGGGTGCGTGTGTCTGAAGACTGCCTGTGCTGCTGTAAAAATTGATAGAAATTATGTTATTCTGTCTAGTAGAAATCATTCTAATTTCTGTATGTGTAATTTTGTTAAGATTATCGGGTGTGATTTTTCGTACTTAGCCCCAGTGACATCCCACCAGCTGATTAAAGCTAACTGCACGATGTATCACAGACTATCACCTACCCCTATTGAGATGAACCTTACATTAATAAAACAATTAATTAAGCACCAAGACCTATTGGAGATCTTGAAGGAAATCCAAGAAAGTGGAAAGAAAACCTTAATTACTGTCCAACACGATACAAAGGAGATAACCAGGGTTCTACAAAGAATAAAACAAAATATGGATCATCACTGGTGAGATGTGATCTTTGAGTGGTCACCAACTGCTAATGGAATCTTTAATAAGTTGTGCCACCCCATTGTAGTTTTACTAATATTAGTTGAGATAAGCTTAAGATTATCTATTATATTGTTAATTTGGAACTGTAGAATGCTACAACAAATAGCTGCACTAACCTCTTTGTCAAACATACATGGTGAAGCCTTAAAAGACACTTATTGTCGTGAAGGTTTTTATTAAGTAAAAGAATTTATTATTTCATAGGAAAGGGGGGAATGAGACAGAGTAGAGATCCATTCTGAATTAGGTGAAGTGTCTAAGAGAGGTGAAAAGTCTGTGAAGCCAAAGCTGAAGGAAAAGCCGCATTCCAGAGACAACAAGGAGACAGAGAAAGAAAAACAGAAATGACCACAAGGTCAATTTGCCCCCGACCTAGAAATTCCTTTAATAAAGAATAACCGGTGCTAAATGTCACGCGGAATGTATATGTATGAACCTATTGTGAAACTATATGCATATGCATTTGAAAGGGGGATAAAAGGAGACCTGAGGTCTTCAGGGGTACGCATGCTTTTTTGGGAAGGCTTGCGTCCGGCGCGCGTCGTAATAAAAGCATACCGGGCTTTACAACTTTTATAAAGTTGTGAGGTTTCTTCTTTTCTCTGAAAACACTGTTAAATAAGCAAACGAATGCTACCTCTCTCTCATTGAGGGAGGGCCGGCTCTGAGACATAAAGACCATCAGACATGCCACCTTGCAGAAATGCGATAGAGTTTTTACTCTGGGTACATGGGTATGGGTGTGTAGACTCTGAGGGCATGTGTTGCATGAACCTCTCCAGCCGCAGTGAGTAAATCCACAAGAGCACTCAGGTCCTGAGGGAAGAAAGCTTCAAGAAGCTTCACATGGAAAGCAAAGACTGGTTCAATAAACACTTCCAATCCTAGAGATCAAAGGGTTGGATGATGTCTAGCTAAAACAGGACTATTAATTCTCTTAGTGGTTGTTGTTGTATTGTTAATTGTCCCATGTTTGTTTCAATGATCCTAGAAAGTCTTACAAAATTCTTTCAGTTCTATCTTTTTAGTAAAATAGAAAGGGGGAAGATACCCAACACAGGATCCTCATGGACTCCTTGGAGGAGAGAACTGGAGGCCAGGATGGCACAAAAACCTTTCAGAGACTCAGTGTGGGAAGGAAACACCTTAAAGGTACCTAAAAGTATTCTTAAATCCATAAAGTACGTTAAAAACCTTGATCATCTAAAGGCATTAATGAGCCCCACTGAGTGTCAGTACAAAGCTCTCCAGGGGCTCATTAAAGCAGATAACTGGGGCCATGATTGCACAAACCTCTCACAGAGTATGTATCAAAAGGGAAATACCAAGTACCCTAAAATAACTGAAGTACCTTGAAGTAGCAATGAGCCCCACTGAGTGTTGTTACTGACAAAGCCTCTCCAGGGACTAATTACAGCAGATAATTCGAGGCTGTGATTGCACAAATCTCTCAGTGACTCCAAGGCAAAAGCAAAACCCAAAGTCCTTTGAAAAATCTGCAATCCCTGCAGGGAGCATTCAGGAGCCCCCAGGGCCATTCCTGACCAGGGCTCCCCAGGGACTCCTTCCAGCAGATCCTTGAGGCCACTGCAATGTGGGCTAGAGGGGGATGCTGAGAGCAGGACAAGGGGCTGACTGTGCCCAGCCTGGCTGGGGCTGTGCCAGGAGGCCCCAGTGCCTCAGGACAAGGTGTCTCCTCCCAGCCCTTGGTGGCACAGACCCTGCTGCTGTGCCCCAGGGCACCAAGACTTTCCTTCTCTTTGTCCCCACCTGTCATCACTGCCTCCAGTTCTCTGCTCTGCCTGGGGCCTGGGGACACTCTCTCAGTGGTGTCCCTCAGTGGGACCCATTAAAAATCCAAGAAACTTTGGAGTTGGAATCTGACTTGAAGTTCTGGAGAGGTTTCTTCAGCTCCCTCTCAGGGACTGATGTTCAGGGCCTGAGCACAAAGCCCCGAGAGGCTCATTAAAGTCCTTGTGCTGTGTCTCTGCTGCTGAGCTGGGCTGCGCTCCTGGCCCAGAGGCAGCTCCTGGTAACCCAGAAGACCTTCAAAAGCACATTTCTCTTGATGAGCAGCTCTTCTGCCAGCCCAGCAGGGCTGGGGCACTGCCTGCAGCCACCCCGGGCACAGCAGAGAGGCACAGAGAGCTTCAATCAGTCAGGGCTGGGAAGGTGCTGAGAAGTGCCTGGGGAAGAATCACTGCCAGCCCTTGGCACAGGAACCTCTGGCTGCAGGACAATGCAGCTGCAGCTCCTGGAGCCATCTCCTACAGCTGGAACATCCCAATGCCTACAGACTCTGTGTGTACATTCTCTGATTGTCTCTTGTGCAGAGCAGCCAGGGGTGCCCAGGGCTGTCCTGCAGAGCAGGGTCCTGCAGCCCAGGGTGCTGTGCTGGGGCAGGGAGTCTGCTGCCTGCCAGGGACAGCTCTCAGCCAGCTCTGGCAGCTGCTCCCAGCACTGGGGGATGAGATCTGGGTGGGAGGAGACAGCTGGTAAGGCTTGGGAGTGTTCTGCTTGTGTGGAGAGGATTCTGCATTGTTCAGGACTGCTCCCAGCATGGCATTTAACTGCAGAACATTTCCAAGTAGATTATACAGGGAGCACAGGCAGGCAGGGGCTGCACAGAATGGAAAATCCTGCTTTTTAATCTACTGTTCTGGGTTGCCTGGATGGAAAATTGCATGTAGATTTTCATCTCTCAGTTAAGGTCAAGAAAAATTTAAAATTTTTCTCTCTGATCTTAACAAACAGGGCAGTGACAGAAATCAGCACAGGGCCCCTTAGAGGCAGTATCAGTGTCGCTTTTCCAGCCTCCTCAGCGTTTCTCTGGTTTTTCCATCAGAGCCTACAGAAGCAGAGCTGAAAGGTGTCTGCAGGGCAGAGATAAGCCCCCTGGGCTGGGCTGGGCTCTGGCAGCACTGGCAGGGCCCAGCCCTGGGCAGAGGGAAGCAGCTGCTGGCAGGGACAGCTCCAGGCAGCAGAGCCCTGGGTAGGCAGTGGGGGGAAAGTGCCCCCAGGCTGTGCTGGGATATTAAAAGTCCTCTTCAAACCCAACTATTCCATTATTACTTTCTTACAATTCTCCATGTGCAGCCCCAGCAAATGTCCAACAGCAGCTCCATCAGCCACTTCCTCCTGCTGGCATTGGCAGACACGCGGCAGCTGCAGATGCTGCACTTCTGCCTCTTGCTGGGCATCTCCCTGGCTGCCCTCCTGGGCAACGGCCTCATCATCAGCGCCGTAACCTGTGGCCACCACCTGCACACGCCCATGTTCTTCTTCCTGCTCAACCTGGCCCTCACTGACCTGGGGACCATCTGCACCACTGTCCCCAAAGCCATGCACAATTCCCTCTGGGACACCAGGACCATCTCCTACACTGGATGTGCTGCACAGTTATTTATTCTCATCTTCTTCCTTGCATCAGAGTTTTATCTGCTGACCATCATGTGCTACGACCGCTACGTGTCCATCTGCAAACCCCTGCACTACGGGACCCTCCTGGGCAGCAGAGCTTGTGCCCACATGGCAGCAGCTGCCTGGGCCAGTGCCTTTCTCACTGCTCTCATGCACACAGCCAATACATTTTCTCTGCCCCTCTGCCATGGCAATGCCCTGGGCCACTTCTTCTGTGAAATCCCACAGATCCTCAAGCTCTCCTGCTCATACTCTAATCTCAGGGAATTTGGGTTTCTTGTAGTTACTGGTAGTTTAGGTTTTGGTTGTTTTGTGTTCATGGTTTTCTCCTATGTGCAGATCATCAGGGCTGTGCTGAGGATGCCCTCTGAGCAGGGGCAGCACAAAGCCTTTTCCACCTGCCTCCCTCACCTGGCCGTGCTCTCCCTGTTCATCAGCACTGCAGTATGTTCTTACCTGAAGCCTCCCTCCATGTCCTCCCCATCCCTGGATCTGGCCCTGTCAGTTCTGTACTCGGTGTTTCCTCCAGCCCTGAACCCCCTCATCTACAGCCTGAGGAACCAGGAGCTCAAGGCTGCAGTGTGGAGACTGATGACTGGGTGGTTTCAGAAACATTAAACTGCTGGCCAATTTGTGCAACTCACTTGTAATAAAAGCCATCTTTGATACTCCTTGTTGGAGTCATTTTGGAGGTATTTTACTGTTGTTTTATTTTTTTCATATTGTCCACAGAGAAATGTCATCGTTTGTGCTATTTCTCATTTTGTTTCTCTCCACCTTCCCTGTGGCTACAGACTGTGTCAATGAGGAGCTATTCCCTTGGTGGGTTTAAAGGAACTAAAGGTACTCCCAGCAAAGTTTTCTGCAAAAATACCCTTTTGTTGCCTTCTCTGGAGCTGCAGCAGCAATGTCTGTGTGCAGAGCTGGGGGCAGATCAGTGCTGGCACAGCAGCAGCAGCAGCACTTGGTGTTGCCAGTGCTGCTGCCGTGGCCCTGCCCCGCTGCCCTGGTGGCCCTGGTGTTGCTGCAGGGCCTGAGTGCTCTCGGGGCTGGGCACAGCTCTGGGGGTGGCAGTGCCGGGGCTGCAGCAGGGACAGGCCATGGGCACTGCTGGGGCAGCGCTGACGCCTCAGGCCAGGCCCTGGGGGCTCCAGGCTCCTTGCCCAGGCTCTCTCAGGAACATGCCCAGGCCGATGCTCAGCAAAGAAAAGCCCCATGAGAAGCCCCAGGCTGGCCGTGGGCATGCTGGGGGCAAACAGCATGGCTGGGGCTCTGCAAGGGCCCTGGGGCAGACGGGAAGGAGCAGCAGAGCAGGGGCTGATCCATCCCCAGTGCGCTGCACAGCCCAGGGCAGCGTCCAAGAGCATCCTCATGCAGCTGCCAACAGCATCCCCCCTCTGCAGCCCTGGCCTCTCCCCCAGCTCACACAGGTGCTCCATCCTTGAAGGCACAGACACGGCAACACTGGCTCAGGAGCCCCTGTTTGCATTGCACAGAGCAGGGGGAGCACCCCCATGCTGTTGCTGTGGGGACATGAACCTGAGGGAGCACAAATGCCATCAGCCCCTGGGGCCAGAAAGGGCTGGGGGACACCAGGGAAACCACTCAGCTTTGTCCTGGCCTCTGCACTCAGCCTGAAAGTTTGTTCCCATCAGCTGGGAGTTTCCTGACCCACTGCAGACGCTGTTGCTCAGAGCCAGGGCTGCCTGGCAGCCATCCCCAAATTGCCCTCAGCATTTTCTGGGCTTCACCTTTGCTTTCTTTACACTTCCTGCTGCAAATTTCTTCCCATTGCCCACCTCTGTTCACTGCCCTGCAAACAGCCCATCTCTGTTTGCTCTTTCCTCTCTGGCCCCACTCCCCATTGCAGTTCCTGACTTGACACCATGGGAATGTCCACTGAGGAGCAGAATCATCCTACAAGTGCTGCAGGAATTGTCTGCAGGCTCCTGCAGTGCCTGGTGCTGCTCCCTTGCCAGAGGTACCCCAGGCCAGGGGGGCACATCTGGGCTGCTGTGTCTGGCTCTGGGGCTCCCTGCTCTGGGCAGTGAGGAGGAGCTGCAGAGGCCCTGCAGGACTGACAGGATGGGCTTTGGGGCTGGCAGGAGAAGCTGAGGGACCTGGGCTGCTGGAGCTTCTGAAGAGGAGGCCCAGGGCTCATCCTGCAACTGCTGCAAGGGTGGTTCCAGAGAATCCCAGAATCAGCAAGGTTGGAAAAGATACTGGAGATCATGAAGCCCAACCTGTGCCCTTACACTGCCTTGTCTCTCTGAGCCTCCTCTTCTCCAGGATAAACAACCCCAGCTCCCTCAGCCACTCCTCACAGCTCCTTTGTTCCAGACCTCTCCCCAGCCTTGTTGCCCTTCTCTGGACACACTCCAGCCCCTCCATGTCCTTCCTAAATTGGGGGGCCCAGAACTGGACACAGCACTCGAAGTGTGGCCTCACCAGTGCCGAGAGCAGGGCAAGAATCACTGCCCTGCTCCTGCTGGCCACACCATTCCTGAGCCAGGCCAGGAGCCATTGGCCTTCTTGCCCACCTGGGCACACTGCTGGCTCATGTCCAGCCTTCTGTCCATCAGTCCTTGCAGGTCCCTTTCTGCCTGGCCACTGTCCAGCCAGTCTGTCCCCAGCCTGTAGCACTGCAGGGGTTGTTGTGGGCAAAGTGCAGGACCCGGCACTTGGTGTTGTTCAACATTACCTTGTTGGGTTTGGGCCCTGGATCCAGCCTGTCCCGGTCAATGGGCAGAGACCTCCTACCCTCCAGCTGATCTACACTCACACCCAGTTGGGTGTCACTGCAAATTTGCTGATGCTGGACTCAGTCCCCTCATGCAGATCATCAGTGCAGACATTGAAATCCACGCTGGCTGGCTCTGACCCCTCGGCCATCCTGTGGGTGCCCTGTGATGGCACTCAAGGTGATCTGTTCCATAACCTTTGCGGGCACCCAGGTCAGGCTGACAGGCCTGGAGTTGCCCAGCTCCTCCTTCCAGCCCTTCTTGGGGATGGGCTCACATTGGCGCCTCCAGTGCTCTGGGACCTCCCTGCTGAGCCAGCACTGATGGTAAATGATGGAGAGCAGCTTGGGGAGCTCATCCACAGCTCCCTCATCCCCCTGGGATGGATCCCATCTGCTCCCAGAGACACCTGTGAGCATCTGAGTGGCTTAGCAGGTCTCTAACTGCTTCCTCCTGGATTACAGGGGGCTGTTCTGATCCCTGTGCCCATCCACCAGCTCAGGAGAACACTTGTCCTGAGGAAAACTTCACTTATTATTGAAAATTGAGATACACAAGGTGTTAAGCAGCTCAGCCTTTTCCTTCTCTTTAGTTACTGTATTCCCCTTTGCATCCAGTATTGAGTAGGGGTTATCCTTATTCCTTCTTTTGCTACTAGTTTGTTTATAAAAGCTTTCCTTTACTACTTTTTGCAGAAGTGGCCAGGTGAAGCTCTAATTGAGCTTTCATCTTTCTACTTTTCTTTCTGCATGACCCAACAACCTCCTTAAACACTTCCAGAGTTGTCTGACCTGTTTTTTCTGAGTTCCCGCAAAATGCTCATGATCAGCCAGGACAGTAATTTTCCTCTCTGGTTCAACTTTGGCACAGAGGGACAGGTTGCTCCTTCCCCCTTAAGATTACTTTCTTGAGGTGTGTCCACCCTTCCAGGATACCTTTGTTTTTAAGGACTGTTTCCCTTAAAAAATCAGTACCTGATTCAGTACTCTCCAAATCTGCATTCCAAACAGGCCAAGGTCTGCCCTGAATAATTCCAGTGATGAAGTTTTGTTGCTGCCCCTCCTTCTTTCACAGAATATTGGAAACTCCAGTATTTTATGGTCACTGTGCCCCAGGCACCCTCCGACCACCACATCTGCCCCATGCCCTTCTCTGTTTGTGAACAGCAGCAGACAGAGCTTTCACTCCATAAACCAAATGTAGCATTAAGAAGCAGCATTCTTTTCTTTGGCTGGATGCACGGGGGACAGCTCCTCCCAAACCTGTGCATGCTGAGTGCTGGAAGGTTTCTGTTTATATTCTGTATTTTGCATACACATTAATTGATTGTCCTTGACTAAACACATATATGATAATCATTTCCCCAGAATCATTAACATATATCCCCTCCCCTTTACCCATGCATTCTCCTATCCTTGAGGTCTCTCTGGTGGTCCCTGGTGCTCGTGGACCCCAATGTTCCAGTGGGTCTGGCTGAGCTGGCAGGACACTGAGGCTGGTGAATTTCAGTTCCCCTTCTCACACAATGGGCACTGTTTGGTTTCCATAGGCCTGGGGTTTTGGAGAACAAGCTCCAGGTGTCAGCTCACAGGTGGAGACAATTGATCATCTGGTAACATGAGGTCACAGAGTGGGCTATGACATCACAGAGTGGGTGATGTGAGGTCACTGAGCAACTCTGGCATCATAGACTGTCTCTGTGACATCACAGAACCAGCTGTGATATTACAGGGCAGAGGTCTGACATCACAGAGCAGACTATGACATCAGAGAGTTTTCTGTGACATCATAGACCAGCTGTGTGACAGTAGAGAACAGGCTGTGACATCACAGAGAAGGTTGTGATGTCAGAGGGGGGCTGTCTGACATCACAGGGGGGCTGTATGAGGTCACTGGGTTGGTCACTCTGCCCCAGATCCCCCTCACAGTTTCTCCCAACAAGTTCAATGCTGTTCATGCTCAGTGGGGTCCCTGTCCCCCAGGATCCCCCCGGCCCACCTGGAGCCACAGCCTCCACCAAAGGATGTTCCACAAGATCAACCCCAAAACCTGACACAGGGACAAGGGGCTGGGCTGTATGACCAGGACATCAAGGACATGGATTATCCAGGTCACTGGGGCCTGGTTTGGGTCCTCAGGGCAGGAAAGATGTCTGGCAGCTGGAGCAGGGTCTGGGAAGGGCCTCCAAGGTGGGGCTGCAGCCCTTGGGCTGTGAGCAGAGACTGAGGGAGCTGGGCTTGTCCAGCCTGGAGCAGGGAAGGCTGAGGGGCTCCTCATGCCAGCCTGGCAGTGCCAGTGAGGAGGGGATGGAGAACACAGAGCCAGGCTCTTCACTGGAGGGCTGGTGGAAGAGAAAAGCCAATTGGTGGAAGGGGAAAGAGGAGAGATCAGCCAGGACAGGAGGAGATGAAATGAGTCAGGCTGGTTTCAGCATTTCCTCAACACCAAGAGCAGCCTGACCCCATTCTCCATCCACCACTGAAAGCTTTGCAAATCAGGAATTGTTCAGGCTGTTTGGCCCCCAATCCTTGATGGGCATCCTGAGACAAGAACTTCACTGTGTTTATATCTATCACAGAACCATATTTTTCTAAAATTAATTTTATTATGGAAATCATTGTGGATGGTGGACATGTCAGACACTGCTGGGACATTGCACATAGCTCAGGGAAGAGCATGATTGTTATTGAATTGTATTCTGTTCAACCATGGACCGTTGGCCATGAAGAGAAACTTCCTGTGCCTCTGAGTCTCACCAGTTCCGGACCTCCAAAGGACACAAACCTGCTGAGTTCTGGTTCCCACTCCAGTGGTGGCACCTGTGCCTCCCTCCATAGCCAGAGCAGAGCTCTCATGTCCCAGAAAGTCCCTGGCAATGCAGGGATGAAGGAACCAGGACAGGCTGTGGGGATTGGGGCAGGGCACAGCCAGGGATTTGGGGTGGTTGTGAGCCTAGGGCAGGACGTGGCCCTTGGCCTTGGTGAACCTCATCCCATTGTCCTGGGCCCATGGCTCCAGCCTGGCCAGATCCCTCTGCAGAGCTGAGGCTTTTCATCTCTTAAATGTATCTCATGGCTGTCCTTTTTAGTGTCAGCTGTCTTCATGGGCTCCTCTCTATGCTTTCTACCATTGTGAGCTTCCCTTTGCCCCTCATCCTCACATCACAGGTGGCACAGTGTCCCTAACACTTGTGCCTAATTCCAAGTCCTTGGCAGAAGTGCCAGGGCTGAAGCTCCAGGAGCTGCTCCTGCCTGGCGTGTGGGGCAGTGCCAGGCAGATGGGGCTCACCAAGCACACCCTCCATGCCCTGGTCCTGGTCTGGGTAAGAGGGATGGTGATGTTTCCCTCCAGCTGTTGGTGAGAGGACAGGACTGGGGCTCAGGAGATGCTGGGACAGTGAGCAGACTGGGGTTCCCAGCCCCCTGCTCCAGCAGGAGGATGTGTTTGAAGGATGACAGCTCTGGTCAGGGAGACAGCACAAGTGTGTCCTGTCCTGCAGCTTGGTTTCAGCATTTCTGTACAGAATTGGGACCCCAAATTCCATGAATTGGGAGCCATCTTTTGCTCCCCAAATGCAGGTAAAACTTCTCTTCTGTCATTTCCAGAAGTGGCAGTGTCCTGGCAGCACTGATGTGGTGAGAAAGAGCCCTACAATGCTTGCTCAGTTTCAGTAGCAGAGTGGGCTTGGGGTGGGTTTTTGGTGTGTCAGGTCAGTCCTGTCCCTTACTGGCCATGATGTTACTGGTTTCAAACTGGCTACAAAAGACTTTGGCAGTGATGCTCCCTCTGCCAAAAACTAACTGTGCTTCTGAGCAGCCAGAATAAAATCTGAGCTTCTGTAACACAGAGCCATGGGCTAGGCTGTGGGCACTGCCAAAACAAGGGGGCAGGGCTGTGTTGTCATGAGGCAAGCCATGACTCCTGCTAGTGGTTTGTGGAATTTTGAGCCCTGCAGGGTATTCCAGGTGGTCAGGAGTGGCCATAAACCAGGGGATGAGGTGCTGAGAGTCAAGCAGTGGTTTTAGTGCAACAGGAGGAGGTTAAGCTGCAGCTTTCAGAATAATTTCAAACTTCACTTTAATGGTGCTCAGGCTGCTGGTGGTGTAATAGCAGCAGACATCAGCAGTGGGAGCCATTCCCGTGGTTTAATGTACATTGTTTGGTGGAAGAAAAGTGCTTTGAAAGAAGAGAGACTGTTTCCCAGGGAAGACATCTCTCATTCCTTGCTTTTATCTCCTCCCTGCCAAGCTGGGGATGCTGTGAGCCTGTGAGCTGCTGAGAGGTGCTTAAATGTGTGCTGGGTGATGAGGAATATCTTGCTCTGGTTTTTATGTGCAAGTAGGCTGGATTTTCTGCAATAGCTCCAATAACCTTCACATGGCTGTTTAGAAGGATGAACCTCATTAATAAAGAAGAGGTATTTAATAACAGGCCTATTTTTATCTCTGTCTTTATCTAACAGTCTGCACACTTATTTCAAGCTTGTAACAGTGCTTTGGAAGAAAAATGTTTTCCCTCCTCTGAAATGTGTTGGCAGTGCCTCCAGCCTTGGTTATCTTGAATTTCCAGTTTGACTAGCATCCCTCCTCCTTCCAAAGCCAGCAAGCCACAGCAGGCCCACAGCTCCAACATTTTCCTTGGGAAATTTCTGGGGGAATATGCTTTCAAAACATGGGACTTGGGTCCCAGGGTCACTGAAACAGTTCTGAAGGTTTGATCAAACATAATCACAGCAACTGCCTCAGGCTTCAAATGTGTGATCTTGTGTGGGACAGGCACTGCAGGCACTGCAATGTTTGCTGCAGGATGTGACTGACCACACACTCTGGGAGAGGCTGGCAGCTCTGGGGGTCAGGCATTTCTGAAGAGATTTTTTTTTCCTAAATTTGTCAGTTTTATTCTGTAATTTCATAAATTAAACCCTGACCTATAGATATCTTGCAGACGTGTTTTCAGCCCATTCTCCTGTGTTTGCTGTCATTTGCTGGTGGTGAAGGAGGCAGCCCCAGCCCTGAGGGGATGCACCATCTTTCCAACTCCTTCCACATCTGTCCCTTTGGCATTGCTGGCTCTGTACCCAGACCCTGCCAAACAATATTAAAAGTAGTAACAATTTTAATTGAATAGTTAAAATGAAAAATATAAAATTGGATACAATATAATTAGATTAAAATAAGGGACAATTTGGTTCAAATAACAGCGCATAAGCAAGAGATACCGCGGGGTACGGAGTGCAGGGTTCAATGACCCTTGCCACTTCACATACAGGCTTGCCAAGTGGAAGTCACCCCTTTTATGCCATGTGTCAATGCCATCTCCTCCTATTTTCGGTTCGTCACTTTTCTGTCTCCGCCTTCATTATCACCTTTACCGAGCATGCGCCACCACTCGGTTTGGTGGTCGCACAAGTCTTTGGGGGTCGTCACTCATGAAGACCCTGTAGTCTTCTTCGTTGTCCTTTAATTCACCTTTGGGTTACACATGTGCACCAAGCCAGTACAATGTAAGCCAAGACTAACGTATCACTGCATCTACATATCAAGGCAATAAATCCCTTATAATTAGCATTTTCTGGGACCAAACCAGGTTCTTTGGTCATTTTTAGCAACTGTATCTTCAGCTTCTTTCCTGTGGTCCTTGAAAACATATGCTGAGAAGGGGGATGGGTGGAGCCACTCCTTTCCCTCTCTTCTTTGGCATTACAACTTTTAACTATTACTATTTTATTATTCTCCAATATTAATTACTGTATCAATATTGATTACTGTTTCAATTTTTATCAACACGAATCATACCTATTTATCACACCAGGATACTTGTGGCCATATGCTCCAGGAGATGCTGGATTTGGGCCTTGGGATGTGTGTGGCAGTTATTACAAAAGAACTTGGCTCTAGGGGCTAATCCCTGGTTTGTCCTTGTCGTTCAGTCTGGATCATGTATATCCCTTAACTATAGTTTTGCAGCATTATCTTTTTCCATAATTAGGGAGTGTTTTCCATGGTCTTGCTCAGGCCCTTCCTCCCTGCAGTTTCCCCTGTGGGTTAAGGCCTGACTTACTGAAACTTCCACAAAACTGATTCTGGGTGGGCAAGGACAAGGTCAGAGTGTTTTCAGGCAGTCAGCACAGTCAGATGGGTCCTGTGAGGAATATTTCACTTGCTCCTTCACAGCTCTTGCCTGCAAATTGTCCTCTTGCTCAGATGGGGCTCCGGTTTCTTTTTTTTTTCCTCCTTTTTCTTTCCCAAGTTATTCAGTTTTCCATACATTTATTTATAGGGTCACACAAGCAACAGGTCTGCTTTTTCCACAGATCCTTCCAGAGCCACGCGCTGTGCCTGCTCCATTCTGGCACAAATCACCTTCTCCTCTGAGGAAAACTCAGAATATCCATCCAGCTGTCTTAACTGAGCGAGGCATTTTCTCTGAACCCTGCCCTCTGCTCATTTCAGAATCTGCAGGGAATTTGGGACATAAATTAAAAAGCTATTTGATGCTCCTTGAGGTCTAGAAGCTGGTTTTGCATTTGTTCGTACTTGAATGCACACTGAGACAAATGGCTCTGCTTTAATGAAGCTGCTTCCTTTGGCATCCTGAGGAAGCTTCCTAGCTAAAAAATAAATATGGCTCTGTTTTTCCAGCCCTGCTTTACCAGCAAAACCTGGGGAAGGAAATGTAATGTCCTTGGGTCTGTCCTGATGTTTTCTAGAACTAATTCCTATTTATTGGAAGAACTCTTCTACGCCAGAATAATGTTTAATTTTTTATTATGTGTTTACATTTTGGAAGGAGTAAGGGTGGTGGTGTTGGAAATTCTAATGAGGGACAGCATTTCTGATTCAAAGGACTCAGTCTCCTCTCTCCTGATTTTTCTGCCTGATCCTTCATACTGCAGAAAGTTTTGCTTGGGTCATTCACTTGCAACGGGATGTTATGTGAATACAGAATTAATGTATGCAGCCTGTCACTTGGAATTGCTGCTGTTCTGCTGCTGGGGAGCTCCCGGGGTTGCAGAGTCCTTGCAAGCAGCAATAACAGGAATGTGCCTGTGACCCTGCAAAGCCAGAGGAGGAGCAGGGAGCTGCAAGTCTCCCCCATCACTGTGGGGTGTGAATAAATACATCTAATCAACAATTTACATGTTAGCCCTGGACCAGGGTTTATTTTTAGGATGTGTCATTCAGCCCAAGCGAAACCTCTGCATCTCAGGCTGGTGGTGTTTCTAAAAGCACCTCTAAGTGATCACTGAGGCTGTATTTTAAGCTGCATTTACATTTTGATAGAATCTGCTGCTTTCCTTATCTGAAACAAAGCCCACCTGATCTTCATTAATTACACTATCATTTCACCTAACTAGGGTGCTACTTATTACAGTTATCTGTCTGTTCTTCACCAGATAATACACAAAAATTTGTTACCCCTGGCTGTATCTGGATTAGCTGGAGCTGTAAGGGGGTTGCACATGGTGATGGGTTTTACAGGTGGAGTGCAGGTATTTATAGGCTGTCTGAGGGAATGGTGGAGGAGTGGCTGCTGTCCCACTGGCTGTGCTGCCATTCCAAGACACCTCCACGGCAAAACATACAGAAAACACTGCTTAAACACAGAAAAATCTGGTTACTGCAGGGTGGCTGGAGCAGGCCATCTCCACAAGAGAGGTGTTGGATCCTGGGACATCCCAGACCCTCCTGAGCACAGCCCTAGGGCTGGAGGGGACACTGCTGGAGCAGGGGTTGATCCCAGAGGTGTTTCCAGGCTCAGCTATCAGGGACTCTCTGGCAGTGCCATTTTTAAGACAGAAAATCTCACAGTGGCTTCACAGAGGGCTGCAAGCCCTGGTGGTGGTGCTGACTGCTGCCCCACTAACATCAGCTGCAGTCTGAGCGGAGCAAGCACAGAAAGGGCTCCTCTGAAAAGAGGCAGCAGGAAATGTCTGAGCTGCTGGGGAGCTGTGGGTCCAGAGGGCTGGAGCCAGGAGCCAGAGGCTGCAGGGAAGGGGGTCCATGAGGGCAGAGCCTTTGCTGGAAGAGAAGCCAAGGGGCTTTCACTTGACTCCTGTTTCATCATCCTTCCACACACTGATCTCTTCAGATGCTCTCCAAACCTTTGGTTTGCTTTCTGAATGGGAAAGGACTTGTCCTGGAGGAGGAGCAGAGCCAGGCTGCTGAGGAGAGCTGGTCACTGTCAGCTGGCAAGAGGGGGGGCACTGGGTGAGGAGATGTTCACACTCAGCTCCATCCACTACGAGTGTTCTACGGCCAAACACACCTGCACTTCTGTTTGTACTGTTTGCTTGATAAACTGTACTTGATAAACTGATATATGTGAGTTTGGGGGTTTTTGTTACCTTTTTGTATTCTGAAGACAACTAAAGATGGTTCACATGATTTTTTTTTTTTTTTGCCTTCTGCAGTGCAGGCAATGCAGGCAGGGATGGAACAGCAGCATCTTTATATTTGTCAAGTCTCCTTCCGCATGAAAGGCTCTGCCTGAAGCTCAAAGTGATTTTCTTGCAGACTTTGAACACTACACCAGCAGGGAGAACAAGAAGCTCAGTGGAGATTATGCTCCAGAAAAATTGTATCCATGGTCCATAAGCTAAATATGGAACCATGGAAGTGCACACTGCAGTGGAAGTGGAGCTGGGAATGCTGAATGGTGAGGTTTCCTGTCCTTCTGGCACGAAGAACCAGGGGTCCTCTGGTTCTCCATGGTCTTCCATGAGGACCTCTGGCTCTCCATGGTCCTCCTTGAGGATCTCTGGTTTCCCATGGTCCTCCATAAGGATCTCTTCTTCTCCATGGTTCTCCTTGAGGATCTCTGGTTCCCCATGAGGATCCCTGATTCCCCATGGTTCCCCCCAGGGCTGTGCTGGTGCCTTTTCAGAGCTTGCTGTGACAGCAGGCAGCAGTTTCAGGTGGGGCTGCTCTGCTGGCAGGGCCTTGGTGTTCCCAGCAAGGCAGGGCAGGGATGCTCCTGTCCCAGCAGGACACTGGGCATGCAGGTACCACCCCACAGCAGCTGCTCCTCCTCTGCATCACTTCCAGGGGCAGAACTCCTGTCCTGCTGCATGGCAGGGAGCCCTGCAGAGCCAGCACGGAGGGGACAGGCTGGGCAGCAGCTGGGCAGCACTGGTTTAATCCTTTTTGCCTGTTCCTGCCATGAAAGCTGTGTACTGGGTGAGATGTGTGTGTTTGGGGAGGGCTGGCCCGACCATTAGCTTGTCAGGGTTTGCAACACTGGCAGCTGGGGAGAAAACTGTTATTAAGTGTAACGTGGCACCTTGGAGATGGAAGCATGGGGAGACAATAAATACAGCCTTCCAAAATGCCATTTTATGGTGCCACTCTTCAGAATTTATTAAGACTTAGTTGCAGCCATGCCTGCAGCCTCCTGTGCTGGAATCCATAAATTGTGTTCATTATCTCCAGCACTTGCTCTGACCTGCTGTGTTTTACAAGGGGGGAGACACTGGAGGCGTGGGGACACCCCAGCTGCTTTCTGCAGCCATTCCCCTGGTGCCAATCCAGCTTTTCTGGGATTGCTGGGACACCCCAGGCAGTGCTTGGCTGTGTGGATGGACCCCAGGTGTGATGTGGTGGTTGAAGAGAACACTGAGGGACTGAGGAGCTGCCAAAATCACCACAGCTCCATGGGGAGCAGGGAAGGAGCTGGGCGAGGAGGGAGCCATGGGCACCTTGGAGCACACTGGCACATTGTCACTCCACTGTGGGACCACCCCAGCAGTCTTGGATGTGCTGAGGATGCTGGAGGCGGAAAAGGGTTCACAGGAACTCCCTAAACTGCCCACAGGGAGATGCTACTCCCCTGCTTGGTGTCCTCTTGCACCAGTGTTCTCAAATGAAAACACAAATGAAATTGTGCTCCTTTCGCCCACTTTTTTTCATGACAAATCTCAGCAGCAGCATGTTTGTGTACCTTCATCCTTATCCTCAGCATTCAGGTCCAGGATGGAGGAAAACAAGTTCAAGCCCAACCTCCTGATAATTTATTATGTTCCTTATGCTTAAAGGCAAAATTTAAGTTGCCAAATGCAGATGTTTGCACGCTCTTTTTTTAGCTCTCAAAGTACTTTCTGTGTGCTTGATTGATGGACGTCCCTGTTACATTAACAGCTGGGCTTTGCAGAAAGCTGTTATTACCAGGAGAATATGGTGTGGGTTTCAGTTTTTCTTCTTGCATTGAAAATCCATTATTAATGTCTTTCTGAGGAAAAAAAAAAAGGTTTAAATTCAGGCATTTTACTTTGGTTTCTCTGGCTTCTTCTCAACTGTCTTTACAGAGGTGCTTTTAAAATCAATATTACAATTGTTATTCATATTTTACTGAGTGGTTGAGGGTTTCTGCATCTTGTTATTGATTTCTGATTGTACTGCAGGACATGTAGGTGCACACAGGTTGTTCTGTGATGGATAACTTCATATATGTCTTCCTAATCATCACTGAGTTGCCTTCTGCATGTTCCTCTTGCTGGATGCGGCTGCTGAGCTTGGAAGGCACCAGGAGAGCTCTGAGTGCAATCCTGAGACACCAAACTTGTGACTTCTCATTTAATTCAGTTTGGTTTTCAATCAGACACAGGGGTCACATGAGGCTTGTGGGGTCTCCTCTTTTGTGTAGTCTTTGCAGAGTTCTTCTGCCCTGGCTTTTCAGGCAGCTTCGTGTTGTGTGTTGTAGGAGCAAAACAAGTCATTGTCCTGGCTTTGTGTGGGGTGGTCATAATGCACCTTTAGCTTCCAGCACTGACCTTGGCCCTTGGGGCAGCTCTGCAGGCAGATCTCAGCATTTCAGAGGTGCAGAGTCATTGGGTCCCAGAATGGTTTGGGTTGGAAAGGAGCCTTGAACTCATTCAATTCCAATCCCCTGCCATGGCAGGGACACCTCCCACTGTCCCAGGCTGCTCCAGCCCCAGTGTCCAGCCTGGCCATGGGCACTGCCAGGGATCCAGGGGCAGCCCCAGTTGCTCTGGGCACCCTGTGCCAGGGCCTGCCCACCCTCCCAGGGAACAATTCCTGATTCCCAATATCCCATCCATCCCTGCTCTCTGGCAGTGGAAGCCATTCCCTGTGTCCTGGCACTCCAGGCCCCTGTACAGGTTCAAGTCTCAATGAAGCAATGCAGAAGCCCAGTGTGCATTGGTAACTGCTGTAAAGCTGGATTTGCAGACTGAGGCTCTTGGAGCACATCAGCACTGATGGCACAATCTGTGTGAGAGCTTGTTGGCACCAGAGGAACCTGTGAGGAGTGACAGGACTGTGGCCAGCACGGGTGCTCCAAAATGCGTCCATGGCTCCAGGTGGGCGTACAGGGGAAGAGCTCTGTGTGTGGGCACAGTCCTTCCCAGCTCTGCATGCCCTGGCACAGGCTCCACATCTGCCAGGGGCTGTGGCTGTGCCAACAGGCACTCTGGAGAGGGCTGGCTGTGCACAAACCTCTGCTGGCTGGACCGGGCTGTTTGCTCCTCAGGCTTATCCTGGACAGGCTCCTGCACCTTCAGACATGGAGGCTACACCTGGCTTCTGAGGAATTGGTTGTTGCAGTTTGTCTGTCCGTGCTGGGGACCAGGATAGGCACTGGCACAGGAGCTGGTCCTGTGTCCCTGGGGTGGCGGGGCTTGGTGGTGGCAGCGCTGGCAGGGACACGGCAGAGCTTGGGAGGGGATGGGGCTGGCACCCATAACAATGGGCAGGCTCTGACCTTGCTGCTGGAACTCACTTAGCAATTCTCTTGATGTTCTGGAAACGAAAATATAATTCAGGCCACCTTCTCCGCCAAGCTGACCCTGAGAATCTGGGAGAAGAGCTACTGAATAATTAGGGGCTTTTTTTTCTTCCCCCTTTTTGCTGGAGTTACTGCTCAGTGTTGAACTGTCCTCTACAGTGTCATCACTTCCCTTGAACTTACTGCTCCGAGTGTACTTAGCATTAATATAATTACGTAAATTGCAGTCTCATTAATCACTGGGGGCTGCGGCACATCCTTGTTGTGCTGTTTCATGGGTGGCTTGGCTGGTGGGAACCCCTGGCCGGGGGTGGAGGCTGTGGCTGGAGCACTCCCCCTCTGCTCCTGAGCCTGGTTTAGCTGAGCTTTGTGTGTCTCACCCTGCAGGATCTGGAGTGTTTGCCAGCACTGCCATGATTGCAGCCTTGCTGCTGCAGACGAGAAAAGGGAAAGGTGGGTTTGTCCCAAGGGAGTTTGGCTGGACAACATCCCTGCTGCTGTCCCTGTGATTTGGGTCTGTGGGGTCCCAAAATGCAGAGCCCAGCCTCGTGGCTTGGCAGTGAACACCCAGAGCCCGAGCTCTGTGCAGGGTCTGCTGCAGGGCTGTTTGATGATGCTGTGCTTCTGTCTCTGTGGCAGAGCTCTCAGCCTTCGTGGCAATGTAAATTCTCCTGGCTGCATGCTATAATTACACTGAGTTATTGATTTGTCTTTGAGAGGATTTCCTTCTCGAGGGACATTTCTGACTGCTGTAGTGATTTAGTTCTCCTGCAAGAGCAGAATCCGTGGCAGAGCAGAGCCACCCTCCTGCCCTCGAGCCTGCAGCTCAGGGTCGCACTCCCTCAGGCTTCCTCTGCAAGCTGATTTCTGTTCCAAGGCTGGGACAAGGTTACATGGCTGTTATTTCCGTGTAACAACTGCAAATAAAAGGGCATTTTCAACTTTCCACTGCAGAAGCTGCAAGTCTGGGACAAGCCTTTGTGCCGTGGCACCAGCATTATCTTGGGCATGTCTCCAACCCAGCTCCAAGGCTGGCACGTGGGACATGTGGAGCCATGCCAGCCTTAATACACTTGGACTCCTGGGAATGTTTTAGTTCCTCAGAGTGGGGTATGATGGGAGCAGGAGCATGCTCTCCTAAAGCTGCAGGGTACAACCTCTCTTTTCTTTGCTTTCTGTTGACTCACCATGGACTGTCTCTAAAAACCAAGCAGCTGAGTTCCTGCTGGTGGTCCTGAGGAAGCCAAGACAGTTTTCCTCTATCACCAGTTTTCTCCCCTTGACCCTGAAATCCCACCCTGATAGCTGTGGCTCAGCTGGTGAGCACCTTCAGTAGAAGGACCTGACCCTTCAGGACATGGCCCAATGTTTCAGATACTCTGTGGCTGGAAAATGCCCAGCTCTGTGTCCTTGGGTGCCCATTTGAAGCACGTCCCTGTGGGTTCCTGTATCTAACCCCACTATCTAGTGGATTTGGCACCAATCTCAGCTGCATACTGATAAAATGGGAGGCTGCTCGTGCATGTGTTGTTATAAAACAGCATCCACTAATTAGGCCCAGGAGAACATCAATTTATTTTCCTGTGAACCAAGTGTGGCACATTTCCTTCCTTTCCCAGTGATCTATCTGTGAGATAAAACACATCTTTAGTGTCTATCTTAAATACTGCAGTGTTGACAAGTTCTCTTGACAGAAATTAGGCTAATGTCCCTTACGACTGCATTAGCTATAGAAACAAGGCTTTAAATTGAAGCTTTGCAAAGAGCTATTCCAGCGCCCTCTCCAAGGCATCTCCTTATTCCAGCTTTTATTATCCAAATTTGTTCTCACTCTGCCTTGGCAGCAGGGCTGGCAGGCAGCTCTTCCCATCCATCCTGCTGGTCTGGCAGCCAGGGGTGGGACCAGCACCTCCTGAGCTGGACCAGGCAGTGCTGGCCAAGCCCCACGGAGCCCTCGGCCCTGGGGATGCTCTGGGCTCGGGGGTGTCGAGGTCCGCCCGAGTGAACAGGTGACGGATGATTTTTTGGTGCAAAAATAACCAACAAGGCACAGGGGGTTTACAGTAACAAATCAACAAAATGCAATTTTATTGAAATAACCACAGCTGAATATGCGTTGGGTAGGGAATCTGGGGAAGAAAAGGGTAAGACAAGGGAAGAGGGAGGAAAGAAAGGTCAGGTAGGGTATAGCTACCGAAATGTGTCATTGTCATTCAGGGGTCCAGCCGTTGAAGCTCACTGGTGCACATCTCAGGGAGATCTCAAATGACGGTCGGATTGCACCCCAAAAATATACCGTTTTTCGTTGGGGGGAGGGTGGCTGAAATTAGGTTTCCATGGAGGGGAAAAGAATAGGAACAGGAGGAGGGGTGTTTATTTCTGTTGTTTTCATGGCCGAATGCTCGCAGGTGCGTTTATTCTGGGCAGTATTCCCCCCTTTGTGCACACCTCCCCCGAGCTGGGGCGGTTGTTAAGTCCCAGTCTCTGGAAGGGGGTGCCAAGGGGGTGCCAGGAGGGTGCCAGGGGGGTGCCAGGAGGGTGCCAGGGGGGTGCCAGGAGGATGCCAGGGGGGTGCCAAGGGGGTGCCAGGGGGGTGCCAGGGGGGTTTCTTGTCTTGGTTCCTTGATGACGATTAGCATCTCTGTTTGTCTGTCACAATAGTTGAAGGCAGGCAAGAGGGGTCTTCTCTTGGAGGGGGGAACCACCCCAGAGCTCAGACCAGCCAGGTCAGGAGGTGGGGAGAATGTCCAGATCCATTGTTCAGAAAGGGCAGCATGCCCCTTCGAGTTCAGCATGGCATGTTCTGCAAACACCACCTGTGAACACACTGAATAAGCATGAGACTTTCTTTCCCAACTGGCTCAACAGTTTTTAACCTTTCGGTGGTCTTTTCTCATCATGACAATTGTGAGGCAAAAATGAAGGATTTTCGGATAGACTCTCACAGGGGACACCACTGCTGGCACGGGGCTGGGGCCTGGGTGAGGGGAGGCAGCTGACACCCATCGAGCACAGAGGGGATCCAAGGCAGTCAGCTGCACGCCCTGACAGCGGCACAGCGTGTCCTGAAATGCTCCCACTCGGAGCTGGAGCTGGGAGAAGGGAGTTTGTGTTGTGCGTGTCTCATCCTTGCAATTTCAGCACTGAGTTACAGACTCAGACCCTAAGGACAGGAAGAGAGAGTGCTGAGGCCTGGTCATGAATTCCCTGCTTGAGCTTCCCAGCCCTCCCCTGGAAAATAGTTTCCTGTTTTGCTCTTTTGCCCTCCTCAAGTTGAGCCCTTTTAGCCTTTAACTCCACGTTTCCAACAACAGATTAACCAGGGCTGTTTTAAACCTCCTGATTCTCACACTGGTGTTGGTCCTGATGGATTATTCCCCCCTATTGTGTCCTTTCTGTGCCTCCACATTGCCAGGTTCTTTGGTGGCCCTCTCCTGAGTCACTGAGAGAGGAGGAGAGGCTCTCTGAGAGTGACACGTGGGAGACATGATGGTTGATGATGTTCTGGAGGTGCTAACCTCCATCATAGTAAAGAAGCCTCTCTCAAAAGGCTAGATGCCTAAAACCCACAAAATTAATACCATCCTCAGTTCCTTTTGTCAGGTTCTCAATTCTCCTGGTCAGCTGCCTTGTTCTTCTCTGCTTCATCCTGCATTGATCTTCTCTGAACGTAGCCAAGCCTTCAGCATCCCAGATGGTCTTTCTGGAGTAACAAATAGACCTGAGGAATGACAATATTGAATGGATTGTAGCACTGGCTTGGGGATAAATAATGTAATGAGTTGGAAAGGGATTAAAACTGGCTTTTGTAAGTAAGCTTCTCATGAATGTTGACTTGGGGACATGGTGAGACAAAGGTCGCTGCAGTGTCTCTGCAGCCTGGTGTGCCATTTGAGAGATGAGATATCAGAGTGGCTGGATACCTTTGGTCTCTCTGTTTCTTCTGCTTGCACCTTTGTGGGATTAAACTCCCTAAACTGCTGCAGTTCACAGACTTCAAGCCCAGTATCAAAAGAAAAACTAAATCAAATGCCTGGAATTAAATCCTCAGCACATGGCTCCTGCTGCACCCTAACTCACTGCAGTGCCTGCCTTGAAACTGGGGAGAAGGCTTTGCTGGCAAAGTGAAAACATGTTGACCTTACTCTACAAAAGGGCACTCCTTCTTCTTCCTGCCCTGTGGTTATTTTTTCCTGGTGTGTTCGCTGCTGTGGCACTGAAGGCAGAGCAGCCCTCCCAGCAGGGAGGTGGAGAATGGAGCACTTGTTGGATGAGCTCTTTGCCACGGGAAGCATTTCCGTCCTGCAGCAGCAGCAGCAGCAGCAGCAGGTACATCAGCAGATGCTGCAGCAGTGCCCCCATCAGAGGCCCTGTATTTCCCCCTGGAGCCCTCCTGTCGCCCCTCCTTCCCTGAGATCCCTCCTCCCCAGGCTCCTCGCTGGCTTCCACCTTCAATTCCATCACTTCCAGACTTCCCAGGGGGCCCAGGCACTTCATGGGAGGGCCACGCTGTGCCCTGTGTGTGACAGACACCCCTCCTGTCCTTGTGGCTCCCCTGCACGGGACGGATGAGGTTTGGTGTGTGTTCAGCAGGCTCAGCTCTGGGCATGAGGCTGGGCCCCCTGGTGTGCCACCACCATCATCATTGTCACCTTGGCTGCCATGGAGGGTGGGTGGCAGTCACAGGGACCTGCTCTGGCACTGCCAACCATGGCCTGCTTGTCCCAGGGGCTCGCCTGCCCTTCCTTCCCCCTTGCTGCAGGAGCTGCAGGAGAAGCCAAGTGGATTGGGCAGGCGGTGTGAGGAGGGAGCCCAGCCCAGCCTCCCCCACAGGGTGCCTCTGTTTGAATAGCAGCGTTCAGAGCACTCAGCACCCACTGATCAGCTGGAAGAACATAAATCCCAGTGCCACGGGAGAGCCCTGGCTCAGGGAAAAGGGCCAGTTGTGAGCGCTGTCCAGCCCAGTGTCCAAATGGAATGGTGCTTTCACATCTCTAATCAAGGGTTACTTAGTGGAGAGCCCCTTCCTTGTGAGGCTTTGTTCTCTGCTAGCTGTGGATTGAATCACGGGAGGAGGGATTGGATTCTGGCATCATTTTAAAAATGTTTTCATTCTATTTGCTGAGGGGAACAAATTACAGAGAAGACCTCTCAGCACTGTGACAAGAGTGGCTCTAAAACCCTTTTCAGCCAAACAAGTGTTTGAGCTGAAGGCCTGATGGATGGTGCTTAAAGATGTGGTTACTGCAGCAAGGTTGGCATTAAAAATCACTGGGTGCAAGAAAGTTCTCCCAGGGGTTACTGTGGAGGTTGTCTCCCTGTAATCCTGGTGTGAGCAGCCCTTAACACCCTGAGTCCACCACTGAGCTCTGTGGCATCAGCCACGGGAGAGCAGCAGCACAGCAAGCACCAGTGGGTCACTTGTCTCTTGCTAAATGAGAAACTGCAACGGGATCAGCCCTTTTGGGGTGGCATCACTGTGGCAGGAGGGCTGGAACTGGATGATCTTTAAGGTCCCTTCCAACCAAACCATTCCATAATTCATTCCCTGCCCCTGTTCAAGTGGGGTTCAAGCAGAAAGCAGAGCTGCTGCTTTGGGACCTGTGAGGAGCCTGGGCAGGAGCACACCTGCTGTTGGGATGTACCAGAACAGAGTGGCTTTGGGGCTTTCTCAGGAATGCCTTTGCTGCTGGCAGCTCTGCTGGATGTTGAACAGGGGATAGATTCACCCTTGGCAAACTTGAAAGCATTTCAGATGGCTTCTGTCCCTGCTCCAGTGCAGCACAGAACAAAATCAGATGTTGGAGAAGATGTCATACTTAGACATCACCATTCTGACAGGTTGATTTCCAGGATGTTTATTAACATAGCTTGGAATGTCACAGAAAGATTTGTCAGATAAACTAGCCAACTGAAGTTCTTACATGAGACTTCCTTGGTTTTATTCAGGTGCTTTGAACTCTTCATTTAGTCTCTCAACAATTCATCCCATTCAGGCCTTTCTGGAAGAGCCTCTGCAAGGTCTGTGGCTGGGGGATCAGGCCCTGCCTGCTCCCTGTGTGTCTGGGTGTGGAATCCTTTGAATCCCTCAGGGCAATCCCCAGGGCTGTTCCCTGGAAGAACATGCTATAGAGTCTCCACCTATGCTGCAAGAGAAAACTTCCCCATGGAGCCTTGCACAACACTATGAACCACCCCAGTTCCTTTCCCATATGTCCCAAACTCTGGTAGTTTCTCCTTTCCCTGTTCCCTCATTGGTTGTGGTATCCCTGGTGCCTGGTTCTGCGTCTCCCCTGTAGCGCAGTGCCCTTTGACCTGCCCTTTGTGCCACCCCAGTGCCTTTGGACCATTGGCCACTGACCCCTAATTAACCCTGTGCACACCACATGGCCAGCTCTTTTGTCTCTGATTCCCCTTTGGCGTGCTGGAATAAGCCTTTGCTGGAATTTGTCATACAAAAGGCCCTTCTGCCTCTCGTGGCTGAACTGGCCATGGTGAGTGTGGTGTGTGGACTTGGCTGCTCTCCCCGAATGTTCACCCAAGCAGCTTTTCCAAGGAGATGCTTATTGGGAAATAGGCAGTAGCACCCACCATCCAAACCCCTGTGTTGCTCCATTGGGGTGCCCTGGGAGGCAGAAGGAAGCAGCAGTGCCAATTGTTTGCTCATGCTGTAAAGACAGAACTCCTCTCTGAGGGTTTCCTCTGCAATCCCAGGAAGAGAAGGACATCTCTGTCCTTGTCAGCCCTCTGGGCAATGATCAGACAGAACAGCGATGAAACCAGGCTGGCAGCACCAGGGCTGGTCACTCGCAGGCAGAGGCAGCCCAGCTCCTCCAGCCTGAGCTGGGCAGCACCTGGGAGAGGTGGCACCGTGGCACTGGGCATGGTGCATCACCCCAGGGGTTCCTCCTGCATCCCATCCCCTGCAGAGCCCCTGCTGTTCCTGGTTACCTGAGCAGTGGGGAGGCAGTGCCCAGGTTGGTGCTGCTCTGAGGAGATGCTGCACTCAGCAGGCAGCTCTGGCTCCCCGGCAGTACCCTGGGAGGAAGAGCTGCCCAGGGACTGCATTTGTAAAGCATTTCTTCCCCAGGAAGAGGAGTTTGTCACAGGAGTTTGTACTTGGGATGTGCACACAGGTGTCTGAGCTTCCTCACTGCCTGAGGTGGGGAATGCTGGGGGTGCTGGGGCAGCTGCTGGGGGAGCTTCCAGGCCTGGTGCTGTGAAACCTCCCCACCAGCTATCAGGAGGAGGTGACATAGAGCATATTAATGACATTTTCTAGTGGCACTTAATTGGGAGGAGCAGTAAATGCCAGACAGTGAACTAATGCAAAAGGCTGAGTGAAGAAGGGACAGAAAGAAATAAAATGAGATTCAGGCTCTGGGCCTCTTCTTCCCATCAGTAATCCATCTCATCCTTACCTGTGCCTGTTACATGTCTTCCTTTTGCATTTAAAAATGTTTTGTTTTGAAGTAACAAACAATCTGGAGAGTGGTAGACTTGCCTTTGTAGGAAAGAAAAGAAAGAAAAATGGAGGCAGGCTTTGCTGCTTCCTTGCTCAGCTGCTCTAACCAGAGTCTGGGGTCAGGGTGTGAGCTGAGCCCCCAGATTGGGTCTGGCTCCTCTGTTTTCCTCTGAGCATGCTGGTGTGGGACATCCCATCCACCCAAGCACAGATGGAGTCAGGCACAGTGTCCCCTGTGTGCCACCAGCACGGGATGCCCCAGCCTCAGCCGGGTCCCCAGCCCTGGCACTGGTGGCTCCTGGAGCTGGGGAGGCAGCTCTGGGGAGCTCTGCTGCTCGTTGGGATTTGTTTCCTGGTAGTTTTTAATCATTATTTTATTAAGGGGGAAGGTGTGGTGCCATTAGATAACTTATTATGGATGCTCTGCCAGTGTGATTATTTCAGTACTGCAGCACTGCTGGTGTGGTTTGCTGGAACATTCACATATTGATTCCAATTTGTTGCCTGTACTAGAAAGAAAGTCCCTTTTCCCTCATTCCCTGCGTGGAGAGAAACAAAGAGTAAAGGAAGGCAGATGTTATCTGAGGCTTGCTCACACACCGAGGTAATTTTTGAGAGCTGTAGAACCACTTACTGACTCGTAACTGGGGCTTGTTTTCAAACCCTTAATAGATTTTGAATTCTCTTACAATGGCAAACAAGGATGCTCACTTGGGGACGAGCCAGGAATCTGCCTCAGTGAGCTGGATCACCTTTGTTCTGCTTGCTCCAGCCTTCCCAGGGGACATTCCTGTGCCATGGGGGACAGGGTGGTGCTGCAGGGGGAGAGTCTCCTGTCCCTCTTGGGCTCCTCTTGATGGGCAGTCAGTGGCTGTCAGCTTTGTCCAAGGGGTGGGGATGGGATGGGATGGGATGGGATGGGATGGGATGGGATGGGATGGGATGGGATGGGATGGGATGGGATGGGATGGGATGGGATGGGATGGGATGGGATGGGATGGGATGGGATGGGGTGGGGTGGGGTGGGATGGGACGGGACGGGACGGGACGGGATGGGGTGGGGTGGGATGGGTGTGGTCGTTTGACCAGGAAGAAGTGGGAATTCTGGGATGTTGTGGTCAAACCAATGGGTGCTTGGATTTTGATATTGGCACCAGGTATACCCAGTGGGCTTTAGGACACACCTCCGAGAACAGGCAGGGGTTAAAAGCAGAGCTTCGGCCCCGGGAGGCTCTCTTGGGACTTCGAGGGACGGAGGTCGGAGCTCTCCCCCGTCCAGCCGCTGCTGCTGGGCGGGGGAGGGGCAGCCATGTGGTAGGCCTGGGCCTGGACAGAGATGGGAGGTGAGGAGGCCTTGGAGGATGGAAGGGTGGAGGAGCCCCAAGAGACATCGGGCAGCCATTCCCCCCCCCCCCCCCCCCCCCTTGGAGACAGACAGAGAGAGAGAGAGTGCAGCCTGTGTCCTTACCTTGAAATTCAGTAAATATGTGCGGGCAGCAGGCAGCCCAGCTGAGGAGATGGGGGGGGAGGGGGTGCAGCCAGGAGTCCAGCCGCCTGGAGGAGGTTTTTAACCCTTTTTTGGACAATGAAAGCCTTACAGAACATTAACCCTTCCTAGACAAGTGATAAGAGTGGAGGAGGACGAAGGAAATGAACGAGTGATGGAGGTCTGGACCAGAGAGAGAGAGTGAGAGATGTTGAAAGAATGGAGAAGATGGAGTGGCCTGTTATGCTGGACTCTTTCGTGTAGCCATGGACAGAGCCATGTTTCCATGTGATACAGAGACTGAGTCCAGGGGGAGAAATGTCCCAGAGCCAAAGAAGATTCAGTGTGGGGACCCCTCGGCCCCAGGGGGTATATAAAATATGGGGGGGACAGATGTCCCAAAGGTGAGAAGGTGTACTCATGGGGGCTCTGGCTTTGCCAGGTCCAAACCATAACAATGGGATGGGATGGGATGGGATGGGATGGGATGGGATGGGATGGGATGGGATGGGATGGGATGGGATGGGATGGGATGGGATGGGATGGGATGGGATGGTATGGGATGGGGAAGCCACTGCCAGGAGTGCAGTCAGTTACTGCACAACCTTGGTGAGAGGTTTGCAGGTCAGTGTGTGATGTACAATTTGCCAGCCTGTAGCTGTGCAGTGAGTTGGGGCTTAGCCCTGTCCCCATGCTGGAACACAAACCCACCTGTGGAATGTGGAATGATGTGCTGGAAAGGAGCCCAGGATGAGACCTTTCTCCTTTAGTGAGGAAACACAGCTGATCATTTGGTTGCTCTAGAAGAAGAGAGATGGGGTTCTTTGGTTATCACTGCGTGCTGCATATTCCACCAGCAGCCCTCTGCTTTTACTAACGCGGTGCACAACGTGCCTGATCCTCCCTCAGTTGTGAGCCTGGTGGAAGCATGTCCTGTTTTCCATTTGTTTATTAATTTATAATCTTGTTTTTAGCCTCTGCAAAGCTTGATATTGGTATAGAGCCTGGGAAATGTGCACAGAGCAGAGTAACAGATAGTTGTGATTTGGTTACAAGGCAATAATTTAAGTGGACAGGTTTAGCTGATAACATAAAGCACACGAGAGAAATCGCTTTGGTTTATAAATGTCAGCAGAGCCCCTGTGAGGGAGCTGCTGCCTGGTGCTGCTGCTCCAGCCAATATATTATAAGGAGATATAAAGAGATGTCTGAAAAAATCTGGCTGACCAAGATTAAAAGAATGGGGCTATAAATTAAAGTCTTCCTCGGCGTCTCTTTAAGCATCGTTATGGACAGAGTGCATCCAAATGGAGGAGTGCCAGTGCTCAGAGGGTCCTCCAGGTGCTTTGGGCTGCAGAGGCAGCACCCAGGGGTGGGGACAGCTCGTGGGGACAGCAGTGTGCGTCAGAGCTGGCATGGGAGACCAAAGCCTGTCCTGGTGCTTCTGCAGCTGATAAAGGGATTAAAGCAGGAGCAGGAATAACACCATCCCTGCAGCGTCGCCAAAGGATCAGTGTCTCCTGTTTGGAAAATAAACGCTGTCGCTCTGCTTTGACATTTAGTCCCAATAAAGGCCTTGTCATTTGTGCAGTGACAAGGGTTTCATCCTCTGGGAGTACTTTTCCTGTTGGACACTGTCTTTTTGGCTGTGAGGCAGCTGAGTGACTGAGGAGCAGGTGGGTGGCACGTCCCCAGCAGCGGCATTGGGAGCTCTGCTCACACCCTGGGGCTTTCTCCTGATCCATCATGCCAAGGCAATGCAATAACACCTATTCCAACTGAGAGCAGGTTCAGATTGGATATTAGGGAGGAATTGTTCCCTGTGAGGGTGGGCAGGCCCTGGCACAGGGTGCCCAGAGCAGCTGTGGGTGCCCCTGGATCCCTGGCAGTGCCCAAGGCCAGGCTGGACATTGGGACAGTGGGAGGTGTCCCTGCCATGGCAGGGGATGGCACTGGATGAGCTTTAAGGTTCCTTTCCACCCAAGCCATTCTGTGAGTCTGTGATCTTATTTTTAATTGATTTTAATTTATTTTAGTTGTGGTTAAAAATTCCCAAGAGTGGGATATTTTTTAATTGGTAAGGGTTCCAAACCAATTGTGGGAGCAGGAATTTGCTGCTTCCCTCTCCACAGCTGGAACCCTTCTGGCCGGTTTGTGGAGGGGATTTCACAGCTATTTCTACTCACTGGGTAGCTGATTTAAAGCTGGGAAATTACCTAGAATGGAAACTCTTCTTTCCCTTTATGAGGAGCAAGTGATGAGGTCCGGCAGCTGTAGGATTTGCAGCTCTCAGGGAAGAGGGACGATTCAGTAACACATCTATGCAGTGCCTACCTGTGGATACACATATTTTATTTGTCTGAGGTGTCAAGGAGAAAAAATGTCACAAAATGGTTTAAACGAAAGCGTGGTTTTATATTTTTTAAATTGAGTTTCATTTCCCAAATGCAACTTAATGCAAACAATAAGTAAAAAATTAATTTCTCTTGGGAAAAAGGTATTAACAGAATGGTTCTGTTTTAGCAGCATGTGAAGCTGTGTAATTGCTTACACATGTATCGCTCCAGTGTGTTCTCCCAGTTGTTGAATAGTATCAAATTATAGGAATCAAAGAGAATCAACTATTTTTAAGGGAAATGGCTAGAAGCTACATACTGAAACATGATTAAAATTCAGTATTTCCAGCTTACTTGTCTAAATCAGCAATTTTAATCACATTATTCAAGCCAACCCACCCTCAAACACACTTTTGACTTCAAAATACCCCAAACTAAATAAGACAGAAGACCTTCCTTGAGCAGCTGTAACATTTTTATGTGTCAGTGTCAATCTTTTTGTTGAAAACAGAGATGTTTTTCATGGTTTATTTATTAAAGCAGCACATTTGCCCTGCTGTGCCATGAACCTGGGTCGCTGTGATGGGTGGGGAGGGGAAATCTCTGGAGCACCAAGAGCTGCTTAAACACATCAGGGCTGTGAGTTTTGCTCTGGGGTTCGGATGCTCCTGGTTAAATCCCATTTAGTGTGCAAAGGAGGAGCAGGAAGGGTTTGTGCCTTGGCTGATGCAGCCTCGGGGTTTTGGCTGTGCTGGGGGTGCAGCACATGAGCACCAGGCCTGGGTTTGGTTTTGTTTTCTGCTTGCTGATTAGACAGATGAGTAATGTCATGGTTGACTCTCACAATTAAAAAGAAAATGTTCAGAGAAGTTTTATAGTTATGTTTTACCCCCTTGTGTTGCTATCAGGGATGCCCTGGGTTTGGGACATTTGGGAGGGTCACTCATTCCTGTGGCAGCACCTGAGCCCCACTCAAGGTGTCAGGAAGGGATCTCCACCCCTGGGCAGGGAAGAAGGAGTCGATGGACAGAACTTTGGGGGGTCTAAAGGGTTAAAAGATGAAACCTCCCTGGTGTGGGTGAGCACATGGTGGGGAAATCCTCTGCTCCCAGCGCTGTAATCTTTTCTCTATTCCGTCTGCTGTTGTATTTCTGATAAGGTTTTAATAAACCTTTTAAATTTTTTGGAAGTGAGTAGCATTTCTCACACTGAGAACAGAAACAGGAGGGCTGGGCCCCCCAGCCTCCCACCCTTCTGGAGCCTGCTCCTGTGCTTTCCCTTTGGGTGATTCCCTCGATGGGATTCCATCCACCTCCTTCCCCTCCCTGGCAGGCTGCTGTGGCTGGATGCAGCTGGAGCTGTGCTGTGCTCCCTGTCAGGGGCCATTCCCGGCTGTGTGACAGCCCAGAGCTGCCACAGCCACTGCTGGGGCTGTGACCTGGCCTGCCCAGTGCTGGTGGCACAGCCCGGAATGCTCTGGGCTTTGGGGGGAGGCAGCCAGCCGGGCCCTGGCTGTGTCTGCGGAGGAGGGGATCGTCCTCCCGCCTCCTGTTCAGCCCACGATGGCATTTCATCCTACAGAGCCTGGCCTGGAAGGGACCTCACAGCTCACCTTGTTCCACCTCCCTGCCGTGGGCAGGGACGTCTCCCACTAGAGCAGGTTAGCATTGGCTGTGTTTTCCTTGCTGACAGAGCCCTGTCCTGGTGTTTCCAGAGCCCGGGACAGGAGATGTGATGTTGCCCTTTTCATGGAGATCCTACAAACTCCTTTCTGACCAGCACTCCACCGCCAGCAAGGGGCACACATTGGTGAGGGCACCAAATTCCTGCAGAGCCCGACTTTTCAGCGGGGAAGGATGCTCCCTCAGATAGACAGAGATTAAAGGTCCTGTGTATCACAAATTTAAGGAGAAGGAGGAGGTTGGGATCTGTCCATGGAAAGCATTCCAAGTGTGGAGGAGGAACATGTAGCCTATCCTCCTCTAAAATGGGGAGATAATCACACCTGTCCTCTCACATATGCAACCAATGCAGCTTCCAGTGGACAGGACTGATGGAGAGAAAGAGAGTCTACCAGAAATACAAACCTTGTTTCAATAGGAAATCCTCCAAGATGGATTTTCCTGCACTTTCTAAATGCATCTATACCTATTGAATGACTACAGACTTCGAAATGTTTCTGTCTGAATTGTGAAAATCATCCCAGTCTTACACAGGAAGGACCAGGTCCTTTGATCAGGGAAATGTCTCTTTGGTCTTCAACAGGGAGGGATTGATCAATTTGTTCCCAAGACCAGAGATTTTATCTGTGAGTACATGTATTTATTCTACACAATAATTACCCTTGCCTTCACTTCCCTTTGGTAGGAGATGCTCCCTGTCTCCTGCAAGCTGTTACTCTATCCCAGGTATCTTTTGAAGTAAAAGGAAGAGAGAAAGGAAAGGTTGAATAAGAAATCCTCCTCAGAAGGGGGAAGATGAGAAGCTTTGGTCTGTCTGTCCATCTGTGAGCAGCTCTGTGGCTGTTCACCTGCATCCTTGCTGTCCTGGGCAGGCAGAATTCCTGCATTAGGAGAAGAAGAAATGCCATCAAGAGGTAGCAACAAAATATTGCCTCCCTTGACCCCAGTGCTGGGCTGGCCATTGAGATGTGTTTGTGGTGAAAACCACTCTGAATTTCGTATCTTTTCTGCATTTAAAACGGAAGCTTAATGTATTCTGTGTATTTTTGTTGGCAGATAGTAGTGATCATAAATTCCTTTTAATACAGTATTTCCGCACCAGCACAGCCTTGATGTGCAGCGTACCTGGCTGTACTCTGCGGGATGCTTTGATTTCCCTTTGGCAGCTGCATTTTATTCTGTCTGCCCCGATCAACAGCAATTCCCCTTTCTCCATGTAGCCTCCAAATCCACTCCTGGTGTGGAGTTTTAGTGCTCTGCTAGGACCTGGGCTAGAAGGGAAGGAATCAGTGTCTGCTGGGCTCAGGGTTCCACCTCCACTGTGGATCAGAGCCAGCCTGGCAGCGGAGGGACACCTTGGGTGGCTCAGGGTGGCATTTCTGGGAGGAAAAGCAGCACTTTAGGGATGCTGCTGGGTGGTAGGGGGATCAGTGATGGATATCCCACTCCTCACTGTGCAGGATGGGGAGGAGCTGCTCCCAAGGAGGAGCATTTGTCTCCAGCTCCCAGTTCCTCCGCAAGCTGGAGCAGTGCAGTGCTCTGAAATAACGTGACCTTTGCTTGCAGGTCAGGCTGTTCCTGCAGGGTCACACATGCGGCTGAACCTGCAGACAGGAGAGAGAGAAGCCAAGCTCCCAGACAGAGAAAATGGGAAAAGTGACACAAGAGAAGAGAGAAGAAGGAAAAGGTACAGGCAGACAAGGCATTGGGTTATGTGGGCTATGGGATTCATGCCTTTTATTAGAGGCCAGGTTCCCTGGTGCACAAAATTCCTACCTCTTCCTGAGATTTCATTGCTGGGTGAGGAGCTCAGCAGTGCTGAAAGCAGAGGCCTGTCCTTTGTGTTCCCTTTGGGATGGCAGTGGAAGTGTCCTGAGTGCACATTCAGAGGCACCTTCATGGCTTCCCATGCCATGACACCAAAACAGCTTCCACAGCGTTGGTGGAGTTCTCGCAAAATCTTTGGGTTGCCCTTGATTTGCAGTGTTTGGGGTGTGATGGTTCTCTCTGTGGTGTTTAGACCTAGGTACTTCTAGGGGGCTGTCTTTTGGAATTTATCTGCTGCAATCTCAAAACCTTACTCCTGTACTGCCATGATGACATCTTGTTCTACAACATCCAAAATGTTTTGAGCCTCTGCTCAAACTAATGTTTCATCCATGTAATGAAAAATGATAGCATTAGGATGTCTTTTCTGCACGGGCGAGGGAATTTGGGCTCCAAGCCATTGACAAAAAGCTGGGCTCTTCTTCATTCATGAGGCAATATGGTTCACTGGTACCTCTGTAAAGGTGCTTGTTGATTTAGGGACAGAAAAGGCAAAACAGATTTGTCATTGGGATGCAAGGGGGTGTCAAAAAAGCAGTCATTTAGAGGTATAACAACTATCTGCCAATCTCGGGGTATCAGGGAGGCTGAGGGCAGGCCAGGCTGGAGGGTACCAACGTCCTCGATGTCCTCGTTGATTTTCCTGAGGTGCAGCAGCAGCCGCCACTTGTCCTTGCCAGGCTTTTTTATGATAATGAAAGGCGCATTGCAGGGGCTAGTAGATGGTACAATGTGGCCCACAGAAAGCTGCTCCTGCACGAGGGACTGCAGGACCTTTAACTTTCTGCCTGGGAGGGGCCACTGATCCACCCATATGGGGTCGTTGATCTTCCAGTTTAACTGAAGGGTGGTGCGCTGCTCGGTGACCCCATCTAGAAATCCTGAGGTGTTGATAGGATCTCTAGTCTCGTCGCCAACTGGGACAAGAGGTCTCTTCCCCAAAGTGTTATTGGTGCCTGGGTGATGAATGATCTTACTGTAGCAACTGTGCCCTCAGGTCTTTCCATGCAGATGGTGTCTTGATTCCAGAAGTTGGTAGTGGCTCTCCCAACGGCTAAAATTACCCCAGCCACTGGAACCAGGGGCCATCCTTTATCCAATCAGAGGGGGAAAGTACGGTGACTTCAGCTCCTGTATCTAATAGTCCTGACAGACATCTCTTTCTCCCTTTACATGACAAAGCACACTTTAGAATGGGTCTATTTCTGCCCGTAATCTGTGCCCACATCACCATTGGATCAGGTGGTGTGGTGATCATGTCCAGTAGGAGGTTGGCTCTGGCTATAACTGTTCCTTTTGGAATGAAAAGGGGAGGGTCTAAGCAAAGAGCCTGGACAGTTATCTCCTGCAAAGACATCAAGGCGAGTACCTCAGGTAGTAGAATGAGTGTCTCCATCCCTTCCCTGGTGTTGGTTAAAATCAAAATGTCTCTGGGCCGTTCTTCAGGCCCGTATTGGCCTGTTGGAATATGGAAAACAGAAATATAACGGAATGGAAAGGAAAAGGCGCCTACCAGCTGCATTTGGGTTCCAGGGCACAGCTGTCTACTGTTGAGTTCTTCTGCAGTGCTCGAGTTTTCCCGATGGATCTGAGAAGGTCACTGTGCTGGTTCTCAAGGATGTCCGGGAGAGTAGGGCAGGACAGCCTCGCATTTGGTGTCATCATGTGGGACCTTTCTGCGTCTGTGTGGGGTTTCCTGCAGACCACCGGTTTTGCTGGTGTTGGCAAGCATGTGGACAAGGGAGGCAGTGAGGACAGTGGCTGTGACACCTAGAAGGTCCCTAGTAATAGCCTGAATTTATAAAATTCTGTTGAGAATGCTCACCTCTCCATATTTAAAGCAAGGTACTTCTTCATGTGTATGTCAGGGAATAACTTGGGAGGCCACTAGACCCTCTACTACACCCTGACTGGTAGCTTTAGCTAGGCTGGCTACATGGTATAAGGATGCTCTAAGGGTGCATGCCATGACCATTTGTGCAATGTTAGGTTTTGAGATGAGGGGTATATAGGGTAAAATGTCTTTTCAGGAGTTTTTAGCATTTGTTTCAGCAAGTTTAGCAAGCAATACCTGCCTGACTTTTGGATGATCAACTAACTTCTCTATTGCTGGTGTTAGGCAGTCAATAAATTTTAGAAAGGATGCCTCAGGTCCTGCAGAATGTCTGTGAAATCTAGAGTAGGTGTTGTTTTATTGGGTGTCTGCATGAGAGCTGTCTTTGCATCACCTTGTATCTCTTCTAACACAGCTCAGGGAAGGTGTCTTGCGTCATTCTCAGCTTTAGTGAAATCTTCGTCCCTGGCTAGATGGTCTTGTGTTAGGTGTGCCTGCCTGTCTTCTCCAGCATAGCTCTTTTAATAGTTGTAGTAATTTTTTCCCCATTCCTTCCCACAGAATAAATTCAGTGGGAGAAAGTAGGATGTGCATAAAATTGAGCAGATCGTGAGGCACCATAACATGTTCAGAGAAGATGGCATTTAACAAATTATTAAAATATGGCGAGTCCCGCCCATGGTCTTTTGCTGCTTTACAAAGGTCTTTCATCTCCCCATGTGTGACAGCTTCCCATCGGGGGTTAGCCCCCCTCTGGTACTGCACCGGTGCTGCTTGTATTTTAGCTACCAATTCCCAGTCCCCCTCTTCAGCCGCTAGCTTCCGCATTCTCTGCCAAGAATGCTCAGGCTCATCCTCAAGGTGGGATGAACTTTCCCTCTCCTCTCCAGAAGAGGGAACCTGGTCTTTGGCAGAGGAGCGGGGCCTTGGGGTGACTGGCCAGGCCCGGTGCTGCAGGGGCCAGTGCTGTGAGAGCCCCCTGTGTGAGAGCTGGTGAGAACTGAGCCCTTGGGGACAGCGCTGTGCCCCAGGCCAGGAAGAGCAGCAGTGCCCAGTGCCAGGAGTGGTTTCAGTGGGAGCCCCTGTGCACAGGGACCCCCAGCCCCAGGGTGGCCTTGCCAGCACCCCCAGGGACCTCCAGCCCTAGGAACCTGGATCAAGAGGAACCCGGATCAAGTGTGCGAATGCTGCCTGTGCCCAAAAGAATGGCCAAGAGAAGTGAGGTTTTAAAAAAAACATTATTTATTTGCCGAAGATTGGCAAGAGCTAGGATTGACAGAACATGTATCATTATAACAATACTTATAACAACAACAAGGTACAGAAAATATTTACATGGGATCCGATGGACTAACAATCTTCAAAACATATTTACAGAAATCTTCTAACGTAGTGAACATATTTACAAGAAACTTGAAGCTTTTAAACATATTTACAAAGGAGTGGCATCTGTGCCATGATCTGTGTCAGTCCTGGAAGAAAGGAAACAGCAGAGCTGGACTCAGCTGCCAGCACTGGGCCCAGCAGGGCTGGCAGCTGGGCCCCAGGGGCTGGGCCAGGGCTGGCAGGGCTGGCGTGGCCCCAGGCAAGCGCAGGGCAGGCCGGGGCTGGTGCTTGTGGCAGCACAATCCAGGCCCCCTGCGGGCACCGTGTCCCTGAGCGGGGCCATTCAGCCCAGCCCCAGCCGGGCATCAGGGGACCCAGTGTGTGTGTGGGCAGGGCGTGGGAAGCAGCTGCCTGTCTTACCTGTGGGGCTCCATCTTCATCCAAGGACCATGGGCTCCTCCTCATCCTTCTCGTCCACTTCCATTTCCTCGATGTCATCCTCCTCATCCACCTCCATCTCTTCTATGTTGTCCCCCTCCTCTACTTCCATGTCCTCAACAAGATCTTCCTCGTCCACCTCCATCATCTCCTCCCTCTCCAGCTCCATGTCCACTTCCATAGCCTCCACAATATCTCTGTCAATCTGCATGGGGCAGCACAATCTCCCATTGGGCTTCCTGTCCCACACCATCCATTCCCACATGGCTGCACCCTGCCCATCCCCGGTGCCCCCTGCCTGGCATGGCACTGTACCTCCATTGGCACAGAAGAGCACATCCTGCTGGGATTGGCGTTCCAGAGCAGGCGGCAGGAAAAGCCCAGGCAGCAGCACCAGCTCAGCAGTGAGGGGCAGAGCACACAGCGAGCGGCAACTGACCCTTGGCAGCCGGTGAAGTGTCTGCTCTGCTCATTTCCAGGTCCTGGACATTCCACCTGGAACCCTCTGGGAGCTGTGATGTCACTGAAATTCCATGGCCACTGCGTAGTGGGACATGGCGATGGCAGAATGATCAAATCCTTGAATGGTTTGGCTTGGAAGGGACCCTAAAGCTCATCTGGTTCCAAGCTGAGCAAGCTCCCAGCAGAGCAGGTTGCTGTGGCCCCTGTCCAGTCTGGCCTTGGATATTCCTGGGGATGGGGCATCCACAGCCTCTCTGCACTGGTCCCTGTGTCAGGGACAAGCACCCTGTGAGTAAAGAACTTCTTCCCATCATAAAATCTCTTCCACCTCTTGCAGTTTGATCCCATTCCCCCTTGTCCTGTCACTACAGTTCCTGACAAAGAGTCCTCTCCCTCTTCCCTTTGGGTTAGTGTCATGGTTTGGGCATGGCACAGAGCCAGTGCCCCCAGGAGAATACCCTCTCCCTGGTGTCTGCTGTGAGATGTGACCAGGAATAAGCAAAGCAGGCTCCAGCTTAGAAATAAAGAAAACTTTATTACCTAAACTACAAGAGAAGAAGGAAAAAACTATAAGGGAAAAAATTGAAAACCTTACAAAAAGCACTTTCCTCCTCCCCACCACCAAAATTTCCCAATCCAATACATTCCCCCAAATCACCAACTGCCCAGTCTAGCACCACCCTTTAGAATACTCATACTTCAGTCCATGAAGAGGAGAGGAGTCCTTCTTGCACCACAGGCTTCCCCTGGAAACATGCTGAAACCTCGTGTGCTTCCATGTCACTCGGCACCGCCCGGAAAGTCCTTTTGCCATTTGTGACATCTTCCTTCCATGCCCACTGCTCTCACCACTGTGCATGGACCAGAGCTGCTTTTAGGGTTGTCTTTTAAGGATGCCTTGTCTCACTCCAAAAAGGCACAGTCTCTGCTTTGGGACATCTGTCCCCCGCCATTTTTTCCCACACTCTGGGGCCGAGGGGTCCCCACAATGAACCCTCCTGGTTCTGAGGCACCGAGGGGTCCCCACAATGAACCCTCCTGGTTCTGAGGCACTGCCTCTCCCTAAATGCAGTCTCTGTGTCACAGGAATAAAACTGGTTCAGTCTATGGCCAACAAGAAAAGTCCAGCCAAAAGGCCACTCCAATCATCTCTCTCCCCACTCAGCCAGTCTTCTCCACTTCCCTTGGGCCAGGTCCTTGTTATCTCAATTCTTATCTCTCTTCTTATTCAGCTCCGAGGAGGATCAGCATTTTTGTGAGGTCCCAATCATGAAAGAAAGGGGTTAAAAATTTCAGTCTCTGCCTGTCCCAGAGCTCCAGCACTCTCACACTCGCTGCTGCTCTGGCCTGGGCACCTCCTCCCTCGCTGCACTCCCCCCCTTCTCCTCCTTGGCCGGCTGCTATCACATTCGTCGTCACCGGCTCTCCCTCTCTCTCTCTCCTGGGAGGCTGGGGGGGAAGGGGGGGGAGCTGCCTGATGCCTCCTGGGGCTCCTCCACCCTTCCATCCTCAAGGGCCTCCTCACCCCCCATCTCTGTCCAGGCCCAGGCCTACCACATGGCTGCCCCTCCCCCGCCCAGCACCAGCAGCTGGATGAGGGAGGGAGATCTGACCTCTTTCCCTCGAAGTCCCAAGAGAGAACTCCCAGGGCCGAAGCTCTGGTTTTTAACCCCTGTGTGTTCTCGGAGGTGTGTCCAAACCCCACTGGCCACACCAGATGCCAATATCAAAATCCAAGCACCCATTGGTTTGACCACAGCATCCCAGAATTCCCACTTCTTCCTGGTCAAACACCACAGTCAGGCTGTTCTGCAGGGTCACATGTGTGGCTGAACCTGCAGACAGGACAGAAAGAGAAGCCAAGTTCCCAGACAGAAAAAAATGGGGAAAGTGGCATGAGAGATGAGGTAAGAAGGAAAAAGTAGAGACATGCAAGTCTTTGGCTTAGAAGGGCTTCGGGATTCATGCCTTTTATTAGAGGCCAAGTTCCCTGGTACACTCAGTTCCTGTGTTGCAGCCTGCCCATAGCCAGCCTCTGTGAGTGACCTGCACTCCCAGGGCTGGGACCACACTTGCTTAAACTGCTGGTGAACGAGGCGATAGAGGCATCTTTGTGTGGAACTCCAAATACTGTGTATTGTGATGAAGAGGGTCCAGGGAGGGAGACAAAATCAGGCTGGGGACACAATATGGGATTTAACAGCGCATGATCATTACATTAAGCCAGGACCAATACGGTACAAGAGAGTGGGGACCATTTTGGTGGGAGCACATATAAAGAAAATACAGCGGTTGAACTGGGTGATGCCAACAAAAGCTGCTGCATCACTGTGAGCCTGCAAACGCCCATGGGCGAGACCATTGCATTCAGAGTGGTGTCGCTCTTTTACCTTGGTCACTTTGCCCTGAGGTATTACAGTTCCAACGGTAGACCCCTGGGCCTCCCCATTAACCCCCTTTTTGTTTTCTATAAAGAAGGTTTCTGCCATAGAGGTTTGCAGGAATTTAGCAAAAAAAGCATACAATAACCAACACAATGAATACAATAAACAAAGCCCACAAAACAGTCTTAACTTGAGATGAAAGCCAGCCTTTCATCCCCCAGTGTTTGAAAAGTCTGCTGAACCAGTCGCTGTTGCCTTCTGTCTGGATCTTTTTTCCTTGATCTTTTAGCAGCCTCATGCTCTGGTATACTGACTCTCTAGGTGACAGCAGGTAGAAAAAACACATGCCTTCAAATGCCTCATAGCCATGACCATGGACAAGAACTTGTGGCTTGTCTGTGAAAGCACCCAGCTAAAGGCATGCAGCTCAGTGAGGAGCATCCAGATTCCTGCTGCAGCAACAACAAATGGCAGCATCCTCTGACTTGAGCTAATTTAGTATCTGGAGGCTTGGGTGGCCTAAAAGTAAACAGATAAAGAGAGTAGAAGGTGAAACGTAAGTTCTGGTCACACTAAACTTTCTCTTCTGTAAGCCAAGGGTGTGAACACAGCTTATTAGAAGAATCCTATAATAATTCTAAAATATAGCTTTTACAAATCTCAAGTCATATATCCTGGTTAGTGGTGTCTGAGTTATCTTGGTCTTGGTGTGTGTGGTCAACGCTGCTTAGGAGATCTTCGTCTGTCGTTCTCCTTCTTCTTTTCCAGGCTTCTGCTGTCACTCTTCACCTTTCATTTTGTTCTTCTGATGGTGGCTCTGGTGTTTGTCTCACCATTCCCAGTGACAGTTTTATGTTTTTTGCTGGGATCGATCTTGGGCCTGCTGCTGTAGAGACAAGGGCATCTTCTCTTCCCCAAGTAATTAATAGGAAAAGGCCCATAATTTGTTTAGATTCAGGTTCTTTGATCAACACAGGTGGCTTTTCTTTTAACTGGGCTGCAGTTGAATTAGTAAAATGCCTGATGACTGGGGGAGTTTTCTCCATAAATGAGTTGTTCAAAAAGTTGAACACATATAAGGCTCTGGCCAGTCTCTCAATAGGAGATAATATCTGGACTCCCCCTCTGTGTTGATCAAGAATCCTTTTAATGGATCAGTGAGCCATCTCAACTATGGACTGTCCTGTGGAGGAGTGTGGTATGCCTGTGGCATGTTTTATACCCCACTGCTCAGAAACTTGTTGGAATCAGTGCAAAGTATAAGCAGGAGCATTATCAGTTCTAATTTCCTGTGGAACTGCCAAGGTGGAAAAAACTAAAAAAGTAATGTTTTATAGCATCTTTTGTTTTTTCACCAAAATGTGCAGAGGCAAAAACTGCACTGGAAAAGGTGTCGATTGAGACGTGGATGTATTTTAGTCTGCCAAAAGGGGCTTAGTGTGTGATGTCTGATTGCCAGATGTGGAGACTCTCTCATCCTCCTGGATTGACTCCAGCTCTGACAGAAGCAAGGCCATGTTCCTGACATTTTGGGCAGGTGGCTACAATGGATCTTGCCTGGTCTCGGGTAATTTTGAACATCCTGAGCAGCACAGGAATGTTTTGATGGCGGAATTGATGGCTGATCCTAGCCTGTGTAAAAATTATCTAAGGCATATTGCAGTGGTTCAGATGTTTGAAGTAGCCAGTTGAGGTGCTCTAGAGTGAGGAGTAAGTATGTATTCACAAGGTCTGTTCCTACAAGGAAACACTGACGCTCTCTATTTTTCTGATTAGTTGTGCAATAATTTTTTGTAGGGTTGTTATTTTTTTAGTGGGTTGGTGTGCTCTGAGAACACATTCAATTTTTATGAGGGCATCTGAGATAGTTGAGTTCCACTGAAACAAAAATTCATGGAATTTTGGACATACACCAAGGATTGCCAGGGAGAAAGGAAAATCAGGGCGGTATCTGTGTGCCTTTTTAGTTTGAATCACCCGGGATACCTTTGGCAGAGTTCCTTCGGCCTCCCGTGTCAGTGATCGCAGGGAATCGAGTCCTTCACTGCCTTTAAGGAGCAGCAGGAACAGTGGCGCGAGATCTTCTGTGGTGATCTCAGCACTGAACGTACCCAACTGATGCTTCCACAGCGTTGGTGGAGTTCTCGCAGAGTCTTTGGGTTGCCCTTGATTTGCAGTGTTTGGGGTGTGATGGTTCTCTCTGTGGTATTAAGCCGATGTACTTCCAGGGGGCTGTCTTTTGGAATTTATCTGCTGCAATCTCAAAACCTTTCTCCTGTACTGCAGTGATGAAATCTTGTACTGCAACATCCAAAATGATTTGAGCTTCTGCTCAATCTAATGTTTCATCCATGTAATGAAAAATGATAGCATTAGGATGTCTTTTCTGGATGGGTAAGGAGTTTGGGCTCCAAGCCATTGACAAATAGCTGGGCTCTTCTTCATTTTTTGAGGCAATACAGACCACTGGTACCTCTGTAGAGGTGTTTGTCGATTGAGGGACGGAAAAGGCAAACTGGATTTGTCATTGGGATGCAAGGAGGCTTCAAGGAAGCAGTAATTTAGATCTATAACAACTATCTGCCAATCTCGGGGTATCAGTGAGGCTGAGGGCAGGCTGGGCTGGAGGGGACCCATATCCTCAATGACCTCATTGATTTTCCTGAGGTCCTGCAGGAGCCACTTCTTGTCCTTGCCAGGCTTTTGTATGACAATGAAAGGCGCATTCCAGGGGCTAGTAGATGGTACAATGTGGCCCACAGAAAGCTGCTTCTGCACGAGGGACTGCAGGGCCTTTAACTTTCTGCATGGGAGGGGCCACTGATCCACCCATATGGGGTCATTGGTCTTCCTGGTAAACTGTAGGGTGGTGCGCTGCTCAGTGCCCAACTACAAATCCTGAGGTGTTGATAGGATCTCTAGCCTTGTCCTCCACTGGGACAAGAGGTCTCTTCCCCAAAGTGTTATTGGTGCCCAGGTGATGAATGGTCTTACTGTAGCAACGGTGCCCTCAGGTCTTTCCATGCAGATGGTGTCTTGATTCCAGAAGTTGGTAGTGGCTCTCCTGTTGGCCAAAATTACCCAGCGGCTGGAACCTGGGGCCATCCTTTAGCCAATCAGAGCAGGAAATTATCGTGACGTAAGCTCCTGTGTATAGTAATCCTGAAAGACATAGCTTTCTCCCTTTACATGACAAAGCACACTTTAGAATGGGTCTATTTCTGCCCGTAATCTGTGCCCACATCATCATTGGATCAGCTGGTGTGGTGATCATGTCCAGTAGTAGGTAGGCTCTGGCTATAACTGTTCCTTTTGGAATGAAAAGGGGAGGGTCTAAGCAAAGAGCCTGGACAGTTATCTCCTGCAAAGATGTCAAGGCAACTACATCAGATAGTATAGTGAGTGTCTCCATCCCTTCCCTGGTGTTGGTTAAAATCAAAATGTCTCTGGGCCATTCTTCAGGCCCTTATTTGCCTGTTAGAATATGGTGAACATAAATATCGTGGATTGGAATTGAAAAGTCTTTTACCAGCTGCCTTTGGGTTCCAGGGCACAGCTGTCTACTGTTGAGTTCTTCTGCAGTGCTCGAGTTTTCCCGATGGATCTGAGAAGGTCACTGTGCTGGTTCTCAAGGATGTCCGGGAGAGTAGGGCAGGACAGCCTCGCATTTGGTGTCATCATGTGGGACCTTTCTGCGTCTGTGTGGGGTTTCCTGCAGACCACCGGTTTTGCTGGTGTTGGCAAGCATGTGGACAAGGGAGGCAGTGAGGACAGTGGCTGTGACACCTAGAAGGTCCCTAGTAATAGCCTGAATTTATAAAATTCTGTTGAGAATGCTTCATCTCCCCACATTTAATGCAAGGTCCTTCTTCATGTGTATGTCAGGGAATAACTTGGGAGGCTACTAGACCCTCTACTACACCCTGACTGGTAGCCTTAGCTAGGCAGGCAACATGGTGTAAGGATGCCTTAAGGTGCATGCCTCGACCATTTGTGCAATGTTAGGTTTTGAGATGAGGGGTATATAGGGTAAAATGTCTTTTCAGGAGTTTTTAGCATTTGTTTCAGCAAGTTTAGCAAGCAATACCTGCCTGACTTTTGGATGATCAACTAACTTCTCTATTGCTTGTGTTAGGCAGTCAATAAATTTTAGAAAGGATGCCTCAGGTCCTGCAGAATGTCTGTGAAATCTAGAGTAGGTGTTGTTTTATTGGGTGTCTGCATGAGAGCTGTCTTTGCATCACCTTGTATCTCTTCTAACACAGCTCAGGGAAGGTGTCTTGCGTCATTCTCAGCTTTAGTGAAATCTTCGTCCCTGGCTAGATGGTCTTGTGTTAGGTGTGCCTGCCTGTCTTCTCCAGCATAGCTCTTTTAATAGTTGTAGTAATTTTTTCCCCATTCCTTCCCACAGAATAAATTCAGTGGGAGAAAGTAGGATGTGCATAAAATTGAGCAGATCGTGAGGCACCATAACATGTTCAGAGAAGATGGCATTTAACAAATTATTAAAATATGGCGAGTCCCGCCCATGGTCTTTTGCTGCTTTACAAAGGTCTTTCATCTCCCCATGTGTGACAGCTTCTCATCAGGGGTTAGCCCCCCTCTGGTACTGCACTGGTGCTGCTTGTATTTTAGCTACCAATTCCCAGTCCCCCTCTTCAGCCGCCAGCTTCCACATTCTCTGCCAAGAATGCTCAGGCTCATCCTCAAGGTGGGATGAACTTTCCCTCTCCTCTCCAGAAGAGGGAACTTGGGCTCTAGCAGAGGAGCGGGGCCTTGGTGTGACTGGCCAGGCCCGGTGTTGTGGGCCTTTGGTAGCCAAGATGGCGGCCTTCCAGTTACTGCCCCTCACACTTCCGGCTCCGACAGTGTGGGATCCGCAAGGGGCTGAATTGGAGAGGGCAGGGCCAGCGGGAGTAGGCAGGGAAGTGCTGGATCCCGACACAGGGGTGGTACCTGATGCAGGGGTAGGACACAACACAGGGGAGAACCTGATGAGAAAGCCGGGGGTGGGAGGGAGTTTGACATTGACGTCCCGCCCCAGTTGAGGGACTCCATTTTGTGAGCTATCTGACGGGGATCCAGGGAGGCGAGATACTGGAGAATGGGTTAGGGTAGAATCCAGGCCTGTGTGATCACTACAGACCTGGGCAGGGGGTAGAGAAGGAGGGGAGATGGCAGACAGCAGGTGGCTCGTCTGTTCTTTATGGCATTTTCTGTCTCTCATCCTAGTCTTGGTATCAGTGGGTTCAGGAATGCGGGGGGCAGAGCACAAAATCTGGGTTGAATATTAGAACTTTGAACCCTTGAGAAAACTATAAATCATGTGAAAAATTGGGTAAAATTTTGTGAATCTTACCACCTCCTGAGTTTGCAAAAGACAGAGTCTTCCCCTAACTGAGTCCCAAAATGCTCCATGACCAACTGAATCATCAAAAATGTCTGGGAACTCCTTAAAGAGCCAATAAACAAAATGCTTCAAACTTCCCATAGTAGAAGTCTTCCCCTCTGAAAGGAGAACCTCCCAAACTCGAACATATATGTCCCTCTCAGCTTTGGATAATTTGCTACTCATAGCTGTCCCTGATGTAAAGGGTCGCCCACCCACAGGACTAAAAAATCACCCAAGGATCCTGCACTCCAAGTGGCTGTCCCCCAACTCACTGCTCTGGCGGCTCTGGATGCAGGTGTTTCAAAATGTCCCATGGGCTTCACCAGCTGAGCCGGCCCTCCTGCTGCCGGAGGATGCCAATGCTGCCTTCAGCAAGCCCTGATAAAACTCAGGTCCCACTCCAGGGTGGAGGCTGACCTGAGGCATCTTCTCTCCAGTCACGGTGGCACAGCTGGATCATCACTGGAGTCGCTTTCAGGGAATTCTCAAAGAAGGTCCCTGTTTGGGCACTCCTTGTTGTGGCATGTCCACAGCCAGCCTCTGTGAGAGACCTGCACTCCCAGAGTTGGATGCAGGTTTCCTTAAACTGCTGATGAATGAGGCAAGAGAGGGGTCTTTGTGTGGAACTCCAAACACTGTGGATTGTGCTGAAGAGGGTCCAGGGCCAGAGACAAAATGGGGCTGGGGATACAAGGTTTTATATGGGGTATAAAAGGGTCTTATATGCAGTAACCCAGGACCAACAGGGGAAAAGAGAGGTGAGAACATCCTAGGTGGAGTACATATAAGGAAAAAAAGAAGTTAATGATACCAAGAAACCCTGTTGAATCCCCACAAGCCTGCAAAAGCCATTGGGCAAGATCATTGCATTTAGAGGAGTGTCTCACTTTAATTCATTATCTTTGCCCTGAGATATTGCAGTTCCAGTGGTAGTCCCCTGGGCCTCCACAAAACTACTACTTCCTGAGATTTCATTACTGGGTGAGGAGGTCAGTAGTGCTGAAAGCAGAGGCCTGTCCTTTGTGTTCCCTTTGGGATGGCAGTGGAAGTGCCCTGAGTGCTCATTCAGAAGAACCTTCATGGCTTCTCATGCCAAAACACAAAAACTAAAAGTGCAAGGTGGCTTCTTTGATTGATATTTAGTCCTTTGCAATATCTGCAGCAAGTGGTCTGAAACTACTTTCTGAATCAGCTCTTTGGGATCAGCTGTGAGGGGCTTAGGGCTGGCCTGAGCCCGGTGCTGTGTCCCACAGGCACAGCCAGAGGCCCTGGAGATCTCACCTGCTCAGCATCCACCTTTGTAAGGGTGCTGTAAACACCAGCTGGTGCTGACTTTCTCCTTGGACCCTTGGTTTATTTCCTATGGGGAATTTAGTTCCTGAAGCACGTGGGATTTCCCTCTGGCAGCTGTGATGGGGATGCTCAGGGAGTGTGGGGCTTTGGGGGCAGCTGCCCAGGCAGGGACTGAGCTCGAGGCCCTGTTGGGCCCATGGCCCCCAGCAGCAGCAGCAGCAGCAGCAGCCCCAGGGCCCAAAGCCCCGTGCTCCCTGCCCAGCACAGGCTGCCCTGTCCCTGCAGCTGTCACCCGAGTGGGGCCCAGAGGCCAGTGGCCGCTGGCAGCAGCAGGAATGCGGGCAGGGTGAGGATGCCCTGTCTTGGCTTTTGTCTCTGGAACAATGCGGGCTCAGGGCAGGGCAGGGCAGGCTGGGAAGCAGAGGCCAGATCCTTTGGAGGCTGCAAGCCTTAAAGATCAGCCCCTGCAGCAGCCCAGATGCAGGTGCACCAGTTTCCAAGGCTGTGGTGGCCTTCAGAGCGTGCAGGTGGATTTTGCATGGCTGTGGCCTGCTGACGGCTCTGGGCCCAGGAGTCCCTGTGGCTGCAGCAGGAAGGGTGGCTGAAGGTTTGCTGCCTGCTTTGGTGGCATGGCTGCAGGGGCCAGTGCTGTGAGAGCCGCCTGTGTGAGAGCTGGTGAGAGCTGAGCTCTTGGGGAGAGCACTGTGCCCCAGGCCAGGAAGAGCAGCAGTGCCCAGTGCCAGGAGTGGTGTCAGTGGGAGCCCCTGTGCACAGGGACCTCCAGACCTAGGGTGGCTGTGCCAGCAACCCCAGGGACCTCCAGCCCTAGGAACCCAGATCAAGAGGAACCACAAGTGTGCAAAGGCTGCCTGTGCCCAAAAGAATGGCCAAGAGAAGTGAGATTTTAAAAAGAACATTATTTATTTGCCGAAGATTGGCAAAAAATAGGATTTACAGAACAAGTTTCATTAAAGCCATCCTTATAAAAACAACAACAATAATGTACAGAACATATTTACATGGGATCCGATGGACTAACAATCTTCAAAACATATTTACAAGCAACTGAACGTAATTACAAGCAACTTCTAGACTTTGAAACGTATTTACAAGGGCATCACATCTGTGCCATGATCTGTGTCAGTCCTGGAAGAAAGGAAACAGCAGAGCTGGACTCAGCTGCCAGCACTGGGCCCAGCAGGGCTGGCAGCTGGGCCCCAGGGGCTGGGCCAGGGCTGGCAGGGCTGGCGTGGCCCCAGGCAAGCGCAGGGCAGGCTGGGGCTGGTGCTTGTGGCAGCACAATCCAGGCCCCCTGCGGGCACCGTGTCCCTGAGCGGGGCCATCCAGCCCAGCCCCAGCCGGGCGTCAGGGGACCCAGTGTGTGTGTGGGCAGGGCGTGGGAAGCAGCTGCCTGTCTTACCTGTGGGGCTCCATCTTCATCCAAGGACCATGGGCTCCTCCTCATCCTTCTCGTCCACTTCCATTTCCTCGATGTCATCCTCCTCATCCACCTCCATCTCTTCTATGTTGTCCCCCTCCTCTACTTCCATGTCCTCAACAAGATCTTCCTCGTCCACCTCCATCATCTCCTCCCTCTCCAGCTCCATGTCCACTTCCATAGCCTCCACAATATCTCTGTCAATCTGCATGGGGCAGCACAATCTCCCATTGGGCTTCCTGTCCCACACCATCCATTCCCACATGGCTGCACCCTGCCCATCCCCGGTGCCCCCTGCCTGGCATGGCACTGTACCTCCATTGGCACAGAAGAGCACATCCTGCTGGGATTGGCGTTCCAGAGCAGGCGGCAGGAAAAGCCCAGGCAGCAGCACCAGCTCAGCAGTGAGGGGCAGAGCACACAGCGAGCGGCAACTGACCCTTTGCAGCCGGTGAAGTGTCTGCTCTGCTTGTTTCCAGGTCCTGGACATTCCACCTGGAACCCTCTGGGAGCTGTGATGTCACTGAAATTCCATGGCCACTGCGTAGTGGGACATGGCGATGGCAGAATGATCAAATCCTTGAATGGTTTGGCTTGGAAGGGACCCTAAAGCTCATCGGGTTCCAAGCTGAGCAGCCTCCCAGCAGAGCAGGTTGCTGTGGCCCCTGTCCAACCTGGCCTTGGATATTCCTGGGGATGGGGCATCCACAGCCTCTCTGCACTGGTCCCTGTGTCAGGGACAAGCACCCTGAGAGTAAAGAACTTCTTCCCATCATAAAATCTCTTCCACCTCTTGCAGTTTGATCCCATTCCCCCTTGTCCTGTCACTACACTCCCTGACCAAGAGTCCTCTCCTTCGTTCCTGTGGGTCAGGCTGTTCCTGCAGGGTCACATGTGTGGTTGAACCTGCAGACAGGAGAGAGAGAAGCCAATTTCCCAGACAGAAAAAATGGGGAAAGTGGCATGAGAGGTGAAATAAGAAGGAAAAAGTAGAGACATGCAAGGCATTGGTTTGGGTGGGCTTGGGATTCATGTCTTTTATTAGGAGCCAGGTTCCCTGGTGCCCTCAGTTCCTGTGTTGCAGCCTCCCTACAGCCAGCCTCTGTGAGCAAATGGCACACCCAGAGCTGGGAGCACACTTGCTTAAACTGCTGTTGAACGAGGCTATAAGAGGGATCTTTGTGTGGAACTCTATACACTGTGGATTGCCCTAAAGAGAGTCCAGGGAGGGAGACAAAATGGGGATGAGGACACAGGGTTTTATATGGGGTGGGAAAGAAGGGTAGCATTGCAGTAAGCCACGACCAATAGGGGTCTAGAGAGGGGAGAACATTCTAGAGGGAGTATATATAAGGAAAAAACAGCAGTTGAACTGGGTGATGCCAACAAAAGCTGCTGCATCACCATGAGCCTGCAAATGCCCATGGGTGACACCATTGCATTCAGAGGGATGCCTCTCTTCATCACTTTACCCTGAGGTATTACAGTTCCAACGGTAGGCTTTTGGGCTCTCACAACTCCACCCTTTTTGTTTTCTATAAAGAAGGCTTCTGCCATAGATGTTTGCAGGAATTTAGCAAGAAAAGAATACAATAACCAACACAATGAATACAATAAACAAAGCCCACAAAACAGTCTTAACTAGAGATGAAAGCCAGCCTTTCATCCCTCAGTGTTTGAAAAGTCCACTGAACCAGTCACTGTTGCCTTCTGTCTGGATCTTTTTTCCTTGATCTTTTAGCAGCCTCATGCTCTGGTATACTGACTCTCTATGTGACAGCAGGTAGAAAAAACACCTGCCTTCAAATGCCTCATAGCCATGACCATGGACAAGAACTTGTGGCTTGTCTGTGGAAGCACCCAGCTAAAGGCATGCAGCTCAGTGAGGAGCATCCAGATTCCTGCTGCAGCGGCAACAAATGGCAGCATTCTCTAACTTGAGCTAATTTAGTATCTGGAGGCTTGGGTGGCCTAAAAGTAAACAGATAAGGAGAGTAGAAGGTGAAACATAAGTTCTGGTCGCACTAAACTTTCTCTTCTGTAAGCCAAGGGTGTTTACACAGCTTATTAGAAGGATCATATATCAATGCTAAAATATAGTTTTTACAAATTTTAAGTGATATATTGTTGTCGTGGTTTGAGAGGAAGGGAGGTTTTTGGGATGGTGTGATCTAACCAGTGGGTGTTCAGATTGAATATTGGCACCTGGTGTGGCCACAGGGGACGTGGATACACCTCTGTGAAGACAGGAGTTAAAAGCAGAGAAAGCAGAGAACTCCTAGGGGAAGCTCTCTTGGGTTCTGACAGGGAAAAAAAGGTCAGCTGGGTGGGGGAGGGGAAGCCATGCAGCCAGGTGAGGAAGGTCTGGCCCTGAGGATGGAAGGGTGGAAGAGTGGAAGAGCACTGAGAGGCATCGGGCAGCCACCCACCCCCAGGAGATAGAGATAGAGAGAGAGAGAGAGAGAGAGCCAGCTTGTGTCTGTGACTGTGCTACTTTGAAACTTGAGAACGTATGCCCGCAGCACGGATGAGAAGGAGAAGGGAGGGAGGGGGAATGCCGCAAGGTGTCCGGCCACTGTGAGAGTTCTGGGCTGGCTGAGCTCGAGATTTTAACCCTTATTTTGGACAATGAAAACTTTGCAGAACAGTAACCTTCCTAGAAGAGAGATAGAGATATAGAGATGAAACAGAGGAAGCAATGGGCAAGTGTGATGAAAGTTCCTGCAAGTGAAAGATGTCAGAAGAGTGGGGAAGAATCTTAGGTAAGAAGAGATGATGGAGTGGGCTTAGCTGGACTTTTCTTGTATAGCCCTGGGCAGAACCATGTTTCCTGTGACACAGAGACTGCATCCAGGGGGAGGCAATGGCTCAAAGCCAAGAGGGTTAAGTTTTGAGACACCTCGGCCCCAGGGAGTGAAAACTGGGGGGGACAGGTGTCCCGAAAGTGCTCTCGGGAGCAAAGCATCCTTAAAAGGAAAACCCTAGAAGCAGCTCTGGTCTATGTGCAGTGGTGAGAGCACTGGACATGGAAGGAAGAGCTCCCGATGGCAGATGTTCTCCAGGCGGTGCCACGAGTGACATGGAAACGTGTGTGGGAATCCATAAAAATCAGAGAGTTTTAGGAAGGTTGTAAAAAGGACAGGCCACAGAAACAGCAAGAATTGTGAAGTGCTAAAGCAGCAGAAAAAGATATATAAGCTGTAGTGAAGACAATAGGGCTGTGTAATGGGCCTTCTAAGTTGCAACAAGTTTATTTAGTATATATCTAGAAGGTTATGCTTATGAATACAGCTTTATTCGTTGTCTCTTATAAACAAGCCATTGTGTTGGAGAATCGGCCGCTATTGTTTTAAGCAAAGTTACGTGTGTTTAAGATGATTGGATAGAACTACTGTCGGTATGCTTTTGCTCTATGTAATTGGCTGAGATGCATTTATGGTATGTTGTAACATTAAGTTTCTTTGGCCTGCTGCCTGGTCAGCGAGCTGTACGCATCTTTCCATTGCCATAACCATGTAATGAGACTTATGCTGAAAACATAAAAAACTCTAGATGCTGATCAAAGCAGCCCCATCCTGTTTGCGTCTGTATATAAACTGCCAGCGTACCAAACACGAAGTTTTGACGTTGTTTCCTGGGGAAACCTATGGCACAAGAAGGACTCCTCTCCTCTTGATGAACAGAGAATTGATTGTCTAAAGGGTTGTGATGGACCGAGAGTTGGTGATCTGAGGGATGGATGTATTGGAAATTTGGTGGGGGGAGGAGGAAATGTTTTTGGAAGGTTTTCATTTTCCCTGTGTGTTTCTTTTTACTTGTAGTGTCGTTAATAAAATTTTCTTTTCTTTATTTCTAAGTGGGGGCCTGCTTTGCTTATTCCTGGTCACATCTCACAGCAGAAACCAGGGAGAGTGTATTTTCATGGGGGCACAGCCTTTGTGCCAACGTCAAGCCATGACATATATATTTAATAAAATAATAAATCAAGCCTTCTGAAATATGAAGTCAAATCCTCTTCTCTTCCCGCATGCAAAGACGCCTTTGACCACCGTCACATATGCCCTGGCTGGCTGCAGGCTGGGCACATGTGCTGCCCTCCTGCTCTGTGCCAAAGGCAGCAGGGATGGGCAGCTCTGGGCACCGCTCTGAGCACGGCCAGCACGGCCTGGGCACTGCAGGCCTTGGCACAAGGGCACAAGGAGCCTTCAGCTGATGGGCACTTTCTGCTTTCTCTCCTTGCAGCCGGGCTCTGCGGATGCTGAGGCTGCTCTGGGCTCTGCCAGGGCTCTGCTGGAGCTCAGCACCGGGCTGGAATCAGCCAAAGAAGAAATGGTGTGACCTGCAGCACTTGCTTGAGCATTTTAGCAGCACATCTCAAGTTTGCAGAGTGTACACCTCCAGGGAAAACATGACACCCCCCCCAAAAATAATCGTTCAATAACTTCTGAAATGAAATCAATCTGGCATGACCCCAAATGACATTTTTCAGTTTGCTCAAGCTGTAGCTCAGCCCTTCTCCGAACAGTTCTCTCTCCCACCCTCCTTTTACTTCCCAATTGCTCCCTCTTTTCCCTCAGTGAGTTCCCAGCCCATTGCAGTCTCCATCACACTGTTGCCTTCCTTGGTGCCCCTCTCCACAAGGAAGGCTGAGCCCCAGGCTTAGGGACTCATCCTGTCACTGGCTGAGGAGCAGCAATGTCTCAGAGGTCCGGTGGGATTTTAGTGTCATTCAAAGCCACTCTCCAGCCCTCAGCTCTCCTCACTGCTGAGCTCCCACTCCCTTTTCCTCATCCTTGCAGCAGGATGAGCTCTGTAAATTCCCTTGAGCCTCACCACCCTTCCCAGCCCATGCAGCCCCCTCAGTTAGGGTGAAGCCGAAGCTTCTCTGTCTCCTCTGGCACACCAGTCCAGTTCCCTGTGCGGGGAGCCCCAGCCCCAGAGCACAGCACACAGCAGTGCAGTCTGGGCTGGAGCAGCTGCCCTGCAGCCCTGGCTTGGCTGTTTGTGGCAAGGGAATGCTCCCTGTTCCCAGCTGTCCCTGCAGGATGGCCCCAGGGCAGAGCACAGCCGGGCTCCCACTGCAGCCCCTGGAGCTTGGGGCAGACAGTGCTCCCAGAGCTGAGGTTCCTGGGGAGCACCCAGAGCTGTGCCTTGCACTCTGTGGCCGTGTGTCACAGTGCAGGCTGGCTAGGGCTGTGTGAATGTACCAGCCCTGGTTTGACTGCCAGGGGCCTCGCCCAGTCACATCTCTCCCAGGGCTGCAGCATTTCACTGGCCAGAATCTGACAAGGCATAGAGATCAGAGCAATGAAATTATCATGACTGGGTTTTTCAAAGGCCCTTTAGAACAAAGGGCTTGAGAAGGAACGCTCTCTGTTTGCCACATGAACAGAGGGGTGAGTGCTCTCTCTGTCTCCAACCCACTACCCCCAACCAATGTTACAGCCACCCACTCCCTCACACAGCCCCCTCGTGCCTTCCCACTGCCATGCCCTGTCAGGGCTTCCCAGCCCCTCATCCCTTCATGGCCCTGTCCCCTCAGGGTCTCCCCCAGCCTGGCCAAGCTGCCCGGCAGCAGCGCCACAGCCCCACAGCAGCTGCAGAGGAGCCCCATCCAGAGGCACCGGGGAGCCCTCAGCACTGCAGCCAGCAGCAGACGGGCAGGAGGACACGGATGGCCCTTCCTGTCCAGCACAGGGCTTGTGGCCATCTCCAGGCACCGCTCTGGCAGGGATCCCTGCAGCTCCGGCCGCTGCCCAGCCACTCTGTCGGCAGCACAAAGGCTTCAGCAGAACCACCAAAGGCCAAGGGGCTTCTGGCCATTTTCCCTGCAACACTGCACGCCTGGACAGCTGGCTGAGCACAAGCACCCTTTTCCCCCTCTTCTTCTATGCCCTACAGACCTTGCGCAGGAAAAGAAAGATCCTGGGACTCTGTGTATTGTAAGATATTCTATTCTATTCTACTCTAAGATATTCAATACTCAACAAAAACGAAAATACAAACAGAAAAATCTTGAAGAACAAAAAGAAAATCCCTGCTGGTTCAAATGGCCCCAGCAGACAGAGTCTTGCAGATCATCTCTCTGCGGAGCTCCAGCAGAACAGCAAGGCAGTGCCGCACAGACGAGGCCGTTTCCTCCATGCACTGCGGAATCGATCTCGCAGCTGACGCCATGGGGAGTAGGGAGCTCTCTGTATGGCCTGGAGAACTAAACAAGATTCAAATGCAGCATCTCTGATTGCAGGACTGCAGTCATATGCCATTTCTTTAAGTGCTGCAAGAGAGAGGAACAGAGGCAAGGTCAGATCCCGCATATGCAGGGAGCCGAGGAGATCCCCCTGCCAGGGCCATCCCGGCCGTCTCTTGCCATAGCCCGCAGGGAGCAGGGAACAAGGGGATCAGCCCGAAGGTGCTGGACACGAATGGCACACGTGGCCCTGAAATCTCAGTGGGCTCTGCCCACGGGTGCAGATCCCTCCGCAGCCGGGGCAGGGCTTGCAGCTCTCCCCCCAGCAGCCCCCGCTGCCAGCCCGCTGCCCTCACTCACTCACTCACCAGTGCAGATCAGCTGCAGTTCTTGCTGCTGCCCTCTCAGGTGCCGCCTGGCCATGCCTGTGAACACAGAGCCTGTCACGGCCGCAGTGGCAAAGCTCCCTGGCAGCGGCACTGCCGGCGCTGTGGCCACCCGGGCTGCTGGCCCGGCACGGCTCAGCCCGGCCCTTGCAGCACGCTGCCGCCCCAGGACACGGCTGCCAGAGAGCGGCAGCAGCAATGCCCAGGCCAGGCGGGGCTCCACGGCGCCGGGCCCGGCTGGCGCTGCCGGGACAGCAGGCGGGGCCAGTGCCGAGCTGTGGCGGGCCGGGGAGGAGCCCGGGCTCAGGACTCACCCATGAACCTGACGGCCGCCTCTCGCAGGGACTCCTGTGGGCTCTGCAGGTAGCGCAGTGCCAGGCGCAGGTGCTCGGCCGCTCGGCTCCTGTCCTCTGCCAGCTGCAGAGAGTGGCAGGAGGGAAGGGATGGCGCGGGCTAAGCTCCTGGGCCGGGCGCTGCCTGCGCCCATCGCCGGCCTCGCCTGCCCGCACAGCCCTGAGGCGCAGCCAGCAGCCGCTGGCCAAGGGCTCCCGAGGGAAGAGGGCAGAGGGCCGGCTGATGCCCGGGGAGCGCGGTGCCGCCCCGCAGCCTCGCCGGGCCGGGGCTCCATGGGCACCTGGCTCTGGCACATGGGACCCTGGAGCAGAGCCCGCCCGGCCTCTGGCTGCAGCAGCGGGCACAGCTGCCAGCCCCGCACGCTGAGCACCGCCCCCAGGGACCTTGGCCATGCTGAGGCTGGGGGGTCTCTGCTGTTCTTACCAGGCACTCCCCAAAGCTCTGATCCACGTGTAGCATTTGTTCAATATCTCTCCTCTTCAGGAATCTGGCTGAGGAATGCAGCGTTTCCCGGGAGGCCTGGAGAGCAACAGAGAGGCACAGATGGCCCCACAGTCCAGGGCACAGGACCATCCCAGTAGCACAGGCTGGAGGAGGCTGCAGCCTGCAAGGTGCCAGGGCAGAAGGCAGCCCAAGCCCCTGCCAGGGGGACCGCAGCTGGCCACAAGTGCTCACCTCAGCAACAATCTGATTCTCATCATGGCAGTGGAAGTAGAGAGGGAGCAGGCTCTGGCGCACGTGGGACTTGAGGGCCTTTCTTCCCTCTTCTGTTAATAAGTCCAGCATCTCTTGAAATAGAGCCATGGAGCTCAGCTGCACCTGGATATCATCCTGGATGAAAGGAAAGGGCAAAAGACCTGAGCATCAGCTGCTTCAGGCCCCCCAGGGCAAAGGCCTGCATCTGCACAGGGCACCAAGGGTCTGGGCAGCAGCCAGTGGCTGTGGCTGTGGGCACAGAGCCTTACGCTGTCAAAGAGTGGCAGGAGTGCCTCAGCCAGCTGCAGGGCGATGGGGGTGACTATTGGGGCGCCATTATCCAGGAGCAAATATCTCAGTAGAAGAATGCTCATCCTGATCATGTCGCTGTCATTTTCCTCCAGGAGCTCCACAAGACTTTCAGTCAGGCTCCGCAGTTTTTCGGCCTGTGCGGAACACGACTTTGTGAAAGGCCGCCCTGCTGCCTCAGGGCCCAGAGGCCAAAGGCCTGTCCCGAAGCACTGGGGCAGCTGAAGCGGGAAGCAGGAGAGATGGGAACAGCTGCCCCCGCGACCGAAGCCCAGACAATGCCAAGTGACGGCGTTGCCCAGCCCCACGCTGCCTGCACGGCTTCAGCCACTGCCCCCTTCTCACCATCAAGGGATTCTTGCCCAGCACTACGAGGCCTCGGAGTGCCAAGTAACGCCTGGCCATGTGCTCGCTCTGCAGGTTCTGTGCCAGGATCTCCAGAACGCTGTCACTGCATTCGCTCAAGTCCAGGCACTCGAGGACCTGAAAGACACAGGGCAGTGACAGGGGAGCCAGCCGGCAGGAGCCCAGAAGCGCACAGGGCCGGGCCCAGGCAGCAGCACAGGGCACGGGCACTGTCCTGGCAGCTGTGGCTGCGAGAGGCCAGAGGGCTGGGAGGCAGCTCAGCCAGGCAGCGCTGGCCTTGAGGCTCACCTCCACAAGGAATGTCAGGGCAGGGAAATCCCAGTATGGCATCTCTTTGCCGAGCAGGGCGAGCAGGTAGAGTGCAACCGCGGAACAAAAGTGGATGGCTAAGCGGCGAATTTCTCTGAAGAGGGGAAAAAGGAAACAAGACCCTGATGCAGTGGGGCAAACCTCTCCCAGGCGTGACTCACCCTGTTCTCATCTTTCCCCAGCACCCTTCCAGCAAGGGGACGTGGGCCATTTGGCAGTTGGTTGCTCATGGGCACCCTCCTGTGCCAGCCTTTTCCAGTCTGCTTGGCCGTCCCTCAGTGACAAGGCCCTCTGGCCCATGGCCACCACGGACACTTTGTGGGGCACCTGGGCACAGAGCAGCAATGTCAGAGGCAGTGGGGAGAAGGGGGTCTCACCTGGCAAGCAGAGCCACGGCAAAGGGGTGAGTGTCAAGAGAGAGCAGCGTGTCCCAGGCACACCTGCGCTCCATTGCCACCACCACATCCTCGCAGCGGAGAAGGCAGAGCAGGGACTTGAGGGTGCGCACTGCAAACCTGCGTGCAGAGCAAAGCCCAGGTCACACTGGCAGCACTGGCTCCTTGGCAGGCCACGTGGCAGGGACAGGAGGAGTGGGATGGAGCACCTGTTGGGGCTGGTGGCAAGGCCGTGCTCTTCCTGGCATCCCTTCCAGAAGGTGTCGACCTCCTCTGGCATATCCAGAGTGCTGAAGAACACTTGGAATAGCAGATGCACAAATAGGCGGGTAAAATACACCTTCAAGATCCGTGGGAGACAGGGCACCTGGAGGATCTTCCACATCACCACAGTTGCCTGCAAAGGACAAAGCCCCCCGAGACAGCGCTCAGTGCCGAGGTGTGCGTGTGGCAGGGCCCGAGCGTGGCAGGGAGAGGCCAGGAGAGACCTTGGCAGGCGGAGCACGGGGCCTGGTGGGCCTCAAGCTGCCCCTGGGCCAGGTTTCAGGCCAGCGCCAGAGGCAGGGAGATGCAGTAGGGGAAGGGGGATGGAGAGCTGCTGGAGAGGCAGCCTTGGGGCCTGCAAAGGCCACTTGCAGGAACTCACAGCCTGGGCAAAGACACCCGTTTCGTCCCCATCGGAGGTGCAAGTGCTGTACTCTGGCCAGCTCCCCAGCACATCCAGGAGGATCAGCTGCGCCGGCTCCGCAGTCCTGGCTGAGGCCATGATGGTCTTCCACATGGCCATGGCAGCTCTGCGGGGTTAGAGCTGTGTCTCAGGGGGGTCTCAGACACAGCAGCGTGGGCAGCTGAGCCGGCTGCCATTTCTGCCTCTGCCCACTGCCCCCCTGGCAGCAGCAGCCAGACAGCCCAGCCCTGTGGGGACAGAGCCCTGAGAGGTGGCAAGGAAGCATGGCAGCAGGCTCAGGGGCTGACATGGCAGGGCTGGGAAAGGGAGCAGCCAGAGGGCCCTGGAACTCTCTGTTGCTCCGACACCTGGGGCAGGCTGTGCAGGGTGATGGGCTGGAGAGGCCTGAGCCCTATGGGCAGGTGGGCCCCATACCTGTCACAGGACGGGGCCACACGCAGGAGCGTGATGACTGCGTCATTTGGCTGTGCTTCGGTGAGATCCAGCAGGGTCTTGTCCAGCCTGTGCTCAGCAGAATCATTGGCCATGAGCCACTGGTGGATGTAGCTCACCATGGCAGGCACCTGGGGAAGGCACGGGAGACTTGGAAAGCTGCCAGAGGGAGCAATGTTCCCAGCTTCCCCAGAGGAGTGCTTCCCTTCCCACCCCACTGCCATGTGGCCTGAAAGGCTCACAGCAAGCAGCATGTGTGGCTTGGGAGGCCAAGCAATTGCTGGGAAGAGCAAAGCCTGGCCACAGGCTGCTTACTTGCTTTGGAGAGTAAAAATCTTCCTCTACAAGCATACACAGCAGGGCAGCACTGGTTTTGCTTAGGAAGATGGGTGAGTATGGTCTGAGGCCTACGCCTGTGGCAATGGTCTCTTCCTCCTCTTTAATTCTCTTGAGGAAGTTGCAAACGAGCTGTAGGAGAAGGACAAGAAGCCGGGGATGTTGCATGGAGTGCTGCTCACACGGTGCTGGGCTGAGCAGGGACAGCAGGCCCAGCCCAGGTGGGGGTGGCTGCAGGTACCTGCACTGTTCTGCGGAAGCGGCCACGGCTGGACTCCTGCTCTTGTGTGCGCTCTGGGGCTGCCTCTGGCAAAGAGCGAGCGCAGCCAGAGATGAGGGGCTGCGGGAGAGGCCGGAGAGCACGGCCCAGTCCTGTGGTCCCCAGGCAGAGAGAGCCGTGGGATGCCCCAGGGGATGGAGCACGGCCACTGCAGGGTGTCTGCCCGGCCCCTCTTCCGTCCTCTCTGTGGGCCTTTCCCCAGGGGATAGCATGGCACAGCGCAGCATGGCATGGTGTGGGGCCAAGCTGGCAGCAGGCACCAGTCCTGTGGCCCAGCTCTGCCACTCACCCTCCTGCGGTGGCTGGAACGGCACCACCTCTTCAGTCTGCTGTGCCGGGGCTGCTCCAGGGTCTTCTTCCTCCTCCTCCACCCAGGCCAGCTCAGGCACTGCCGGGTGTCTCTGCGCCATGTCTCTGCCTGGATTTGTGGCTATTTGCAGTTACTACTAACTGCAGTAATTTCCAGTTACCTTTGAAAAGTCACCAAGTGCTGCAGTGGTGCCTGGAAGGCCCTATGATAAATAGGTATGATTCGTGCTGATAGAAATTGAAACAGTAATCAATATTGATACAGTAATAATTATTTGAGAAAATTAAAAGAGTTAATAGTTAAAAGTTGTAAAGCCAAAGAAGAGAGGGAAAGGAGTAGCTCCACCCACCCCCCCCTTCTCAGCAGATGTTCTCAAGGACCACAGGAAAGAAGCTGAAGATACAGTTGCTAAAAATGACCAAGAATCTGGTTGGGTCCAAAAAAATGCTAATTATAAGGGATCTATTGCTTTGATATGTAGATGCAGTGATACGTTAGTCTTAGCTTACATTGTACTGGCTTGGTGCGCATGTGTAACCCAAAGGTGAATTAAAGGACAACGAAGAAGGCTACATGTCTTTCATCAGTGACGACCCCCAAAGACTTGTGCGACCACCAAACCGAGTGGTGGCGCATGTGTGATAAAGATGGTAATGAAGGCGGAGACAGAAAAGTGACAAACCGAAAATAGGAGGAGATGGCATTGACACATGGCATATAAGGGGTGACTTTTACTTGTCAAGCCTGTACGTGAGGCAAGGGTCATTGAACCCTGCACTCCGTACCCGGTGGTATCTCTTGCTTATGCGCTAGTATTTGAACCAAATTATCCCTTGTTTATATATTTTCTAAACTATTTAATTAAAATTGTTACTACTTTTAATACTGTTTGGCCTTTTTTTAATGATGGGATAATTGGGCAAACATAAGAATTTTGGTGCCAAAACCCGGGAACTCTTTTAACTCCGGGGAGGTGAAAAGTTTCTGGGAAGGAGCTCCCCACCAGATTTTTAAGTGGTCCCAAGGCTAGACCACTCTCCCTTGGGAAAAGAGTTCTTTTTACAATAACGCATAAGCAAATTAGTTGTTGGAAGCACGCAGGAGAGGCTCCCATCAGAGTGCCGGCTTGTAGGAGAGAGAGTACCCATAGAAAACTTTGTGCTTTGTGCACAAAGACCCTCTTGAGAAAAGGAGGCTGTGAGTATCACGGGGTTTTGGGTCAGGGGGCGGCTGTATGTGTGTTTGAGTGTGTGTGGAGTGTCTGAGACAGGGGCTGGGCAGTCCTGGACCCCCGAAGTGAGTGGGACCTCCCAGTACCGCGTTTTCGTGTTCTCCGCGAGTAGACCGGCCGGAAAAGGAGGGAAGCGAAAGAAAAGTGAATGAGTGGGGACCCCGGGAGGGTTTGACCCCGGGGGAAGGAGGGGATCCCTGGTCCAGTCACCTGTAGGTAGGTCCTTGGGCAGGAGGGATTGACTCAGTAGGGAGACTGAGAAAGAGAGTGAATGAATAGGTTCAAATTTCCTTGGAGGTGTTGGTAGCAGGCAATTTAGTATGTGATTAGATGGTGAGAGGACGGGGCTAATAGATTAAGAGGGTGAGAGAGGAGTGGAACAAGTAGATTGCAGAGGGAGAGATAAGAGTGGAACAGGTAGATTGAAAAGGTAGTGTGACAGAATAGTAGGTGAGGAATTTGAGCCACGAGGTGTGTGTGGGAAACTAAGACTCTCCTGGTACCGGGGATTTCTTAGTTTGTTGCCGCCAGAAATGGGTCAGGGAAAAAGTAAGTTCCTTGACCCAGGGGCTGCGGATTGTAGGAAGAATTCGCAGTGGTTTGAGGTATCTGGGAACTGTGAGGGGGGTTCTCAGGGGGGGAGCGTTCGTCAGGACAGCCCACTGAGGATGTTAATACAGTTTTGGGATGAATGGGAATCCCGAAGGAAAGAAAATCAAGAAATTCAGAGGGCAGTGCCTAAAGGACATAATATAGGAAAAATTTTGAGTGAGCATCAGAAAAAATATGAGTTGCCGGCAAATTGGTTAAAAAGATTAAAAAGAGACTTGCAATTATATTCAGGTATAGATGTTAATACTGCAGTAGGGCAGGTTCTGTTAAAAATTCAGTTTGTGACCGTATCTTGCAGTGACATTAGGAAAAAGCTGGAAAAATTAGAAAATTGGCAGGACAGGGGACTGCAAGAGTTACTGAGAGAAGCACAAAGGGTGTTTATAAAGAGAAATAAGAAAAAGCAGAAAGCAGATGCCAGAATTTTGATGGCAGCAGTGCAAGAAATGCAGGCAGCTTTGAATGCAGAAAAATCTGCAGGGAAAAACAAGCAGCGGATGTCAGGATCTGTTTTTAGGAACACAAGACCTGTGCATTTTTCCTGCCACAAGAAAAGACACTTAAAATATTCTTGCCCCCCTTTGAAGGGTGCGGGACCCACCTGTTTTTATTGTCATGAAAAGGGGCACCTGCAAAAAAATTGTAAAAAGAAACAGCAAGATGAGAAAACTTCTCAGGAGAATCAGAGAGGGCAAGAGTTTTGTTTAACGAAGAGGACCGAATTACACCCAGAAGAGGCCTTGATAATAAAGCTAAGAGTAGGTCCTCAGAGCGAAGAATTTGTATTTTTAGTAAATACAGGAGTTTCTCGGTCGACAGTGACAAAATTACCCCAGGGATGTGAGATAAGTAGTGAGCGAGTTTCAGTAATCGGAATTACGGGAGAGGCTTTCCCTGTTCCTATAATAAAAGGAGTGCAAATTGAAACAGATGACAAATTTGGAGTAAATGATTTATTGTTGATACCAGAGGCTGAGAATAATATGTTAGGCAGAGATCTAATAATAGCCTTAAATTTGCAGATAAAACCCTGTGAAGGAAAACTTAAAATTTATTCTTTAACTGAAGATGATAATCTAGAAATTAATGACACGGGTTGGTATTCAGGTGAAATGGGAAAAAGTTTAGGATAAAGGAGTCTGGTCCCCTTAGTCCCTCCTGGTCAGCACAATCCTGTGAATTTTATGCATTACTCTGTGCATTATTAATATTAAAAAGGCAAGAAGGGACTATTTATACAGATTCCAAATATGCTTTTACTGTAGTACATGTTTTTAGAAAAATTTAGAAGGAAAGGGGACTTATAAACACTCAAAGGAAAGGGCTAATACATGGGGGATTGATAATTCAGATACTTGAAACTTTAAAAGGCTCAAAGAAAATAGCAGTAGTTCATGTAAAGGAACACCAGAGAGGGAGGGATATTAGAGTCAGAGAAATAATTTGGCTGATGAAGAAGCAAAAAGAGCGACCTTAAAAAAGGGAGATACTAAAATCATGACCTTATAAAAAAAAAAATATAGAAATTCAGCAGGAGACACTTTCCCTTCCGCTAGCAGAACTGGCAGCTATAAGGAAATTAAGAGCAACATTTAAGGAGGGAAAGTGAATTTTTCCTGATGGCAGGATTATGATGCCAAAACCAGTGGCATATGAGATCTTAGATAACTTGTATAGACAGACACACTGGGAAAAAGGGCCTTTTGTGATCACTTTTTAAAATTTTATGGGTGTATAAGGATATTTGAAATTGGAAAACAAATTACCCAGGGGTGTCTTACCTGTTAAAAGGTAAATAAGAAGGTGTTAAGAAGCCCTCCCTTTGGAGGATGCCAAAAAGCCTACAGGCTATTTGAAAAGATCCAGGTTGATTTTATAGAATTGCTTAAAGTGGGTCGGTGGAAATATTTGTTAGTTATAATAGATCAATTAACTCAATGGGTTAAAGCATTTCCAGCAGCTTGGGCTACAGTTCAAACAGTAGCTAAAATATTGTTGGAACATGATTTATATTAACCCTGATTTATTAAGAAGGAACTAAGCATCCTGGAGTGGCTGCAGACCACAATTCTCTTGAGCTCGGAGGCAGAAGAACGCCGGTGGAAAAAGAATAAAAGACTTTCTGAATCGGTGAGAACAGCCTAAAAAGATCGAAGATCTCCTCCAGGGTCACCCACCAGCAACATTATTAGAACTGATTACAGAACTGCAATTCCAGAAACTGAGATTGATAACACCTGTTGTTGAAAGAGCTCAGAAACAAGTAAAATGTTGGGAGTGTGGTAAACATGGTTTAGGGTGTCATCCATGGTTATGTATTGTTTGCGCACTTTGCTTTAACTCATGATGGAGAGTAACTAAGAGAAAAAAAAAAAAAAAAAAGAAAGACAATTGATTTGCTTGCTTTGCTATGGTTATGTATTTAGTCAGCTAATTATAGAACACATTGCTAGTGATTTTTTTGGGATACCTTTGAGACTGGGAAATGGGACCCTTCCAGCAGCAATTGGATTAATAGGGAACTTAGATTAATTGGTTTTTGCTATATTGGCTATAGCACAAATAAGAGAAGGAGCATCTCATAATATTATAGACCATTGTCTCAAAATTGATAGTTGTTGTGGAAAAAGAAGTCTATATATCGCATCATAGGTGCATTCTAGGGGCACATTGGCACCCCGAGTGTGACTATTGGAGGTAGCAATGCAATAAACTCCCTGCCCCTGAAGCAGAAAATATATTACAAAAATCTTGTTGTGGTTGGCACATCCCTGAAATTTTGGAAAATACAGGTTTATGGTATTCCGGCTTCATCTTTTTCCCTGTTCTTTTAATTTAAATTATTTTTCGTTTTAATTATTTCTTTTAACCAGCTAGAACTGGGAAATGGCATTTAAAAGGAGACAAGCAAACTCTGTGGGGCTATGGGTACCAAGGAAACTAAAAGCACCGGTGACTAGATCCCAGGATATTACCTTTGCTACTGAGAAGACTGGCATCTCGGCCCTTGGCTGCAACCCAAGGGGCCTTGAGAAAGGTAAAAAGGCAGATTTCCTGAGGATTATTTTCACTGTGATCATTCTGGTACCCTTGGCGGCTGGCCAAAGCCAGAAGGCCACACTGAACAGAGTTTAAGCAATGAAAAAGCAATCAGAGCAAAAACCAAGTCCCAGCAGTTTCAACATTTGTAACTATTGCAATCACTCTGTGTGGATTAAGGACAAGATGGAATCTGTGTTAGTAACACACCCATATGTTAGTTCTGCCCGCTACAATTGCAGCAGTGTTATAGATGTTTGTAATAAGGAAGGAAAGATGTATTGTGTAGAGAAAAATTTGGGATATAATGGACGAGCTCCTTATCCCCATGGAGGTCAAATTTGCCCCCAATATGAAAGATTCTTTTGTTTTTAAAGAAATGATAATAAAAAGGATCCAAGTATTGGCATGGGAAATCAGGCACTAAAAGAAAAATTGAAAGAAAAAATAAAAGAAGAAAAAGAAACAAAGGGGAATAGAGGAAAGAACAGGAGAAAAGAGTCAACAGAATTGGCTAAATTGTATAAACAGCTAAAACAGTACTACAAAGATTGGGATTTGCCAGCCTCGAATAAGAATCTGTTTGTGGAATTGATGCAAGAGATTGCTACGGAATTGGAATTATCCAAATGTTGGATTTGTGGAGGTCTAAAAATGGCTGAAAGATGGCCATGGAAAGGTGAGAGCTTAGCTCTAGAGCAATTTTTAGAGTGGAACCACACGCAAATTTCTGGAACATTGAAAAAACCTGAAGGATGGATTTTAAGCCATCAAGTAATTGGAATTATTTGTATAACTCGAGAAGAAAAGACATTTAATATAATAGTAGGGCATATTCCTTGTAAATCCACATTGGTGGTTAATATAGATGATCATTCAAAAATTTGGCGACCTGAAAACCCCGTTGGATATTGGGGACCAACAAAAGAAATAAATTGTGAATGGGATGAACAGATTAATTTATGCTTGTATAAAAGTCCTGGAGCTAACCCCTACCAATCCATCGACAGCCTGAGGTCTTATTGGGAACAACTGGAGAAAACGGATAAGAAATGGAAAGCCTCAGATGGGATATATTTGATTTGTAGGCAACGAGCATACAGTGAGTTACCTCAAAAATGGGGAGGAACCTGTACTTTGGGGGGAATACAACCCTCCTTCTTTGTTTTACTAAGGTCTAGGAGCAATGTGCTAGGAACTCCACTGTATGAAACCCTGCAGTGGAATAAAAGAGATTTTGATTTAAATTTTCCAACAGCAGGAGGGAATCAAAAATGGGAGGAGGACGAATGGCTTGCAAAACAAATTATAGCAAATTATGACCCAGCAATATGGGCTCAGGATGGGTCATGGAGATATAGGACCCCAATTCAACTGTTGAATAGATTAATAAGGCTTCAAGCAGTAGCGGAGGTGGTGTCAAATCACACCTCTGATGCTTTAAAAATGTTGGCCAGGCAATATACACAAATGCGGGCCTTTGTGTATCAAAACAGGATGGCCCTAGACTATCTGTTAGCAGAAGAAGGAGGAGTTTGTGGGAGATTTATTGAATTTAAGTGCTGTGTAGAAATTGATGATTATGAGGAAGCTGTCACAGAACTTGCAGAGGAAATTAAAAGGGTGGCTCATGTGCTGGTACAGAAGTGGAATTCAATCTTGAAAGCAGATTGGTGGGGTAACCTCTTTAGAAGTGTTTGGAGAAAAAAATTAGAGTTCATGTTGTTATGCTCAATTCTGGGATTTCTGTTTCTGCCTTGTATGATTTTGTGTTTTATTAGGTTAATTCATTCAGTGATTCAGGGGATGCAGATTTCAACAATGTCTCTAGATTCAGAAGCAGCAGAACAAGGAAAACCAAGATCTATAATGGTATTAAAAGCTAAATTAATGCCTGTTAAAAAACAAGGGCTTAAAAACATTGAAATAGACCAAAAAAATGCTAACTAAACTTGAAAGACAGTGTGAAAGACTAGAAGCAGTAATAGAAAAGTTTGAAGATGAAAAGAGACAAAGAGAAAACCAAAATTCTGAAAAATATAAAAGATGTCAAGGTACAGCTTTTTAAATACAACACAAATCATAATGATCAAAAAGAGAAATGAGGGATTTGTGATAAATAGGTATGATTCGTGCTGATAAAAATTGAAACAGTAATCAATATTGATACAGTAATTGATATTTGAGAATAATAAAATAGTTAATAGTTAAAAGTTGTAATGCCAAAGAAGAAAGGGAAAGGAGTGGCTCCACCCACCCCCCCTTCTCAGCAGATGTTCTCAAGGACCACAGGAAAGAAGCTGAAGATACAGTTGCTAAAAATGACCAAGAACCTGGTTGGGTCCAAAAAAATGCTAATTATAAGGGACTTATTGCTTTGATATGTAGATGCAGTGATACGTTAGTCTTAGCTTACATTGTACTGGCTTGGTGCGCATGTGTAACCCAAAGGTGAATTAAAGGACAACGAAGAAGACCACAGGACCTTCATCAGTGATGACCCCCAAAGACTTGTGCGACCACCAAACCGAGTGGTGGCGCATGCGTGATAAAGATGGTAATGAAGGCGGAGACAGAAAAGTGACGAACCGAAAATAGGAGGAGATGGCATTGACACATGGCATATAAGGGGTGACTTTTACTTGTCAAGCCTGTACATGATGTGGCAAGGGTCATTGAACCCTGCCCTCCGTACCCCGCGGTTGTTTTTGCTTATGCGCTAGTATTTGAACCAAATTATCCCTTGTTTATATATTTTCTAAACTATTTAATTAAAATTGTTACTACTTTCAATACTGTTTGGCCTTTTTATGATGGGATAATTGGGCAAACATAACAAATACATGGGGTTTTTTCTTAAGGGTTTTGGGAGAACTCTCAAGTTTATTTCTGTTTGTATTTTACATCCAGCATGCATACAGTTTATTTTTTATTATTATTTTTCTTAAGTAAATACTTAGGGAAAAATACCTAAGCATTTTTTAATCCTTTGGGATATTGTGATTAATATTCTTAGAAAGAAAACCTTATTGAACAAGTGTGAAAACACAGAGAGAGGGAAAAGAGCATAAAAGTCTTTTAGAACAGAGCATGTAAAAAGGACTGCAGAACTGAGTAATTCCTCCAAGTGTAGAATTAGCAAGATATATCACCAAGAGTAACTGCCAAGATACTTTCTTAAACCAAGGGAAATGTGACCTGCAGCCATACGAAACACAGCCAAAGCAAATGAAAACCTTTGGAAAAGAGGGAATTTTGCCAGTGACATCAGTCTGTCTGGATAACTGAGGGATGCCCATCAATATTGCACTATATTCCTCAATATTTGCAATGTCTTTTCTCCCAATTTCTATGAAATGAATAAGCTGCAGTTATTTACCATTAGCTTAGGCTCTTAGGGGAATTAGCAAGCACTATGTATGTTTTTCTGTAGCTGAGCAGGACTTCAGTTTCCCAATCTTCTACAAAGCAGAAGGGAATCGCACAGTTACTTGTGCTAATGTTAATGAAGGGTTTCATGAAAGCAGGTGAATGAGAGCATTGCATTGTAAAACTTCCACATGCAAGAAAACAGGAGTCCACTTAGAATAAAACATAGAAGGCTAGCATAACATCAGAACAGGATAAAATGAAATTGCTATACAGGAACTGATGCATCAGAAATTAGGTGTATCATTTCTGATACATCTGCATGCATTTGCAAGCTAAAACAGAAAAGGAAGCGCAGAGATAATAAGGAACGAAGATTTTTAAATTGCACTGTGCAGAAGAGACACACAAACCACCAGTGTGAACACAGCTGGGAGATTCAGCTTGGAGATGGATTAGAGTGGAATCCATTCACTGAAGGTCTCTGGTGGACATGAGTGCAAAGACTGAGGAAAAAAGGAGAAAAGGTTAATTTCTGAAAGCTATTTGGATTGCTGGAAGCATTGTCTAGAGATCTAAAAATCTAAAACCTCAGAGAATCTGAACCTAAACCATCCCCAAATTGATTGATCAGGTATGATGTGCACATCTCTGCTGTTTTCAGAGTCAGTGAAATTGACAATGAGTGGCTGGAAATTAGGAATGCCCACCCAGATTTTATCTCCCTTACTTTAAGAACACCTTAATAAGGCACTTCAGGAACTGAACACTGACATTCTCACCCTGCTCTATTTACTTTACATTTGAATACAGGCTGGTAGAAGCAGAAATTGGGCTTAAATTTCTCCCCAAATTACCTGTTGCACTTTCAGGTTAGGAGTAGATGTAAAATTCAGCTAATCACTCTCTCTATCCCTGAATATTCCACTAGTGAACTGACCTACAGAGCATCCTTTTTCTCTTTTGTACCTTCCTAAATGGCGCCCAATGAAAAGGACACTTGCATAAATCTCACAGAAAATCACCAAAATTGCTGAAATTAACTCTCAATTCCATGATAAAAGCTTCTGAGAAAAGGCTTGACAGGATCACTGAACAAACTGAAACTTGGAAGAGAAACACGCATTTCAGCAGGGATCAAGGGGAAAGGAAAAGAAATGCTGTAACAATTCCAAGTGGAAGGTAAGGAGAAACACAGGAAGCAGAGAAAGAACAAGGTCCTGTCAGATGACCTGTTCAAGGTAACTTTGTGCCCCAGCACTGTCAGAGGACATTCCCTGTCATTGGTGCAAGCAGCTGGAGACATAAATGCTGATTGATTTGGGGGCCACAGTCTTGATAAGTGCAGAGGTGGTTCAATAACCTGACATGAGGGAGTTCCCTCAGAGCAACTGGGATGCCAGAAAGAAGTGAACAGCTCACCACAGCCTGGCCCGCTCGGCTGCTTTTCCTTCTGACCCTCCTGGGGAGGCTCTGACATTTCCTCTTCCCTGATGGAAGCGCAGCTGCTGCCAAGGGAAATGTCCCCACACTCACTCAGTGTTCGCTTTGCTTGCCAGATGTCCCATCTGCTGTCCCTGCCCAGGAGAGCTGCTCTGCTCGGGAGGAGGAGCCCAGCGAGAGCCTGGGAACATCGGCGGCTGCAACCCCTCCTGATCTAGCGCTGTTTATGGATGTGTAGTTAGATTTGAATAGTTACAAGTATAGGGATATTTACATACACTGACTGATATTTGTATAGGGATATCATGTATGTATATTGTTATATTGATGCGTGTATATTCATCTGTTTACACACTTGTACAGCTCTGTAGCTGTGCATTTCTATTGCTGGGGTTGTATGGATTTTCTTACTGTTTCATTGATATTTGTGTATTTATAGACAGGTTTGTTATGTTTGTATTATATTGTCATATATATGTCATGAAATATGCAATGTATGTTTACATCTCTATATTGTTATGCCTATATATGTATTCACTTCTATTTAATATGCATGGAGTTGTATAGTTCTAAAATTCTATTTATTTAGTTCTGGATCTGAGATTCTTTAGAGAGGGATATTGATGTTTCTGTATTTGTATATGGGCTGTATGGTTGTAGTAATATGTAATAAATTTAATTGTTAAACTTCAATTCAGTAATTTCAATATTTGTGTACAGTGAATTGTTGCAGAGGGTTGCAATAAAGTAATTTTTTTTCACTCAAGCTGATATCTGTATATATTTACATAGCACAAATCTCACAATAAATTAGATTTTATTAATAAGTTGGTATTTCGGTGTTTCTATATTGGAAGCACAGGTGTTGTAATTTAAAATAAATTTCATTTTTAAACATAGGTTAATGTTTGTGTATTTGTACATTAGCAGTGTGGGTGTAACAATCTGCAATAAATGCAGTGTTTCAACTGAAGTAAGTGTAGATTTGTGCTACTCAAAGCCATGAGCAGGTGTAAATGCTGGAGGATTTTGGCCATGCCCAGCACATGCCCCACCTGCACTCAGGCTGGGCAGGGGAAGCGCAGATTTGGGCTGGCAGCAGAGCCCCACGTTGGCTCAGAACTCGCTGAAGAGGCTGCTGAGAAAACTCTGGGGCTCCATGAGCACAGAATCCAAGCAGGAGCCACCCGGGGAGGACAAATCCATCATCCCACGTGCAGCTCTTTAGGAAAGGGTTCCAAGTGTCCCCCTGAAGCTCATCCCAGAGAGCAGAAGCCAGCAGGGATCCTGAGCCAGCTCTGCTGCCTTTGGCAGCACTTTGGCAAATGAGCTGCAGCAAGGGGGAGGCAGCAGCGACTGTGGCTGCTGCAGGCTGGGGATGAAGGGAGGGCCATGGACACAAGTGCTGAGATGCCCCAAAATCCAGAGGGAGGCTGGAGAGCTGGGAATCAACTTGGCATTTCAGTGCCAAGCTCTCACAGGCCCTGAAATGATGGAATCCCTTTCTGTGAAGTTACCTGGAAGAACTGACAGGGATTTGCTGCTAGAATCAGCAGTAGCAGAAAGTAAAAATGTACAAACACTTGGAGATCATCTAATATCCCCCACAAGCAATGGCTTCAAAAATGATCTGATATTTATATTATATTATATTACATTATATTATATTATGTTATATTATATTATATTATATTACATTACATTATATTATATTATATTATATTATATTATATTATATTATATTATATTATATTATATTATATTATATTATATTATATTATATTATATTATATTATATTATATTATATTATATTATATTATATTATATTATATTATATTAATTGAAATATATAATATATAATATGCATGAAATTTAATGCACATGTATTTTTGGACAATTTTTTTTTTTGACATATATTTTCATTTAAGATATATATTTGAAATAGTCTTTCAGCTTGGGAGTATGAAGATTTACAACAGTGCAAAACCATCTGCCCACAGAGCAGTCAGCCCCCGGGTGCGTGCATGCACACCCACCCACTGTGCCTGCTCTTCTCAGCATCTCGGGGCTGCTGTTTGCACACAATTGGGATGAATTTACCTCGACAGAGCCACGAGTGGAGTGTCCAGCTTGTCATGAACACTCATGTGGCAACGAACAACAGAGAGCTCTCAAATCCCATTATCACAGGTCATTTCATTCCTGCTGGGCACTGCGGAACTCTAAAAAAGACACAGAAAAGGGGTGGAAAACATTGGCATCATGCTACTGCTGGTGTCCTCCTGGAGGAAAATCTGTTGGGTTTCTTAATGTCATAGCTTTCCATAAAATAGGAAAACTGCTCAGCAGTTGTAGCCCAATTGTGAATGGTTTTCTTGACTTGGCAAAGCTGTGGTGTTAACAATGGGCCATGTCTTTGGTTCAAATCACCTGCAGACAAAAGCACCACCACCAGCACCACCAGCTACATCAGTCAATTTTCTCAAAAAGCTGTGTTAAATTTGGGAGAGGAAAGGAAAACACATCAGACACTGTGGATTATTGACAAGACTCTGAGGAACAGTTCCAAAGCAAAGGGCAGCAGCTTCTCTCTGGGCCACTCCTTGTGCTCCAAGGCGGCCGGGCTGCCCTGGCTGCCCAGGACCCTGCGCCCCGCGGGCTCTGCAGAGCTGCACAGCGGGGAGGCAGCTTCGGGCACCTCAGCCCCTGGGCAGGAGGGGCTGCTTGCTCTGCAGGGCTGCCTGTGGGCAAAGCAGGGTGCTGGCCTTCTGCTCTTGGCCCCAGCCTGGCCTTGCAGGGCTAATCCTGTTCCTGTCTCAAATGTGCTAAGGACAGACTTGTTTGTTTGCAGCTCTGCACAGGTGTGATTTGCACCACAAAATACTGAAGGACTAAGGCCTGAACCACAGACCCTGACTGAAGCCTCAACAACAGGACCTGAACCAAAGCTGCCCTCTAGATCACCTTCCCAACCCAATGTTCTATGTACCTGCTCCTAAACCAAGTGTTATTATCAAAAGGATTGTTGCATCCATTCACTGGTGAAACACGTCTTCACCTTTCTGCATGAGGAAAATGGACAGGGCCACACCTGGCCTTGGTTCCTCCTTGAGCCCTGGCCAGGCTCGGGGAGAAAACCAAGAGGAGAATGACACCAGCTGTGCCCCCAGCAGAAGCTCTGGCACATTGCTCGTCCAGCACTGTCGGAGCCGGGCTACTCTCACAGCGCACTCGGGAGCCTCGTGGCCGCCAAAGGTGGAGGCACCGCAGGATTTCCCAGTTCCCAGCCGTGGCTCTGCAGGGCTGGGCTGGGACAGCTTCCCCCAGCTGATGTGCAGCTCTGCATGAAGGGGAAACCATTGGGCTACCTGGTGATGGATCTTCCTTAATCACCAGACGCACCCTTTTGTAATAACGCTGAGGTGCATTGCTTAGCTTATCCTTTCCTGACACTTTTTTGCACTTTTCCATTACAGTAAATCACATTATTCCTTCAGCTGGTGTCTGTGTCTGCATCTCTGACCCTCTCCACCATCAAAACAAACACACAGCCTTTAGCATGAGACCTGCCTCTCTGCCAGCCCATCTCTAGGCAAACACCCCTGATGGCCATCTCCACAAATGAAATTCCCTCTTTGCAACTTCCTTTTCTGTAGGCAGGTGAGAAAAGGAGCCACTTCCAGTTCTGGACACCTCCAGAAACCAGGATACCCACAGAAGAGCTGGAGAAGGGAGCAGTTTGAAACACAACTGCTTCAGGGTTTAAACCTGCCTTTATCAAATGAGCACACACCAACCTGTCCCAGAGGGAAAAGCAGGCAGGAAAGAGAAGCTCCTCTCCCACAACAGCAAACTCTGTGCTTCCTTCTCTTCTAGCTGGAGAGTGGAGGCCATGGGCTGCACCTCACTTTGGGAAGGCGCCCTGGGAATTGGCTTGATCTGGGAGGGCAGCAAAAGGAGTTCTCCTAAAAGTAGAAAAAGATTCTCTGGAAGGAATAGATGATGACAATATTTCTGCAGAAAAGCATAAAAAGAACAATTGTGGGGAGCAAACATTTCCAGACCCGAGATGAAGATCCTTGGGGCAGCTTCAATTCCCCCGCTGCTGGCATGCCTTGGTGATTTTGGGGAAAAGAAGCGTCTCCCCACCCGTTCTGCCATCGTCCTGGCAGCAGGGTGCAGGCCTGTGGCAAGGCCGAGCCTGCCTCGTGAGTTGGGCCTGGGCTGTTGGGTCGGGTCCCTGGGCCAGGGCCATCTCCCGGCCTCCTGATGGGGTTGGGGGTTTTGCTTCCCCCTTCCGGTCCTGGGCCACCGCTTTGTGGGCCAGGCCTGGGGTTCCTGATCTCCTGATCCTTCCACATGGGCCAGGGGCCACCAGGGTCTTTCTCTGGCTGCTCTGCTGCTGCTCTTTCCAACAAAAAAAAAAAAAAAAAAAAAAAAAAAATTAAATGAAAAGTGTTGAAAGAGCTGGCAGCAGCTCAAAGGCATTGAAGGGCCAAAAATGAGCTTCAGCCCAAGTTGTTCAGTAAAGGGCTGTGGCCAAGACATTCCACGTTCCAGAAATTTTCTCGGATTTTGATAACTATTAATGGACTTTTCTGTAGCAAGCCTGTTTCAGGACCAAAAGGGACTTTCAGAGATGGCAAAGAGGAACATCTTCAGTCCATGGACTTTTCCTGAAACTTAGCTCCTTGAACTTGGATTTTCTTTGCATTGTTTTTGCATTTTCTTATACTGTAAAATTGTTTTAGTGATATAATAGAATTTTATGTACTACAGGTGAAGAAATTCCCTGTTCATTCCACAGGAGCACTTGAGTGAAGTTTGATTGGCAACAGATAACCTGTCAAGTGTTGGTCCTTTCCTCTGCATGAGCCCAGCAGAGAAAATTACAAACACTATTCTTTTTAATTTAACTAAATAAAAAAGGTGACATGTTGCAGACATCTTTTATGAAAAATCCTTTCTTAGGATTTTTCCTCCTGAGAAGCTGCAGTTTCAGCAACAAAATGTAAACAATGATTATCTGCTGCTGTGGAATGCAACAGGTCCACCTGTGATTGGCCCATCTTGGATCTTTATAATGAATGGCCAATCAAGGACCGAGCTATCTTGGACAAAGCCCGAGAGAGCTGCCTTTTGTTATCATTCTTTTCTATTCTTAGCTTAGCTAGCTTCTGAGAGGAAACCTTCTTTTTCTTTTTAGTACAGTTATAATGTAATATATATATCAGAAAATAAAAAATCAAGCCTTCTGAACATGGAGTCAACATTCTCGTCTCTCCCTTCACCTGAAAACCCCTGTGACCATGGTCACAGGAGGGTCTCTCTTGCCTTGGTGAGCCCTCAGCCCTTGGAGGGCCCTCAGCCCTCTGGGATACACCTCACCTCAATGCAGACTTCAGGTGCTTTGTTGTTTTCCTTCCTCCAAAACACCAAGAGATCAAAATTCTTGGTAAAAATAGGACTTCTACTTTCAGGAAAAGCCAAAAAGAAGCTCTGCAGGGCTTCTTCCTAGATACAGTTAAAATACTCTTGTGATCTTATCACATCCTGTTCTCAAACTTTTGGCACCAGCTTCTACTCTGGAACACCATGACTTCCTTGTAATCTGAAAGAGGGAACAAATCAAACCTCAAGAACAGGTCCTACCTTTAAAACCAGTGTCCCTCCCACCAGAAACTTCTTTTTCTGTTGTGACAGTTGATTCATGTGATGATTGACTCTCACAATTAATAGAGAAAGATAATGTGTGTGAAAAACGCATATTATATGGCTCTATGCAGATATTTACCATATGTATTTTGATGTATTGATTAGTAGTGCTGTATTAATATTTAATAATATGATAAATGTAGTCTTGTAATTGAAAGGTAGCTTTTGTAGTTAAAATAAGAACTATGTCAGTGGGATTTTTTTAAGAAAGGAATGAGGCACTTGCACCCAATAGCAGCCACAGGAAACCTGAATCTTTCAGAGAAAAAGAATTTATTGCTCTCTTATCAGAAGAAACGAACTTCTTCCTGCCTTGAAAGCACTGTAAGGATTAGAAGGAAGAAGTTGATGATGACCAGACAGAATCCTGTATTTGAATGGAATTTATGCATCATGTGTGAAGTGTATGAATATGCAATTGGTTATTGTTTTTAAGGGTTAATCATTCGTGAACAGGGGTCCTTTTTCAGGCTCCTGCTGCCCAGAAAAAGGTACCCGGACATCCGTAACTCTTTGTCTCTATTGTCTCATATTGTCCTAATTCAACTTGTCCAAATTATTCTAATTGCATTACTATTTTTAGAACCATTTTATTACTATTAAACTTTTAAAATTTTAAAAACAAGTGATTGGTGTTTTTCACAATGTATATAGGTTAAGAAAAGTTTATAGATTTATAGTTGTGCTGTACCCCTCACATGGTTATCAAGGGACAGCTGGGGTTGGGACATCTGGGAGGGCTGGCGTGTCGCTATGGCCACACCTGACCCCCAGTCAGGATTTGAGGAAGAGATCTCCACCAGTGGACAGCGAAGAAGGGGCTGATGGACAGAACTTCAGGAGGGGTTAAAGGGTTAAAAAGGGAAAACCTCCATTGTGAGGGGCCTGAGCACATGGCGAGGAAAATCTTTTGCTCCTGGTGCTGTAACCTTTTTTCTTTATTCAGTCTTCTGTTGTATTTTTGATAAGCTTTAATAAGCCTTCCTAAACTATGAAAAGTGGGTAGCTATTTCTCACACTGTGGTCTGCAACACTCACTCTTTATTACAATAAAATGCTTTTGTTTATTAGGTTTACATCAGTTCCAGATGCTTTTATGAACTTTTATGCCTTTTTATCTATAGATGTTTAATACCACTATCTGCCTTTTGCAACATTCCAGGAATCCCTTTTGACTCTTCTCTCCATATTCCTGCAGAAGGTCAGGTCACTGTGGGTTTTACACCACTAAAAATCCAGGCTGTTCAGATCCTAGGTGTTGGGAAATTTAGCTGACTAGAGACTGGAAAAGTACAAAGCCGTGGCTAATTCCAAGTTCTGCACCTGCTAGATAGTGTGTCCTTGGGCCTAGCTGTAGTAGGATAACAAATAGTGAAAGAGACATGAGAAAAGAGAGATGTAACCCCTAAGGAATAAGGAAGAGTTAATGGTATAGTTTAACCAATAGATTGCTTGGCTTACAGAATATTCATAAGCTTATTATTTGCTGTATAAGTGTTTGATGCTTTCTTCAATAAACTGGACCTGTGATGAACCATCTGGTGTCCTGGTCTCCTTCCTTCGACACCTAGGTGTGATGGGCAGGCACAATTTCCCTGCTGACACAGGGACTGATGACAAACCCCTCTGTTGTCACTGAAAACAAAAGAAAGGAGGAAGTTTCTGCCCATTGGAAAGTCCCCGTTTGCCCTGAAGGACTCTGCCTCTTCTTTCTCAGCAGCAGCTCAGCAGCTGGATGCCAAGGACAAGAGAGGGAGGGGTGGTTGATTTGTGTGACAATTTAACAGCCCTTGCAAACAAGAGCTGAGTCTGTCAGTAACATCTCTGCAGAGGCAAGTCCTTGCTGAGGATGCAGAGCTGAGTCACTTGTGTTTAGTTTGCATTGAGTTAATGGCACGGTGGGTTTTCATGCTGCAGGTGTGGCCCCTCTGACAGCAGCCTGTTCATCCTTCAGGGGGTTTGCACCCACAGGGACAGTGCTGCTCCTGCCAGCACACCACAGTTTGTCCTCATGCCAAAAAGTCCAGGCAGAACTTCTTAAAGGAGCATTTTCCTTTTGCTCTCAAACCAAAGATTTAGATGTAATGGTATAATAGAAACAAATCTTTTCCCCTGTTGTCTGTTGGGACAGGAGGAAAATCCTATCACATCCAGATAGCAAGGCACTGATTACACTTCCACTCTGGAAATGATTTGCAGGAGCAAGTAAAGTAAATTCTCTGCTAGAACAGTGAAGTCCTGCCACTCTAAATCAGTGTGGTGCCTGAAGGGTTTTGTAGCAGGGTTGCACCTAAGTTGATGCTCAAGAAGTTTATAAGGTCCAACATAGACCTAAGGTTTGCACAGCAGAGTTTAGGCTGACAGCTAAGGGAGCGTAAATTAAAGGGTCTTTCCAACCCAGAAGGCTGATGAGAATTTTTGGCATTTGTGCTGTCCTTCCTTGTTTAAAGGATAGCAACATATTTGATGAGATTTTGGAATTGCAACTAAAAGTCATGGCCAGATTTAGTCACCTAAGTGGTTGTTGTGCATTTCTAATTGTGGAGGTCAATATCAGTGTAACTGCTTCTGGTAATACAAAAAGCTCTTTCAAGACACTTCTTAAGAGAAAGGTCCTTTTCCTTTTCACTCTTAACTGCAAAGCCCCTCCAGGATGTACAGCAAACAGGTTATCTAGATTGTCCTTTCTTAATAACAGGAAACTTCCCCTTTAATCAGCCTGAATTGCACAATTCTCATCTGTATGAAGGAATTTTATTTAGTCTCTGCTGTAAAGAAGTGATTTCTATGCAACAGGGCTGATTAAGGGCAGACCCAAATTAACAAGAGGGGTATTTGTAAGAGCTGCCATTACTCTCACACACTTTAAACAACCCATACCGCCGAGCCCAAAGCTAATATGGCTCTGTGTTAAACATTTCTGATGGATTACACATCCTTGTGTGAAAATGGAATTAGGATGTAAAGCCAGTATTTTTGCATATACAAACATTGTGCAAGAACATTGCATCTTCAAAATGGAAACCAAATATCACCTGTACAGGGTAAACGCTGCAATAACATGAATACACTTCTCCCATCAGGTTCACAGGCAGCTTAAGCAATTCTGTGCTTGCAGATAATCTGTTCTGGCATCTTTTGGGGCCCTGAACCAGGAAAGTCACACTGAAATACTGTGGGACCATGAAAATTTCTCCAGATCCAAACCAGTCTCCAGGTGACACAAGTGACTGCAGCAACCTCCAATAATGCAGTGGAGGCCAGATTTGCTGTGTTCTCTTTGTCATTGTGGGTTTGTAATTCAGACTCACAGAAAGGCTTGAGTTGGAAGGGGCCTTAAAGACCCTCTAGATCCAACCCCCTGCCATGGGCAGGGACACCTTCCACTAGACCAGGTGGCTCAGAGCCCCTGCGAGGTTTGGCAAATACCCAAAGACACCTTTTCCTCTGTTTTGCAAGGTCAGATTTCCATGCTCACTTTCACAGATGGCTCCAGTCTCACACAGAGCATTGCTGATTGGTCACTCTTATCTCCACAGCCCAGCAGAGATCCTGTTTTGGATGGCTCTCACTGCTTCCAAGGCCCCAGGGACCAGCCACTGCCTCTCCTCCTTCTGCTTTCCCTTCCAGGATCAGAGATTTCCTACTGCTTCCTCCACGTCTGAGACAACTGGAGGAGATGAGGGGCTGAGGATGTGGCTTCTGACAGAGAGTTGATAACACTCAGCTGAGTATTTTATTCTCCTGCCACTAAGCTGTCAGGCTGCTGCTGAAATTCCTCCTGCTTGGAAAGGGCTGGTGTGAGCAGCAGGAATTGTTGCTGGCTGGAATTTTCCAAGAGCTGGACAAAAGAAGCATTTTGTGGAAGGGCACCAGCTGCCCTTGGTCAGCAGCACAAGGTGTGAGGTCCCCTTTGAAGGCCATCCCTGCACAAGGACAGCCTGGCCTTCTCCAGTGCCCAGAGCACCTTCCAGGCTTTTGGGCTGGCCTCGTCCGTCACCCTGGAGAAGCAGGTTGCTGTTGAAACTCTCATATCCACAGTTTATGGCTGGATTGCCGTGTCTTACCACAGACAGCCCTGGAGACACCAGCACAGACTCCATCTGCAATACAAGGGGACTTTGTTCCAGCTTTTCCCTTGGACCAGTGTGCAGCAAGCCCACCTGGGCCTCATTCAGGTCTGTCTGGGTGGTAGTCAGCTTCTGCTGGGAATTTAAAGCTTTTACCCTACTTTCCCCAGCAAATAGTGGAGCAAACCCAGCCGCACCAACCCCCGGATTTCACTCTAAAAAACACGATTTTCATTTTCCTCTATTCAAGTCTTGAAGAAAACAAACTTTTCTTGAGTGAGCGGGAGGCACAGTGTTCTCCAAGATCATTCTTGAATAGGACAATATTGCAGGGGAAGACTGGCAAACCCAGAGTTTACTGGTGCTTAGGAAGCTTTGCAAAACCTTCCCACGTGCAGTGCTCTTGCACCCTCCTGAGCTCCTGGAGCCCTCGCTCAGCTCAGGCACAGTTTGGACAGAAGGGGATGGTTCCGTCTGTCACATGTGGGGACAGGAGGAGGGAAGACTTTGCAAACACAGCCACGAGGGCAGGGCTGTTTTCTTTGATGGTGCCAAGGTAGTACATCATCTTTGATTAAATGTGAGGTGCTGAAGGGCAAAAATTCTCAGTGATAAGGAGAGAGTGTCTCCACTCACACAGCAAGGTAAGTGAAGGGGAAAGAGCAATCTGTATTTTATGGGAGGTGTTCAGTTTTTAATAAAACCTTCTTGCAGAACAAGTGCCTAGGCAGGGGTGATTCAGAGCATTTTATCAGCCTCACAGAGTATCCCCACATCTGCTTTGCCACATTTTCTCTCTTTTTTTCATTGTGAATGATTTCTCCTGCCAGGGTTGCTCCTGCTTGGAGTTCTACTCTCAGTGGAGCCCCTGAGCTTTCTCAGCTGCCTCTGCAGCGAGTTCTGAGCCAACGTGGGGCTCTGCTGCCAGCCCAAATCTGCCCTTCCCCTGCCCAGCCTGAGTGCAGGTGGGGCATGTGCTGGGCATGGCCGGAGATTGGCATGGCCAAAATCCTCCAGCATTTACACCTGCCCATGGCTTTGGGTAGCACAAATGTCAGAACACCCATCATAGCTGACAAATGGCATTTCTTGCAGATTGCTACACTAGCACTTCTGATCCAACAAATACACGAGAATCAATTTCAGTTGCAAAATGTCATTTATTACAAAGTGCTACACCCACACCGACAATGCAGAACTATACAAATCTCAATTTAGGTTAAAAATAGGAATTTATTATATTATTACAACCTGTCTATGTAATAATATATAAATACCAACTTCAGTTAATTTATTGCCAGCCTCCACAACAACTCACTATACACAAATATCAATAAGGTGTTTAACAACTTAATTTATTACCTATTACTACAAGGATTAGGCCCATCTAGGAATACAAAAATATCTCCATAGATATGTAAATAGAATTATATCTAGAAACAGATAAATATACATATAAAAATAGACATATACCTATACAAATACCAATATTCCTATTTTAAAAGCCATATAACAAAAATTATATCAAAAGAGATACCTACACAAGTTTACCCACAGGAAATAGAAATTAAAACAGATATAACAATATCCATGTATACACAGATAAATTTATAAACATACATGTAATTTAAAAACAAATATATATACATAGCATACATTCATAACAAAATAAATATACATAAATATAAGAATATACACATGGAAATGAACACATACAAATAGCAAGCCACACACAGAAATAAAGATGTAATAATCCCTGTCCACATTCAAGTCCGTGTATCTGTAAAGAACACTCAAAGCAGAGGGATCCCAGCTGCCCCATCTTCAAAGCCTCTCGCTCGGTCTCCTCCTCCCGAGCAGAGCAGCTCTCCTGGACAGGGACAGCAGATGGGACATCTGGCAAGCAAAGGGAACACTGAGTGAGTATGGGGACGTTTCCCTTGGCAGCAGCTGCACTTCCCTCAGGGCAGAGGAAATGTCAGAGCCTCCCCAGGGGGTCAGAAGGAGAAAGCAGCCGGGCGGGCCGGGCTGTGGTGAGCGCAGCCGCAGCGGGACTGTCCCGCAGCCCCGGCAGCCCGGCAGAGCCGGCACAGCTCCCGGGCCCTGCGGCACAGCTGCCATGCCCAAGGACAGCCCCTGTGCCAGCCGGGGCAGCTGCGCTGAGCAGCCCCAGCACGGGCAGGGCCCGCTCCTGCCCCGCCGGGCAGTGCCCACGGCCACAGCCCACGGCAGCCTCAGCCCCACCTGCCTCCCCGGGCCTGTGGCCTCAGCCAGGCTCTCTCCAGGCTGGCAGCAGCAGGGCCCCGTTCACTTCTCTCGCTGCTGGCCTTCAGCTCCTCCCTGCTGGCTCCTGTCAGTCTCCGGCTGTCCTCAAGGTCTTCGTGGCAGCTGTGGCAAAAGTGGAGGCTCTGGAATTGCTTCCAAGGCCTGGCAGAGCTGCAGTCCTGGAGCCCTCTGTGCTCCCTGCTGGCCCCCTCCATCCCCTCAGCCCTGCCATGCTCTCAGTGAAGCCCCAGCCCCCTTCAGTTTCTTCAGCCCCTCACAGTCCTCTCGCCCGCCTCAGTCCCTTCTGAGCCATCCCGTCCCCTGAGACCTGCCACCCTGCCAGCCTGTGCCACCTCCCTGTCACCTCAGTGCCACCAAGGCCCTCGGCTGTCCCACAGCCCTCAGCCCCAGCAGCAGCTCAGGGTCACCGTCCCTTCAGCGCCACGGCCCCCTCAGCCCCCTCAGTCTCACCGTCCTTCAGCAGCTCCTCAGGGACAGTGCCTGGGGCCAGCGGCAGCTCCCACCGCTCCAGGGACAGCCGGGGCTGGAAGTGCTGCTCCGCCCGGCCCGGCCGCCAGCTCGGACCCAGCACAGGGACAGGGGACACAGGGGGCACCGGGGGAAAAACAAGAGGTGAAAAAGGCAGCTGAGGTGGGAAAGAGGTACAAATGCAGCCTAGGCCTACACAAACAGCAATCCTTCCATCAGTCTCCAACTAAACAGTCCTTTTCCTCTTACTATATAACTATACACACTTATAAATCCAACTTCATACGTATATATATTTTTTACTCTACACATATAAAAAACTAACTCTGAAAATCTATAAATGTAAATATATAACAAAATATAAGCATATCCCATCTATAACTATATACACATCAATATATGCCCATATAAATAGAACACTGTCATCTATAAATACTAATAAATAGAACCACAGAAATTTATAAACATATCTACAAACAGAGGAGCTCTACCTGCCTGATGGTCACAGGCTCTCCCCTGTCTCTTCCAGCCCTCCTGGAGATGTTGGTCAGATGGCATCTGGGAAGCAAAGGGAACGCTCAGTCAATATTGGCCCTTCTGCACCTTTCCCTTGGGCAGCAATTGTCCTTCTACCAGGGGCTCTCAAAGATGGCCTGAGAGGCAGACTCTCACTTGGCAATTTGGAGCAATGTGCCCTTAAAAGAACAGGGACCATTCCAAGGGTTCAAAAGTGTGCTTCAAAGCATTGAATTATCTCGATAAAGTCCCAGCCCCCGCAGTGCAAAGGGCACCCAGGAGAGCTTGAAACACAGACAATCCCAGCTGCCACAAGGAAGCCCAGCCTTGTTCTTTCTCTGAGCTGACAGAGACACCTCAGTCCTCACTGAAATGGCTGAAGCTGAAGGTGCTGGGAGCTGAGTCATGAACCAGCTCCATTACCTGCCATCTACAAACTGCCCTCTGCAGGGAGCAGCAGCTGCTCCAACTTGATCATCAGCTCTGGCAGCAAGGACTGGGAGGGACAGAGCTCCCTACGAGGCCTGCAGGCTGCACCAGCTTGGCTAAGGGATGGATGCAAAGTGCTCCTTCTCACCTCTTAGGCCTCCCTAATCAGGAGTCATTCAAGCTTTTCCTTCTGATACTGGAGTTACCGTGATTTTTCAATTGGTTGGCCTCTGATGTTGTGCTCCTTGTTTTTCTTGTGGGTCAGGACCAATACCAGCAGACTGGTACTACATTTAGTCAGTGATTTGGACTTCTACCCTGAATTTTTGCTCTTTTTTTTCCCCTGCTCCTTCAAGTGTCGCTCAGCCTAGCCTCCCCTGGCACCTTCCAGTAAATTTATCCACCAACTTCAGCACAAAACTGGGACACCCAGCTTGGTGACACAACTCCCACAAGGTCAGGTTTATTCCCTGCTCTCTGCCCCAGCAAAGGACTTAGGGTCAGAGCCTCTAGAGAAGTGTGGAGGGCAGGGTTCAGAGAGGTTGTGCCAGTGCAGGATTTGAACTAAAGGCACCAGGAAGCACCAACCCTGCTCAGAGCAGCCATCTCACAGCTCTCTAAACCAGAGGGGGCTCTGTCCTTACCAGGCTCCTCGGGCTCCTGGGAACTGTTCCTGCAGCTCTCGGTGCCAGATGAAGCTTCCTCTGCTGCAGCTCTGTTCACAGGCTCCCCTCCTGAAGAATCAGGGGCAACACCAACATTGCCCTGAACAGAAAAACAGAAAGAAAGGAACCCAAAGGTCACTCACTATTTTGCTGGAATCACATCAGGGATACAATAACTGTCCTTCTCCACTCCCAAAGGACATGGATCACAGAGGAGGGAACACTGCCCACACGGTTCACATGACAAGCCTTTTAAACTCAGGATTCAGGGGGCCAAGGTGATGCCTGGAGGACACACATGGGGCAGTAGTAGAAGGCTCCAGGAAGCAGCAGCTGCAGCCCAGCCCTTGCTTTGCCTTGGCCTTCCCACCCAAAAGAGGCACAGCCCACATCTGCTGCAGCTGCAACAGAGGCACCTCTGGCATGCCCCTCCCTGCACAGGACACTTGGCCTTCAGTGCCACTTCTCCAAACACTCTTCTCCTCTTTCCCAGCAAGTAAAACCTCTTCTTCATTTCTTTTTCATCCCCTCTTTTAGAAATCCAAGAAGAATTCAATACCAAGAATAATTCAATAACTAAATAATAATGAAGTAAGCTCAATTAAAGAAGCCTTTGATTCTCAACTGTGTAACAACATTCAAAAGCTCTCAGTCCAGCCCTTTTATCCCCATCCAATGGAATTACCTGCGCAGAGGGAGATCTTTCAGACAGGGACCTCCTGATCTCCCGAATCATTTTCTCTACGGCAAGGCCCAGATCTGCTGGTGGCCATTCCTCCTCCCCAGGTGCGTTCTGTGCTGAGCTGGAGGCTGTCCATGCTGCACAAGCTGCACTGCCAGGTGGAGCGCTGGGCCCTGAAGTGCCCGGGGTGGCTGCAAGAATCCAAACACATTGGTCAGGCTCCACAACATGGCTGTGGGACACAGAGCTCTAGTGCTGCTGTGGATCAAACATCACGGGAAGCACACAGCAAAACCAGGCAGAGAATCTTTTGGCCCCCTAGGTGCCCCTTCCTAGTAGGCTTGACAACTTCTGGCCGAGAATGGCAGAGCCTTGCGGCAAAATACTTCAAACGGTCACTTTTCACGACCTTTTGGAAAAACAAGGCTACAACTCTTTTCCTACCTCGTGCGTCGTCAGCTGGGGGCTGCTGCTCCCTGTGGAGCTGCTGGAAGCTGCAGGGCTGGATGGCGAGCACCTCCCGCTCGGCCGGAGGCAGCTGCTCCCCGCAGAGCTCCTGGAAGCGGCTGCGGGGCCCCTCCCGCCCGAGCGGCAGCGGCTCCCCGTGGAGCCCGAGCAAGTGGCAGGGCGGGATGCCGAGCACCTCCCGCTCGGCGGGCGGCGGCCGCTCCCCGTAGAGCTCCTGGAAGCGGCTCGGCCCCTCCCGCCGGGCCGGCAGCGGCCGCTCCCTGTGCAGCAGGTGGAAGCTGCAGGGCGGGCGCCGGGCGAGCAGCAGCCGCTCCCCGGGCAGCGGCGTGAAGCTACCGCGCCCGTGCCGCCCGTCCGGCAGCGGCCGCGCCCCGGGGCGCTGCTGGGAGCAGCGGGGCGGGCGCCTGCGGCCATCCCGGCCCGCCGCCGGCTGCTGCCTGTTGGCCGCGCTCCGGCGCTTGATGCGGAGCAGGAGGTCGGGGCGGTCGCGGCGAAAGCAGGGGTTGCTGTAGTGGAGCCAGGCCCCGGCATCGCCCGGCGCGGCCGAGCCGAGCCAGCCCGGCACCTTGCGGAAGCCATAGCGGTAGAGCTGCCGCACGAAGCTGCGGAACTGCGTGGCCCTGAAGGTGAGCGGCACCGGGGCCGGCCCATGGCCACGGCCCCTGTGGGCGCGGCCCGAGCTGAGCAGCTCCCGCTCCAAGAGGGAGCGGTCGATGAGCAGCCCCTGGGCGCGGCTGTCCCAGCGCACGGAGCGGACGCGGGGGCTGTTCACCAGGCGCCAGAGCTTGGCGGGGAAGGTGCGGGCGCTGAGCCCGGCGGGCAGCGGCAGCTCCGCCATGGCGTCCATCGCCGACTGTGGCCGCAACGCCCGCAGCGCAACGGCCGCAGCTGCGCCGGCGGCGCGCGGCCTGAGGGGGGCGCTGCGCTCGGGCCCGCGGGGACGCGCGCGGCAGAGCCGGGGCTGCGGGCACAGCGCGGGCGGGGCGGCTCCGGGGCTGGCTCGGCTCTGCTCAGCTCGGCTGGGCTCGGCTCGGCTCGGCTCGGCACAGCAGGTTATCCCTACGCTGCATGCCGTGTCTGGGTCACCATCGGTGACAGAGAGGAAGGACATTGCTCTGTTTTGGCTGGGGAAAGGATGAAAAGGCATGATTAGAAAACATTCATTTGGTCTCCTTTTCAGCAGACTAGCTGGTTTTATCTCACCGTGTCTGCCTGTCTTTGACAGATTTGGCACATTTCTCCTGAACTGGAGTCAGCTAAAGCAGCAGTAATGGACAGCAATTTTGTCAGCATTGATATTAAAGCTAAAATGCTGCCCCATGGATGGATGTTGCTTTCTTCAAGGGATTTTTGGCCTGGTCTTGTAGCAAAGTCACACTGGTGTCTTCCCAAGCAGCGTTGCCTTTTTATTTCCACAGAAATCACCTCTTCTTTTTCTTCCCCCGATCTGAGGAGAGTTCCCATGCAAATGCCTCCTGCAGCCAGCTCTTGTCACTTTAGACTGACAAAGGAGATCTTGCAGAGGAGAGAGACTCCCTCGAGCTGCTGTGGAGAGCTGAAGGGGGAAGCACAAGTGGTGTTTATCCAAGGCTTGCAGATTCATTCCTGTAAAGAAAGAAAGTATACAGGTGCCATATAGAGAAACAAGGTATACGGGAGAGAGGGGGGTGGAAAGGAGAGGGGTAATAGAGAAAGGAGCCCTCCGCAGGCAGAGATCAATCTTCATGGAGGTAATGATCGATGCTCAGTTTATTGCAAATCTCAGAGTACATTTATATGGTAATACAGCGTTCAGCACCGGGAGAATACATATAAGTGGTTACAAAGTGTTATGTATAGGACAAAGAGCTAACATATATTTGGTCACGTACATAGATTGGCAAAAGTGTCAGCAGAACATTCTGCCCCATATCTTCTCTTCACATCCTTGGAACATCTTGTTTCACATCTCTTTTCCTGGGGTACGTCTTGGCAAACTTCTTTATTTTGTTTCCCCAAGGGCAGCATGTTTCTGCTCTAAGGCACTTACGCAGGGTTGTGCAGCTTGCTTCTCTCCAGTGTTGTCTGGTCAAAATGCTCTCTACATTCCTGAGCTTCCTGACAAACCACAGAGACTTTGGGATTGTCGTATTGGACAACACATTTGAGTCTGGGAACTTTTTGAATTACTTCAATTACTCTTTTTTTTTTTTTTTTCCTCCAGAAATAATGTCCTATCTAATGCTTCCAGAGAATCTTTTCCTACTTTTTGGAGAATTCCTTTTGCTCCCCTCCCAGATCAGGCCAATTCCCAGGGCTCCTTCCCAAAGTGAGGTGCAGCCCATGGCCTCCACTCTCCAGCTGGAACAGAAGGAAGCACAGAGTTTGCTGTTGTGGGAGAGTGGGAGAGGAGCTTCTCTTTCCTGCCTGCTTTCCCTTTGTGACAGGTTGCTGTGTGCTCATTTGGTAAAGGCAGGTTTAAACTCTGAAGCAGTTGTATTTCAAACTGCTCCCTTCTCCAGCTCTTCTGTGGGTATCCTTGGACAAAAGGCCTCTTGGTGGGAGCTCTCTGTGGCAGGTTAGGGAAGGAGGTTGATATTTCAGGCTTGTGACTGCTGAAAGCAGCTGGTTTATGGAGGTGTCCAGAGATGGGAGTGGCTCCTTTTCTCACCTGCCTGCAGAAAAGGAAGTTGCAAAGTGGGAATTTCATTTGTGGAGATGGCCACCAGGGGTATTTGCCAAGAGATGGGCTGGCAGAGAGGCAGGTCTCATGCTAAACTGGCTGTGTGTTTGTTTTGATGGTGGAGAGGGTCAGAGATGCAGACACAGACACCAGCTGAAGGAACAGTGTGATTTACTGTAATGCAAAAGTGCAAAAAGAGTCAGGAAAGGATAAGCTAAGCAATGCACCTCAGCATTATTACAAAAGGGTGCCTCTGGTGATTAAGGAAGATCCATCACCAGGTACCCCAATGGTTTCCCCTTCATGCAGAGCTGCACATCAGCTGGGGGAAGCTGTCCCATCCCAGCCCTGCAGAGCCACGGCCGGGAACCGGGAAATCCTGCGATGCCTCCACCTTTGGCGGCCACGAGGCTCCCGAGTGCGCTGTGAGAGTAGCCCAGCTCCGACAGTGCTGGACGAGCAATGTGCCAGAGCTTCTGCTGGGGGCACAGCTGGTGTCATTCTCCTCTTGGTTTTCTCCCCGAGCCTGGCCAGGGCTCAAGGAGGAACCAAGGCCAGGTGTGGCCCTGTCCATTTTCCTCATGCAGAAAGGTGAAGACGTGTTTCACCAGGGAATGGATGCAACATTCCTTTTGATAATAACACTTGGTTAAGGAGCAGGTACATAGAACATTGGGTTGGGAAGGTGATCTAGAGGGCAGCTTTGGTTCAGGTCCTGTTGTTGAGGCTTCAGTCAGGGTCTGTGGTTCAGGCCTTAGTCCTTCAGTATTTTGTGGTGCAAATCACACCTGTGCAGAGCTGCAAACAAACAAGTCTGTCCTTAGCACATTTGAGACAGGAACAGCATTAGCCCTGCAAGGCCAGGCTGGGGCCAAGAGCAGAAGGCCAGCACCCTGCTTTGCCCACAGGCAGCCCTGCAGAGCAAGCAGCCCCTCCTGCCCAGGGGCTGAGGTGCCCGAAGCTGCCTCCCCGCTGTGCAGCTCTGCAGAGCCCGCGGGGCGCAGGGTCCTGGGCAGCCAGGGCAGCCCGGCCGCCTTGGAGCACAAGGAGTGGCCCAGAGAGAAGCTGCTGCCCTTTGCTTTGGAACTGTTCCTCAGAGTCTTGTCATTAATCCACAGTGTCTGATGTGTTTTCCTTTCCTCTCCCAAATTTAACACAGCTTTTTGAGAAAATTGACTGATGTAGCTGGTGCTGGTGGTGGTGGTGCTTTTGTCTGCAGGTGAGGGCAGGTGATTTGGACCAAGGACAGAGTCCATTGTTAACACCACAGCTTTGCCAAGTCAAGAAAACCATTCACAATTGGGCTACCACTGCTGAGCTGTTGTCCTAGGCTTTGGAAAGCTACCACCTTAAGAAACCCAACAGATTTTCCTCCAGGAGGACACCAGCAGTAGCATGATGCCAATGTTTTCCACCCCTTTTCTGTGTCTTTTAAGAGTTCCGCAGTGCCCAGCAGGAATGAAATGACCTGTGATAATGGGATTTGAGAGCTCTCTGTTGTTCGTTGCCACATGAGTGTTCATGACAAGCTGGTCACCCCACTTGTGGCTCTGTTGAGTTAAATTCATCCCAATTGTGTGCAAACAGCAGCCTCGAGATGCTGAGAAGAGCAGGCACAGTGGGTGGGTGTGCATGCACGCACCCGGGGGCTGACTGCTGTGTGGGCAGATGGTTTTGCACTGTTGTAAATCTTCACTCTCGGAAGCTGAAAGACTATTTCAAATATATATCTTAAATGAAAATTTATATAAAAAAATGAAATTGTCCAAAAATATATGTGCATTAAATTTCATGCATATTATATATTATATATTTTGATTAATATAATAATAACATAACATAATATAATGTAATATAATATAATAAAATATATACATGAGATTATTTTTGAAGCCATTGCTTGTGGGGAATATTAGATGATCTCTTAGTGTTTGTACATTTTAGTTTCTGCTACTGCTGATCCTAGCAGCAACTCCCTGTCAGTTCTTCCAGGTCACTTCACACAAAGGGATTCCATCATTTCAGGGCCTGTGAGAGCTTGGCACTGAAATGCCAAGTTGATTCCCAGCTCTCCAGCCTCCCTCTGGATTTTGGGGCAGCTCAGCACTTGTGTCCATGGCCCTTCCTTCATCCCCAGCCTGCAGCAGTCACAGTCGCTGCTGCCTCCCCCTTGCTGCAGCTCATTTGCCGAATCTGGCTCAGGATCCCTGCTGGCTTCTGCTCTCTGGGATGAGCTTCAGGGGGACACTTGGAGCCCTTTCCTAAAGAGCTGCCCGTGGGATGAGGGATTTGTCCTCCCCGGGTGGCTCCTGCTTGGATTCTGTGCTCATGGAGCCCCGGAGTTTTCTCAGCAGCCTCTGCAGCGAGTTCTGAGCCAACGTGGGGCTCTGCTGCCAGCCCAAATCTGCGCTTCCCCTGCCCAGCCTGAGTGCAGGTGGGGCATGTGCTGGGCATGGCCAAAATCCTCCAGCATTTACACCTGCTCATGGCTTTGAGTAGCACAAATCTACACTTACTTCAGTTGAAACATTGCATTTATTGCAGATTGTTACACCCGCACTACTAATGTACAAATACACAAACATTAACTTATGTTTAAAAATGAAATTTATTTTAAATTACAACACCTGTGCTACCAATATAGAAACACAGAAATATCAATTTATGATTAAAATCTAATTTATTCTGAGAATTGTGCTATGTAAATATATACAAATATCAACTTTAGTGAAAAAAAATTACTTTATTGCAACCCTTTGCAACAACGCACTGTACACAAATATTGAAGTTACTGAATTGAAGTTTAACAATTAAATTTATTACATATTACTACAACCATACAGCCCATATACAAATACAGAAACATCAATATCCCTCTCGAAAGAATCTCAGATCCAGAACTAAATAAATAGAATTTTAGAACTATACAACTCCATACATAATAAATAGAAGTAAATACATATATAGACATAACAATATAGAGATGTAAACATGCATTACATATTTCATGACATACAACATGACAATATAATACAAACATAACAAACCTGTCTATAAATACACAAATATCAATGGACCAATAAAAAAATCCATACAACCCCAGCAATAGAAATGCACAGCTACAGAGCTGTACAACTGTGTAAGCAGATGAATATACACGCATCAATATAACAATATACCTACATAATATCCCTATACAAATATCAGTCAGTGTATGCAAATATCCCTATACTTGTAACTATCCAAATCTAGCTACACATCCATAAACAGCGCTAGATCAGGAGGGATTGCAGCCGCCGATGTTCCCAGGCTCTCGCTCGGTCTCCTCCTCCTGAGCAGAGCAGCTCTCCTGGGCAGGGACAGCAGATGGGACATCTGGCAAGCAAAGCGAACACTAAATGAGTGTGGGGACGTTTCCCTTAGCAGCAGCTGCGCTTCCATCAGGGAAGAGGAAATGTCAGAGCCTCCCCAGGAGGGTCAGAAGGAAAAGCAGCCGAGCGGGCCAGGCTGTGGTGAGCTGTTCACTTCTTTCTGGCATCCCAGTTGCTCTGAGGGAACTCCCTCATGTCAGGTTATTGAACCACCTCTGCACTTATCAAGACTGTGGCCCCCAAATCAATCAGCATTTATGTCTCCAGCTGCTTGCACCAATGACAGGGAATGTCCTCTGACAGTGCTGGGGCACAAAGTTACCTTGCACAGGTCATCTGACAGGGCCTTGTTCTTTCTGTGCTTCCTGTATTTCTCCTCACCTTCCACTTGGAATTGTTACAGCATTTCTTTTCCTTTCCCCTTGATCCCTGCTGAAATGCGTGTTTCTCTTCCAAGTTTCAGTTTGTTCAGTGATCATGTCAAGCCTTTTCTCAGAAGCTTTTATCATGGAATTGAGAGTTAATTTCAGCAATTTTGGTGATTTTCTGTGAGATTTATGCGAGTGTCCTGTTCATTGGGCGCCATTTAGGAAGGTACAAAAGAGAAAAAGGATGCTCTGTAGGTCAGTTCACTAGTGGAATATTCAGGGATAGAGAGAGTGATTAGCTGAATTTTACATCTACTCCTAACCTGAAAGTGCAACAGGTAATTTGGGGAGAAATTTAAGCCCGATTTCTGCTTCTACCAGCCTGTATTCAAATGTAAAGTAAATAGAGCAGGGTGAGAATGTCAGTGTTCAGTTCCTGAAGTGCCTTATTAAGGTGTTCTTAAAGTAAGGGAGATAAAATCTGGGTGGGCATTCCTAATTTCCAGCCACTCATTGTCAATTTCACTGACTCTGAAAACAGCAGAGATGTGCACATCATACCTGATCAATCAATTTGGGGATGGTTTAGGTTCAGATTCTCTGTGGTTTTAGATTTTTAGATCTCTAGACAATGCTTCCAGCAATCTAAACAGCTTTCAGAAATTAACCTTTTCTCCTTTTTTCCTCAGTCTTTGCACTCATGTCCACCAGAGACCTTCAGTGAATGGATTCCACTCTAATCCATCTCCAAGCTGAATCTCCCAGCTGTGTTCACACTGGTGGTTTGTGTGTCTCTTCTGCACAGTGCAATTTAAAAATCTTCGTTCCTTATTATCTCTGCGCTTCCTTTTCTGTTTTAGCTTGCAAATGCATGCAGATGTATCAGAAATGATACACCTAATTTCTGACGCATCAGTTCCTGTCTAGCAATTTCATTTTATCCTGTTCTGATGTTCTGCTAGCCTTCTATGTTTCATTCTAAGTGGACTCCTGTTTTCTTGCATGTGGAAGTTTTACAATGCAATGCTCTCATTCACCTGCTTTCATGAAACCCTTCATTAACATTAGCACAAGTAACTGTGCGATTCCCTTCTGTTTTGTAGAAGATTTGGGAAACTCAAGTCCTGCTCAGCTACAGAAAAACATACATGGTACTTGGTAATTCCTTTAAGAGCTTAAGCTAATGGTAAACAACTGCAGCTTATTCATTTCACAGAAATTGGGAGAAAAGACATTGCAAATATTGAGGAATGTATGCAATATTGATGGGCATCCCTCAGTTATCCAGACAGACTGATGTCACTGGCAAAATTCCCTCTTTTCCAAAGGTTTTCATTTGCTTTGGCTGTGCTTCGTATGACTGCAGGTCACATTTCCCTTGGTTTAAGAAAGTATCTTGGCAGTTACTCTTGGTGATATATCTTGCTAATTCTACACTTGGAGGAATTACTCAGTTCTGCAGTCCTTTTTACATGCTCTGTTCTAAAAGACTTTTATACTGTTTTCCCTCTCTCTGTGTTTTCACACTTGTTCAACAAGGTTTTCTTTCTAAGAATATTAATCACACTATCCCAAAGGATTAAAAAATGGTCGGGTATTTTTCCCTAAGTATTTACTAAAGAAAAATAATAGTTATAAAAAACCTGTATGCATGCTGGATGTAAAATCCAAACAGAAATAAACTTGAGAGTTCTCCCAAAAACCTTAAGAAAAAACCCCATGTATTCTGTAAAACCCAGAGTATTCATTTACAGCATACAAAAATGGGCATGTTCTAGAAGAGAAAATTTGTGCAACGGTTCTTCACAGAATTCTATGCTTTCAAGCTTTTTTCCCTTCAAGGGCAGTGCCATTCTCTGAACTGCAATGCTCTGAGCATGTTCTGCTCACCATGGCAGCTTTCTGCTCTGCCCTGGTACAGATCATCCTCCCAGCACAGGGGCAGTGCAGCCACCACAACTCGCAGCACCTTCCCACACAGCAAGAACCTGAAGGACAGAGATGGCTTTCACCAGCTGCTGCGGGTTCTAATAGTGCCACCTCTCAGCTGCTGAAAGCCTGAATTTCTGTGTTGCAGTGAGTTAGTTCATTGAGCCAAATGTTCTGGTATGTAGTGGTATGTTCAAGTGTTCCCCAAGTTATTACAGTTAGCTTCTCCCCTATGTTGTGCCCTCCTACCCAAGTGTCCCTCAAGGAATCCCCTCCCTCCTCACCAGATTTTTCCCTGTCTATCAAGACAAAACAGCCCCTTTGCCCCATCCATCAGCCCAAACCCTACCCTTTGTTCCAGAAAGTTCCCTGTCCCTCACCCCAAGATCCAATCCCTATCCCAACGCTCTCTCTTCCCCTTGTTCTGATTTGTTGTAGCCCTCAAAACCACACCCCAAGAGTCGCTTATTGGTTACAATATGGTGTCCACCCCCTGTTTTGAAAGATTTTAAAAACCCATGCACAGGGGTGCTGGGGCTTCTTTGAACATCTGTTCCCATTGGGCATTCTGTCCTGTGAACCTTCCCGCCGCCTCTTCTGATGAATTTGCTGCCCTTTACACCGCGGAAGAGCCTCCTCTGCTTCCTTCACTCGGCCCTCCAGAGGTCTTTGCTGCTGGGCATTTGGCCTAGAGGTTCTGGCTCAGGCAAAACCCTAACCTAGCCACTTCCCCACTCTTGCCATTGTCCCTGGAGCATCACAGAGCTAGCCAGGGCTGCGGAGGGCAGTGACAGTGACCCATGCTCTGGCATGTCACAGCCCCCAGAGCCACACCTGCCAGGCCACAAGCCCCAGCCCTGGTCCCCCCTGCGGCCTCAGGGGCTCCTGGGCATCCTCACCCTGGGTGCAAAGGCAGCCTCAGGAGCCCCCCAGGGCGCTCTGGATCCAGGCTGCAGACACACTAAAGCCAGCACTGAAAGGGACATGGATGGGGACTGCAGCTGGATCTTCCAGTGCTCACCACTCCTGACTACTCTGTAACTGAACCCAAACTTCATTTGCAGCACTGTGAACACATTGATCCTGCTCGCCCGTCCTGGAATGTGGTGCTCCCACATCATACAGCAGCCCTTTGCAGGGAGTGACCAGCTCCCACTGCTCTGCTATCCTGGCCTTACTTTCTCTTTGTCAGCAATGAACTTAACGGAAACACTCCTGAGAAACCTCGCACAACATTTGCTTCTCAGGAGCTCTTTCACAAAAAACTCCACTAATCCCTAGTTTTTGCTCAGAGAAGGAGGTCCTGACAAAGCCTAAGGCACAGACAGGGCTCTGGCATACGAATTCCTGAGCTGCAGGATTCCACCCTTGTTGTTCCTAGCTGTTTTGCTGATATTTTAGAGCCAGTTCTGGACAGGGGCTGCTGCTGACAGGGTAGGAAAATTTGGAGAAGAAAAGGTGCAGGAGACAACCAAAAACAAACAAGGGGGAAAACCCTTAGAAATACAGAGCACAAGAGAAGTCCTTGGAGATGATTCAATAGGAAATGCCACCAGCAGTGAGCAGAACCTGAGGTTGCTCACTGCCACCCCAGGGGCTCCTCAGTCCCCTGCTGGTTTGTGTCTGATGCAGCCCTGCCTGGAAAGGGCTCCAGGCTCTGGTGTTCCCAGCTTGCTCCAGGCTACATTCTTAGCAGCACTGAAAGAAGAGGTGAAACAAAGAGCCATTTTCTGTCCTGCCTGCAAACTCTTCTCCTTCTGTGCCGTGACCAGAAATCATCCCTCTGTCAGCTTGGCACTGTGCCTGCTGCATCCTCGTCCCTGTCCCTTGCATCAGCTCCTGCACATCATCAGCACTCACTGCCCCACATCATGAACAGAGAGAGCTGTGTCAGAAGAGCAAGGAGTGCATTTTCTTGTTTGTGAGATACAAAGCTGTGTTTCATGTCAGGTACAAACAGGTGACATGTGTATTTGTGAATGCAAAACGTGTGGACCCCGACAATGGGAGAGCTGTGAATTCTAATAATAACTGAGGAGAATAAAGCACGGAAAAAGGCCTTTGAACCTATCTTTTGTTTGCAATTAACCCTAGTTGATTTAGGAGTATTGGAAATAAGGTGTTAAAGATGTTGCATTTTGCTTGCATTTAATCCATAAGGAGCTCTGCAATAATAACCATTTGAAGTATAATTTTAGAATATTACTTGTATCCTTGAAACTGTAGCTTTGGAATATATATAAAGGAAATATTCTTATCTCAGACCTTATTGAAGCAGAGAAAAACAGCTTGAGAAAGGAAGACGAACATCACCTCAAGGGTTTATGGTTTTGACCAAAGGGAAGCTGGATATCACTGTTATGAGATTTAGAGTCTCTGCAATTAAAAGGTGGACCCACATCTGGAGAGCTGGACCCCACCAGATGGGAGTCGTCTTTCTTCTTTTGGAAACTGGACTGTCATCATCTGGGGATACTCCTTTGACATACATCCTGAGAAATTAAAATCACAATAGTGTATAGAATTGTGATGTAATAATTTCGAATAAGAATTGCTGATGAGTAAAAGATTGGAAATAGAAACTGCTGAAAAAAACTGATGGGTACTCCTATAAATACCTGTAACCCTCAATTATCAGTGTGCAGTTGGAGGCAAAACTTTCCCCACTGTACCCAGCGCTGTATTGCTCATATTTACCATATTAAATAATGAATTGATTGCTGCTTGAATATTGACCTAGTCAAGCTTCTTATTCATAACACTGTTAGCTGTGCTCTTCTATGGGCTGGCCATGGCACTTGATAATTAATATGCTGTCATGCTGTGAACTGAATTCACACCTTACAGGGCTGTGTTTACTGGGCCTGCTGGATCAGTGCCCACTTCCTTCCTCTGCTCCTCCTCACTCCAGGACTGTGAGAGACCAGCATGGGGTCAAAGACCCTGCAGTATCATTACCCTCTGGTAATGCTCAGAGGTCCTCTAAGGGCTATGTAATGCACAGCATCTGGGTGTGGGGCCTGTGCTAAGGAGAAAGAAAGAGTCTGTGAGAAAGCTGAGCTGCTCTTACATGGGACGGAAAAAATGACAGGAACTTTTTGGCATATAAAGCTTTCCTTCCAGGTCAGGGACCAGGCAAGGCCTAATCAGCTGTGGCCCTACAGGGCAAGTCTGTGCTAACTCCCAGCACCAAGTGCAGGGCTGTGGGGCAGGGCTCCTACAACAACAGCACAGCTCTGTGGAAGAGCCCAACCTTGCATCTGGGTTCCTGCCTGCTTCCCCTTTGGAGACAGCTGTGGCCCTAGGATTTGTGTCTGAGGGAGAGCTCCATCCTTGGACCTCCTGATTTTTCCCAAGTGGTCAAATGGGGATGCACCAGCAGCACTGCTGGGAAGGTGCTGGCTCAGTGGCTGTTTTTTGAGACTGTGCCCCCCATATCAGCTTTATGTGTGTGTGTGTGTGGGTGCTCTGGTGGGTGTGGTTACACACTCGCTGGCCTTGGCAGAGCACAAGTCGGAACCTTTGAAGGTTCCAGCTGCTGTAAGGCTCAGGAGGCAGAGCTGGTGCTAGGCACAGTGTGGTACTGTGCTGAGGGAAAGGTGAAAATAGTTAATAATCCACCCTCAGCAAATCACTGAGGACCGATGGGAGGCACAGGCTTGGTGGAGCTGCTTTGTACAGGCCAAGGTGCTTATCAGCTGTGCAGTGTCCCCAGCAGCCCCTGGCAATGCTGGTGCAGCTCCAGGACAGGCTTGATGGGTCTGGTGCAGCCCCACAGCCTCAGACACTGCAGCTCCACCGTGCAAAGCATCATGGCTGAGCTGGTTGTTGGTCAGGTGAGGGCTCAAATATATTTCCTGCAACTTGCTCCAGCACAGTTCAGCCTGGAAAAAAGGCATTTTTCCAAGTGCAGGGGAGTCAAGCTCCAATAAATGTCAGCTGAGCCCTGGTGCTTGCTCCCCTGCATGAAGCCTCAGTGAGGCACCAGGGCCTCCTGTCAGCAGGAGGGGAAGGGAGATCAGAGTTGTTGGAAGAATACGTGACTGAAGGCTGAGCACAGGGTTGGTGGTGCTTTGCGTGGCTCTTGCATGACACCCAGGCTGGCTGTGGCTGTGTAAGCCAACCTTTTGTTTTGCATCAGGCTTTATGCCAGAGCCAGCCCCTTTCCAGCCTTTGGGGTGATTACAGCTGTTGCTCTATATTTCCCTCCCTCCTTTTTTTTCCAACAGCTATTCTACTCCAGCACCATAGGCAGGCAGTGATGGCTGCCTGTAGCTAACAAGACAAACTGAGATCTGCCTGCAGAGCCATAGGAAGGTGTCCCTGGGCTTGTGAGGCAGGCCAGGACAACACAAACTGAGGCCACAGCCATGCTGTGCTTTCAGTTGAGCCTGTGGTGGAGCTGCTGTGCTTGTAGTCAGCATCTAGATGGGGCAGGTGACATATCTCTCTTAGCTGGGACAGAAACAGAAGTACAGCCCTTGCACAGCATCCTTCTGCTAGGCTGTGCTAAGCTCAGGGGCCTGTAAACTGGCCCTTAAGACCTAGGTCTCCACTCCTTGCCCAGATCCCCAGCCTCAGGGAGAAAGACTTGGGTTTAGGAGCCATGGCTTTTTCTTCCATCAGACTCCATTAAGAAAAAGTCAAGTTAAGCAGTTCATTAACATTTAAAATACTGCACAGTGTGTAAACCAAATATCCCCCTCCCCACAACAATCCCGTGCTCTCAGCGGATGCTCTGGTGAAGAATATTGCTTTTGGCACTGTTTGCCTTCTCCTTCTTCTTCTTCTTTATGGGATCCATCTCAAAACAGCGGCAGATCCGCAGTGTTTCATCAGCAGCTGCTGAGGCCACTGCTGTACCATTAGAGCTCATGGTCAGGTTCAAGATTCTATCAGTATCACCTGAGGAGGAGAAGGAATGTGCAGTCAGGGCTGAGCTGATCAGCACATGCACATTTACTCCTGTATGTTCCCATGAGCCCTGCCAGCTTGCATAGCTGTCTCTCCAGTGGCTGTGGCAGCATGATTTCAGACCCCAAGCATACACTTGGATCAATGCTATCTCTTCCACAGCCCCGTGGGCATGCTTTACTCCTAGCAGCATGGCCCCGGATACTGTCCTGTATCAGTGATGCTGCAGGCTCCAACCAAGGAGTGCAGCTGTCTTCAACCTCTAACAGCCCCCCCACCCAGGCCCTGTCCACCTACCTTGCAGCTCTGCAACCTTGGTCATTGTTGGATACTTCCATATGACCAGCTGATTCTGTGCAAAGCCATGGCCTGAAATGAGCTCCTTGTAGTTTGTTGACCATAGGATAGAAGTCACCTGCAAAGAGGCAGTAACACAGGTGAGACAAGGTGCTTGTGCTGATGCTCACCACTCGGAGGCAAGCATTGTCCCCCTCCTTCCCTGTGCCTCTGGGCCTGAGGAGCCAGCAGCTCTGTGTAGGTGTGCTGCCAGAAGGTGTTTGTCTCCAAGACGATGTTCATCTCTCACCTGGGAAAGGGTATCAACAGCACTGAGGCAGGCGCCAGAACACACGTTCCAGATGCGGATATGTCTGTCACTAGCGCCACCTCCAGTGGCTGGAACATTCATCTGCCATGGGCACCATGCCACAGCCTGAGAGAGGAGAGCTCATTTTAAAACATACAAGAGACAACCTGCACCCAGCCAGTGCTGCATACCTGCTTTGCACACACATATCCACCCGTGGCAGCTCTGTGCTCACCTTGACAGCACCCTGGTGCTGAGTGAAGGTCTGTACAGGAGCAAAGTCGCCACCCCCACCTTGGGTGCATGGCCAGACGTTCGCCAGATTGTCATTGCCACCACTGGCCAGGTAGCGGCCATCCAGAGACCATCTGAGTCCGCACACCTCGTGTGTGTGGCCAGCAAGGGCGGCCACGTGATGCTCAGCCACTCGGACATCGTGGTGATGGATGTGCCCAGTCCGTGCACCACTGCAGAGAGAAGAGAAGGCTTGCAGGGTCAGGCTGCACATTTTCACCCAAATCCATTTTTGTTGTTGCAAGACTGCTATACCTGCCACTGGGTTTCAACCAGTGTTACCAGCAACACAGGTCTGTTGGTGTGAGTGAAACACCCACACAAGCTCTTTACAACTTCAGCACAAATTGCAATACAGGAAAGAGGCCTTCTCCTCACAGCCCCAACAGATAAGGCTGAGTAAGAATCCCAAGCCAGGACAAACTTCTGTCTGCCATCCGTAACCCATGCCAAACATAGATTGATGGATAGGAGTTTGCAACAGCTGGTAACTGCCCTTGACCCACTGCTTTACCTGGAGAGGATGCAGCTGTTCCAGCTGAGGGTTCCCACACAGGCACAATGGCTGGTCATGGTTCGGAGATGTTTCTGCTGCTCAACGTCCCATAGCTGGAGAGGCAAAGCAAAAATTTCTTCAGAAGAAACCCAATCCTGTTTCTATGCCCTAGGAACCTCACTGCACAGGCTCTGGCATTCAGCTTTCTCAGTAAGGGAACAGCGAAAGTGTGTATCTCATGACTATAGCACAGAAGGTAACGCTGCTTATCAGAAAACCCCCAAACCAAACCCTGCCTTGCACACTGGGCAGTTCCACCCCACACCAGGGAAGACAAGTCAGGTGCATGGCATCCTTCCTCTGCCAGCCAAGGTTTTGTCCCCAGTTCTGTCAATCCCTAGAAAACACCTCTAGTTTTACTCTTGCATTCACCTGAACCTCACCTGTGCCAACAACAAGGTAGTCTCCATCTTTAATCCATGACACAGAGGAAATGTAAACATCTGGATGCTCCATCTGCAGCAGGGGGATAATCTCCCTACTAGTGTGATTCCACAGATAAACAGTGTCATCCAGAGCCACTGCCAGGAAGTTCTGGGAGCTCCAGTCTATGAGATTCAGATCTACACTTTGAAAGAGAAATGCAGGTCACACCATGCTTGGCTAGAGAGCCCTGCCCTTCACCTGTGCTGCTGCAGCAGGTGTGGGTGCACATGTGCACACACACACGTACAAGTGAGGGGCAGCCTTCTGAGTGTCACTATGCCCAGCTGCTGGGGCCAGGTACCCTGCTCCAAGGCACCTACACAGTGCCCTAGACCACTGTCCCTGTAAGGCCACACAGGGACACTCCAGAAGTGGTCTGTGCTAGCCTGGGTACGCAAAATAATACAGACAGCCCAGTTACACTGTCCTAGGAACAGCAATCCAGTGCAAAATGTTCTGGATGCCCAGCACTCGACCCTGTAGCCTACTTACAGTAGTCGTTGAACATCTCTGGTGCATCCAAGACCCGTTCTGGCTTTGAGGGAATATATCTGCTATTCTTCCTGCTGAATCCAGGTGCCATTTTCTGACTGTAGAGCACTTTCAGGTTATTCTGATAGTCTGTGTGCAGGGCAAAAAGGTTTGTTAACCTGAGTTAGTTTCCTCCCAGGTGAGTGCTGCTCACCCACCTAGGAATCCCTTGGAGTGAAAATGAAGTTGTAAGAGAAACACTCACAAGCCTGCAGTGCACTAAAATCACTGGCAGTATGAACTGCTGAACAGGGGCAAGCTACAATTTCGTCATTCATGGAAACAAATTTAACAAACACTTGGGTTTTTGAATCCTATTATATTTAGTTGCAGTTTAAGCTAGAAAGTGCAGAGAGTTTGGTGCTCTTACAGACTTCATGAAGGTTTGGAACCTGCAGTACAGGTGACTGTCACTGACGTCTTTTCATAAAAATCCTTTCTTTAGGATTTTTCTCCGTTCTGAGAAGCTGTGGCCTCAGCAACAAAATGTAAACAATGGTTATCTGCTGCTGTGGAATGCAACAGGTGGATGCGTGATTGGTCTCGGGTGAATGTTTGGATTTACTGACCACTCACAGCAGAGCTGGGTCTCACCCTCTGCTGAGACACAGCCCTTTGTTTATTCATTCTTTTTCTATTCTTAGCTTAGCTAGCTTCTGAGAACTTTCCTTCTATTTCTTTTAGTATAGTAACAATGTAATATATATCATAAAATAATAAATCAAGCCTTCTGAACATGAGGTCAAGATTCTCGTCTCTCTCTCCACCCTGAAGACCCTTGCAAGCCCTGTAACAGGTGACCAACTGGCAGTCATAGCACCTCTCCTAAATAAATTCACTATAACTGTTACGCCCACCCTCGACCTCAGGAACCTTAAGAAAGGAGACTCTAGCCTGTACAGCTCTCAGAAACCAGTTGATTTCTCCTGTGACCACACACAGAGCCTCTGTGTTGCTGTTCCCCTGACCTGATCTCTGCTGCTGATTCAGCTTACACAGACTCCTGTATCATACCTTCTGGAGCATTCTCTAATTTTCCACTGAGGTGAAGGATCTTTGCCTCTTCTACATCAAAACCATTCAGATGCACTGCCCAGGCTTTCTGTTGCTCCTACAGAGACAAATCACCCTCAGTGCAATGCATTTAAAACAATTCCCACAGTGCAATTTAAACAGACACCTAAGTCCCTTTCTCTTAGAATCTGAAGATGTTTGTGCTGCAAGGGTCAGTCACACAGAGGCAGGTCAAAGCAATTTTTCCTCAGACTTTCATATATTGTCCTGCTCACATTTTCACACAATGGCAAATTCAGTGTTATTGCCAGTGGGAAAAGCCACAGCCACAAAGTGACCAAATGCTTCATAAACAGATTTCAGAACATAGTGTAAAACATTCCAGAAGTGTTCCCGGTGGAGACATTGTCCTAGAATAGCTACCACCAGTAGTTTCACTTTGCATAGGCTTACAGCTTTGTGTTTTTGTTGCCTGCTACATTTTAACACCTCATTAGTCAAAAGCTAAATTTTGCTTCCAGAAGCAGCATAGGCTTAGAGTGCATGGCAGTCTCTACAGCTTCAATCGCATCCTAGGCTCCTGAATCCCAGAGCTGCAAGTAGTGATGGCTGGGACTTGTCAGTCCCATGTGCCCACTTGATAGAACCTATTGTTCACTGCTCTGTAAAGGGGCAGGAAGGAGTAGCGGTTGTTTAAGTAATTGTAACCTAGCAACATGCTCACCTTCTTGGTAGGGGAATCCTCCGCAGGGTCATTCTTTTTGCTTAGGAGGAAATTTGCCATCTCCATCTGCATAGTGCTGCGGTTGGGAATGTAGCAATCCCCCCCAGCCTTTTTGGGGGTGCTTTGAATTTTGGATCAAGATTTATGTGCATTCACATATGAAAATATTGTCTTACAGCTATTTAACAGCCTGTATTAGAGCTTTCACGGGAGTAAACCCAAAACTCTTCCACATCACACCCACCAGACAAGTAGAACTCTGAGGTCTCATGCCACCCAGTCACAACTAACTTATATTTTCCTCCCTGCCACCAAGTTGGTTAGGGACTGTGTGCACTTGGGTCTAGTGCAACAATTCCAGAGTCCAGAGATAAGGGGAAGATACAGAAATGATCACAGGATGTAAAGCTGTCAGCTGACAGTCCCGCCTACACTCATCCTAGCATACAGCTGTGCCAGCAAGGCTCAGATGGGTGAACAGCAGCTCGCCAGCCCCAGTGCTCAGAGCTCTGCCCCTCATGCTGGCAAGGAGGTGGGTGGCTGTCAGGAGCACAACCCACCTCCTCCTGCCTGAGCAGCAGCCAGTAGGACAGCGTGGCAGGGAGCCCAGAGCCCTGTGGCTACGGACAAGCAGCCTGGGCAAGGCTCCCGCACTCAACCTCTGCTGCTGGTGGCCGGCGCTCACCGGCTGTCGTGGACGGTGTCTTGCTGGAGCTGTGGGAGCGATTGGCCGGCTTCATGGGCGACACGCCGACGGGGCTGGGCCCGGGGCCGCTCTCCTTGGCCTTGCGCTGCCATCGCGCAGGCGGCGCGTTCGGGATCAGCGTGTCCAGCTTCAGCGGCCCGTGCAGGTCTGCCTCCAACAGGAACTGCGCCATGGTCCTGCAGGCAGGCGGGGTTAGCCGTGCCCACCGGCCGGGCTGAGCCTGCTCCGACAGCCCCGCCGGCCTCCCCACCACCGGACCGTGCAAGCGCTTCGGCCGCTCCTCCCCGCCAATGCACACTCCCACTCTCCCCAGCCTCTCCTCGGGACACTCCGTCAGCCGATACGCCCTCCCTCCGCTCCTCGTGGGTCCTTGATCAGCCGGCATCTCTTCCAGCCGCTCTTTGGGGCTTCCTCCGATAAGCGACATTCTCCCTTCCCCTGCCTTTCAAGGGCAATCTCGTCCCTGCTCTTTCTCTTCCCCACTGTGCTTTGCCTCTGCCCTGTGCCCCAGGGGCTGCTCTTATCCAGGCAGCCTCAGTAGGAGCCAGCACTGGCTGCAGCCCCAAGGGGCCCCCCCAGGACAAGGCCCAGCAATTAGGAGGCCAGTGAAAGCTCTGGGCAGCAGCAGAACCCTCAGCAGAGTTCTTTGGACAATCATGGACTGGCCACACCTACACTGCAGCCTCACTGGGAATGTTTCCTATGTACAGTAGACTTTCAAAAGAAGCTGTTTGAGGGAAAGGTGAACTAAACACTCACTGTCTTCTCTTCCAGTAAGTCCAAATTCGGACAGAGCATAAGATGAAGATCAGCTCCAAAACAAGCAGGCCTGCTGGGAACCCCAGCCAGAAGCCTGTTCCCTGACAGAAACCCCTTCCAAGGCCCTTCTGGGCATCAGGAACATGTGCTGTGGTTCCAGCTGCACCTGTGGGAGCAATGGGGAGCGTCAGCCCGTGCTGTGCTGCACTGCTGAGCTGGCAGCATGGTGGATGTGGGCAGGACCTTCTCCATTTCCCCCAGAGCTGGGGCCTGCAGGCAACTTGCCGCCCCTTGGCACAGGCTGTGCCACCCAACAAAGCCCAGCAGGCCGGGAGGAGAGCCCGGGGCCAGCAGCAAGCTGAGAGAAGGCCCTGCTCTAGAACTGAGGGAGTTCCACCAGAAGCAAACAAAGATTGTAAGTTGAAGAGATGCCCACTTTGCTCAAAGTTAGTCTGAGAAAACTAAGACGTGACCTTGTCAAAAATCCCAGGAAATATCTGGGAAAAGGTTTTATGTATGTTGGTTGTGACTAGGTACAAAGCTCCTGCAGGAAAAGAGCCTCTGCAGCAGGCTGGCTGGCTGAAGGGGTCTTACTTCTTTCTAGAATAAAGATTACCACTCAAATGCAATTTTATTTTTTATTGTATAAGGGGAAAATATTTTCCAGAACTCTACAACCACTTTCAAAAATACAGATGTGTTGAGGAAAAAGGAATGAAACATATGGGAATTTCTCTCTACAAGAGATATTTCTAAATATTTCTAAAAATGAAAAGTGAAGACAAAATAAGGTCATTTTTTTGGATTCTAAAGCTACTTAGAAAAATCTTTAACTACTATAGGAATTGGGAAGAAATATTTGGAGGTGTCTCTCTACAGAAAACGATTTTGAAATATTTCTACAAATTTCTAATATTTAAAAGTGAAAAATTAAGAAAATGGGGTTGCTTTTTCTCAGGAGCCCCATGCTGCTGCCTGACCCTTGGGCTCCCCCAGCCCTGGGGATCCCGCCACTGCTCACAGCAGCCCCTGCCTGGCTCCTGCCTGCCCACACCGTGGGCATCCACGGCTGCTCCTGGCCATGGAGCTCAGGCAGTGCTGCTGCCGGCCAGGCTTTGCTGCTGGTGCCACCCAAACACTGGGATGACGGCACATTCCCTTTAGTACAACAAAAGAAAGGGCCATCACCTGGCCTGGCAGAGAGCAGGGTTAACTTCAGTGTTGTTTAGATGGCAAGGCCAGGGGGCTCAGGGGCAGAGGAAGGGACATGTTGGGCTCAGGAGAGGCTGGATGGTGCTGGGCTGCTCCTGGGGTCTATAGAACTAGTCGGGAAGGAACACAGGAGGATCAAAAAAGAAATGAAAGTAGCTTGGGGATATACATTGGAAGAGGAGTTGGCAGTGGGATCTCCAGGAGAATAGGAGATTTCCTTGTCGATGGCTGTTCTGGAGTCTTCTTCTCAGAACTCTTGACAGGCCTAGCCAGGCCCTTCTAACTGCTGGAGGAGCTGCTCCTTCTGTTTGGGTGTGAGGTGCAGCCACCATCTTACAACCCTTGTGCAGTGGTGGAACTGTGGAAAGAGGAGGTGGCTGAGGCCCCAACTGCTGGTGGCACACAGGGAACCTCCTGCACAGACAGGCCCAGAGCTGGCAAGGCTCCACAGCATGCCTGGAGCTGCTGGCTCAGCTTGGCCCAGCTGCACAGCTGTCCCTCAAGGCCCCAGCGAGCAGGGCACGGCTCTGGGCAGGCTCCCTGGCCAGGAGCGGGCCCCAGAGTGCCTCTGCCTTTCAAGGGCTATCTCGTCCCTGCTCTTTCTCCTCCCCACCGTGCTTTGCCTCTGCCCTGTGCCCCTGGGGCTGCTCTTGGCCAGGAAGCCTCAGGGGGAGCTAGCACTGGCTGCAGCCCCAGCGGGCCCCCAGGACAAGGCCCAGCAATTAGGAGGCCAATGAAAGCTTTGGGCAGCAGCAGAACCCTCAGCAGAGTTCCTTGGACAATCATGGACTGCCACACCTACAGTGCAGCCTCACTGGCAATGTTTTCTGTCTGAAGTACAATTTCAAAAGAAGCTGTTTGAGGGAAAGGTGAACTAAACACTCACCCTTTTCTCTTCCAGCAAGTCCATATTTGGACACAGCATAAGATGAAGATCAGCTCCAAAACAAGCCGGCCTGCCAGTAACCCTAGCCAGAAGCCTGTTCCCTGACAGAAACCCCTTCCAAAGCCCTTCTGGGCATCAGGAACATGTGCTGTGGTTCCAGCTGCACCTGTGGGAGCAATGGGGAATGTCAGCCCATGCTGTGCTGCACTGCTGAGCTGGCAGCACGGTGGATGTGGGCAGGATGTTCTCCATTTCCCCCAGAGCTGGGGCCTGCAGGCACCTTGCTGCCCTTGGCTCAGGCTGTGCTACACAACAAAGCCCAGCAGGCCGGGAGGAGAGCCTGGGGGCTGCACAGCTTCGTGGGCACAAGTCCCCTTTCCCCGGGGCTGTGAACAAGCTTCAAAGGCGCCTCCAGCTTTGGCTGCTGCTGGGCCATGCAAGGGCAGGCCCTAGTGGAAGAGCTGCAGCCACCCAGCCCTGCCAAGGGCTGAGCCCTGCTGAGCCTGGCACAGCAATTACCTTCTGAGTCTGTGCCCGTGCCTGTATTTGCCTTGGCCTTCCTTCCTGCAGCAGGGGCTGCCAATGGGCCTCTGCTTCTTTGGGGAAACACCTCCTTCTGTCCTGCCTTTTGGCCTATCACTTGAGAAACAAAAAGTACACCTTAAAAGACGGAATGTTCTCCATTGCTTCGATGGCATGTTCAGGACGTCATGCTTATGCACAATCTGGTAAAATCAACAAATCATCTAGGCTTTTTCCGCTGGGCCAGGGCCCAACCTCCTCCAAACAGCTGCCAGTGCTGAGCAGAAGTTGTGAGGTGATCGTGCAGGGCGAGGGCACACACGGCCATGGCTCTCTCCTGGCACCTGCAGCGATGCCCCCCTGGCTGAGCTCGGGGCTCTGAGCTGGCAACTCTCTCAGGAGAAAAGGCCTTGACCTACCCTCACCATCTCCCAGAGGCTCAATCCTGAATGTGGGCTGGGAAGCCAGATCACCTTTAGCAACAGGCTCAGCTGCAAAGAAAGGCAGGACACAACAGCTTCAATGGCACTGCTGAAGATTCTCCATCAGGCCCAAGTGGCAGTGAGGGCACCTGGGTGATGGGTGCCCTCCAAGGCACTCCCTTGTCTCTGCCTTCCACTCAGGAGCAGGGCCAGTGGGACCTCGTGCCTGCAGTGGCCCCACACTGGGATGGAAGCAGCCCCTTGCGGGGCAGTCGGGGCAGAAAGGACTCCCTGGAGCTGCCAGCAGCTCCCAACCCGGCCCCAGGCAGGGCCAGGGCTTGGCAGTGGCTACAGAAGCAGCTCGGGCTCCCTGGGGGTGGCAAAGGAGCTGAGAAAGGCTCAGCCCTGGGGCACAGCCCTGGGCCCAGCCCCTTCCCTCTCTGCTCTTCTCTGTGGCTGCACAGAGCACACAGAAGGACACAGTGGCATTGCACACAGGAGGAGGATGGACAGCTAAATGCCCCTTCCTCCCACTGACAGTGATCCTGTGGGATCACTCAGGGCTCCAGAAGGGAGCAAGGTAAGGTTTCCAGAACTGATCAACATTCAGAGGAACTTAAGGGAACTGGCTCATGAGTAAACTCTTGCCACACTGACACGGATTATTCTGTCAGGAAAGGTACATTCAGAATATGCCTCCAACATCTGGCAAGGTCTTCAAAGTACCTTTCACCATCATTTCCAACTAATCAAAGTCATGATCCCAGTTGAGAAGGGAGCACAGATGTTACAGAACCATTTCCATGGTGTGCTGGGATCCCCTTCTCCCTTGGGGAATTGGGCACTGCAAAGGGGTGGGGTAAGGCCGTGGGAGCCTGTGCTGTGGCTCCTGATCATTCTCCACGCTCTTTGCAGGTCCTGTGCAACATGCCTGGAGGGGCAGCTGGAGCAGCCCAGGGCCCTGGGGCTCTCTCCCTCCCACACAGGAAACCCTCACTAAATGCTTGGGGATATCTGCAGTGCCACAGCTGTCGCTCCCAACCTCCGTCCCTCCCTCCTGCTTGCCCACCTGCCCATGGAAGAGCTCCCACAGCCCACGGGCACATAGCCAGGCCCTCTCAGGACACACTGCAGCCTTGCTCTCCCCCTCTGCCCTTTCCCCACCATGGGCACCCCGTGCAACCGCTCCCAGGTTTCGGGACGTGTCTCCCACGGAGCGAGCCCAGCAGGACAGCTCAGTACCCGAGTGCCCTGAGCCTGCTCGGGACAATTCCTCTGGGCTGTGCTGATCTTGTCTGGGCTGTGCCCGCAGTGCCAAGCAGCAGAGAGGGCAGCTCAAGCCTCAGCAGGGCTCAGGCCCAGAGGCACAGCAATTACCTCCTGTGGCTGTGCCTGGCATCGCCTCCCTTCCTGCAGGAAATGCCACCTTCCATACAGCCTCTCTGTCCATCCCTTGAGAAAGGAGGAGGCACAGCTGGATAAGATGGAATCATTGCACATCCAGGAGGTGGCCTCTTAAGGAGGCAATACTTGTCCAAAACATGGGTAAGGATCAGGAAAATCCTGATCCCCCAGGCCTTTGGGACTGGCTATGACCCTCTCTTCTCGACGCAGCCACACCTCAGGATGTGACTAGGGACCGGGTAAATGCAGGGGATCCTTGGTGAGTTTGGGCTGCCTGTCAGCTGATGCCCAATGCCTTCCTGCAGAGGCTGGGGAGAAGCTGAAGCCAGGCCAGGCTGGGAAACAGCCCTGCAGGGCATGGAAGCAGCAGCAGGGTTCCTGCTGCCATGGATCCCTTCCCGCTGTTCCAGGCTCTGCGTGTCTAGACGTGCAGCCAGAGCCCTCGGCTGCTGAGCCCCAGGACAAGGCTGAGGGAAATGCTCTCACCATTCCCTTTGAGCAGTTCTGTCACTATTCGTTTCAAGATGTTGTTCGGCTCATGGAGTTTCATGTGTCCTGGGGCTTTGTTCTTCCCTCTCAGAGGACCTTAACAGAAAGTAGTTCCATTTCCTAGGAATGGATGCCACAGAAGCAGGGCTCAGCCTGTGGGGTCAGCAGGGACAACACTACTCACCCCAGTGATGGGAGCCAGACTTCTCTGTAGAAATCAGCAAAGGGGCAGGAAAAGTCCTCCCTGCAGACACATCTGTAACGCAACAGTCACAGTAGCTTGTATAACCTGGTTGCTGTGAAGTTGTCAACAATTATTACTGTGTAGGACAGTGAGAACATACCTGAAGGAGGCTCCAAAGGCTTCAACACTTTTCTCAACCAATCTAATGGGGAAGCCTTTCGAGCAACCTCATCTAGAACAGAGCACAGATGAGAACATTTTTCAGGGTGTGTTGGGATCCCCTTCTGCCTTTGGGAATTGGGCACTGCAAGGGGGTTGGGTACGGCCATGGGACCCAGATGTAAATGAGTAAGGTCAAACTGCACAGGGGCCTCAGGAGCTCTGGGCAGGCTCCTGGTCACTCTGCACCCTCTTTCCATGAGCTGTGCAACACCCATGGTGGGGCGGCTTAAGCAACCCAGAGCCCTGGGAGCTCTCACTTCCACAGCTGCAACTCTTGCTAAATCCCTGGGGAAAACTGCGGCAGGCAGTGCCACAGCTATCCCCCTGTCCCCATCCTGCCCTTTCTCCCTCCCTTTCTACCTACTTCTGTCTCTCCAACCGTCTTTCCCCAGGGACAAATCCCCCAGCTCACTGGCACATTGCCAGGCCCTCTCAGGACGCACTGCAGCCTTGCTCTCCCCCTCTGCCCTTTCCCCACCATGGGCACCCCGTGCAGCCGCTCCCAGGTTTCGGGACGTGTCTCCCACGGAGGGAGCCCAGCAGGACAGCTCAGTACCCGAGTGCCCTGAGCCTGCTCGGGACAATTCCTCTGGGCTGTGCTGATCTTGTCTGGGCTGTGCCCGCAGTGCCAAGCAGCAGAGAGGGCAGCTCAAGCCTCAGCAGGGCTCAGGCCCAGAGGCACAGCAATTACCTCCTGTGGCTGTGCCTGGCATCGCCTCCCTTCCTGCAGAAGAGGCTGTCCATGAGCCACTGCTTCCTCCAGGAAAAGCTTCCTTCTGCACAGCCTCTCCATCTGCTTCTGGAGAAAAGAAAAGAGAGAGCTGGATCAGATTGGGCTGTTCCCCATTGGAGAGGTGGCATCTTCAGGAGGCAATGCCTCTCAAAGACATGGTTAAGATTCAAGAAATCCCTTTCAACATTTTGGGTAGGCCAGGGCTCTCCCTTCTCCATATAGGTGCCCCTTCTGATTTGCCTGGAGATGGGAAATTGCAGGGCATCTCATGCCTGTGGTGCAGTTTGGGCTGCCTGTCAGCTGATGCCCAATGCCTTCCTGCAGAGGCTGGAAAGAAGCTGCAGCCAGGCCAGGCTGGAAGTAGGGCATGGAAGCAGCAGCGGGGCAGTGAGGCTGCCATGGATCCCTTCCTGCTGTGCCGGGCTCGGCATGTCCAGATGTCCAGCCAGAACCCTCGGCTACTCAGCCCCAGGTGAAGGCTGAGGGAATGCACCCACCTTGTCCTGCCTGCTGCATTTCCTTCAGCATTTCCCTCATGTGTTCAGATGGCTCATGGGGTTTCTTCTGTCCTGTAGCTTTGTTCTTTCCCCTTGGAGGACCTTAGAGCAACACGGTTCCATTTCCCATGATTGGATGCTACAAAAGCAGGGCTCAGCCTGTGGGGTCAGCAGGGACACACTACTTACCCCTGCGACGGGAGCCTGGCTTCTGTATAGGAATCATCACAGGGACAGGAAAAGTTCTCCCTGCAGACACATCTGTAACACATCAGCCACAGAAGCTTCTGCCATCTCTGCTCAGCTGCACGGGCACCACTGAGACGCAGGAGCACTGAGGGGATCGCGCAGGGCAAGGGCACACACGTGCATGGCTCTGTCCTGGCACCTGCAGCGATGCCCCCCTGGCCAAGCTTTGGGCTCTGAGCTGGCAGCTCTCCCAGGGGAAAGGCATTGACTTACCCTCACCAGCTCCCAGAGGCTCAGGCGTGGATGCGGATTGGGAAGCCAGATCACCTTCACCAACAGGTTCAGCTGCAAAGAAAGGCAGGACAGAACATCACCTGTGGCACTGTAGGAGATCCTCAGGCTACAGGCAAGGCTCAGCACTGGGGCACAGCCCTGGGCCTGGCCCCTGCCCATTCTACTCTTCTCTGTGACTGCACACAACACACGGAAGGACACAATGGCATTGGACACGAGAGGAGGATGGACAGCTAAATGCTCCTTCCTCCCACTGACAGCTATCCTGTGGGATCCCTCAGTGCTCCTGAATGGAGTGGGGCAAGGTTTACAGAATTCTTCAGCCCTGACTTAACATTAACAAAAATGGCCGAGGGGTGAGTTCTTGCAACATGGACACTGATTATTTTGCCAGTAAAAGGGAAATTGAGAACTTGCCTCTGGCATTCACCAAGACATTCAAAGTGTCATTCACCTGGACTTCCAAATCTTCCAAGGCGTGATCCAAATCTAGAATGGAGCAAAGACCTGAACCATTTCCTTTGTGTGCTGGGATTCCCTTCTGCCTTTGGGAATTGGGCACTGCAAGGGGGTTGGGTACGGCCGTGGGGGACAGGTGTGAATGGGCAATGTCAAACTGCACAGGGGCCTCGGGAGCTCTGGGCAGGCTCCTGGTCACTCTGCACCCTCTTTCCATGCCCTGTGTAACATCCATGGTGGGGCGGCTGAAGCAACCCAGGGCCCTGGGAGCTCTCACTTCCACAGCTGCAAATCTTGCTAGATCCCTGGGGAAAACTGCAGCAGGTAGTGCCACAGCTATCCCCCTGTCTCCCTCCTGCCCTTTCTCCCTCCCTTTCTACCTACTTCTATCCCTCCAACCGTCTTTCCCCTGGGACAAATCCCCCAGCACATGGGCACATGGCCAAGCCCTCTCAGGACACACTGGAGCAGGGTATGCCTCTCAAAGACATGGTTAAGATTCAAGAAATCCCTTTCAACTTTTTGGGTAGGCCAGGGCTCTCCCTTCTCCATATAGGTGCCCCTTCTGATTTGCCTGGAGATGGGAAATTGCAGGGCATCTCATGCCTTTGGTGCAGTTTGGTCTGCCTGTCAGCTGATGCCCAATGCCTTCCTGCAGAGGCTGGAGAGAAGCTGCAGCCAGGCCAGGCTGGAAGTAGGACATGGAAGCAGCAGCGGGGCAGTGAGGCTGCCATGGATCCCTTCCTGCTATGCCGGGCTCGGCATGTCCAGATGTCCAGCCAGAACCCTCGGCTACTCAGCCCCAGGTGAAGGCTGAGGGAATGCACCCACCTTGTCCTGCCTGCTGCATTTCCTTCAGCATTTCCCTCATGTGTTCAGATGGCTCATGGGGTTTCTTCTGTCCTGTAGCTTTGTTCTTTCCCCTTGGAGGACCTTAGAGCAACACGGTTCCATTTCCCATGATTGGATGCTACAAAAGCAGGGCTCAGCCTGTGGGGTCAGCAGGGACACACTACTTACCCCTGCGACGGGAGCCTGGCTTCTGTATAGGAATCATCGCAGGGACAGGAAAAGTTCTCCCTGCAGACACATCTGTAACACATCAGCCACAGAAGCTTCTGCCATCTCTGCTCAGCTGCACGGGCACCACTGAGCCGCAGGAGCGGTGATGGGATCGCGCAGGGCGAGGGCACACACGTGCATGGCTCTGTCCTGGCACCTGCAGCGATGCCCCCCTGGCCAAGCTTTGGGCTCTGAGCTGGCAGCTCTCTCAGGGGAAAGACATTGACCTACCCTCACCAGCTCCCAGAGGCTCAGGTGTGGATGCGGTTTGGGAAGCCAGATCACCTTCACCAACAGGTTCAGCTGCAAAGAAAGGCAGGACAGATCATCACCCGTGGCACTGTAGGAGATCCTCAGGCTACAGGCAAGGCTCAGCCCTGCGGTACAGCCCTGGGCCTGGCCCCTGCCCATTCTACTCTTCTCTGTGACTGCACACAGCACACGGAAGGACACAATGGCATTGGACACGAGAGGAGGATGGACAGCTAAATGCTCCTTCCTCCCACTGACAGCTATCCTGTGGGATCCCTCAGTGCTCCTGAATGGAGTGGGGCAAGGTTTACAGAATTCTTCAGCCCTGACTTAACATTAACAAAAATGGCCGATGGGTGAGCTCTTGCAACATGGACACTGATTATTTTGCCAGTAAAAGGGAAATTGAGAACTTGCCTCTGGCATTCGCCAAGACATTCAAAGTGTCATTCACCTGGACTTCCAAATCTTCCAAGGCGTGATCCAAATCTAGAATGGAGCAAAGACCTGAACCATTTCCTTTGTGTGCTGGGATCCCCTTCTGCCTTTGGGAATTGGGCACTGCAAGGGGGTTGGGTATGGCCGTGGGGGCCAGGTGTGAATGGGCAAGGTCAAACTGCACAAGAGCCTTGGGAGTTCTGGGCAGGCTCCTGGTCACTCTGCACCCTCTTTGCAGGCCTGTGACACATCCCTGGCAAGGAAACTGGGGCTGCCCAGGGCCATGGGGGCTCTCTCCCTCCCCCAGAGGATACCCTCCCTAAAGGCCTCGGGAAAACCATCCCCAGCGCTTCCCAGGGAGCAGGGAGTGCTGTCCCGGGAAAGGGGAGCCAGGCTGCTGGCTCACGTGCTCGCCACGCTGGCAGCGGAGCAGCCTGGGCAGCCCTGGCAGGCAGGGCCACGGCCAGGAGGAGCAGAAGGAAGAGGCGCAGAGCAAGGGCCATGGTGCCTTGTCCTCTGCCAGTCCTGCAGCTCTTGCTGCCACCACTGTCCTGACAGTGCTGTCCCAATGTCAGCACCACTGCTGCCACTGCCGCTGCTGCCGCAACAGTTGTGCTCAAGGACTGAGTGCTCGCTCCTTGTGCTGCTCTGCAACCACTGTGTCTGGCACCTCTGTGACCTCAGAGCCAACTGTGACCTCAGCCTGCTGTGAGCCCTGAGCCTGCTGTGACCTCATGGCCTCAGCTGTACCCCCAGAGTGTGCCCGCATCTGTACAAATGGACTGCCTTGATTGTTTGTGTGTATGCCAGGTCCATTGCTCAGCAAAACCTTAATTGTCACCTGCTGACATTGTGGGTCAGACTGTGTCCATGGAGATGCTATTGATGGCTTCCCTCTTTTCCTGGGCTTGCCACTGGAGGAGGTCCAGGCCCAGATGATGCCAGGGAAGGAAATGTGCCCTCAGCCCAGGGATGCTCAGCATGGGCTCCCCCAGCCCTGGGGACCCCGCCGCTGGTCACAGCAGCCCCTGCCTGGCTCCTGCCTGCCCACACCGTGGGCATCCATGGCTGCTCCTGGGCACGGAGCTGAGCCAGTGCGGCTGCCAGGTGGGCTTTGCTGCTGCTGCCACCCGGACACTGGGGTGACAGCTCCATCTCTTTATTGCAACAGCAATGCTGGGCCAAGCTCTGCCCACCTTCAGTAGGGGCCAGAGATCAGGGCCAGTGCCTTCAGGAGGAGAGGACCTTGTTTGGGTGGTGGCAGCACCTGCACAGCAACAAGTTGGTAAAGCAACTGTGACAGGGGCATTGGGCATGGGCATGGTGATGGGGAATATCTGGTACAGGTGTCCCAGACTGAGGCGTTTGGCTGCTCCTGTGAAGCTGCAGACGGACGCCTGTTGAGACAGGAGGTTGCTGAGCTCCCAGTTGCAGCTGGCACAGAGAGACCCTCGTGCACAGCAGGAGATTCCCACTGTGCTCAAAGTTTGCCTCTGAAGACTGAGAGTTGAGCTTCTCAGAAATCCCAGAAAATATCAGGGAAAAGGTTTTAGGTTGGTTGTTGTCGGCCGGTAAGAATGTCCAGTGGGAAAAGAGCCTCTCCAGTATGCTGGGTGCCTTGTGATGACTTAGTTCTTCTTAGAGTAAAGATTACCAATTAAATGCAGTTTTATTTCTTATTCTGCAAGTATTAAAGTGTGCTACATTTTTCAGAATTCTAGAACTACTTTGAAAAATCCTGAACTCCTGTGGGAAAAGGGAAGAAATATATGGGGATTTTTTTCCTACAAAAATTGTTTCTGAATATTTTGAACAATTTCTGCTATGTAAAAATGTAAAATGAAGACAAAATGGGGTCGCTTTTTCTCAGGAGCCCCGTGCCCAGCAGGTGTCTGCCCAGCCCTGGCTGTGCCCAGACAAGCAGCTCCGCAAGCCCTGGTGGTAGCACACAGACACCCGAGCTGAAGGCCAAAGATGTTGGTGGACTCAGGCCCTTCCCTGGCAGGAGAGCTGCACCTCCATGCCTGGCTGGACACCAGGGCCAGCACCTTTGGGGACAGAGTGTCCTCTTCTGGGTGGTGGAGGGAACAGCATGTCCCCAGCAACAAGCTGGTAATGCAGCTGTGGGGAAGGGACAAAGGACACTGGCACGGAGATGCAAGATGACAAGCCCAGTTGATTCTAGAAGTGTAAAAGAGTTCAAAGTTATTCTGAATTCTAAAACTACTTATAAAAATCCTTAACTACTATGGAAAAAGGGGGACAAATTTTTTGTGATTTCTTTATTAGGAAAAAAAAAAAAAACCCTAACTATTTCTAAAAGTTTCTAATTATTAAAATGAAGAAATAAGCACATATATGGTGTCCCAGGAGCCCCATGCTCGGCCACTGCCTGCCCACCCATGGCTGTGCCCAGACAAGCAGCTCAACCTGTGCTAGTGATAGCTCACAGACACATGAGCTGAAGCCCAAAGACGTTGCTGTACTCAGGCCCTTCCCTGTCTGGAGGGCTGCACCTCCTGGCCTGGCTGTAGAGCAGAGCCAGGCCCTATGGGGACAGAGGGTCCTGTTCTGGGTGGTGGTGGCAACAGCATGATGCCAGAACAAAACTGGTATTGCAGCCATGGCAGGGACAATGGACACTGGCACGGAAAAAGAGATGACAGGTCCAGTTCTCCCTGGCTGAGTTATTTCCCAGTCTTGTGAAGCTGCAGAGGCGCTCCTGTGAAGAGAGGAGGTGGCTGAGCCCCCAGCTGCCAGTGGCACACAGGGAGCCTCGTGCACAGCAGGGCCCAGAGCTGGCAAGGCGCCCCAGCACGGCTGGAGCTGCTGGCTCAGCTTGGCCCAGCTGCACAGCTGTCCCTCAAGGCCCTGGCCAGCAGGGCACGGCTCTGGGCAGGCTCCCTGGCCAGGAGCGTGCCCCAGAGCGCCTCTGCCTTTCAAGGGCAATCTCGTCCCTGCTCTTGCTTCTCCCCACCGTGCTTTGCCTCTGCCCTGTGCCCCTGGGGCTGCTCTTGGCCAGGCAGCCTCAGTGGGAGCCAGCACTGGCTGCAGCCCCAACGGGCCCCCAGGACAAGGCCCAGCAATTAGGAGGCCAATGAAAGCTTTGGGCAGCAGCAGAACCCTCAGCAGAGTTCTTTGGACAATCATGGACTGGCCACACCTACACTGCAGCCTCACTGGGAATGTTTCCTATGTACAGTAGACTTTCAAAAGAAGCTGTTTGAGGGAAAGGTGAACTAAACACTCACCCTTTTCTCTTCCAGCAAGTCCAAATTCGGACAGAGCATAAGATGAAGATCAGCTCCAAAACAAGCAGGCCTGCCAGTGACCCTAGCCAGCAGCCTGTTCCCTGATAGAAACCCCTTCCAAGGCCCTTCTAAGCATCAGGAACATGTGCTGTGGTTCCAGCTGCACCTGTGGGAGCAATGGGGAGCGTCAGCCCGTGCTGTGCTGCACTGCTGAGCTGGGAGCACGGTGGATGCGGGCAGGACGTTCTCCGTTTCCCCCAGAGCTGGGGCCTGCAGGCACCTTGCCGCCCTTGGCTCAGGCTGTGCCACCCAACAAAGCCCAGCAAGCCGGGAGGACAGCCCGGGGGCTGTGCAGCTTCTTGGGCAGTCGCTGCTTGGAGGGACACGGGCCAAATCCATCCCTGAACAGCCACTGCCAGCCCTGGCCCTACCTGCCCTGTGACAGCTCCTCCAGCCCCAGGGCACAGAGTCAGGCCCTGTCAGGACCCAGTGCAGCCCCTGCCCAGTCGGGAGCCAAGGCTGGCTCGGGCCCTGGGCTCGTGGCAGGGCTCCCGCTCAGGGCTGCTCCTGTGCCTTGGGCCTCTGGGCACTCAGGGCCAGCTCCAGAGCAGCTGCAGCGGGAGGGACGTTGGTGCACAAGTCCCCTTTCCCCGGGGCTGTGAATGAGCTCCAGAGGCCTCAAGGACTCCAGAGGCGCCTCCAGCTTTGGCTGCTGCTGGGCCGTGCAAGGGCAGGCCCTAGTGGAAGAGCTGCAGCCACACAGCCCTGCGCAGGGCTGAGCCCTGCTGAGCCCGGCACAACAATTACCTTCTGAGCCTGTGCCCGTGCCCATGCCTGTGTTTGGCTTGGCCTTCCGTCCTGCAGCAGGGGCTGCCAATCGGCCTCTGCTTCTTTGGGGAAACACCTCCTTCTGTCCTGCCTTTTGGCCCATCACTTGAGAAACAAAAAGTACACCTTAACAGATGGAAAAGTTCTCCATTTCTTTAATGGCATGTTCAGGACGTCATGCTTATGAAAAATCGGGTGTAATCAACAAATCATCTGGTCCTTTTCAGCTGGGCCAGGACCCACCCTCCTCTAAACAGCTGCCAGTCCTGAGCAGAAGTTGTGAGGTGATCGTGCAGGGCGAGGGCACACACGGCCATGGCTCTCTCCTGGCACCTGCAGCGATGCCCCCCTGGCCGAGCTTTGGGCTCTGAGCTGGCAGCTTTCCCAGGGGAAAGGCCTTGACCTACTCTCACCATCTCCCAGAGGCTCAATCCTGAACATGGGCTGGGAAGCCAGATCACCTTTAGCAGCTCAGCTGCAAAGAAAGGCAGGACAGAACAGCTCCAGTGGCACTGCTGAAGATTCTCCTTCAGGCCTGAGTGGCAGTGAGGGCACCTGGGTGATTGGTGCCCTCCAAGGCACTCCCTTGTCTCTGCCTTCCACTCAGGAGCAGGGCCAAGGGGACCACATGCTTGCATTGGCCCCATACTGGGATGGAAGGAGCCCCTTGCAGGGTAGTTAGGGCAGAAAGGACTCCCTGAGCTGCCAGCAGCTCCAAACCCAGCCCCAGGCAGGGCCAGGGCTTGGCAGTGGCAGCAGGAGCAGCTCAGGATCCCTGGGGCCAGCAAAGGAGTTGAGAAAGGCTCAGTCCTGGGGCACAGCCCTAGGCCCAGTCCCTTCCCTCTCTGCTCTTCTCTGTGGCTGCACAGAGCACACAGAAGGACACAGTGGCATTGCACACAGGAGGAGGATGGACAGCTAAATGCCCCTTCCTCCCACTGACAGCGATCCTGTGGGATCCCTCTGGGCTCCAGAAGGGAGCAGGGCAAGGTTTCCAGAACTGATCAACCTTCAGTGAAATTTAAGGGAAATGGCACAAGTGACATCTTGCCACACTGACACGGATTATTCTGGCAGGAAAGGTACATTCAGAACATGCCTTCAACATCTGGCAAGGTCTTCAAAGTACCTTTCACCAGCATTTTCAACTACTCCAAGTCACGTGCCAGTTGAGAAGGGAGCACAGATGCTACAGAACCATTTCCATGGTCTGCTGGGATCCCCTTCTGCCTTGGGGAATTGCGCACTGCAAAGGGGGTGTGGTAAGGCTATGGGAGCCTGTGCCTCCTGGTCTCTCTCCACGCTCTTTGCAGGTCCTGTGCAACATGCCTGGAGGGGCAGCTGGAGCAGCCCAGGGCCCTGGGGGTCTCTCCCTCCCACACAGGAAACCCTCTCTAAATGCTTGGGGAAATCTGCAGTGCCACAGCTGTCTCTCCCAACCGCCGTCCCTCACTCCTGCTTGCCCACCTGCCCATGGAAGAGCTCCCACAGCCCACGGGCACATAGCCAGGCCCTCTCAGGACACACTGGAGCCTTGCTCTCCCCCTCTGCCCTCTCCCCACCATGGGCACCCCGTGCAGCCGCTCCCAGGTTTCGGGACGTGTCTCCCACGGAGGGAGCCCAGCAGGACAGCTCAGTACCCGAGTGCCCTGAGCCTGCTCGGGACAATTTCTCTGGGCTGTGCTTGTCTTGTCTGGCCTGTGCCCACAGTGCCAAGCAGCAGAGAGGGCAGCTCAAGCCTCAGCAGGGCTCAGGCCCAGAGGCACAGCGATTACCTCCGGTGGCTGTGCCTGGCATCGCCTCCTTTCCTGCAGGAAATGCCACCTTCCATAGAGCCCCTCTGTCCATCCCTTGGGAAAGGAAGAGACACAGCTGGATCAGGTGGAATCATTGCACATTCAGTAGGTGGCTTCTTCAGGAGGCAATACTTGTCCAAAACATGGATAAGGATCAGGAAAATCCTGATCCCCCCTAACCATTGGGGCTGGCTATGGCCCTCCCTCCTCCAAGCAGCCACACCTCAGGATGTTACTGGGGACTGGGAAAATGCAGGGGATCCCTGGTGATTTTGGGCTGTGTGGCAGCTGATGCCCAATGCTTTCCTGCCGAGGCTGGGGAGAAGCTGCAGCCAGGCCAGACTGGGAAACAGCCCTGAAGGGCATGGAAGCAGCAGCAGGGCAGCGAGGCTGCCATGGATCCCTTCCCGCTGTTCCGGGCACGGCATGTCCAGACATGCAGCCAGAGCCCTCAGTTGCTGAGCCCCAGGACAAGGCTGAGGGAAATGTACCCACAATTCCCTTTGAGCAGTTATCTCACAATGTGCTTCAGGATGTTGTTTGGCCCCTGGTGGGGAAAGGGCAGAGGTGGGGCAAGGCTGCCCGGATCCCTTCCTGCTGTTCCGGGCTCTGCTCTGACATGGGGGACCCTGGCTCACTCTAGGATCTCTCTCAGGTCTCCCTCCAGAGCTTCATCCCACAGCTCAGCCCCAAGGGCCAGACAACTATTAGGAATTTCACAGCCTACCATTGGTGACTCATAGTCAGAATGCACAGGAAAACTCTAGGGGTGTTTCAAAATCCCAGATGCTGTGTTGTTTCCTTCCCACTGCAGATTTTCCATTGCCCCAGCCTCAGCCCCTGGCAGCCTGCCTGGATGTTCTCCCCGCACCGCTTCTGCAATCCCACTCGTCCAGGTCCTGCTGGTTCTGTGGGCAGCTCTTCGGGCCGCTGAGGCCCTGTTCCTCCTTTGTTTGTGACCATGTCTGAGTGAGAGATGATTCAGGGGCTCAGCACCAAGGCCCTGTTCCTCCTTTGTTTGTGACCATGTCCGAGTGAGAGATGATTCAGGGGCTCAGCACCAAGGCATCCAGTAACAGTGGTCAGTTCCTGAGCGCACTCGGTGGCCACAGGCAGCTGCCCATGGCTCTGGCAGGGATGTGAAGGGGAGGCCGTGCAGGGGAGCAGCCCCCACGCCCCCGCCCTGCCCATGGGGGCCTGCAGCCCATGGGGATGGAGCAGCAGTTTCTGGTTGTGAAAGTCCATCCGAAAATCCTTCAATTTTTGCCTCACAATTGTCATGAGAAAAGACCCCCAAGAGGTTAAAAACTGTTGAGCTAGTTGGGAAACAAAGTCTCATGCTTATTCAGTGTGTTCACAGGTGGTGTTTGCAGAACATGCCATGCTGAACTCGAAGGGGCATGCTGCCCTTTTCTGAACAATGGAACTGGACTTTCTTCCGACCTCCTGACTTGGCTGGTCTGAGCTCTGGGGTGGCTCCCCCCCCTTCCAAGAGAAGACCCCTCTCGCCTGCCTTCAACCATCATGACAGACAAAGAGAGATGTGAGTCCCCTCATCAAGCGACCAAGACAAGACAAGGAACTCCCCTGGCACCCTATTGGCACCCCTCTGGTACCCCCTTGGCACCCCCCTGGCAACCTCCTTCCAGAGACTGGGACTGTACCCCCTCCCAACTCGGGGAGGGGGGAAAAACTGCCCAGAGTAAACGTACCTGCGAGCATTCGGCCATGAAAACAATGGAATAACCTCCCCCCTCTTCCTGTTCCTATTCTTTTCCCCTCCATGGAAGCATTTTGTTGATTTGATACTGCAAAACCCCTGTGCCTTTGTTGGTTATTTTTTGCACCAAAAAATCATTTTTCACCCATTCATTTCAGGCAGACCCTCACATAACTGGCGTCACGGACAGAATTCTGGTAGCCAGTGAGATTTTGCAGGTACTGTGTAGTCTGTAATCTCCTGCAGAATGCATATGCCAAAGCCAAATCTCACCCTCTATTGAGCACACAGGCCCCGGAATTGACACAAAAGATTTTTTGGTGCAAAAGCAGGGGAAATTGTTACTGTCACTTCTTATACTGATTTGATACTGGCATGGATACCGACACTGATACTCCTCCTAATCCTGATATTGATACTGGAATTGATGCTGTTATTGTTGTATTGGAGTTGAATCTGAACCAGTTACTGTTGTTACTGCTGTATTTGTGTACCTGGACTGTCTAAAAGGGGAGGGACAGACCTGAAGAAATTAAGCTGTGCCTTTTAGACAGATATTGTCCCTTCACCTACACAGGGAGCGAGGGGCGGCCCAGCGAAGGCTGACTGGCTTTTTCCCTGTTCTAGGTTTCTGGTCCCCTCACAAAGAAAACATTTGTGTGTGTGCGTGAGTGTGTGTATCTGGACTGTCTGGAAAGGAAGGGACAAACTGAAGCAATTAAAACAGTGCCTTCCAGACAGATTTTTTTTCTTCAGCTATCTAGGGAGATGAAGGAGAGCAAAAAGTCTGTATGATTGTGTAACTTGAGTTCACAAATCAGCTCCCTGGTATAGTACTAGTCCCTTCACACAAAATGAATTAAAATCTCAATCCTAAAGCAAAAGCTGACTTTTACTCATTGCTTGCTAAACACAATGCCGAACCGTCATCTGGTGGAGAAACTTGGGCAGAGAACAATTGGTTTAATTTGGAAAATGTCATTGATAGAATATGTTCTCTGCAACATGAATCAAAATTCAAAATGGGTAACAATAAAAACATTCTTTGCTCAGTCCTCGGAGCATGTCTTACTGCAACCATAGAAAGTCGCTGTAAATGGAGAACTGAGGAAATGGTAATTATAGATTCCCTTCAAAATTTTGTTGAAATTTTGCAAAAACAGTTAAATGAGGACAGAAATGAAATTTACACACTTTGAGCTGCCCTTAGTGAAGAACAAACCAAAACCATACACAAAATTAACTCCTCTACAGAGGAGGAAGGAAAAGGAACATCTTGCATTAAAAAAATTTATCTATACAAAGAGCTCAAGGCAGCAAAACAAAACTATTCTTACAAAGAATCTGAAACAGTTAAAATTGTGGGGAAAATTGTTGTCCTCATTTGAGACCTTTTATTAAAACTGAATATAATTATATTAATAATGAAGACATGGATCCCCACATAACAACCAAACAAACATCATTCAATGCTACCGAATTAGCTAAATTGAAAAAGGAATTCGGTCGCCTCCCCCACAAATCAGAAACAGAATATGTCTTCTGTGTGTCCCTCACTGGCGAAGACCAGATTAAGTTAACTGAACAAGAAGCCAGTGGTTACTGGGGACATGGTGTTTTCCTTACAACAGGAGATAAGCGTGACTCCTGGTCTCTAACACAACGTGCAGCCTATTGGGCCGGGGGAATAAATCCCTTGGAAAGGGGTGATCCCCTAGCAATTGCCACTACCCCTGACCAAATCCTAGAAAGTGTACAAAAAGCTGCATGTTTGCAAATGATTCATGAGAGAAAATTAATTCCTGGTTTTGAATCCCCAATGCAATTGCCTGTGAAGCCTGAAATTATGACCCCTTTAATTCGTGGGCTTCCATAAACATTGAAATCAAAAGCAATCACTATTCAAGAAACAATTATGGCTTTAAGCCCAATAGATAGACTGGACAGATTTCTTAACAACTCCACTGATCAGTCTGAGTTCTACTGACACTGCACCATCACCCTATACACCAACACAGACCCCCACAACACCATCTGATACATCTAGTAGCTGTAAGGTTTGGACATGGAGTAAGGCAGCAGTTGATTAATTAAATTATTGTAGACAGTATGGGCCTGTAAAAACCCTGGAAGAAAAATCAGAAAAAACAAAAGGTGTCCGATTTATGGGAACTCCTAACACTGAAAACACAGAACCAGGAAAACAAATTTCCAACAGACAACGCTGGTGGATGCTGGAAATAAAAAAATGGGTTCCCCGGGACATAATGGATGGTTTACCACTTGAAAAATTGCAGAAAATAATAACTAACTGGAATTTTAGGAGATCAACCCCCCCCCACCCAGCCCAGTGCACCGATCCCCCTCCCTCACCAGAAACTAACAAACACTCCTACCAATACACAGTTCAGTACACACAATATATCACAGTCTCTCCCGCAGAACACAGCCAGTGAGCCAAAGTTAACACTTCCCCAGTTTCTCCCTTGGAATCTGGGCAAATGCAGTGAAACTGCATCTCAGCCTCTCCCACAGAACACAGCCAGTGAGCCAAAATTAATTGTTTCTCAGCTTCTTTCACAGAACTTGTACAGTGAAACCCTGGCTGTGAAACCCTGTGTCTCCTGAAAAGCACTAGCAGTAAGCCGGAAGTAACTCTTTCGCAACTTCTTTCACAGAGCCTAAGCAACATAACTGCCCACCCGCCCATACCCCAAAACACAAACAGTGAATCTTCACCAACAGAGCTTTCGGGAAACTAATATCTCCACCGCTTACAGGTGAGCGAAGGGACGGAGGTTGGGTTTACTTACGAATGCTCACAAAAAATAAATCAGAAGACATGTTAATTACAGCAATCACGGGCCCCAAAAAAGTTCTGGTAACCTACATTGTTGATACGGGAGCCCAGATCTCCGCACTAACACATAGAGATGCCAAGAAGTATGGAGTTGTTTCAACAAAAAGGCAATGCTGCATTCTTAATGCTTTAGGAACCATAGAACCAATGAATGTTGCTCTGGTCAAAGTAACACTCACTGGAGAAGTTGGTTGTCAAAATGGTAATTGGGGACATCCCGAATAATCTGCTAGGGATAGATGTCCTTGCAGGAAGGCAGTGGGAAGACACTGAGGGTTTTCTGTGGTCTTTTGGCACTCCGCCACTTAACATTAGGCTGCTTCAGACCGCACCCGCACTGCCTTACAGTAAAATAATCAATGTGAAACAATATCCCTTGCCTTCTGAAGCTAGAGAAGGCATCAAGCCAGTTATTCAGGATTTGCGTGATCAAGGAATAATAATTAACACACACTCCCCATACAATTCACCCGTGTGGCCAGTCCGAAAGCCCAACGGGAAGTGGAGACTTACGATTGATTACTGTAGGCTCAATGCCAACACTGATCCTCTGACTGCAGCAGTGCCAAATTTAGCTGAATTAATAACATCAATACAAGAAAAAGCTCACACAATCATGGCAACCATAGATGTTAAAGACATGTTCTTCATGATACCTATACAACCAGAGGACATGGACCGCTTTGCATTCACATGGGAGGGACAACAGTACACATTCACCAGACTCCCTCAGGGATACAAACACTCTCCAACTCTAGCACACCATGCTTTAGCTAAGGAATTAGAAAATATACCTAAACCTGACACTGTAGCTGTGTACCAATACATTGATGACATTTTGGTAGGAGGGGAGGAAATTACATAGGTGGGGGATCTCCAACAGAATATAATCTATCTGGAGAGCCTTGATTTAAAGATTCCCTCGGAGAAAATTCAGAAGCCTTCTCAGGAAATAAAATTTCTGGGAATTTGGTGGCGATCTGGAAGCACATGCATCCCACCTGACACTTTAACTTCTTTAGAGCAGATGAAAATGCCTGAAAATAAAAAAGACCTCTAGCAAGCTTTAGGACTGTTAGTATTCTGGAGGAAACATATCCCAGATTTCTCAATCATTGCTAGGCCCCTTTACAATTAACTAAGAAAAGGAGTCAAATGGGATTGGATTCCTTCTCAGGAGGAAACACTGCAATTACTGAGTTTTTAAGCCACTGCACATCAGGCACTGGGGCCCATTCACCCTAAAGACCCTTTCCAAGCGGAATGGGGATTTGCCTCCTCAGGGCTATCAATACACATCTGGCAGTGAGGTCCGGAGGGTCCAACAAGGCCTGTCAGCTTCTTTTCCTGTGGTTTTAAGGATGCTGAGAAAAGATACACTACCTGGGAAAAAGGATTGTTGTTAGCTTAGCTCTCATTGAAGTAGAAAAAATCACACGGCAGCAAGCTATCATCTTGAGAGGTGCCTTCAAGGTAATTAAAGCTGTTACTAATGGGACCCCTCCGCCTGGTGGCACAGCCCAAAAGTCGTCAGTCAGGAAATGGTATGCTCAGATAGAGTATTACTGCAATAGCTTTTCTGTCACAGAAGATGCTGCAAAATTCTTGGCAATACAAGACACTGAGAGCCTGGATAGTAGCCAAGACAAACCTGCTTCTGTTATAAAAGTAGCACCACCCTTCTCACCTGAGTTAGCAGCAAACTGTTGGTTTACAGATGCTTCTTCAAAGCGGGAAGGAAAAATTTAGAAATATAAGGCGACTGCCTTGCATATTTCATCTGGTGAAAAAATTATCACAGAAGGGGAGGGCAGCGCTCGGGTAGGAGAACTCATAGCCCTCTGGAGTGTTTTCCAGCGTGAGCCACAAAACTCTTCTCCTGTTTACATCTACACTGATTCATATGCAGTACACAAAGTCTGCACTCAGTGGCTCCCTTTCTGGCAACAAAATGGCGGGGAAGTTATCAGAATCCCAGTGTGGCAGAAAGATAAGTGGAAAGAAATCCTAGAAATCGCCAGTAAAGGAAACTTTCTGGTTGGTTGGGTAGCTTCTCATCAAACTGATGGGAATCAAGCAGGTGAATGGAACAACAAAGTTGATGAATTAGCAAGGCTTAGCCCCCTGAAAAAAGAAACTATTTCAGAGGATTGGAATCAACTGTTAGAATGGTTACATGTAAAAAGGCAGCACACAGGTGCCAAAGATCTGTACCAGGAAGCACACGCCCGCGGCTGGCCAGTCACCAGGGAAATGTGTAAAACATGCATATCGGCCTGTGAAGAGTGCCGCAAGCGACTGGAAAGGCATCCTTTAGATAATGACCCTCTGCATTTGAGGAAAGGTAAAGGCTTGTGGGATGCGTGGCAGAGAGATTATATTGGTCCTTTTAAGAAATCAGGAGGTAAACATTTTGTGTTAGTAGGAGTGGAAATTATATCTGGGTTAGTACAAGCTGATGCTTTTAAAAGGGCCACAGGTGAAAATACAGTTTTACTTTGGCCAAACCCACTTACATGACATGTCGCTGGGAGAATGACACAGTTAGTCCATTAGGATTAAGAGGCTTGGTTTACACATTTAAGATAAACACTGTACCAGAACCCACACCGAGTGCTGTAATTACACTCTCTCAGACCCTAAGTGCGAGCCTTTTTTCTGACTTCACATCCCGAATGGCAGGAGCAGCAGGGAACTCCTTTGAGTGGCCCTGGTCTCATGCCTTCCTGCAATCCACCGGATCTATGGGAGATGTCACGGGTCTGAACTTGTTAACAGTAGTTACACATGAGGATATGTTGTACACCAGACAAGAATGGGAAAGACGCAAAACCTGGCAGGTTCAAGGAGTAGTGGGTGAAAAAATTAGTGTTGGGTGCCGAATGGTTAATGGGTCTAATTACAGCAAAGCAAGGTCAATCAGTGTTTCCACAGATTGGGAAAACGAATAGCAGCAAATCTGCACACACCCAAGCATACGGGATTGCTGGTACAGTTTCACATTAACCGGCACTACAGAGGTAATTTGTCTCTGGGCCAAAGATACTCAAGGCCTTTCTTTTAAATTTGTAATTAATGTTGAAAACACTGTTCCCACTGTCGCCACTGTTACCACTTCACCCATACCCCCGGTCACACTCATCCCAATAATTTTCGAGATTGGACCTTATGTGATCAGGAAAACTGGCCAACAACAAATATTGTTCAATCCGGCATGGTCTCTCAAACAGGTAAAATTGCTAATGCAGCACAATGTTTCAGATATTGAACCAGCCTGTTCTCCGTTCCTGCAAACCTCTTTTGAAGGCTGGACCACTTGGCTTCGGAAACGAAGCTCTTTTAAGAGAACACCAAGGGATATGACCGGTGTTGCGGGTACAGGATTGGGAATTCTGAATAGCATTGACTCTGAAGTACTAATGAACAAATTGGCTGCTACAACTAGAGACCTGACCGGATTGCAGCAACCACTGAGGTCATCTCTGTCAGCCTTAGTGACACACCAGTGGCTGCTGTCAAACATTTTGCCAAATTGGGAAAGAGTGAATGTGGATGATCACAAATTGGTAATTGATGCACTTAGTGCTACACAGAACAATGTTTCCTTAGCCCTCAGCTGTATCCAGGCACAATTGTGGATGCAATCTGTCTCCGCTGCAATTATAAGAGAGGGCAAGGAAGGCACCTTCCCCACAGAAATTTGGAAAATAATCTGGGACAGTGCCACTGAATTTGAAAGAGAATTCCAATCCTGGTGGAACCTGGTGAACTTTACCTATGATCCCATCTCAAACACAGCCACTGCTTTTGTCCTAACCATACGCAATGCCTCTGTACATTTGGTCTTCCCTGTTATTGCATTAGGATTAAACCATGACGGAGCTGTTCTCAATCCTACTGAACATAGGGGATGGGCCCGTCAGGTCGATGACAAATGGCAAACTGTTAACCTGGAAACTTGTATTGTCCGAGAACAGCAAGGGTTTATCTGTGAAAACAATGCAATTGTAGCTCAGGATATCTGTTTGGACACAGAGCAGAACATCTGTCATTTCGAGATTCGTCCACATGAGGATACCCAGACAGTTCTTATATACATAGGCAATGGCTGTGCATGCTTTAGAACAACATGTGATTCTGTCTTTGTAGAAGATGTTGTGGTAGATGCAAAGAATCATTCAAATTTTTGTGCTTGTAACTTTACTAAGATAGTAGGACGCGATTTCTCTTATGAAGCTCCAGTTACTTCTCACCACCTACTGCAATCCAACTATACACTGATCCAGAAGCTGATGCCCACTCCTATCAGAATGAATCTCACCCTCGTGAGACAACTATTGCTCCATCAAGACCTGGTTGACATCCTCAAGAAAATCAAGGAGAGCAGACAGAAGACCCTGGTGACTGTTCATGAAAATGTGAGACAAATACACCGGGTTATGGAGAGGGTAAAGCAAGATGCTGAGCATAGGTGGTGGGATACTCTCTTTGGGTGGTCTCCTACTGCCACAGGTGTTCTGAACAGTGTGTGCCATCCAATTGTTGTTCTTTTGATCCTAGTTACGCTTGACTTTATCTTGTCAGCAGCCCTATTCATTTTGAATTGGAGAATGATGAAAAAGCTTAAGAGATTGTTAACTGTAGTCAATGCACACCGCTTAGCTGATGTACTCGATACAATAGATGTCCCCAAAACACGTGATATGAGACAGTTATGAATCAAGCATATGTGCCTTAGAACAACTTCTTAAATATCAAGTATGATTTACAGAAAGTTACTTTAATTTTTAGAAAATAATTTTAAAAGATGACGATTATATTATGATTTGTTTGTTGTTTTGATTATTTGTGATTTGTCTTAATCATTTTGAAATTGTTAAACAAATGACATTGTTTTAATTGATTAATATTTTTTGAAATTGTTAAAATTAATCAAAATTTTTTGAAATTGTTATAACAAATAACCACGTGTGAAGTTGTTATGATGATCAATATTAATTATGTTTATGTTTGTTGGTTCCCTTTTTCCTTCTTTCTTTTCCTTCTCTTCCCCTTTTATCCCCTCTCCCCCATCATCCCTACTTTTCCGGGGTTATGCTACCGACGTGCAACGAGTTTCAAAGACACTCTAGAGCTCTGCTGATGAAGATTCCTCAAGACAATCGTGAGTCACGGGGTCGTGTAGAAGTCCATCCAAAAATCCTTCAATTTTTGCCTCACAATTGTCATGAGAAAAGACTACCGAAGGGTTAAAAGTGCTGAGCCGGTTGGGAAAGAAAGTCTCCTGCTTATCTAGTGTGTTCACAAGTGATGTTTGCAGAACATGCCATGCTGTACTCGAAGGGGGCATGCTGCCCTTTTCTGGACAATTGAACTGGACTTTCTTCCAAACTCCTGAGCTGGCTGGACTGATCTCTGGGGTAGCTCCCCCCCGCTCCATGAGAAGACCCCTCTTGCCTGTCTTCAACCACCGTGATGGACCAACCGAGATGCGAATCCGCTCATCGAGGAACCAAGAACCCCTCTGGCACCCTATTGGCACCTCCATGGCACCCCCATGGCAACCTCCTTCCAGAGACTGGGAAGCATTCGGCCATGAAAACAATGGACTTCTCCCCTCCATGGAAACCTAATTTCAGGCACCCTTCCCCCAACCAAGAACAGTATATATATTGGGGATCAGTCCGACTGTCCTTTGAGTACTCCCCAAGATGTTTACAGGCGAGTTTCGGCGGCAGGACCCTGAAGATATCACGTTTTGGTAGCTATACCCCATTCCCTGACATTCTTCCCTCCCTTTTCTCCTTGTCTTACCCATCTCCTCCCCAATTCCATAACCAAACGCATATTTAGCTGTGGTTATAATAAATAAAATTGCACGTTGTTGATTTGTTACTGCAAAACCCCTGTGCCTTTTGTTGGTTATTTTTACACCCAAAAATCATTCGTCACCCGTACATTTTCGGGCGGACATTCACAAGGCGTTACTTGGCACTCCGAGGCCTCGTAGTGCTGGGCAAGAATCCCTTGATGGTGAGAAGGGGGCAGTGGCTGAAGCCGTGCAGGCAGCGTGGGGCTGGGCAACGCCGTCACTTGGCACTGTCTGGGCTTCGGCCGCTGGGGCAGCTGTTCCCATCTCTCCTGCTTCCCGCTTCAGCTGCCCCAGTGCTTCGGGACAGGCCTTTGGCCTCTGGGCCCTGCGGCAGCAGGGCGGCCTTTCACAAAGTCGTGTTCCGCACAGGCCGAAAAAATGCGGAGCCTGACTGAAAGTCTTGTGGAGCTCCTGGAGGAAAATGACAGCGACATGATCAGGATGAGCATTCTTCTACTCAGATATTTGCTCCTGGATAATGGTGCTCCAATAGCCACCCCCATCGCCCTGCAGCTGGCTGAGGCGCTCCTGCCACTCTTTGACAGTGTAAGGCTCTGTGCCCACAGCCACAGCCACTGGCTGCTGCCCAGACCCTTGGTGCCCTGTGCAGATGCAGGCCTGTGCCCTGGGGGGCCTGAAGCAGCTGATGCTCAGGTCTTTTGCCCTTTCCTTTCATCCAGGATGATATCCAGGTGCAGCTGAGCTCCATGGCTCTATTTCAAGAGATGCTGGACTTATTAACAGAAGAGGGAAGAAAGGCCCTCAAGTCCCACGTGTGCCAGAGCCTGCTCCCTCTCTACTTCCACTGCCATGATGAGAATCAGATTGTTGCTGAGGTGAGCACTTGTGGCCAACTGCGGTCCCCCTGGCAGGGGCTTGGGCTGCCTCCTGCCCTGGCACCTTGTGGGCTGCAGCCTCCTCCAGCCTGTGCCACTGGGATGCTCCTGTGCCCTGGACTGTGGGGCCATCTGTGCATCTCTGTCCCTCTCCAGGCCTCCCGGGAAACGCTGCATTCCTCAGCCAGATTCCTGAAGAGGAGAGATATAGAACAAATGCTACACGTGGATCAGAGCTTTGGGGAGTGCCTGGTAAGAACAGCAGAGACCCCCCAGCCTCAGCATGGCCAAGGTCCCTGAGGGCGGTGCTCAGCGTGCGGGGCTAGCAGCTGTGCCCGCTGCTGCAGCCAGAGGCCGCGCGGGCTCTGCTTCAGGCTCCCGTGGGCCTGAGTCGGGTGCCCATGGAGCCCCGGCCCGGCGGGGCTGCGGGGCGGCACCACGGCTCCCCGGGCAGCAGCCGGCCCTCCGCCCCTCCCCTCGGGAGCCCTTGGCTAGCGGCTGCTGGCCGCGCCTCAGGGCTGTGCGGGCAGGCGAGGCCGGCGATGGGCGCAGGCAGCGCCCGGCCCAGGAGCTGAGCCCGCGCCAACCCTTCCCTCCTGCCGCTCTCTGCAGCTGGCAGAGGACAGGAGCCGAACGGCCGAGCACCTGCGCCGGGCACTGCGCTACTTGCAGAGCCCACAGGAGTCCCTGCGAGAGGCGGCCGTCAGGTTCATGGGTGAATCCCGAGCCCGGGCTCCTCCCCGGCCCGCCGCAGCTCGGCCCCGGCCCCGCCTGCTGCCCCGGCAGCGCCAGCCGGGCCCGGCGCCGCGGAGCCCCCCCTGGCCTGGGCATTGCTGCCGCCCTCTGGCAGCCGTGTCCTGGGGCGGCAGCGTGCGGCAAGGGCCCGGGCTGAGCTCTGCCTGGCCAGCAGCCCGGGTGACCACAGCGCCGGCAGTGCCGCTGCCAGGGAGCTGTGCTGCTGCGGCCGTGACAGGCTCTGTGTTCACAGGCATGGCCGGGCGGCACCTGAGAGGGCAGCAGCAAGAACTGCAGCTGATCTGCACTGGTGAGTGAGTGAGGGCAGCGGACTGACTGCGGGGGCTGGAGGGGCAGCTGCAAGCCCTGCCCCTGCGGTGGAGGGATCTGCACCCGTGGGCAGAGCACACAGAGATATCAGGGCTACGTGTGGCATTCGTGGCCAGCAACTTCGGGCTGATCCCCTTGCTCCCTGCTTCCTGCGGGCCATGGCAAGAGACGACCGGGATGGCCCTGGCAAGGAGCTCTCCTTGGCTCCCTGCACATGCAGGATCTGACCTTGCCTCTGTTCCTCTCTCTTGCAGCCCTTGAAGAAATGGCCTATGACAGCAGTCCTGCAATCAGAAATGCTGCCATTGAATCTTGTTTAGTTCTCCGAGCCATACAGAGAGCTCCCTACTCCCCATGGCGTCAGCTGCGAGATCGATTCCGCAGTGCATGGAGGAAACGGCCTCGTCTGTGTGGCACTGCCTTGCTGTTCTGCTGGAGGTCTGCAGAGAGATGATCTGGGGCCATTTAAGCCAGCAGGAATTTTCTTTTTCCTCTTTAACATTTCCTTGTTTGCATTTTCATTGTAGAGTATGTAAATATAAAATACGTTACAATACACAGAGTCCCAGGATCTTTCTTTTCCTGCCCAAGGTCTGTAGGGCAAAAGAGAAGAGGGGGAAAAGGTTGCTTGTACTCAGCCAGCTGCCCAGGCGTGCAGTGTTGCAGGGAAAATGGCCAGAAGCCTTTAGGCCTTTGGTGGTTCTGCTGAAGTGTTTGTGCTGCCCACAGAGCGGCTGGGCAGGGGCCGGAGCTGCAGGGATCCCTGCCAGAGCGGTGCCTGGAGATGGCCACAAGCCCTGTGCTGGACAGGAAGGGCCATCCGTGTCCTCCTGCCCGTCTGCTGCTGGCTGCAGTGCTGAGGGCTCCCCGGTGCCTCTGGATGGGGCTCCTCTGCAGCTGCTCTGGGGCTGCGGCGCTGCTGCCGGGAAGCTTGGCCAGGCTGGGGGAGACCCTGAGGGGTTGAGGCACTGCTAAGCCCTGAGCAATTGGCCAGCAGAGGCCATAAGCAGCCCCCTGGCAGCCGCCTTGATCCCGACAGCCGGCTGCTCCGACGCTTCCAGGTCGGTGGCCAGTTGGAGGGACGCCCTGGAATCAGGCGTGGAAACCTGCTCCTGGCCTTTCAGGGCTGTGAGGCCAACTGTTGTGGGGCTGGGGGGGTGCCCTCCCTGTGCTCCAGACTGGAGCCCCCCACCCCTCAGCCTTAGGCATTGAGCTCCACTGCCTGATATCCAAGTCTTGTTCCTCTTGCTGTGGGGGAGGCCGAGCTCTGTGGCTTTCGGCCCCATTGAGCCAGAAGAGCAGCATCTTTGAGCCCACAGGGGCCACAGAAAGGCCCTCTTAGACCACGGGCATTCCTGTCCTGCCCAGGCCAGGGACACATGAGAGTGCAGCGGGCACCTTCAGGGTGCCACGCTGGCTTTGCACTGGGCCACCTCCCTGTGCTGTGCACGGCTGGCTCTTTGCTTTGCTGCTCTCGGCCTTGTGTCGTCGTACTCCGCTGGCTGCCTGCAGCCAGGGGCAGCCCTATCAGGAGGGTGAAAGGCCCCGTCTCCAACATCTCAACGGGGGAAATGGAGCTCTCCCAGCCCTCAGCCTACGCTGTAAGCAGAGCAGAGCCTTTTCCCCAGCCCCGCTGGCTTTCTGCCTGCTTCTGGCCCCTGGCCACCATGACCCACTGCACTCGCTCTGAGTCACCTACAGCATGGCTGGTGCCTCTTGATTTGCTGACCCTGGGATGTGAGGCTCACTGAGGGAAAGGTGGCTGTCCCAATGCTGAGGGCACACGTGGCTCACTGAGCAGACTTGAGGCTTCCCCAGCAGCTTGCAGGTGCCTTATGTGTCATGTTACAGTGCTTGTGCTCCTGCCTCTTCCTGTCCCTCTTCTCACCCTCACCCAACCTGCACCCTCTGACCTACCTTCAATAAACCCTGTTGCATCAGACCCGGTGTCAAGAGCCCTCCTTCGGCTGCCGGTCGAGGGCACGTTACAACCTCCGGGCCTGGGAGCAAGGTGGGCTGGGGGAGCTGGTCTCTCAGACCAAGAGGGAACGGCTCTCGACAGCACCTGCCCATGGGCCTTCCCCGCACCAAATAAAATCATCTCCAAGTTTAGCTAGTAAGCTAGTAAGGTATAAACCATTAATTGCCTGGAAATCTGGCACTAGTCTCTGAGTTCCATTAGGTTTCTTTATTGCTGATCTAGCAGTATTAAATTTTGACTCCCATTCTTCCAATAGTCCTGATGTCAGGGATTTAATTGATTGTTGGCTCTATTCCTTTCCTAGCTTCTAATCTTCAAGGGTATTGCTTTCTGACTGCTGCCCTAACTCTTGTCTGTAGCTCAATTTTCATAGGGTCTGCTCGTTTTGATTTTCCTGGGCTATCAGTATCCCATACTCTTGGGTACACCTGATTCAATACTTGCTCTAACTAGTTCTTCTTGTTTGTTGGTCTGGTGTCAATTGTCAGTCCTACTGCTAAAACCACTCATTTGTCTTCAGGTACCTTCCATTGAAGTTTTCTTTTCCTAAATGGAACTGTTGCTTCTAAATTTTCAAGCAAATCCCTGCATAGGACAGATTTGGGTGAGTTTGGTAAAGAAAGAAACTGATGTATTCCCATTTTCTTCTTGATTTTACATCAAAGTGGTTTCAGGAAGAATGCATTTTCTGGCTGCCCTATAGTTGCTCCTATTGCTTGAAGATAGTTTTCACTTTTGGGTATCAGTTCTTGATTCAAGAGTGCAAATGTGTCTCCACTATTTCTTAAAATTTCAACTTCTTCATCATTCTTTAGCTGTATTTTAAACAGTGGCCTGCTAGGGTAAGAATTGCCAGTCTTGGTCATTTCTTATCATCTAGAGTGGCTGCAAGAGTTTTGTGTACTTTGTCTGCTTACTCTGGGCACTGGCCCTATTTCCAGTGTCCTGATTTATTACATGATGCACATTGATTTGGCCCCAGCTTGGTCTGTGGCTGCTTTGAACCTCCTCTGCCTCTGCTATTTTCGCCCCTGCCTCTGCTTCAACCGCGCCTACATCCGTCCTCTCCCTGGTGCCGATCCAGAGCTGCCACCATGGCTGCAGGGAGCTCTTTTTCTTTTTCCCTCTCTTGACTATCGTACACTTTCTACTTTTGATGTAGTGTCTAAAAGCTTGCGTGACTGCTCAATGTTGTTTGAACACTTCTCAAACTCAGACGGGCTTGGTGCTGTGACCATTTCCCTGGGGTGTTCCAGTTCGTGTTAATTTATCACTTATCGTAGAATGGTTTGTTTTCATGTACCCCGTATTTTCCCCAAGCTGGTTTACCCCTAGGTTCTGCCCTCCCTCAAAGCTGTCTCCCTCATGCCATTCCCCACTCTTTGTTCCAGCTCCTTCCCTGCCTCTCAAGATAATCCAGCTCTTTATTCCTGAACCTTCCCTGTCACTTTTGCCTTGGACCAATCCCTGACTGCACCACCCCTTTGGAATTCCTCTATTGCTGGAAGCCCCGCTGGCGCATGTGACCTACCCTCTCTTCCCATCTGTCCTAATTAGTCCCAAGCAACTGATGGAATCCCCTCGCTCCTCCCCTGCAGATTCCTTATTGCTCAATTGTTTGTATCCACCCCCTGAGTTGTACCCCGATAAAATCCCGTGCACAGAAGTGCTGGCGGCTCTTTGCTGCTGAATCCTTCCCTTGGAATAAGCCTTGGCCTGTGGAACCTCACAATCGAGGAGCCTCCTCCTTCTCTTTGGCCTGCTCCGTGCTGCAGTTAGTGCATCCTGAACCACTGAGCAGTGGCTCACCAGGGTCAGCCGCGGGCAGGACCCACGCCTTGGCCGTTCCCCACTCCTGGCGCAGCGCCGCAGTTTTCCCAAGAGCCAGCCCGGGCTCCGCTGGGCTGCGTCCATGGGGAACCCGTCCCAGTGCCCGACCGTGCTCTGGGTGAAAAACCTTGATCTGATACGGAAATGAAACCTGCCCTGTCCCAGCTCCCTGCCCTTTCCTCCAGTCCTGTCACTGGTCCCAACAGTGACCAGAGCTGCAGCAGCCCCTCTGATTCACCTCAGGAGGAGGTTGCAGACCACAATCACGCCCTTTACTCTCCTCCAGGCTGAACAAAGTGGCTTCAGCTGCACCTGGATGGCTTCCCCTCCAGGCCACACTCCATCCTTGCAGTCCTCCTTTGCATTCTGGCTAATGGTTTCATAACTTTTGATACTGTGCTGCCCAAAAGTGCGCCCGTCTGCTTCCAGCGCTTCTCTTGGCTGCTGCTTCAGGGTGTGGGCACCATCATCAGAGACACAGAAGAGCTTCTCCTCCCAGACTTGTCCTTATCCTCCGCACTTCCACGTCTCTGCCTTGATCTTCACTGGGGAACTTGCCACTTTGTGACCGCTCATTGCTGCGCTCAGCAGGGACACAGTTTTGTTTGGACATGAGCTGCCAGAGCAAGACATGCAGCAACTGAAGCCGAGAAATGCAGAGGCTGGGCAGATGCCGTTTTTTCCAGAATGTGGGAAAGAGAGTGAGAAAAGCACAAGGAAATTTCAGACTGTTAACTTTGCATTCTAATTGCCCTGCGAAACTCAGCAATGGCTGGTGCTCTGGTGCTACTGCCAATGCCTTCCATGAGAAAAATTCATTTCAGGATGGAGCAACATCATCTGACAGAGACCAAGTGTGCCAGCAGTTGCTCCAGGTGCTCCTGCCATCAGCCCCTGCAGGAAAGAGGCACAGCCCCCAAGGCACGTGGCCTTTGGCTCCTTCTGGCACAGAAGCCCCCCGGGGGCACAGGTCTCTGGTGCAGGAGACAGGCACCAGTGCTGCCAGGGCTCGGGGGGGTGGCAGGTCTGCTTGGCCGGGGACTCTGCCACACCTGCTGATGTCAGCGCTCCCCGGGCCCCAGGCCTCAGAGCAGCACTCGTGCCCGGGCCCACACGTTCCTTGTGCGTGTCACACCGGCAGCTTTAGGATGGCCACCAGCCAGGACGACGTGTCCCGAGGAGGCTGTGCCAACTTCCCTGCAAGGCCTCGTGCCCTTCCCAGAACGGCTGTGTCAGCAGCCCTGGGGGCTCCTTCTGCTGCCCTGAGCCCACAGAGCATGGCAGCGTTTGCTGATGGTCTGAGCCCTTCCTAAAGATCCTGTCGGCCTGCCTTAGACTCCTGGGGCCAGCCATTCCTTCCAAACTGGGCCACTTTGGGTGGGCTGGGCGTGGCCCCAGGGCAGGCGGCAGTGTGTGCAAGGGCCCTTGGTGACACAGTGCCGCACAGTCACTGTGACACGGAACGGGTGTCCAAAGGCCCTTTGTGACACGGGGTGACATAGGAGCTGGAGGTGACAAGAGCACGCCACAGTGCTCAGAGCACGCAACGGGACAGGACGGGACAGAGCGGTGCCATGAGGAGCCCCTGCACAGCGTGCCCGTTCGCGTCCCACCCGGAGCTTTTCTGAAGCCTTGTTCCTGCAGCTGAGCTCAAGGCCAGACCACAGGACTTGCTGACCCGTGGTCTCCCTGAGGCTTCTCTTCTGCAGGTGCCTTTGAGGCCATATCATAGTCCTTGTCAGGAGTCCCCTGTCCTTGTGGCAGGGGCCCTTGAGACCGAGTGCAGGACTTGCTGTCCTGTAGCCTTCCTGAGGCTTCTTACTTGAAGGTGCCTTCCAGGTACCACTGCAGGACTTGGTGCCTTGGAGCTTTTCCAAGGCAACTCTCCTGCAAATAGCCACAAATCCAGGCAGAGACATGGAGCAGAGACACCCGGCAGTGCCTGAGCTGGCCTGGGTGGAGGAGGAGGAAGAAGGCCCTGGAGCTGCCCCGGCACAGCAGACTGAAGAGGTGGTGCCGTTGCAGCCACCACAGGAGGGTGAGTGGCAGAGCTGGGCCACAGGACTGGTGCCTGCTGCCAGCTTGGACCCCATGCCGTGCCGTGCGTTGCCATGCTATCCCCTGGGGACAGGCCCACAGAGAGGACGGAAGAGGGGCCGGGCAGACACCCTGCAGTGGCCGTGCTCCATCCCCTGGGGCATCCTGGGGCTCTCTCTGCCTGGGGATCACAGGGCTGGGCCGTGCTCTCCGGCCTCTCCCGCAGCCCCTCATCTCTGGCTGCGCTCGCTCTTTGCCAGATGCAGCCCCGGAGCGCACACAAGAGCAGGAGTCCAGCCGTGGCCGCTTCCGCAGAACAGCGCAGGTACCTGCAGCCACCCCCACCTGGGCTGGGCCTGCTGTCCCTGCTCAGCCCAGCACCGTGTGTGCAGCACTGCATGCAACATCCTCGGCTTCTTGCCCTTCTCCTACAGTTTGTTTGCAACTTCCTCAAGAGAATTAAAGAGGAGGAAGAAACCATCGCCACGGGCGTAGGCCTCAGACCATACTCGCCCATCTTCCTAAGCAAGACCAGTGCTGCCCTGCTGTGTATGCTTGTAGAGGAAGATTTTTACACTCCAAAGCAAGTAAGCAGCCTGTGGCCAGGCTTTGATCCTCCCAGCAATTGCTTGGCCTCCCAATCCACGCATGCCGCTTGCTGTGAGTCTTTCAGGCCACATGGCAGTGGGGTGGGAAGGGAAGCACTCCTCTGGGGAAGCTGGGAACATTGCTCCCTCTGGCAGCTTTCCAAGTCTCCCCGTGCCTTCCCCAGGTGCCTGCCATGGTGAGCTACATCCACCAGTGGCTCATGGCCAATGATTCTGCTGAGCACAGGCTGGACAAGACCCTGCTGGATCTCACCGAAGCACAGCCAAATGACGCAGTCATCACGCTCCTGCGTGTGGCCCCGTCCTGTGACAGGTATGGGGCCCACCTGCCCATAGGGCTCAGGCCTCTCCAGCCCATCACCCTGCACAGCCTGCCCCAGGTGTCGGAGCAACAGAGAGTTCCAGGGCCCTCTGGCTGCTCCCTTTCCCAGCCCTGCCATGTCAGCCCCTGAGCCTGCTGCCATGCTCCCTTGCCGCCTCTCAGGGCTCTGTCCCCACAGGGCTGGGCTGTCTGGCTGCTGCTGCCAGGGGGGCAGTGGGCAGAGGCAGAAATGGCAGCCGGCTCAGCTGCCCCCACTGCTATCTCTGAGACCCCCCCTGAGACACAGCTCTAACCCCACAGAGCTGCCATGGCCATGTGGAAGACCATCATGGGCTCAGCCAGGACTGTGGAGCTGGCGCAGCTGATCCTCCTGGATGTGCTGGGGAGCTGGCCAGAGTACAGCACCTGCACCTCCGATGGGGACGAAACGGGTGTCTTTGCCCTGGCTGTGAGTTTCTACAAGTGGCCTTTGCAGGCCTCAAGGCTGCCTCTCCAGCAGCTCTCTATCCTCCTTCCCCCACTGCATCTCCCTGCCTCTGGCGCTGGCCTGAAACCCGGCCCAGGGGCAGCTTCAGGCCCACCAGGCCCCGTACTCCGCCTGCCAAGGTCTCTCCGGGCCTCTTCCTGCCACGCTCGGGCCCTGCCACACGCACACCTCGGCACTGAGCGCTGTCTCGGGGGGCTTTGTCCTTTGCAGGCAACTGTGGTGATGTGGAAGATCCTCCAGGTGCCCTGTCTCCCACGGATCTTGAAGGTGTATTTCCCCCGCCTATTTGTGCATCTGCTATTCCAAGTGTTCTTCAGCACTCTGGATATGCCAGAGGAGGTCGACACCTTCTGGAAGGGATGCCAGGAAGAGCACGGCCTTGCCACCAGCCCCAACAGGTGCTCCATCCCACTCCTCCTGTCCCTGCCACGTGGCCTGCCAAGGAGCCAGTGCTGCCAGTGTGACCTGGGCTTTGCTCTGCACGCAGGTTTGCAGTGCGCACCCTCAAGTCCCTGCTCTGCCTTCTCCGCTGCGAGGATGTGGTGGTGGCAATGGAGCGCAGGTGTGCCTGGGACACGCTGCTCTCTCTTGACACTCACCACTTTGCCGTGGCTCTGCTTGCCAGGTGAGACCCCCTTCTCCCCACTGCCTCTGACATTGCTGCTCTGTGCCCAGGTGCCCCACAAAGTGTCCGTGCTGGCCATGGGCCAGAGGGCCTTGTCACTGAGGGACGGCCAAGCAGACTGGAAAAGGCTGGCACAGGAGGGTGCCCATGAGCAACCAACTGCCAAATGGCCCACGTCCCCTTGCTGGAAGGGTGCTGGGGAAAGATGAGAACAGGGTGAGTCACGCCTGGGAGAGGTTTGCCCCACTGCATCAGGGTCTTGTTTCCTTTTTCCCCTCTTCAGAGAAATACGCCGCTTAGCCATCCACTTTTGTTCCGCGATTGCATTCTACCTGCTCGCCCTGCTCGGCAAAGAGATGCCATACTGGGATTTCCCTGCCCTGGCATTCCTCGTGGAGGTGAGCCTCAAGGCCAGCGCTGCCTGGCTGAGCTGCCTCCCAGCCCTCTGGCCTCTCGCAGCCACAGCTGCCAGGACAGTGCCCGTGCCCTGTGCTGCTGCCTGGGCCCGGCCCTGTGCGCTTCTGGGCTCCTGCCGGCTGGCTCCCCTGTCACTGCCCTGTGTCTTTCAGGTCCTCGAGTGCCTGGACTTGAGCGAATGCAGTGACAGTGTTCTGGAGATCCTGGCACAGAACCTGCAGAGCGAGCACATGGCCAGGCGTTACTTGGCACTCCGAGGCCTCGTAGTGCTGGGCAAGAATCCCTTGATGGTGAGAAGGGGGCAGTGGCTGAAGCCGTGCAGGCAGCGTGGGGCTGGGCAACGCCGTCACTTGGCATTGTCTGGGCTTCGGCCACTGGGGCAGCTGTTCCCATCTCTCCTGCTTCCCGCTTCAGCTGCCCCAGTGCTTCGGGACAGGCCTTTGGCCTCTGGGCCCTGCGGCAGCAGGGCGGCCTTTCACAAAGTCGTGTTCCGCACAGGCCGAAAAAATGCGGAGCCTGACTGAAAGTCTTGTGGAGCTCCTGGAGGAAAATGACAGCGACATGATCAGGATGAGCATTCTTCTACTCAGATATTTGCTCCTGGATAATGGTGCTCCAATAGCCACCCCCATCGCCCTGCAGCTGGCTGAGGCGCTCCTGCCACTCTTTGACAGCGTAAGGCTCTGTGCCCACAGCCACAGCCACTGGCTGCTGCCCAGACCCTTGGTGCCCTGTGCAGATGCAGGCCTGTGCCCTGGGGGGCCTGAAGCAGCTGATGCTCAGGTCTTTTGCCCTTTCCTTTCATCCAGGATGATATCCAGGTGCAGCTGAGCTCCATGGCTCTATTTCAAGAGATGCTGGACTTATTAACAGAAGAGGGAAGAAAGGCCCTCAAGTCCCACGTGTGCCAGAGCCTGCTCCCTCTCTACTTCCACTGCCATGATGAGAATCAGATTGTTGCTGAGGTGAGCACTTGTGGCCAACTGCGGTCCCCCTGGCAGGGGCTTGGGCTGCCTCCTGCCCTGGCACCTTGTGGGCTGCAGCCTCCTCCAGCCTGTGCCACTGGGATGCTCCTGTGCCCTGGACTGTGGGGCCATCTGTGCATCTCTGTCCCTCTCCAGGCCTCCCGGGAAACGCTGCATTCCTCAGCCAGATTCCTGAAGAGGAGAGATATAGAACAAATGCTACACGTGGATCAGAGCTTTGGGGAGTGCCTGGTAAGAACAGCAGAGACCCCCCAGCCTCAGCATGGCCAAGGTCCCTGAGGGCGGTGCTCAGCGTGCGGGGCTAGCAGCTGTGCCCGCTGCTGCAGCCAGAGGCCGCGCGGGCTCTGCTTCAGGCTCCCGTGGGCCTGAGTCGGGTGCCCATGGAGCCCCGGCCCGGCGGGGCTGCGGGGCGGCACCGCGGCTCCCCGGGCAGCAGCCGGCCCTCCGCCCCTCCCCTCGGGAGCCCTTGGCTAGCGGCTGCTGGCCGCGCCTCAGGGCTGTGCGGGCAGGCGAGGCCGGCGATGGGCGCAGGCAGCGCCCGGCCCAGGAGCTGAGCCCGCGCCAACCCTTCCCTCCTGCCGCTCTCTGCAGCTGGCAGAGGATAGGAGCCGAACGGCCGAGCACCTGCGCCGGGCACTGCGCTACCTGCAGAGCCCACAGGAGTCCCTGCGAGAGGCGGCCGTCAGGTTCATGGGTGAGTCCCGAGCCCGGGCTCCTCCCCGGCCCGCCGCAGCTCGGCCCCGGCCCCGCCTGCTGCCCCGGCAGCGCCAGCCGGGCCCGGCGCCGCGGAGCCCCCCCTGGCCTGGGCGTTGCTGCCGCCGTCTGGCAGCCGTGTCCTTGGGCGGCAGCGTGCGGCAAGGGCCCGGGCTGAGCTCTGCCTGGCCAGCAGCCCGGGTGGCCACAGTGCCGGCAGTGCCGCTGCCAGGGAGCTGTGCTGCTGCGGCCGTGACAGGCTCTGTGTTCACAGGCATGGCCGGGCGGCACCTGAGAGGGCAGCAGCAAGAACTGCAGCTGATCTGCACTGGTGAGTGAGTGAGGGCAGCGGACTGACTGCGGGGGCTGGAGGGGCAGCTGCAAGCCCTGCCCCTGCGGTGGAGGGATCTGCACCCATGGGCAGAGCACACAGAGATATCAGGGCTACGTGTGGCATTCGTGGCCAGCAACTTCGGCCTGATCCCCTTGCTCCCTGCTTCCTGCGGGCCATGGCAAGAGACGACCGGGATGGCCCTGGCAAGGAGCTCTCCTTGGCTCCCTGCACATGCAGGATCTGACCTTGCCTCTGTTCCTCTCTCTTGCAGCCCTTGAAGAAATGGCCTATGACAGCAGTCCTGCAATCAGAAATGCTGCCATTGAATCTTGTTTAGTTCTCCGAGCCATACAGAGAGCTCCCTACTCCCCATGGCGTCAGCTGCGAGATCGATTCCGCAGTGCATGGAGGAAACGGCCTCGTCTGTGTGGCACTGCCTTGCTGTTCTGCTGGAGGTCTGCAGAGAGATGATCTGGGGCCATTTAAGCCAGCAGGAATTTTCTTTTTCCTCTTTAACATTTCCTTGTTTGCATTTTCATTGTAGAGTATGTAAATATAAAATACGTTACAATACACAGAGTCCCAGGATCTTTCTTTTCCTGCCCAAGGTCTGTAGGGCAAAAGAGAAGAGGGGGAAAAGGTTGCTTGTACTCAGCCAGCTGCCCAGGCGTGCAGTGTTGCAGGGAAAATGGCCAGAAGCCTTTAGGCCTTTGGTGGTTCTGCTGAAGTGTTTGTGCTGCCCACAGAGCGGCTGGGCAGGGGCCGGAGCTGCAGGGATCCCTGCCAGAGCGGTGCCTGGAGATGGCCACAAGCCCTGTGCTGGACAGGAAGGGCCATCCGTGTCCTCCTGCCCGTCTGCTGCTGGCTGCAGTGCTGAGGGCTCCCCGGTGCCTCTGGATGGGGCTCCTCTGCAGCTGCTCTGGGGCTGCGGCGCTGCTGCCGGGAAGCTTGGCCAGGCTGGGGGAGACCCTGAGGGGTTGAGGCACTGCTAAGCCCTGAGCAATTGGCCAGCAGAGGCCATAAGCAGCCCCCTGGCAGCCGCCTTGATCCCGACAGCCGGCTGCTCTGGCGCTTCCAGGTCGGTGGCCGGTTGGAGGGACGCCCTGGAATCAGGCGTGGAAACCTGCTCCTGGCCTTTCAGGGCTGTGAGGCCAACTGTTGTGGGGCTGGGGGGGGTGCCCTCCCTGTGCTCCAGACTGGAGCCCCCCACCCCTCAGCCTTAGGCATTGAGCTCCACTGCCTGATATCCAAGTCTTGTTCCTCTTGCTGTGGGGGAGGCCGAGCTCTGTGGCTTTCGGCCCCATTGAGCCAGAAGAGCAGCAGCTTTGAGCCCACAGGGGCCACAGAAAGGCCCTCTTAGACCACGGGCATTCCTGTCCTGCCCAGGCCAGGGACACATGAGAGTGCAGCGGGCACCTTCAGGGTGCCACGCTGGCTTTGCACTGGGCCACCTCCCTGTGCTGTGCACGGCTGGCTCTTTGATTTGCTGCTCTCGGCCTTGTGTCGTCGTACTCCTCTGGCTGCCTGCAGCCAGGGGCAGCCCTATCAGGAGGGTGAAAGGCCCCGTCTCCAACATCTCAACGGGGGAAATGGAGCTCTCCCAGCCCTCAGCCTACGCTGTAAGCAGAGCAGAGCCTTTTCCCCAGCCCCGCTGGCTTTCTGCCTGCTTCTGGCCCCTGGCCACCATGACCCACTGCACTCGCTCTGAGTCACCTACAGCATGGCTGGTGCCTCTTGATTTGCTGACCCTGGGATGTGAGGCTCACTGAGGGAAAGGTGGCTGTCCCAATGCTGAGGGCACACGTGGCTCACTGAGCAGACTTGAGGCTTCCCCAGCAGCTTGCAGGTGCCTTATGTGTCATGTTACAGTGCTTGTGCTCCTGCCTCTTCCTGTCCCTCTTCTCACCCTCACCCAACCTGCACCCTCTGACCTACCTTCAATAAACCCTGTTGCATCAGACCCGGTGTCAAGAGCCCTCCTTCGGCTGCCGGTCGAGGGCACGTTACAACCTCCGGGCCTGGGAGCAAGGTGGGCTGGGGGAGCTGGTCTCTCAGACCAAGAGGGAACGGCTCTCGACAGCACCTGCCCATGGGCCTTCCCCGCACCAAATAAAATCATCTCCAAGTTTAGCTAGTAAGCTAGTAAGGTATAAACCATTAATTGCCTGGAAATCTGGCACTAGTCTCTGAGTTCCATTAGGTTTCTTTATTGCTGATCCAGCAGTATTAAATTTTGACTCCCATTCTTCCAATAGTCCTGATGTCAGGGATTTAATTGATTGTTGGCTCTATTCCTTTCCTAGCTTCTAATCTTCAAGGGTATTGCTTTCTGACTGCTGCCCTAACTCTTGTCTGTAGCTCAATTTTCATAGGATCTGCTCGTTTTGATTTTCCTGGGTTATCAGTATCCCATACTCTTGGGTACACCTGATTCAATACTTGCTCTAACTAGTTCTTCTTGTTTGTTGGTCTGGTGTCAATTGTCAGTCCTACTGCTAAAACCGCTCATTTGTCTTCAGGTACCTTCCATTGAAGTTTTCTTTTCCTAAATGGAACTGTTGCTTCTAAATTTTCAAGCAAATCCCTGCATAGGACAGATTTGGGTGAGTTTGGTAAAGAAAGAAACTGATGTATTCCCATTTTCTTCTTGATTTTACATCAAAGTGGTTTCAGGAAGAATGCATTTTCTGGCTGCCCTATAGTTGCTCCTATTGCTTGAAGATAGTTTTCACTTTTGGGTATCAGTTCTTGATTCAAGAGTGCAAATGTGTCTCCACTATTTCTTAAAATTTCAACTTCTTCATCATTCTTTAGCTGTATTTTAAACAGTGGCCTGCAAGGGTAAGAATTGCCAGTCCTGGTCATTTCTTATCATCTAGAGTGGCTGCAAGAGTTTTGTGTACTTTGTCTGCTTACTCTGGGCACTGGCCCTATTTCCAGTGTCCTGATTTATTACATGATGCACATTGATTTGGCCCCAGCTTGGTCTGTGGCTGCTTTGAACCTCCTCTGCCTCTGCTATTTTCGCCCCTGCCTCTGCTTCAACCGCGCCTACATCCGTCCTCTCCCTGGTGCCGATCCAGAGCTGCCACCATGGCTGCAGGGAGCTCTTTTTCTTTTTCCCTCTCTTGACTATCGTACACTTTCTACTTTTGATGTAGTGTCTAAAAGCTTGCGTGACTGCTCAATGTTGTTTGAACACTTTTCAAACTCAGACAGGCTTGGTGCTGTGACCATTTCCCTGGGGTGTTCCAGTTCGTGTTTATTTATCACTTATCGTAGAATGGTTTGTTTTCATGTACCCCGTATTTTCCCCAAGCTGGTTTACCCCTAGGTTCTGCCCTCCCTCAAAGCTGTCTCCCTCATGCCATTCCCCACTCTTTGTTCCAGCTCCTTCCCTGCCTCTCAAAATAATCCAGCTCTTTATTCCTGAACCTTCCCTGTCACTTTTGCCTTGGACCAATCCCTGACTGCACCACCCCTTTGGAATTCCTCTATTGCTGGAAGCCCCGCTGGCGCATGTGACCTACCCTCTCTTCCCATCTGTCCTAATTAGTCCCAAGCAACTGATGGAATCCCCTCGCTCCTCCCCTGCAGATTCCTTATTGCTCAATTGTTTGTATCCACCCCCTGAGTTGTACCCCGATAAAATCCCGTGCACAGAAGTGCTGGCGGCTCTTTGCTGCTGAATCCTTCCCTTGGAATAAGCCTTGGCCTGTGGAACCTCACAATCGAGGAGCCTCCTCCTTCTCTTTGGCCTGCTCCGTGCTGCAGTTAGTGCATCCTGAACCACTGAGCAGTGGCTCACCAGGGTCAGCCGCGGGCAGGACCCACGCCTTGGCCGTTCCCCACTCCTGGCGCAGCGCCGCAGTTTTCCCAAGAGCCAGCCCGGGCTCTGCTGGGCTGCGTCCGTGGGGAACCCGTCCCAGTGCCCGACCGTGCTCTGGGTGAAAAACCTTGATCTGATACGGAAATGAAACCTGCCCTGTCCCAGCTCCCTGCCCTTTTCTCCAGTCCTGTCACTGGTCCCAACAGTGACCAGAGCTGCAGCAGCCCCTCTGATTCACCTCAGGAGGAGGTTGCAGACCACAATCACGCCCTTTACTCTCCTCCAGGCTGAACAAAGTGGCTTCAGCTGCACCTGGATGGCTTCCCCTCCAGGCCACACTCCATCCTTGCAGTCCTCCTTTGCATTCTGGCTAATGGTTTCATAACTTTTGATACTGTGCTGCCCAAAAGTGCGCCCGTCTGCTTCCAGCGCTTCTCTTGGCTGCTGCTTCAGGGTGTGGGCACCATCATCAGAGACACAGAAGAGCTTCTCCTCCCAGACTTGTCCTTATCCTCCGCACTTCCACGTCTCTGCCTTGATCTTCACTGGGGAACTTGCCACTTTGTGACCGCTCATTGCTGCGCTCAGCAGGGACACAGTTTTGTTTGGACATGAGCTGCCAGAGCAAGACATGCAGCAACTGAAGCCGAGAAATGCAGAGGCTGGGCAGATGCCGTTTTTTCCAGAAATTGGGGAAGAGAATGAGAAAAGCACAAGGAAATTTCAGACTGTTAACTTTGCATTCTAATTGCCCTGCGAAACTCAGCAATGGCTGGTGCTCTGGTGCTACTGCCAATGCCTTCCATGAGAAAAATTCGTTTCAGGATGGAGCAACATCATCTGACAGAGACCAAGTGTGCCAGCAGTTGCTCCAGGTGCTCCTGCCATCAGCCCCTGCAGGAAAGAGGCACAGCCCCCAAGGCACGTGGCCTTTGGCTCCTTCTGGCACAGAAGCCCCCCGGGGGCACAGGTCTCTGGTGCAGGAGACAGGCACCAGTGCTGCCAGGGCTCGGGGGGGTGGCAGGTCTGCTTGGCCGGGGACTCTGCCACACCTGCTGATGTCAGCGCTCCCCGGGCCCCAGGCCTCAGAGCAGCACTCGTGCCCGGGCCCACACGTTCCTTGTGCGTGTCACACCGGCAGCTTTAGGATGGCCACCAGCCGGGACGACGTGTCCCGAGGAGGCTGTGCCAACTTCCCTGCAAGGCCTCGTGCCCTTCCCAGAACGGCTGTGTCGGCAGCCCTGGGGGCTCCTTCTGCTGCCCTGAGCCCACAGAGCATGGCAGCGTTTGCTGATGGTCTGAGCCCTTCCTAAAGATCCTGTCGGCCTGCCTTAGACTCCTGGGGCCAGCCATTCCTTCCAAACTGGGCCACTTTGGGTGGGCTGGGCGTGGCCCCAGGGCAGGCGGCAGTGTGTGCAAGGGCCCTTGGTGACACAGTGCCGCACAGTCACTGTGACACGGAACGGGTGTCCAAAGGCCCTTTGTGACACGGGGTGACATAGGAGCTGGAGGTGACAAGAGCACGCCACAGTGCTCAGAGCACGCAACGGGACAGGACGGGACAGAGCGGTGCCGTGAGGAGCCCCTGCACAGCGTGCCCGTTCGCGTCCCACCCGGAGCTTTTCTGAAGCCTTGTTCCTGCAGCTGAGCTCAAGGCCAGACCACAGGACTTGCTGACCCGTGGTCTCCCTGAGGCTTCTCTTCTGCAGGTGCCTTTGAGGCCATATCATAGTGTCGACGGAAGGGAACCAGGACATCAGTTTGATCATCACAGGCTCCATTTTATTGATCAGTACGGCGGGTTAAATACAGTTAATAATGAGCTTCATACATATTGCAAAAGTTGAGCTCAGGATTGGTCAGCTTACATATCAGCACCTACGCCTACTTCTACATTCCTATGGTTCTACTTTTGATACTTTCTACATATTCTTAGGATATATTCAGGACTAATCTCAACTCCCTATCCTCATGTTGCAGCAAGGTCACTGCTGACTCTTCCTTTCAGCTTGCTGACTGCTGACTTTTCTCCTTCAGCTTAACCAGTGGCATTATATCAGTGTGGCCTTTCTCAGCTAACCAATTATTAATAATGCTCTCCACATTTCCCCCGTTTTCTTCTTGTGCAAGGAGATTAGTTTGCCATGTTTTTGCTATTGTACGGCTGACCATGTTTTGGATACAGTTAAAGATACAAGGCAAAATAAGCAAAAACAGTAAAATTACACCCAGCAGTCCTATAGCATAGATCACAAGGTTCCTCAGCCACGGTCTGAGTCCTAAGCCTTTAAGCCATTCGTCAATTCCTAAACCGTCTTCTTCCTTAAGTTTGTGAAGTCCCTGTTGTAATTCTTTTATCTTAGTGTGAATGGACACCGAATGATCAGACAGATTCATGCAACACATTCCCTCGAACTCTTCACATCCATGCCCTTGTGCTAAGAGCAAAAATTCTACAGCAGCTCTATTTTGCAAAACAGCATGGTTAACACTTTGCACATCTGCAGTTAACATGTCCAGAATTTGTAATGTCTTGTTCAGCTCATCCCTTTCCCAGCATCCTAATTGTTTTGCTAAATTCATGGCTTTATTGGCAGATCCTCCTGGTAAGATAGTTGAAACCACCACCTGTTTGAATGTGCCCCAAAACCGTGGATCTCCTATCTTGCTGCAGTCTAAGTCATGTATGCTACGTTTTCTCCTGTTTGAATTTTGACTCAGCTGCATTAGCAAGGACACATTAGGATGAAACAGTGACAATTTTCCCAAAAAACAGGGTCCACCCTGTGGTTTAGCTGGTATACCATTCCATGCCCTGTCTCCACAAATCAAAAATATTCCTGTGGGTAATTTCATTGGTGCTGTGATATTTGTGCCGTTACATTGACTGTAATGCTGTGGAGAGAATTCACTCACATTCAGGGATGAATCTAGGGTGGCCCATGCTTCTTTAGGTTGGTTTAAATTCTGAGCACCCGAAAGTTTGAAGCTAAACCATCCACCAGCTGTAGTGTTAGATATGCTGGCATTTGTACTTCCAAAAAGATCCAATTCTTCAGGAGGAGAATGCAAAGAGGTGTTAAGTGATTGGATTAGTAAGCATTGACGATAGCCATCACTCTGACCTGCAGTATACCCTTGTTGCACCGGCAATGTGATGTTTGACATGTTAGACATACATAAGGTTTGATTGTTTATCAAACTGCAAAATTCTCCAGGAGACCACACCGGAAGTCCCACCAGGCATGTTCGAAATGGGTTAGTGACTCCTCCAAGACTAAGACAAAGTGATGATTGGTTAGTTTGATTAGCAAGTGTTACCCATAAATTTTCCCTTGGTTGACTAAAGTGTGTTACTCCTACTGCTTCACTTGCTACAGCATTGAGCAGTATTACAAAAACAAACCTCATTTTTCTTTCTGCTTGCTTTGCTTTTCCTTTTCTTCTTTCTGCTTACGTTGTTTTTCCTTTCTTCGCTGTCTTTTCCCTGGTTTGCTAGATTGTCTATTGTAAGGCTGAGTCAATTTTTGAATATACTGATCTAATTCTAAATCAGCATCCTTGCTCACAAGTATAGCACGAGGTAAGTTTGAAGGCAAATCAGCTTTGCAGCGAGCTGCTATGATGCGTGAGGCTTTAGTAATTTCAAATATTCTAAGGTTTTCCTGTAACTTCCACCTAAGATATGCTATAACCACTTGTTCTGCACTCTCAAAGAGCTGTAATCCTGTCCGTCCTGGCAGGCCAGTACTTTGTTCAAGAGCTCTAACCCAGATATGATTTCGAATACACTTTCCAAAACAAGATGTACACCATAAATATCCCAATGACTTCTATGAATACCAATAAACTTGATTACAATCTGCACAATGCAAAGCTACCCATGCATAGCATTTATCTTTATCCTTTTTGCAAACATAACAAGGAAGCGAATGTAAGTAAGGACCAGTATAAAATTCTGTTTCTTCAACCCAATGCAACCAATTCAATGGTGGTGATCGCAAAGCCTCTTCAGCCTCTTTACTGTATGAGGCTAACAGCTCAAGGTCTTTCTTTAACACAAGGTGTATCTTATTTCGTAATCGTAGTTCTTGTTCGTTATCCTCCTCAACAACTATATCCTCCCGAGGGTCCCACAACAGTAAAATTGTTCTAATCATAGAAAATTAATTAGCAATCACTGATACCCCTATTCAAATGAGACCGTTCCCTTTTTTGCCTTCTTTTTCTTATCAGTCTTCAATCTTGCTGCTCCTAATTTCACTGGTCCTGTCCCTTTCAAACTTAATTTTTGCAACTTATCAATGCAGCAATCTAATGCTCTATCAGGATCCCCTTGGAAGGGTCCTACAACTGAATGCTGTGTTAAAGGCACTAATTTCCTACACCTTATAGAAACTATACATGATTTACTTTGAACCTTAATTCTATTTACAATACATTGTATTTCCCATCGATAATAAGCAAGAACCTTCTGTTCAGGTGACTCATAAAGATTTAAAGCTATATATGCGTTTTGCCCCGTTTGTCTCCTTAATTCATCTTGCCAGCTTTTTCCCCACGTATGCTCGTGTTCACAAGTATGACACCACAAATCCCTTAATAATGATTGTTCTATCCAAAAAGTTCTTTTACAACCCCCACAACGTAGAGCTATCCAGGCAGCACAATGTGGATTGTGACAGTCAAGGCAATGTAGTTTCGCTGGATCTGTTAAGTGAAAAGTTGATAATGAGTCAATAAAACCAATCAACTCCTGGGCCGTCCGGTAGTGACGTGTCAGTGCTCTGTCCACCGCTTCCGAGTACCCCTTCAATTGTAACAGTAGTGGTTGTAGGACTAGAAGCAGTTTCTTCCCCAGTCGCTCCTTGTCCTCCTCCGTAAGGCGATCCACCAGAGGCTGCATCAAAAATAGGTTTAGTCCACTTAGCAGGCACCCACAAAGGCCCTGTAGGTGAGGAAACACAAAGATACCCCCGACCCCAATATAATACTTTTGCAGGTTTTTCCCATAATCCTGTACTTGGGTTCTTATACTTAACCCAGACCTCTGTTTCCTTAGTATTTTCCTGACCTGACCTCGGATGATGTTTCATTGCAGGGGGGGTATCATCTTCCCCAAAAATGCATAAATGATTAATCACATACAAAACCTTAGCCAAACATGCTTGTGGATCTGTCAAATCTTGATGTTTTTCAATATACTGCTTAAGGGTACCGTTTGCTCTTTCCCGTAAAGCTTTCCTTAACTGTATCAGTAACTCATACAATCGTTTATTATTCACTTCCTTAATTGCTGCTTCCTCTATTCGTTTGACTACTCCTGCAACATACATAGAGTCTGTGACCACATTTAAAGGCTCCTGTAAGTTGGACATCGCCCATACTACTGCTAACAATTCCAAAGTTTGTAAGCTATCTGCAGGGTCTGCTGTGAGGAGTTGATGCTTCCATTGTCCTTTTTCTTGCCAGGTAACAGCAGCACGCCTTGATTTCTTTCCTGCATCTGTAAAAACTGTAATAGCTCCTTCTATGGGGTTTTCTTCTCTTAAAGGTCGAGTAATCCAGTTCCATTCTGTCATCCATTGCAAAACTCTAGGCACTAATTTACTAGTCTCTACTTTAGCAGGTGACATCAATAATGCTTCTTGTAAATTCTTTGAATTTATCAAGTACCAGTCCAAGGTTTCTTTTTCCATAGGTAATCTAATAGTAGCAGGTTCTCTACCATCCACTTCAAGAATTCTGAGACGCCCCTTTTTGATTAATGCAGCCAATTGTTCAATTTTTGAAGATACTGTTTTCTTATGCTGTAGTGGTGGTGACAACCATTCCAACACCCGTATCTCCCCCGTTTTCTTTTGCAACTGAGAGAGAGCACCAAGCAAGTGGCAAGGGCTATTCCAAATAGTAAGGTCAATGGGGTGGTCGAGTTGTCGACGAGACACATACCCTTGCTGTACACAGTTACTAATTTGCTGCAAGGCAAGATGATGCTCCTTTGTCAGGTGTACAGGAGTAGTAGGGTCCACACCTTTTAACAAAGGCCGTAGGGCTTCTAATAAGTGATTTGGTATTCCCACAATAGGCTTCAGCCACTGTAAGTCTCCCAGCAATTTCTGTGCATCATGTAGAGTTTTAATGTCCAATTGTAATTCCAATTTTTGTGGTATCACTATTTGATCCGTCAAAGTCCATCCCAAATATTTCCAGGGCTTTGTAGTCTGAATTTTCTCTGCAGTAATAACAAGTGAATATGCAGCAAGAGTATTTATAATGGTGTTAATCTGTAAAGAGGAGAATGGCTGTTGCTGTGCAAACAAAATATCATCTATGTAATGATATATTATAGTTGCTGGCCATTTACGACGTAGTGGCTGTAATGCTGCATCAACATAAAGCTGACATAAAGTGGGAGAGTTGCGCATGCCCTGCGGAAGATATGTCCATTCAAATCTTTTATCTGGTTCCCCACGATTTATTGCTGGTAAAGTAAAAGCAAATCTCTTCATGTCATCAGGATGCAGGCCAATAGTGAAAAAACAATCCTTTAGGTCAAGAATTAAAAGTGGCCAGTGTTCTGGAATCATAGCTGGATTTGGAAGACCAGGCTGTAAGGCTCCCATTGGTTCCATTTGGTCATTTACAGCCCTCAAATCATGTATCAAATGATATTTCCCTGATTTCTTTTTGATTACAAAAATAGGTGTATTCCAAGGGCTTGTGGACAGTCGCAGGTGTCCCTTTGTATATTGTTCCTGTACCAATTCATGGGCATGCATAAGACTCTCCCCTTTTAATGGCCATTGCTTAACCATCACCGGTGTATCCGTTTTCCAGGTGAGTGGAATGGGGAAAGTCCAAGCAATGGCAATACCCCAAAGGGTGCTGATTAGTTAACACCACTCCCAATTGTGTTAAAATGTCCCTTCCAATTAAGCAGGAAACTGTAGGAGGCAGTTGAACAATTGAAAACACAGCAGATATTTGTTGATTCTCAATGCACACAGACAAAGACAGCGATCTACTTGCCAATGTAAATCCTCCTACTCCTGTGAGCATGTTTGATGAAGGAAATAGAGGCCAATGTTGTGGCCAGGCTTCTGGAGAAATGATGCTAGTATCTGCTCCTGTATCCAATAATCCATAAAGGGTTATGCTTTGATGCCCATAGGTAATTTCAACCTTTTGTTTTGGTCTATTTTGTAAATCCACAGTTAAAAGTGTAACACCAGTAGAGCCAAAACCTTTTTCATCCCGTGCTTGCCCAGTAAATGATTGTATTCCTGATGTCATTTGTGACAGTGGTACCAATTGTGCAATGCGTTGTCCTTTTGTAATTTTAATCGGAGGATAAAGGGTGTAAGCCATAATTTGTATTTCCCCTGTAAAGTCCGCATCGATAACACCAGGCAAAACAAATAATCCCAACATAGTTATAGAGGAACGTCCCAGCAATAATGCTCCACATGTTTGTCCATTTAATATAAGAGGACCCTTTACTCCAGTGGGTATCCTCTCAGGCCGGTTCGTCATTAGTGTGACGTCTACTGCTGCTGATAAGTCCAAGCCGAGGCTCCATGTTGTTGCGGGTTGCAGACAGGGGGTAGCAGCGATGTTACGGCAGCAGCTGGTGTCTCCGATGTCATGGCAGTAACTTGTGTCTGTCCCTCATTGCCGCATCGGTAACACCTGATGAATGGTCTCGAGCCTCTTTACGTGAATGCCAGTGAGCCATTTCGGAGAGAAGCAAGAGCAGCTAACACCTGATTTTGAGTAGACTATGCTTTTGCAACCCTAATCCTAATTCTTTTAAGGCTTCTGCTATAAATGCCTGTGAAGCTGTTGGCATTAATGCCATTCGCTCTAATGCTTCCTCAATAGTCCAATTTGCCCCTAAAGTAGCTAACACTCTCTGGGTTGCTGGATTGCTATTTTGCAAAGCACACCTGCTTCAATAGTGCCCTGCAACATCAGCCCGATCTATAGCAGTAGCTGTTCTATCGATAAAATTTCCAAATGATTCTTCCCTACCTTGTTTAATACCCATATAAGCCGGTAACCCTCCTGGCTCTGTAACCATATCTATTGCAGCACGCACTAACCACATAGACTCTCTAGGTTTATCAGCTCCCAATATCATCTGTGCCTCTGTACGTAAAAATGCCTCTAAGCCCATCAGCTCCTTTACTGTTACTCCATGTAATGGGTCATGTGCATTAAACAATAACTGCTGATGCTGAGTAAATATCAACCGAACTATTCCTCTTAAATCATTAGGACATAAAACCTGAGTATTAAAAAGATAATCTAACATTTGCTTAACAGGCTCACTTTTTACTCCAAACTGACTAACTGTAGAAGGTAGCTGAGTTAACAGCTTCCAATCCAAGGGAGTATATTCTGCTATATTATGCGTAAGGTTCCCCTGTGCATCATACTGTGGTGTGTATGTAACTGGACATGCAAGACTAGAAGCTATTTCCACCGCCTCACCATCCCCCATTTGCATTACTTCTTTCGCCAAAGCAGCCCAAGCTTCCCTCCTCTGTTTAGCCATCTCCCCCCATGGATCACGGTGTGCCCCTGGGATGGGATCTGGCCCTTTAAGGGTGCTATGCTGCTGGCGCTTCGGTGCAGACACCGAGGTTTCGCGCGGGGGGGGCAGTGAAGCAGAGGCTGGCTCGTGCGGGGGAAGCCCCGCTGGAGCTGGCAGTGAAACCGGAGCCGGCTCAAGCGGAGCCAGCCTGCGGGGGGCAATCCGCCCCCCCGCTGGAGCTGGCTCGGGCGGGGTAGGTGACCCCCCCACCGAAGCTGTAACCTGAGCCGGCTCACTGAGGGGAAGCGGCGGAGGCAAGGCTGGCGGCGGAGGCGAAGCTGGCTTGCTCCCACCCCCACCATCCGACCCGCCTGAAGCTGGTGGCGGAGGCAAAGCTGGTTTGCTCTTACCCCCACCATCCGACTCGCCCTCCCCCTCTGACAGGAAAGGTGCAGACGGTTCCACTGCACATATAGAGAAATCCTCCACACCACTTTGCTGGGGACTCTTAGGCATAAGTACCTTAGTTACAGAAGGTGCCAGGGGATCATCTTCACGACCATACCCTATATTCCTCTTATGAGCTTCTGTTGCCCTTTCTGCTGCCTTTCTCTCAGAGACCTGCTGAAGTAACGTGTTATACACCACCCGCCATAACTTCCCGAATTTCTTTGCTGACTTATCATCATCTAGTACTGTATCCCACAATATTTCCCCAAGCTTTCTCCACTCTGATAACTCATGAACTGTATGAGGATTAGAAAAGATACCCTTAGCATGGCCATAAGCTAATAACCCTGGTAACTCCTTTTTTAAATCTATCCCTTTTATCCCACGCCGCTCTAAATAGGCGGTAAATAAATCATATGCCGCTTGCCTATCCATACCTATTAATCAGCGCGCGCTGTTGCAGCTCTCCAGGCTCCTGCGACACGTATTGGCTTAAGTCACCGTTGTGAACCTTAAGGGTGCTTCAAATTCCGGCACCGTCCTGGCTGCTGGGACCCAAACCCAACTTCCGGACCGTGGCGTAATCCCTTTTTCTTTTAATCCGAGAAAAAGGGCAGAGATTCGGTTATGCCCGCATTCTCCACCATTTGTCGACGGAAGGGAACCAGGACATCAGTTTGATCATCACAGGCTCCATTTTATTGATCAGTACGGCGGGTTAAATACAGTTAATAATGAGCTTCATACATATTGCAAAAGTTGAGCTCAGGATTGGTCAGCTTACATATCAGCACCTACGCCTACTTCTACATTCCTATGGTTCTACTTTTGATACTTTCTACATATTCTTAGGATATATTCAGGACTAATCTCAACTCCCTATCCTCATGTTGCAGCAAGGTCACTGCTGACTCTTCCTTTCAGCTTGCTGACTGCTGACTTTTCTCCTTCAGCTTAACCAGTGGCATTATATCAGTGTGGCCTTTCTCAGCTAACCAATTATTAATAATGCTCTCCACATCATAGTCCTTGTCAGGAGTCCCCTGTCCTTGTGGCAGGGGCCCTTGAGACCGAGTGCAGGACTTGCTGTCCTGTAGCCTTCCTGAGGCTTCTTACTTGAAGGTGCCTTCCAGGTACCACTGCAGGACTTGGTGCCTTGGAGCTTTTCCAAGGCAACTCTCCTGCAAATAGCCACAAATCCAGGCAGAGACATGGAGCAGAGACACCCGGCAGTGCCTGAGCTGGCCTGGGTGGAGGAGGAGGAAGAAGGCCCTGGAGCTGCCCCGGCACAGCAGACTGAAGAGGTGGTGCCGTTGCAGCTACCACAGGAGGGTGAGTGGCAGAGCTGGGCCACAGGACTGGTGCCTGCTGCCAGCTTGGACCCCATGCCGTGCCGTGCGTTGCCATGCTATCCCCTGGGGACAGGCCCACAGAGAGGACGGAAGAGGGGCCGGGCAGACACCCTGCAGTGGCCGTGCTCCATCCCCTGGGGCATCCTGGGGCTCTCTCTGCCTGGGGATCACAGGGCTGGGCCGTGCTCTCCGGTCTCTCCCGCAGCCCCTCATCTCTGGCTGCGCTCGCTCTTTGCCAGATGCAGCCCCGGAGCGCACACAAGAGCAGGAATCCAGCCGTGGCCGCTTCCGCAGAACAGCGCAGGTACCTGCAGCCACCCCCACCTGGGCTGGGCCTGCTGTCCCTGCTCAGCCCAGCACCGTGTGTGCAGCACTGCATGCAACATCCTCGGCTTCTTGCCCTTCTCCTACAGTTTGTTTGCAACTTCCTCAAGAGAATTAAAGAGGAGGAAGAAACCATCGCCACGGGCGTAGGCCTCAGACCATACTCGCCCATCTTCCTAAGCAAGACCAGTGCTGCCCTGCTGTGTATGCTTGTAGAGGAAGATTTTTACACTCCAAAGCAAGTAAGCAGCCTGTGGCCAGGCTTTGATCCTCCCAGCAATTGCTTGGCCTCCCAATCCACGCATTCCGCTTGCTGTGAGTCTTTCAGGCCACATGGCAGTGGGGTGGGAAGGGAAGCACTCCTCTGGGGAAGCTGGGAACATTGCTCCCTCTGGCAGCTTTCCAAGTCTCCCCGTGCCTTCCCCAGGTGCCTGCCATGGTGAGCTACATCCACCAGTGGCTCATGGCCAATGATTCTGCTGAGCACAGGCTGGACAAGACCCTGCTGGATCTCACCGAAGCACAGCCAAATGACGCAGTCATCACGCTCCTGCGTGTGGCCCCGTCCTGTGACAGGTATGGGGCCCACCTGCCCATAGGGCTCAGGCCTCTCCAGCCCATCACCCTGCACAGCCTGCCCCAGGTGTCGGAGCAACAGAGAGTTCCAGGGCCCTCTGGCTGCTCCCTTTCCCAGCCCTGCCATGTCAGCCCCTGAGCCTGCGGCCATGCTCCCTTGCCGCCTCTCAGGGCTCTGTCCCCACAGGGCTGGGCTGTCTGGCTGCTGCTGCCAGGGGGGCAGTGGGCAGAGGCAGAAATGGCAGCCGGCTCAGCTGCCCCCACTGCTGTCTCTGAGACCCCCCCTGAGACACAGCTCTAACCCCACAGAGCTGCCATGGCCATGTGGAAGACCATCATGGGCTCAGCCAGGACTGTGGAGCTGGCGCAGCTGATCCTCCTGGATGTGCTGGGGAGCTGGCCAGAGTACAGCACCTGCACCTCCGATGGGGACGAAACGGGTGTCTTTGCCCTGGCTGTGAGTTTCTACAAGTGGCCTTTGCAGGCCCCAAGGCTGCCTCTCCAGCAGCTCTCTATCCTCCTTCCCCCACTGCATCTCCCTGCCTCTGGCGCTGGCCTGAAACCCGGCCCAGGGGCAGCTTCAGGCCCACCAGGCCCCGTACTCCGCCTGCCAAGGTCTCTCCGGGCCTCTCCCTGCCACGCTCGGGCCCTGCCACACGCACACCTCGGCACTGAGCGCTGTCTCGGGGGGCTTTGTCCTTTGCAGGCAACTGTGGTGATGTGGAAGATCCTCCAGGTGCCCTGTCTCCCACGGATCTTGAAGGTGTATTTCCCCCGCCTATTTGTGCATCTGCTATTCCAAGTGTTCTTCAGCACTCTGGATATGCCAGAGGAGGTCGACACCTTCTGGAAGGGATGCCAGGAAGAGCACGGCCTTGCCACCAGCCCCAACAGGTGCTCCATCCCACTCCTCCTGTCCCTGCCACGTGGCCTGCCAAGGAGCCAGTGCTGCCAGTGTGACCTGGGCTTTGCTCTGCACGCAGGTTTGCAGTGCGCACCCTCAAGTCCCTGCTCTGCCTTCTCCGCTGCGAGGATGTGGTGGTGGCAATGGAGCGCAGGTGTGCCTGGGACACGCTGCTCTCTCTTGACACTCACCACTTTGCCGTGGCTCTGCTTGCCAGGTGAGACCCCCTTCTCCCCACTGCCTCTGACATTGCTGCTCTGTGCCCAGGTGCCCCACAAAGTGTCCGTGCTGGCCATGGGCCAGAGGGCCTTGTCACTGAGGGACGGCCAAGCAGACTGGAAAAGGCTGGCACAGGAGGGTGCCCATGAGCAACCAACTGCCAAATGGCCCACGTCCCCTTGCTGGAAGGGTGCTGGGGAAAGATGAGAACAGGGTGAGTCACGCCTGGGAGAGGTTTGCCCCACTGCATCAGGGTCTTGTTTCCTTTTTCCCCTCTTCAGAGAAATACGCCGCTTAGCCATCCACTTTTGTTCCGCGATTGCATTCTACCTGCTCGCCCTGCTCGGCAAAGAGATGCCATACTGGGATTTCCCTGCCCTGGCATTCCTCGTGGAGGTGAGCCTCAAGGCCAGCGCTGCCTGGCTGAGCTGCCCCCCAGCCCTCTGGCCTCTCGCAGCCACAGCTGCCAGGACAGTGCCCGTGCCCTGTGCTGCTGCCTGGGCCCGGCCCTGTGCGCTTCTGGGCTCCTGCCAGCTGGCTCCCCTGTCACTGCCCTGTGTCTTTCAGGTCCTCGAGTGCCTGGACTTGAGCGAATGCAGTGACAGCGTTCTGGAGATCCTGGCACAGAACCTGCAGAGCGAGCACATGGCCAGGCGTTACTTTGCACTCCGAGGCCTCGTAGTGCTGGGCAAGAATCCCTTGATGGTGAGAAGGGGGCAGTGGCTGAAGCCGTGCAGGCAGCGTGGGGCTGGGCAACGCCGTCACTTAGCATTGTCTGGGCTTCGGCCGCTGGGGCAGCTGTTCCCATCTCTCCTGCTTCCCGCTTCAGCTGCCCCAGTGCTTCGGGACAGGCCTTTGGCCTCTGGGCCCTGCGGCAGCAGGGCGGCCTTTCACAAAGTCGTGTTCCGCACAGGCAGAAAAAATGCGGAGCCTGACTGAAAGTCTTGTGGAGCTCCTGGAGGAAAATGACAGCGACATGATCAGGATGAACATTCTTCTACTCAGATATTTGCTCCTGGATAATGGTGCTCCAATAGCCACCCCCATCGCCCTGCAGCTGGCTGAGGCGCTTCTGCCACTCTTTGACAGCGTAAGGCTCTGTGCCCACAGCCACAGCCACTGGCTGCTGCCCAGACCCTTGGTGCCCTGTGCAGATGCAGGCCTGTGCCCTGGGGGGCCTGAAGCAGCTGATGCTCAGGTCTTTTGCCCTTTCCTTTCATCCAGGATGATATCCAGGTGCAGCTGAGCTCCATGGCTCTATTTCAAGAGATGCTGGACTTATTAACAGAAGAGGGAAGAAAGGCCCTCAAGTCCCACGTGTGCCAGAGCCTGCTCCCTCTCTACTTCCACTGCCATGATGAGAATCAGATTGTTGCTGAGGTGAGCACTTGTGGCCAACTGCGGTCCCCCTGGCAGGGGCTTGGGCTGCCTCCTGCCCTGGCACCTTGTGGGCTGCAGCCTCCTCCAGCCTGTGCCACTGGGATGCTCCTGTGCCCTGGACTGTGGGGCCATCTGTGCATCTCTGTCCCTCTCCAGGCCTCCCGGGAAACGCTGCATTCCTCAGCCAGATTCCTGAAGAGGAGAGATATAGAACAAATGCTACACGTGGATCAGAGCTTTGGGGAGTGCCTGGTAAGAACAGCAGAGACCCCCCAGCCTCAGCATGGCCAAGGTCCCTGAGGGCGGTGCTCAGCGTGCGGGGCTAGCAGCTGTGCCCGCTGCTGCAGCCAGAGGCCGCGTGGGCTCTGCTTCAGGCTCCTGTCGGCCTGAGTCGGGTGCCCATGGAGCCCCGGCCCGGCGGGGCTGCGGGGCGGCACCACGGCTCCCCGGGCAGCAGCCGGCCCTCCGCCCCTCCCCTCGGGAGCCCTTGGCTAGCGGCTGCTGGCCGCGCCTCAGGGCTGTGCGGGCAGGCGAGGCCGGCGATGGGCGCAGGCAGCGCCCGGCCCAGGAGCTGAGCCCGCGCCAACCCTTCCCTCCTGCCGCTCTCTGCAGCTGGCAGAGGATAGGAGCCGAACGGCCGAGCACCTGCGCCGGGCACTGCGCTACCTGCAGAGCCCACAGGAGTCCCTGCGAGAGGCGGCCGTCAGGTTCATGGGTGAGTCCCGAGCCCGGGCTCCTCCCCGGCCCGCCGCAGCTCGGTCCCGGCCCCGCCTGCTGCCCCGGCAGCGCCAGCCGGGCCCGGCGCCGCGGAGCCCCCCATGGCCTGGGCGTTGCTGCCGCCGTCTGGCAGCCGTGTCCTGGGGCGGCAGCGTGCGGCAAGGGCCCAGGCTGAGCTCTGCCTGGCCAGCAGCCCGGGTGGCCACAGCGCCGGCAGTGCCGCTGCCAGGGAGCTGTGCTGCTGCGGCCGTGACAGGCTCTTTGTTCACAGGCATGGCCGGGCGGCACCTGAGAGGGCAGCAGCAAGAACTGCAGCTGATCTGCACTGGTGAGTGAGTGAGGGCAGCGGACTGACTGCGGGGGCTGGAGGGGCAGCTGCAAGCCCTGCCCCTGCGGTGGAGGGATCTGCACCCGTGGGCAGAGCACACAGAGATATCAGGGCTATGTGTGGCATTCGTGGCCAGCAACTTCGGGCTGATCCCCTTGCTCCCTGCTCCCTGCGGGCCATGGCAAGAGACGACCGGGATGGCCCTGGCAAGGAGCTCTCCTTGGCTCCCTGCACATGCAGGATCTGACCTTGCCTCTGTTCCTCTCTCTTGCAGCCCTTGAAGAAATGGCCTATGACAGCAGTCCTGCAATCAGAAATGCTGCCATTGAATCTTGTTTAGTTCTCCGAGCCATACAGAGAGCTCCCTACTCCCCATGGCGTCAGCTGCGAGATCGATTCCGCAGTGCATGGAGGAAACGGCCTCGTCTGTGTGGCACTGCCTTGCTGTTCTGCTGGAGGTCTGCAGAGAGATGATCTGGGGCCATTTAAGCCAGCAGGAATTTTCTTTTTCCTCTTTAACATTTCCTTGTTTGCATTTTCATTGTAGAGTATGTAAATATAAAATACGTTACAATACACAGAGTCCCAGGATCTTTCTTTTCCTGCCCAAGGTCTGTAGGGCAAAAGAGAAGAGGGGGAAAAGGTTGCTTGTACTCAGCCAGCTGCCCAGGCGTGCAGTGTTGCAGGGAAAATGGCCAGAAGCCTTTAGGCCTTTGGTGGTTCTGCTGAAGTGTTTGTGCTGCCCACAGAGCGGCTGGGCAGGGGCCGGAGCTGCGGGGATCCCTGCCAGAGCGGTGCCTGGAGATGGCCACAAGCCCTGTGCTGGACAGGAAGGGCCATCCGTGTCCTCCTGCCCGTCTGCTGCTGGCTGCAGTGCTGAGGGCTCCCCGGTGCCTCTGGATGGGGCTCCTCTGCAGCTGCTCTGGGGCTGCGGCGCTGCTGCCGGGAAGCTTGGCCAGGCTGGGGGAGACCCTGAGGGGTTGAGGCACTGCTAAGCCCTGAGCAATTGGCCAGCAGAGGCCATAAGCAGCCCCCTGGCAGCCGCCTTGATCCCGACAGCCGGCTGCTCTGGCGCTTCCAGGTCGGTGGCCGGTTGGAGGGACGCCCTGGAATCAGGCGTGGAAACCTGCTCCTGGCCTTTCAGGGCTGTGAGGCCAACTGTTGTGGGGCTGGGGGGGTGCCCTCCCTGTGCTCCAGACTGGAGCCCCCCACCCCTCAGCCTTAGGCATTGAGCTCCACTGCCTGATATCCAAGTCTTGTTCCTCTTGCTGTGGGGGAGGCCGAGCTCTGTGGCTTTCGGCCCCATTGAGCCAGAAGAGCAGCAGCTTTGAGCCCACAGGGGCCACAGAAAGGCCCTCTTAGACCACGGGCATTCCTGTCCTGCCCAGGCCAGGGACACATGAGAGTGCAGCGGGCACCTTCAGGGTGCCACGCTGGCTTTGCACTGGGCCACCTCCCTGTGCTGTGCACGGCTGGCTCTTTGATTTGCTGCTCTCGGCCTTGTGTCGTCGTACTCCTCTGGCTGCCTGCAGCCAGGGGCAGCCCTATCAGGAGGGTGAAAGGCCCCGTCTCCAACATCTCAACGGGGGAAATGGAGCTCTCCCAGCCCTCAGCCTACGCTGTAAGCAGAGCAGAGCCTTTTCCCCAGCCCCGCTGGCTTTCTGCCTGCTTCTGGCCCCTGGCCACCATGACCCACTGCACTCGCTCTGAGTCACCTACAGCATGGCTGGTGCCTCTTGATTTGCTGACCCTGGGATGTGAGGCTCACTGAGGGAAAGGTGGCTGTCCCAATGCTGAGGGCACACGTGGCTCACTGAGCAGACTTGAGGCTTCCCCAGCAGCTTGCAGGTGCCTTATGTGTCATGTTACAGTGCTTGTGCTCCTGCCTCTTCCTGTCCCTCTTCTCACCCTCACCCAACCTGCACCCTCTGACCTACCTTCAATAAACCCTGTTGCATCAGACCCGGTGTCAAGAGCCCTCCTTCGGCTGCCGGTCGAGGGCACGTTACAACCTCCGGGCCTGGGAGCAAGGTGGGCTGGGGGAGCTGGTCTCTCAGACCAAGAGGGAACGGCTCTCGACAGCACCTGCCCATGGGCCTTCCCCGCACCAAATAAAATCATCTCCAAGTTTAGCTAGTAAGCTAGTAAGGTATAAACCATTAATTGCCTGGAAATCTGGCACTAGTCTCTGAGTTCCATTAGGTTTCTTTATTGCTGATCTAGCAGTATTAAATTTTGACTCCCATTCTTCCAATAGTCCTGATGTCAGGGATTTAATGGATTGTTGGCTCTATTCCTTTCCTAGCTTCTAATCTTCAAGGGTATTGCTTTCTGACTGCTGCCCTAACTCTTGTCTGTAGCTCAATTTTCATAGGGTCTGCTCGTTTTGATTTTCCTGGGCTATCAGTATCCCATACTCTTGGGTACACCTGATTCAATACTTGCTCTAACTAGTTCTTCTTGTTTGTTGATCTGGTGTCAATTGTCAGTCCTACTGCTAAAACCGCTCATTTGTCTTCAGGTACCTTCCATTGAAGTTTTCTTTTCCTAAATGGAACTGTTGCTTCTAAATTTTCAAGCAAATCCCTGCATAGGACAGATTTGGGTGAGTTTGGTAAAGAAAGAAACTGATGTATTCCCATTTTCTTCTTGATTTTACATCAAAGTGGTTTCAGGAAGAATGCATTTTCTGGCTGCCCTATAGTTGCTCCTATTGCTTGAAGATAGTTTTCACTTTTGGGTATCAGTTCTTGATTCAAGAGTGCAAATGTGTCTCCACTATTTCTTAAAATTTCAACTTCTTCATCATTCTTTAGCTGTATTTTAAACAGTGGCCTGCTAGGGTAAGAATTGCCAGTCTTGGTCATTTCTTATCATCTAGAGTGGCTGCAAGAGTTTTGTGTACTTTGTCTGCTTACTCTGGGCACTGGCCCTATTTCCAGTGTCCTGATTTATTACATGATGCACATTGATTTGGCCCCAGCTTGGTCTGTGGCTGCTTTGAACCTCCTCTGCCTCTGCTATTTTCGCCCCTGCCTCTGCTTCAACCGCGCCTACATCCGTCCTCTCCCTGGTGCCGATCCAGAGCTGCCACCATGGCTGCAGGGAGCTCTTTTTCTTTTTCCCTCTCTTGACTATCGTACACTTTCTACTTTTGATGTAGTGTCTAAAAGCTTGCGTGACTGCTCAATGTTGTTTGAACACTTCTCAAACTCAGACAGGCTTGGTGCTGTGACCATTTCCCTGGGGTGTTCCAGTTCGTGTTTATTTATCACTTATCGTAGAATGGTTTGTTTTCATGTACCCCGTATTTTCCCCAAGCTGGTTTACCCCTAGGTTCTGCCCTCCCTCAAAGCTGTCTCCCTCATGCCATTCCCCACTCTTTGTTCCAGCTCCTTGCCTGCCTCTCAAGATAATCCAGCTCTTTATTCCTGAACCTTCCCTGTCACTTTTGCCTTGGACCAATCCCTGACTGCACCACCCCTTTGGAATTCCTCTATTGCTGGAAGCCCCGCTGGCGCATGTGACCTACCCTCTCTTCCCATCTGTCCTAATTAGTCCCAAGCAACTGATGGAATCCCCTCGCTCCTCCCCTGCAGATTCCTTATTGCTCAATTGTTTGTATCCACCCCCTGAGTTGTACCCTGATAAAATCCCGTGCACAGAAGTGCTGGCGGCTCTTTGCTGCTGAATCCTTCCCTTGGAATAAGCCTTGGCCTGTGGAACCTCACAATCGAGGAGCCTCCTCCTTCTCTTTGGCCTGCTCCGTGCTGCAGTTAGTGCATCCTGAACCACTGAGCAGTGGCTCACCAGGGTCAGCTGCGGGCAGAACCCACGCCTTGGCCGTTCCCCACTCCTGGCGCAGTGCCGCAGTTTTCCCAAGAGCCAGCCCGGGCTCCGCTGGGCTGCGTCCGTGGGGAACCCGTCCCAGTGCCCGACCGTGCTCTGGGTGAAAAACCTTGATCTGATACGGAAATGAAACCTGCCCTGTCCCAGCTCCCTGCCCTTTTCTCCAGTCCTGTCACTGGTCCCAACAGTGACCAGAGCTGCAGCAGCCCCTCTGATTCACCTCAGGAGGAGGTTGCAGACCACAATCACGCCCTTTACTCTCCTCCAGGCTGAACAAAGTGGCTTCAGCTGCACCTGGATGGCTTCCCCTCCAGGCCACACTCCATCCTTGCAGTCCTCCTTTGCATTCTGGCTAATGGTTTCATAACTTTTGATATTGTGCTGCCCAAAAGTGCGCCCGTCTGCTTCCAGCGCTTCTCTTGGCTGCTGCTTCAGGGTGTGGGCACCATCATCAGAGACACAGAAGAGCTTCTCCTCCCAGACTTGTCCTTATCCTCCGCACTTCCACGTCTCTGCCTTGATCTTCACTGGGGAACTTGCCACTTTGTGACCGCTCATTGCTGCGCTCAGCAGGGACACAGTTTTGTTTGGACATGAGCTGCCAGAGCAAGACATGCAGCAACTGAAGCCGAGAAATGCAGAGGCTGGGCAGATGCCGTTTTTTCCAGAATGTGGGAAAGAGAGTGAGAAAAGCACAAGGAAATTTCAGACTGTTAACTTTGCATTCTAATTGCCCTGCGAAACTCAGCAATGGCTGGTGCTCTGGTGCTACTGCCAATGCCTTCCATGAGAAAAATTCATTTCAGGATGGAGCAACATCATCTGACAGAGACCAAGTGTGCCAGCAGTTGCTCCAGGTGCTCCTGCCATCAGCCCCTGCAGGAAAGAGGCACAGCCCCCAAGGCACGTGGCCTTTGGCTCCTTCTGGCACAGAAGCCCCCCGGGGGCACAGGTCTCTGGTGCAGGAGACAGGCACCAGTGCTGCCAGGGCTCGGGGGGGTGGCAGGTCTGCTTGGCCGGGGACTCTGCCACACCTGCTGATGTCAGCGCTCCCCGGGCCCCAGGCCTCAGAGCAGCACTCGTGCCCGGGCCCACACGTTCCTTGTGCGTGTCACACCGGCAGCTTTAGGATGGCCACCAGCCGGGACGACGTGTCCCGAGGAGGCTGTGCCAACTTCCCTGCAAGGCCTCGTGCCCTTCCCAGAACGGCTGTGTCGGCAGCCCTGGGGGCTCCTTCTGCTGCCCTGAGCCCACAGAGCATGGCAGCGTTTGCTGATGGTCTGAGCCCTTCCTAAAGATCCTGTCGGCCTGCCTTAGACTCCTGGGGCCAGCCATTCCTTCCAAACTGGGCCACTTTGGGTGGGCTGGGCGTGGCCCCAGGGCAGGCGGCAGTGTGTGCAAGGGCCCTTGGTGACACAGTGCCGCACAGTCACTGTGACACGGAACGGGTGTCCAAAGGCCCTTTGTGACACGGGGTGACATAGGAGCTGGAGGTGACAAGAGCACGCCACAGTGCTCAGAGCACGCAACGGGACAGGACGGGACAGAGCGGTGCCGTGAGGAGCCCCTGCACAGCATGCCCGTTCGCGTCCCACCCGGAGCTTTTCTGAAGCCTTGTTCCTGCAGCTGAGCTCAAGGCCAGACCACAGGACTTGCTGACCCGTGGTCTCCCTGAGGCTTCTCTTCTGCAGGTGCCTTTGAGGCCATATCATAGTCCTTGTCAGGAGTCCCCTGTCCTTGTGGCAGGGGCCCTTGAGACCGAGTGCAGGACTTGCTGTCCTGTAGCCTTCCTGAGGCTTCTTACTTGAAGGTGCCTTCCAGGTACCACTGCAGGACTTGGTGCCTTGGAGCTTTTCCAAGGCAACTCTCCTGCAAATAGCCACAAATCCAGGCAGAGACATGGAGCAGAGACACCCGGCAGTGCCTGAGCTGGCCTGGGTGGAGGAGGAGGAAGAAGGCCCTGGAGCTGCCCCGGCACAGCAGACTGAAGAGGTGGTGCCGTTGCAGCCACCACAGGAGGGTGAGTGGCAGAGCTGGGCCACAGGACTGGTGCCTGCTGCCAGCTTGGACCCCATGCCGTGCCGTGCGTTGCCATGCTATCCCCTGGGGACAGGCCCACAGAGAGGACGGAAGAGGGGCCGGGCAGACACCCTGCAGTGGCCGTGCTCCATCCCCTGGGGCATCCTGGGGCTCTCTCGGCCTGCGGGATGCCGCAGGGCTGGGCCGTGCTCTCCGGCCTCTCCCGCAGCCCCTCATCTCTGGCTGCGCTCGCTCTTTGCCAGATGCAGCCCCGGAGCGCACACAAGAGCAGGAGTCCAGCCGTGGCCGCTTCCGCAGAACAGCGCAGGTACCTGCAGCCACCCCCACCTGGGCTGGGCCTGCTGTCCCTGCTCAGCCCAGCACCGTGTGTGCAGCACTGCATGCAACATCCTCGGCTTCTTGCCCTTCTCCTACAGTTTGTTTGCAACTTCCTCAAGAGAATTAAAGAGGAGGAAGAAACCATCGCCACGGGCGTAGGCCTCAGACCATACTCGCCCATCTTCCTAAGCAAGACCAGTGCTGCCCTGCTGTGTATGCTTGTAGAGGAAGATTTTTACACTCCAAAGCAAGTAAGCAGCCTGTGGCTAGGCTTTGATCCTCCCAGCAATTGCTTGGCCTCCCAATCCACGCATGCCGCTTGCTGTGAGTCTTTCAGGCCACATGGCAGTGGGGTGGGAAGGGAAGCACTCCTCTGGGGAAGCTGGGAACATTGCTCCCTCTGGCAGCTTTCCAAGTCTCCCCGTGCCTTCCCCAGGTGCCTGCCATGGTGAGCTACATCCACCAGTGGCTCATGGCCAATGATTCTGCTGAGCACAGGCTGGACAAGACCCTGCTGGATCTCACCGAAGCACAGCCAAATGACGCAGTCATCACGCTCCTGCGTGTGGCCCCGTCCTGTGACAGGTATGGGGCCCACCTGCCCATAGGGCTCAGGCCTCTCCAGCCCATCACCCTGCACAGCCTGCCCCAGGTGTCGGAGCAACAGAGAGTTCCAGGGCCCTCTGGCTGCTCCCTTTCCCAGCCCTGCCATGTCAGCCCCTGAGCCTGCTGCCATGCTCCCTTGCCGCCTCTCAGGGCTCTGTCCCCACAGGGCTGGGCTGTCTGGCTGCTGCTGCCAGGGGGGCAGTGGGCAGAGGCAGAAATGGCAGCCGGCTCAGCTGCCCCCACTGCTGTCTCTGAGACCCCCCCTGAGACACAGCTCTAACCCCACAGAGCTGCCATGGCCATGTGGAAGACCATCATGGGCTCAGCCAGGACTGTGGAGCTGGCGCAGCTGATCCTCCTGGATGTGCTGGGGAGCTGGCCAGAGTACAGAACCTGCACCTCCGATGGGGACGAAACGGGTGTCTTTGCCCTGGCTGTGAGTTTCTACAAGTGGCCTTTGCAGGCCCCAAGGCTGCCTCTCCAGCAGCTCTCTATCCTCCTTCCCTCACTGCATCTCCCTGCCTCTGGCGCTGGCCTGAAACCCGGCCCAGGGGCAGCTTCAGGCCCACCAGGCCCCGTACTCCGCCTGCCAAGGTCTCTCCGGGCCTCTCCCTGCCACGCTCGGGCCCTGCCACACGCACACCTCGGCACTGAGCGCTGTCTCGGGGGGCTTTGTCCTTTGCAGGCAACTGTGGTGATGTGGAAGATCCTCCAGGTGCCCTGTCTCCCACGGATCTTGAAGGTGTATTTCCCCCGCCTATTTGTGCATCTGCTATTCCAAGTGTTCTTCAGCACTCTGGATATGCCAGAGGAGGTCAACACCTTCTGGAAGGGATGCCAGGAAGAGCACGGCCTTGCCACCAGCCCCAACAGGTGCTCCATCCCACTCCTCCTGTCCCTGCCACGTGGCCTGCCAAGGAGCCAGTGCTGCCAGTGTGACCTGGGCTTTGCTCTGCACGCAGGTTTGCAGTGCGCACCCTCAAGTCCCTGCTCTGCCTTCTCCGCTGCGAGGATGTGGTGGTGGCAATGGAGCGCAGGTGTGCCTGGGACACGCTGCTCTCTCTTGACACTCACCACTTTGCCGTGGCTCTGCTTGCCAGGTGAGACCCCCTTCTCCCCACTGCCTCTGACATTGCTGCTCTGTGCCCAGGTGCCCCACAAAGTGTCCGTGCTGGCCATGGGCCAGAGGGCCTTGTCACTGAGGGACGGCCAAGCAGACTGGAAAAGGCTGGCACAGGAGGGTGCCCATGAGCAACCAACTGCCAAATGGCCCACGTCCCCTTGCTGGAAGGGTGCTGGGGAAAGATGAGAACAGGGTGAGTCACGCCTGGGAGAGGTTTGCCCCACTGCATCAGGGTCTTGTTTCCTTTTTCCCCTCTTCAGAGAAATACGCCGCTTAGCCATCCACTTTTGTTCCGCGATTGCATTCTACCTGCTCGCCCTGCTCGGCAAAGAGATGCCATACTGGGATTTCCCTGCCCTGGCATTCCTCGTGGAGGTGAGCCTCAAGGCCAGCGCTGCCTGGCTGAGCTGCCTCCCAGCCCTCTGGCCTCTCGCAGCCACAGCTGCCAGGACAGTGCCCGTGCCCTGTGCTGCTGCCTGGGCCCGGCCCTGTGCGCTTCTGGGCTCCTGCCGGCTGGCTCCCCTGTCACTGCCCTGTGTCTTTCAGGTCCTCGAGTGCCTGGACTTGAGCGAATGCAGTGACAGCGTTCTGGAGATCCTGGCACAGAACCTGCAGAGCGAGCACATGGCCAGGCGTTACTTGGCACTCCGAGGCCTCGTAGTGCTGGGCAAGAATCCCTTGATGGTGAGGAGGGGACAGTGGCTGAAGCCGTGCAGGCAGCGTGGGGCTGGGCAACGCCGTCACTTGGCATTGTCTGGGCTTCGGCCGCTGGGGCAGCTGTTCCCATCTCTCCTGCTTCCCGCTTCAGCTGCCCCAGTGCTTCGGGACAGGCCTTTGGCCTCTGGGCCCTGCGGCAGCAGGGCGGCCTTTCACAAAGTCGTGTTCCGCACAGGCTGAAAAAATGCGGAGCCTGACTGAAAGTCTTGTGGAGCTCCTGGAGGAAAATGACAGCGACATGATCAGGATGAACATTCTTCTACTCAGATATTTGCTCCTGGATAATGGTGCTCCAATAGCCACCCCCATCGCCCTGCAGCTGGCTGAGGCGCTCCTGCCACTCTTTGACAGCGTAAGGCTCTGTGCCCACAGCCACAGCCACTGGCTGCTGCCCAGACCCTTGGTGCCCTGTGCAGATGCAGGCCTGTGCCCTGGGGGGCCTGAAGCAGCTGATGCTCAGGTCTTTTGCCCTTTCCTTTCATCCAGGATGATATCCAGGTGCAGCTGAGCTCCATGGCTCTATTTCAAGAGATGCTGGACTTATTAACAGAAGAGGGAAGAAAGGCCCTCAAGTCCCACGTGTGCCAGAGCCTGCTCCCTCTCTACTTCCACTGCCATGATGAGAATCAGATTGTTGCTGAGGTGAGCACTTGTGGCCAACTGCGGTCCCCCTGGCAGGGGCTTGGGCTGCCTCCTGCCCTGGCACCTTGTGGGCTGCAGCCTCCTCCAGCCTGTGCCACTGGGATGCTCCTGTGCCCTGGACTGTGGGGCCATCTGTGCATCTCTGTCCCTCTCCAGGCCTCCCGGGAAACGCTGCATTCCTCAGCCAGATTCCTGAAGAGGAGAGATATAGAACAAATGCTACACGTGGATCAGAGCTTTGGGGAGTGCCTGGTAAGAACAGCAGAGACCCCCCAGCCTCAGCATGGCCAAGGTCCCTGAGGGCGGTGCTCAGCGTGCGGGGCTAGCAGCTGTGCCTGCTGCTGCAGCCAGAGGCCGCGCGGGCTCTGCTTCAGGCTCCCGTCGGCCTGAGTCGGGTGCCCATGGAGCCCCGGCCCGGCGGGGCTGCGGGGCGGCACCACGGCTCCCCGGGCAGCAGCCGGCCCTCCGCCCCTCCCCTCGGGAGCCCTTGGCCAGCGGCTGCTGGCCGCGCCTCAGGGCTGTGCGGGCAGGCGAGGCCGGCGATGGGCGCAGGCAGCGCCCGGCCCAGGAGCTGAGCCCGCGCCAACCCTTCCCTCCTGCCGCTCTCTGCAGCTGGCAGAGGACAGGAGCCGAACGGCCGAGCACCTGCGCCGGGCACTGCGCTACCTGCAGAGCCCACAGGAGTCCCTGCGAGAGGCGGCCGTCAGGTTCATGGGTGAGTCCCGAGCCCGGGCTCCTCCCCGGCCCGCCGCAGCTCGGTCCCGGCCCCGCCTGCTGCCCCGGCAGCGCCAGCCGGGCCCAGCGCCGCGGAGCCCCCCCTGGCCTGGGCGTTGCTGCCGCCGTCTGGCAGCCGTGTCCTGGGGCGGCAGCGTGCGGCAAGGGCCCAGGCTGAGCTCTGCCTGGCCAGCAGCCCGGGTGGCCACAGCGCCGGCAGTGCCGCTGCCAGGGAGCTGTGCGTCTGCGGCCGTGACAGGCTCTGTGTTCACAGGCATGGCCGGGCGGCACCTGAGAGGGCAGCAGCAAGAACTGCAGCTGATCTGCACTGGTGAGTGAGTGAGGGCAGCGGACTGACTGCGGGGGCTGGAGGGGCAGCTGCAAGCCCTGCCCCTGCGGTGGAGGGATCTGCACCCGTGGGCAGAGCACACAGAGATATCAGGGCTACGTGTGGCATTCGTGGCCAGCAACTTCGGGCTGATCCCCTTGCTCCCTGCTCCCTGCGGGCCATGGCAAGAGACGACTGGGATGGCCCTGGCAAGGAGCTCTCCTTGGCTCCCTGCACATGCAGGATCTGACCTTGCCTCTGTTCCTCTCTCTTGCAGCCCTTGAAGAAATGGCCTATGACAGCAGTCCTGCAATCAGAAATGCTGCCATTGAATCTTGTTTAGTTCTCCGAGCCATACAGAGAGCTCCCTACTCCCCATGGCGTCAGCTGCGAGATCGATTCCGCAGTGCATGGAGGAAACGGCCTCGTCTATGTGGCACTGGCTTGCTGTTCTGCTGGAGGTCTGCAGAGAGATGATCTGGGGCCATTTAAGCCAGCAGGAATTTTCTTTTTCCTCTTTAACATTTCCTTGTTTGCATTTTCATTGTAGAGTATGTAAATATAAAATACGTTACAATACACAGAGTCCCAGGATCTTTCTTTTCCTGCCCAAGGTCTGTAGGGAAAAAGAGAAGAGGGGGAAAAGGTTGCTTGTACTCAGCCAGCTGCCCAGGCGTGCAGTGTTGCAGGGAAAATGGCCAGAAGCCTTTAGGCCTTTGGTGGTTCTGCTGAAGTGTTTGTGCTGCCCACAGAGCGGCTGGGCAGGGGCCGGAGCTGCGGGGATCCCTGCCAGAGCGGTGCCTGGAGATGGCCACAAGCCCTGTGCTGGACAGGAAGGGCCATCCGTGTCCTCCTGCCCGTCTGCTGCTGGCTGCAGTGCTGAGGGCTCCCCGGTGCCTCTGGATGGGGCTCCTCTGCAGCTGCTCTGGGGCTGCGGCGCTGCTGCCGGGAAGCTTGGCCAGGCTGGGGGAGACCCTGAGGGGTTGAGGCACTGCTAAGCCCTGAGCAATTGGCCAGCAGAGGCCATAAGCAGCCCCCTGGCAGCCGCCTTGATCCCGACAGCCGGCTGCTCTGGCGCTTCCAGGTCGGTGGCCGGTTGGAGGGACGCCCTGGAATCAGGCGTGGAAACCTGCTCCTGGCCTTTCAGGGCTGTGAGGCCAACTGTTGTGGGGCTGGGGGGGTGCCCTCCCTGTGCTCCAGACTGGAGCCCCCCACCCCTCAGCCTTAGGCATTGAGCTCCACTGCCTGATATCCAAGTCTTGTTCCTCTTGCTGTGGGGGAGGCCGAGCTCTGTGGCTTTCGGCCCCATTGAGCCAGAAGAGCAGCAGCTTTGAGCCCACAGGGGCCACAGAAAGGCCCTCTTAGACCACGGGCATTCCTGTCCTGCCCAGGCCAGGGACACATGAGAGTGCAGCGGGCACCTTCAGGGTGCCACGCTGGCTTTGCACTGGGCCACCTCCCTGTGCTGTGCACGGCTGGCTCTTTGCTTTGCTGCTCTCGGCCTTGTGTCATCGTACTCCGCTGGCTGCCTGCAGCCAGGGGCAGCCCTATCAGGAGGGTGAAAGGCCCCGTCTCCAACATCTCAACGGGGGAAATGGAGCTCTCCCAGCCCTCAGCCTACGCTGTAAGCAGAGCAGAGCCTTTTCCCCAGCCCCGCTGGCTTTCTGCCTGCTTCTGGCCCCTGGCCACCATGACCCACTGCACTCGCTCTGAGTCACCTACAGCATGGCTGGTGCCTCTTGATTTGCTGACCCTGGGATGTGAGGCTCACTGAGGGAAAGGTGGCTGTCCCAATGCTGAGGGCACACGTGGCTCACTGAGCAGACTTGAGGCTTCCCCAGCAGCTTGCAGGTGCCTTATGTGTCATGTTACAGTGCTTGTGCTCCTGCCTCTTCCTGTCCCTCTTCTCACCCTCACCCAACCTGCACCCTCTGACCTACCTTCAATAAACCCTGTTGCATCAGACCCGGTGTCAAGAGCCCTCCTTCGGCTGCCGGTCGAGGGCACGTTACAACCTCCGGGCCTGGGAGCAAGGTGGGCTGGGGGAGCTGGTCTCTCAGACCAAGAGGGAACGGCTCTCGACAGCACCTGCCCATGGGCCTTCCCCGCACCAAATAAAATCATCTCCAAGTTTAGCTAGTAAGCTAGTAAGGTATAAACCATTAATTGCCTGGAAATCTGGCACTAGTCTCTGAGTTCCATTAGGTTTCTTTATTGCTGATCCAGCAGTATTAAATTTTGACTCCCATTCTTCCAATAGTCCTGATGTCAGGGATTTAATTGATTGTTGGCTCTATTCCTTTCCTAGCTTCTAATCTTCAAGGGTATTGCTTTCTGACTACTGCCCTAACTCTTGTCTGTAGCTCAATTTTCATAGGGTCTGCTCGTTTTGATTTTCCTGGGCTATCAGTATCCCATACTCTTGGGTACACCTGATTCAATACTTGCTCTAACTAGTTCTTCTTGTTTGTTGGTCTGGTGTCAATTGTCAGTCCTACTGCTAAAACCGCTCATTTGTCTTCAGGTACCTTCCATTGAAGTTTTCTTTTCCTAAATGGAACTGTTGCTTCTAAATTTTCAAGCAAATCCCTGCATAGGACAGATTTGGGTGAGTTTGGTAAAGAAAGAAACTGATGTATTCCCATTTTCTTCTTGATTTTACATCAAAGTGGTTTCAGGAAGAATGCATTTTCTGGCTGCCCTATAGTTGCTCCTATTGCTTGAAGATAGTTTTCACTTTTGGGTATCAGTTCTTGATTCAAGAGTGCAAATGTGTCTCCACTATTTCTTAAAATTTCAACTTCTTCATCATTCTTTAGCTGTATTTTAAACAGTGGCCTGCTAGGGTAAGAATTGCCAGTCTTGGTCATTTCTTATCATCTAGAGTGGCTGCAAGAGTTTTGTGTACTTTGTCTGCTTACTCTGGGCACTGGCCCTATTTCCAGTGTCCTGATTTATTACATGATGCACATTGATTTGGCCCCAGCTTGGTCTGTGGCTGCTTTGAACCTCCTCTGCCTCTGCTATTTTCGCCCCTGCCTCTGCTTCAACCGCGCCTACATCCGTCCTCTCCCTGGTGCCGATCCAGAGCTGCCACCATGGCTGCAGGGAGCTCTTTTTCTTTTTCCCTCTCTTGACTATCGTACACTTTCTACTTTTGATGTAGTGTCTAAAAGCTTGCGTGACTGCTCAATGTTGTTTGAACACTTCTCAAACTCAGACGGGCTTGGTGCTGTGACCATTTCCCTGGGGTGTTCCAGTTCGTGTTTATTTATCACTTATCGTAGAATGGTTTGTTTTCATGTACCCCGTATTTTCCCCAAGCTGGTTTACCCCTAGGTTCTGCCCTCCCTCAAAGCTGTCTCCCTCATGCCATTCCCCACTCTTTGTTCCAGCTCCTTCCCTGCCTCTCAAAATAATCCAGCTCTTTATTCCTGAACCTTCCCTGTCACTTTTGCCTTGGACCAATCCCTGACTGCACCACCCCTTTGGAATTCCTCTATTGCTGGAAGCCCCGCTGGCGCATGTGACCTACCCTCTCTTCCCATCTGTCCTAATTAGTCCCAAGCAACTGATGGAATCCCCTCGCTCCTCCCCTGCAGATTCCTTATTGCTCAATTGTTTGTATCCACCCCCTGAGTTGTACCCCGATAAAATCCCGTGCACAGAAGTGCTGGCGGCTCTTTGCTGCTGAATCCTTCCCTTGGAATAAGCCTTGGCCTGTGGAACCTCACAATCGAGGAGCCTCCTCCTTCTCTTTGGCCTGCTCCGTGCTGCAGTTAGTGCATCCTGAACCACTGAGCAGTGGCTCACCAGGGTCAGCCGCGGGCAGGACCCACGCCTTGGCCGTTCCCCACTCCTGGCGCAGTGCCGCAGTTTTCCCAAGAGCCAGCCCGGGCTCCGCTGGGCTGCGTCCATGGGGAACCCGTCCCAGTGCCCGACCGTGCTCTGGGTGAAAAACCTTGATCTGATACGGAAATGAAACCTGCCCTGTCCCAGCTCCCTGCCCTTTTCTCCAGTCCTGTCACTGGTCCCAACAGTGACCAGAGCTGCAGCAGCCCCTCTGATTCACCTCAGGAGGAGGTTGCAGACCACAATCACGCCCTTTACTCTCCTCCAGGCTGAACAAAGTGGCTTCAGCTGCACCTGGATGGCTTCCCCTCCAGGCCACACTCCATCCTTGCAGTCCTCCTTTGCATTCTGGCTAATGGTTTCATAACTTTTGATATTGTGCTGCCCAAAAGTGCGCCCGTCTGCTTCCAGCGCTTCTCTTGGCTGCTGCTTCAGGGTGTGGGCACCATCATCAGAGACACAGAAGAGCTTCTCCTCCCAGACTTGTCCTTATCCTCCGCACTTCCACGTCTCTGCCTTGATCTTCACTGGGGAACTTGCCACTTTGTGACCGCTCATTGCTGCGCTCAGCAGGGACACAGTTTTGTTTGGACATGAGCTGCCAGAGCAAGACATGCAGCAACTGAAGTCGAGAAATGCAGAGGCTGGGCAGATGCCGTTTTTTCCAGAATGTGGGAAAGAGAGTGAGAAAAGCACAAGGAAATTTCAGACTGTTAACTTTGCATTCTAATTGCCCTGCGAAACTCAGCAATGGCTGGTGCTCTGGTGCTACTGCCAATGCCTTCCATGAGAAAAATTCATTTCAGGATGGAGCAACATCATCTGACAGAGACCAAGTGTGCCAGCAGTTGCTCCAGGTGCTCCTGCCATCAGCCCCTGCAGGAAAGAGGCACAGCCCCCCGGGGGCACGTGGCCTTTGGCTCCTTCTGGCACAGAAGCCCCCCGGGGGCACAGGTCTCTGGTGCAGGAGACAGGCACCAGTGCTGCCAGGGCTCGGGGGGGTGGCAGGTCTGCTTGGCCGGGGACTCTGCCACACCTGCTGATGTCAGCGCTCCCCGGGCCCCAGGCCTCAGAGCAGCACTCGTGCCCGGGCCCACACGTTCCTTGTGCGTGTCACACCGGCAGCTTTAGGATGGCCACCAGCCGGGACGACGTGTCCCGAGGAGGCTGTGCCAACTTCCCTGCAAGGCCTCGTGCCCTTCCCAGAACGGCTGTGTCGGCAGCCCTGGGGGCTCCTTCTGCTGCCCTGAGCCCACAGAGCATGGCAGCGTTTGCTGATGGTCTGAGCCCTTCCTAAAGATCCTGTCGGCCTGCCTTAGACTCCTGGGGCCAGCCATTCCTTCCAAACTGGGCCACTTTGGGTGGGCTGGGCGTGGCCCCAGGGCAGGCGGCAGTGTGTGCAAGGGCCCTTGGTGACACAGTGCCACACAGTCACTGTGACACGGAACGGGTGTCCAAAGGCCCTTTGTGACACGGGGTGACATAGGAGCTGGAGGTGACAAGAGCACGCCACAGTGCTCAGAGCACGCAACGGGACAGGACGGGACAGAGCGGTGCCGTGAGGAGCCCCTGCACAGCGTGCCCGTTCGCGTCCCACCCGGAGCTTTTCTGAAGCCTTGTTCCTGCAGCTGAGCTCAAGGCCAGACCACAGGACTTGCTGACCCGTGGTCTCCCTGAGGCTTCTCTTCTGCAGGTGCCTTTGAGGCCATATCATAGTCCTTGTCAGGAGTCCCCTGTCCTTGTGGCAGGGGCCCTTGAGACCGAGTGCAGGACTTGCTGTCCTGTAGCCTTCCTGAGGCTTCTTACTTGAAGGTGCCTTCCAGGTACCACTGCAGGACTTGGTGCCTTGGAGCTTTTCCAAGGCAACTCTCCTGCAAATAGCCACAAATCCAGGCAGAGACATGGAGCAGAGACACCCGGCAGTGCCTGAGCTGGCCTGGGTGGAGGAGGAGGAAGAAGGCCCTGGAGCTGCCCCGGCACAGCAGACTGAAGAGGTGGTGCCGTTGCAGCCACCACAGGAGGGTGAGTGGCAGAGCTGGGCCACAGGACTGGTGCCTGCTGCCAGCTTGGACCCCATGCCGTGCCGTGCGTTGCCATGCTATCCCCTGGGGACAGGCCCACAGAGAGGACGGAAGAGGGGCCGGGCAGACACCCTGCAGTGGCCGTGCTCCATCCCCTGGGGCATCCTGGGGCTCTCTCGGCCTGCGGGATGCCGCAGGGCTGGGCCGTGCTCTCCGGCCTCTCCCGCAGCCCCTCATCTCTGGCTGCGCTCGCTCTTTGCCAGATGCAGCCCCGGAGCGCACACAAGAGCAGGAGTCCAGCCGTGGCCGCTTCCGCAGAACAGCGCAGGTACCTGCAGCCACCCCCACCTGGGCTGGGCCTGCTGTCCCTGCTCAGCCCAGCACCGTGTGTGCAGCACTGCATGCAACATCCTCGGCTTCTTGCCCTTCTCCTACAGTTTGTTTGCAACTTCCTCAAGAGAATTAAAGAGGAGGAAGAAACCATCGCCACGGGCGTAGGCCTCAGACCATACTCGCCCATCTTCCTAAGCAAGACCAGTGCTGCCCTGCTGTGTATGCTTGTAGAGGAAGATTTTTACACTCCAAAGCAAGTAAGCAGCCTGTGGCTAGGCTTTGATCCTCCCAGCAATTGCTTGGCCTCCCAATCCACGCATGCCGCTTGCTGTGAGTCTTTCAGGCCACATGGCAGTGGGGTGGGAAGGGAAGCACTCCTCTGGGGAAGCTGGGAACATTGCTCCCTCTGGCAGCTTTCCAAGTCTCCCCGTGCCTTCCCCAGGTGCCTGCCATGGTGAGCTACATCCACCAGTGGCTCATGGCCAATGATTCTGCTGAGCACAGGCTGGACAAGACCCTGCTGGATCTCACCGAAGCACAGCCAAATGACGCAGTCATCACGCTCCTGCATGTGGCCCCGTCCTGTGACAGGTATGGGGCTCACCTGCCCATAGGGCTCAGGCCTCTCCAGCCCATCACCCTGCACAGCCTGCCCCAGGTGTCGGAGCAACAGAGAGTTCCAGGGCCCTCTGGCTGCTCCCTTTCCCAGCCCTGCCATGTCAGCCCCTGAGCCTGCTGCCATGCTCCCTTGCCGCCTCTCAGGGCTCTGTCCCCACAGGGCTGGGCTGTCTGGCTGCTGCTGCCAGGGGGGCAGTGGGCAGAGGCAGAAATGGCAGCCGGCTCAGCTGCCCCCACTGCTGTCTCTGAGACCCACCCTGAGACACAGCTCTAACCCCGCAGAGCTGCCATGGCCATGTGGAAGACCATCATGGGCTCAGCCAGGACTGTGGAGCTGGCGCAGCTGATCCTCCTGGATGTGCTGGGGAGCTGGCCAGAGTACAGCACCTGCACCTCCGATGGGGACGAAACGGGTGTCTTTGCCCTGGCTGTGAGTTTCTGCAAGTGGCCTTTGCAGGCCCCAAGGCTGCCTCTCCAGCAGCTCTCTATCTTCCTTCCCCCACTGCATCTCCCTGCCTCTGGCGCTGGCCTGAAACCCGGCCCAGGGGCAGCTTCAGGCCCACCAGGCCCCGTACTCCGCCTGCCAAGGTCTCTCCGGGCCTCTCCCTGCCACGCTCGGGCCCTGCCACACGCACACCTCGGCACTGAGCGCTGTCTCGGGGGGCTTTGTCCTTTGCAGGCAACTGTGGTGATGTGGAAGATCCTCCAGGTGCCCTGTCTCCCACGGATCTTGAAGGTGTATTTCCCCCGCCTATTTGTGCATCTGCTATTCCAAGTGTTCTTCAGCACTCTGGATATGCCAGAGGAGGTCAACACCTTCTGGAAGGGATGCCAGGAAGAGCACGGCCTTGCCACCAGCCCCAACAGGTGCTCCATCCCACTCCTCCTGTCCCTGCCACGTGGCCTGCCAAGGAGCCAGTGCTGCCAGTGTGACCTGGGCTTTGCTCTGCACGCAGGTTTGCAGTGCGCACCCTCAAGTCCCTGCTCTGCCTTCTCCGCTGCGAGGATGTGGTGGTGGCAATGGAGCGCAGGTGTGCCTGGGACACGCTGCTCTCTCTTGACACTCACCACTTTGCCGTGGCTCTGCTTGCCAGGTGAGACCCCCTTCTCCCCACTGCCTCTGACATTGCTGCTCTGTGCCCAGGTGCCCCACAAAGTGTCCGTGCTGGCCATGGGCCAGAGGGCCTTGTCACTGAGGGACGGCCAAGCAGACTGGAAAAGGCTGGCACAGGAGGGTGCCCATGAGCAACCAACTGCCAAATGGCCCACGTCCCCTTGCTGGAAGGGTGCTGGGGAAAGATGAGAACAGGGTGAGTCACGCCTGGGAGAGGTTTGCCCCACTGCATCAGGGTCTTGTTTCCTTTTTCCCCTCTTCAGAGAAATACGCCGCTTAGCCATCCACTTTTGTTCCGCGATTGCATTCTACCTGCTCGCCCTGCTCGGCAAAGAGATGCCATACTGGGATTTCCCTGCCCTGGCATTCCTCGTGGAGGTGAGCCTCAAGGCCAGCGCTGCCTGGCTGAGCTGCCTCCCAGCCCTCTGGCCTCTCGCAGCCACAGCTGCCAGGACAGTGCCCGTGCCCTGTGCTGCTGCCTGGGCCCGGCCCTGTGCGCTTCTGGGCTCCTGCCGGCTGGCTCCCCTGTCACTGCCCTGTGTCTTTCAGGTCCTCGAGTGCCTGGACTTGAGCGAATGCAGTGACAGCGTTCTGGAGATCCTGGCACAGAACCTGCAGAGCGAGCACATGGCCAGGCGTTACTTGGCACTCCGAGGCCTCGTAGTGCTGGGCAAGAATCCCTTGATGGTGAGGAGGGGACAGTGGCTGAAGCCGTGCAGGCAGCGTGGGGCTGGGCAACGCCGTCACTTGGCATTGTCTGGGCTTCGGCCGCTGGGGCAGCTGTTCCCATCTCTCCTGCTTCCCGCTTCAGCTGCCCCAGTGCTTCGGGACAGGCCTTTGGCCTCTGGGCCCTGCGGCAGCAGGGCGGCCTTTCACAAAGTCGTGTTCCGCACAGGCTGAAAAAATGCGGAGCCTGACTGAAAGTCTTGTGGAGCTCCTGGAGGAAAATGACAGCGACATGATCAGGATGAACATTCTTCTACTCAGATATTTGCTCCTGGATAATGGTGCTCCAATAGCCACCCCCATCGCCCTGCAGCTGGCTGAGGCGCTCCTGCCACTCTTTGACAGCGTAAGGCTCTGTGCCCACAGCCACAGCCACTGGCTGCTGCCCAGACCCTTGGTGCCCTGTGCAGATGCAGGCCTGTGCCCTGGGGGGCCTGAAGCAGCTGATGCTCAGGTCTTTTGCCCTTTCCTTTCATCCAGGATGATATCCAGGTGCAGCTGAGCTCCATGGCTCTATTTCAAGAGATGCTGGACTTATTAACAGAAGAGGGAAGAAAGGCCCTCAAGTCCCACGTGTGCCAGAGCCTGCTCCCTCTCTACTTCCACTGCCATGATGAGAATCAGATTGTTGCTGAGGTGAGCACTTGTGGCCAACTGCGGTCCCCCTGGCAGGGGCTTGGGCTGCCTCCTGCCCTGGCACCTTGTGGGCTGCAGCCTCCTCCAGCCTGTGCCACTGGGATGCTCCTGTGCCCTGGACTGTGGGGCCATCTGTGCATCTCTGTCCCTCTCCAGGCCTCCCGGGAAACGCTGCATTCCTCAGCCAGATTCCTGAAGAGGAGAGATATAGAACAAATGCTACACGTGGATCAGAGCTTTGGGGAGTGCCTGGTAAGAACAGCAGAGACCCCCCAGCCTCAGCATGGCCAAGGTCCCTGAGGGCGGTGCTCAGCGTGCGGGGCTAGCAGCTGTGCCTGCTGCTGCAGCCAGAGGCCGCGCGGGCTCTGCTTCAGGCTCCCGTCGGCCTGAGTCGGGTGCCCATGGAGCCCCGGCCCGGCGGGGCTGCGGGGCGGCACCACGGCTCCCCGGGCAGCAGCCGGCCCTCCGCCCCTCCCCTCGGGAGCCCTTGGCTAGCGGCTGCTGGCCGCGCCTAAGGGCTGTGCGGGCAGGCGAGGCCGGCGATGGGCGCAGGCAGCGCCCGGCCCAGGAGCTGAGCCCGCGCCAACCCTTCCCTCCTGCCGCTCTCTGCAGCTGGCAGAGGACAGGAGCCGAACGGCCGAGCACCTGCGCCGGGCACTGCGCTACCTGCAGAGCCCACAGGAGTCCCTGCGAGAGGCGGCCGTCAGGTTCATGGGTGAGTCCTGAGCCCGGGCTCCTCCCCGGCCCGCCGCAGCTCGGCCCCGGCCCCGCCTGCTGCCCCGGCAGCGCCAGCCGGGCCCGGCGCCGCGGAGCCCCCCCTGGCCTGGGCGTTGCTGCCGCCGTCTGGCAGCCGTGTCCTGGGGCGGCAGCGTGCGGCAAGGGCCCGGGCTGAGCTCTGCCTGGCCAGCAGCCTGGGTGGCCACAGCGCCGGCAGTGCCGCTGCCAGGGAGCTGTGCTGCTGCAGCCGTGACAGGCTCTGTGTTCACAGGCATGGCCGGGCGGCACCTGAGAGGGCAGCAGCAAGAACTGCAGCTGATCTGCACTGGTGAGTGAGTGAGGGCAGCGGACTGACTGCGGGGGCTGGAGGGGCAGCTGCAAGCCCTGCCCCTGCGGTGGAGGGATCTGCACCCGTGGGCAGAGCACACAGAGATATCAGGGCTACGTGTGGCATTCGTGGCCAGCAACTTCGGCCTGATCCCCTTGCTCCCTGCTTCCTGCGGGCCATGGCAAGAGACGACCGGGATGGCCCTGGCAAGGAGCTCTCCTTGGCTCCCTGCACATGCAGGATCTGACCTTGCCTCTGTTCCTCTCTCTTGCAGCCCTTGAAGAAATGGCCTATGACAGCAGTCCTGCAATCAGAAATGCTGCCATTGAATCTTGTTTAGTTCTCCGAGCCATACAGAGAGCTCCCTACTCCCCATGGCGTCAGCTGCGAGATCGATTCCGCAGTGCATGGAGGAAACGGCCTCGTCTGTGTGGCACTGCCTTGCTGTTCTGCTGGAGGTCTGCAGAGAGATGATCTGGGGCCATTTAAGCCAGCAGGAATTTTCTTTTTCCTCTTTAACATTTCCTTGTTTGCATTTTCATTGTAGAGTATGTAAATATAAAATACGTTACAATACACAGAGTCCCAGGATCTTTCTTTTCCTGCCCAAGGTCTGTAGGGCAAAAGAGAAGAGGGGGAAAAGGTTGCTTGTACTCAGCCAGCTGCCCAGGCGTGCAGTGTTGCAGGGAAAATGGCCAGAAGCCTTTAGGCCTTTGGTGGTTCTGCTGAAGTGTTTGTGCTGCCCACAGAGCGGCTGGGCAGGGGCCGGAGCTGCAGGGATCCCTGCCAGAGCGGTGCCTGGAGATGGCCACAAGCCCTGTGCTGGACAGGAAGGGCCATCCGTGTCCTCCTGCCCGTCTGCTGCTGGCTGCAGTGCTGAGGGCTCCCCGGTGCCTCTGGATGGGGCTCCTCTGCAGCTGCTCTGGGGCTGTGGCGCTGCTGCCGGGAAGCTTGGCCAGGCTGGGGGAGACCCTGAGGGGTTGAGGCACTGCTAAGCCCTGAGCAATTGGCCAGCAGAGGCCATAAGCAGCCCCCTGGCAGCCGCCTTGATCCCGACAGCCGGCTGCTCTGGCGCTTCCAGGTCGGTGGCCGGTTGGAGGGACGCCCTGGAATCAGGCGTGGAAACCTGCTCCTGGCCTTTCAGGGCTGTGAGGCCAGCTGTTGTGGGGCTGGGGGGGTGCCCTCCCTGTGCTCCAGACTGGAGCCCCCCACCCCTCAGCCTTAGGCATTGAGTTCCACTGCCTGTTATCCAAGTCTTGTTCCTCTTGCTGTGGGGGAGGCCGAGCTCTGTGGCTTTAGGCCCCATTGAGCCAGAAGAGCAGCAGCTTTGAGCCCACAGGGGCCACAGAAAGGCCCTCTTAGACCACGGGCATTCCTGTCCTGCCCAGGCCAGGGACACATGAGAGTGCAGCGGGCACCTTCAGGGTGCCACGCTGGCTTTGCACTGGGCCACCTCCCTGTGCTGTGCACGGCTGGCTCTTTGCTTTGCTGCTCTCGGCCTTGTGTCATCGTACTCCGCTGGCTGCCTGCAGCCAGGGGCAGCCCTATCAGGAGGGTGAAAGGCCCCGTCTCCAACATCTCAACGGGGGAAATGGAGCTCTCCCAGCCCTCAGCCTACGCTGTAAGCAGAGCAGAGCCTTTTCCCCAGCCCCGCTGGCTTTCTGCCTGCTTCTGGCCCCTGGCCACCATGACCCACTGCACTCGCTCTGAGTCACCTACAGCATGGCTGGTGCCTCTTGATTTGCTGACCCTGGGATGTGAGGCTCACTGAGGGAAAGGTGGCTGTCCCAATGCTGAGGGCACACGTGGCTCACTGAGCAGACTTGAGGCTTCCCCAGCAGCTTGCAGGTGCCTTATGTGTCATGTTACAGTGCTTGTGCTCCTGCCTCTTCCTGTCCCTCTTCTCACCCTCACCCAACCTGCACCCTCTGACCTACCTTCAATAAACCCTGTTGCATCAGACCCGGTGTCAAGAGCCCTCCTTCGGCTGCCGGTCGAGGGCACGTTACAACCTCCGGGCCTGGGAGCAAGGTGGGCTGGGGGAGCTGGTCTCTCAGACCAAGAGGGAACGGCTCTCGACAGCACCTGCCCATGGGCCTTCCCCGCACCAAATAAAATCATCTCCAAGTTTAGCTAGTAAGCTAGTAAGGTATAAACCATTAATTGCCTGGAAATCTGGCACTAGTCTCTGAGTTCCATTAGGTTTCTTTATTGCTGATCCAGCAGTATTAAATTTTGACTCCCATTCTTCCAATAGTCCTGATGTCAGGGATTTAATTGATTGTTGGCTCTATTCCTTTCCTAGCTTCTAATCTTCAAGGGTATTGCTTTCTGACTACTGCCCTAACTCTTGTCTGTAGCTCAATTTTCATAGGGTCTGCTCGTTTTGATTTTCCTGGGCTATCAGTATCCCATACTCTTGGGTACACCTGATTCAATACTTGCTCTAACTAGTTCTTCTTGTTTGTTGGTCTGGTGTCAATTGTCAGTCCTACTGCTAAAACCGCTCATTTGTCTTCAGGTACCTTCCATTGAAGTTTTCTTTTCCTAAATGGAACTGTTGCTTCTAAATTTTCAAGCAAATCCCTGCATAGGACAGATTTGGGTGAGTTTGGTAAAGAAAGAAACTGATGTATTCCCATTTTCTTCTTGATTTTACATCAAAGTGGTTTCAGGAAGAATGCATTTTCTGGCTGCCCTATAGTTGCTCCTATTGCTTGAAGATAGTTTTCACTTTTGGGTATCAGTTCTTGATTCAAGAGTGCAAATGTATCTCCACTATTTCTTAAAATTTCAACTTCTTCATCATTCTTTAGCTGTATTTTAAACAGTGGCCTGCTAGGGTAAGAATTGCCAGTCTTGGTCATTTCTTATCATCTAGAGTGGCTGCAAGAGTTTTGTGTACTTTGTCTGCTTACTCTGGGCACTGGCCCTATTTCCAGTGTCCTGATTTATTACATGATGCACATTGATTTGGCCCCAGCTTGGTCTGTGGCTGCTTTGAACCTCCTCTGCCTCTGCTATTTTCGCCCCTGCCTCTGCTTCAACCGCGCCTACATCCGTCCTCTCCCTGGTGCCGATCCAGAGCTGCCACCATGGCTGCAGGGAGCTCTTTTTCTTTTTCCCTCTCTTGACTATCGTACACTTTCTACTTTTGATGTAGTGTCTAAAAGCTTGCGTGACTGCTCAATGTTGTTTGAACACTTCTCAAACTCAGACGGGCTTGGTGCTGTGACCATTTCCCTGGGGTGTTCCAGTTCGTGTTTATTTATCACTTATCGTAGAATGGTTTGTTTTCATGTACCCCGTATTTTCCCCAAGCTGGTTTACCCCTAGGTTCTGCCCTCCCTCAAAGCTGTCTCCCTCATGCCATTCCCCACTCTTTGTTCCAGCTCCTTCCCTGCCTCTCAAAATAATCCAGCTCTTTATTCCTGAACCTTCCCTGTCACTTTTGCCTTGGACCAATCCCTGACTGCACCACCCCTTTGGAATTCCTCTATTGCTGGAAGCCCCGCTGGCGCATGTGACCTACCCTCTCTTCCCATCTGTCCTAATTAGTCCCAAGCAACTGATGGAATCCCCTCGCTCCTCCCCTGCAGATTCCTTATTGCTCAATTGTTTGTATCCACCCCCTGAATTGTACCCTGATAAAATCCCGTGCACAGAAGTGCTGGCGGCTCTTTGCTGCTGAATCCTTCCCTTGGAATAAGCCTTGGCCTGTGGAACCTCACAATCGAGGAGCCTCCTCCTTCTCTTTGGCCTGCTCCGTGCTGCAGTTAGTGCATCCTGAACCACTGAGCAGTGGCTCACCAGGGTCAGCCGCGGGCAGGACCCACGCCTTGGCCGTTCCCCACTCCTGGCGCAGCGCCGCAGTTTTCCCAAGAGCCAGCCCGGGCTCCGCTGGGCTGCGTCCATGGGGAACCCGTCCCAGTGCCCGACCGTGCTCTGGGTGAAAAACCTTGATCTGATACGGAAATGAAACCTGCCCTGTCCCAGCTCCCTGCCCTTTCCTCCAGTCCTGTCACTGGTCCCAACAGTGACCAGAGCTGCAGCAGCCCCTCTGATTCACCTCAGGAGGAGGTTGCAGACCACAATGACGCCCTTTACTCTCCTCCAGGCTGAACAAAGTGGCTTCAGCTGCACCTGGATGGCTTCCCCTCCAGGCCACACTCCATCCTTGCAGTCCTCCTTTGCATTCTGGCTAATGGTTTCATAACTTTTGATATTGTGCTGCCCAAAAGTGCGCCCGTCTGCTTCCAGCGCTTCTCTTGGCTGCTGCTTCAGGGTGTGGGCACCATCATCAGAGACACAGAAGAGCTTCTCCTCCCAGACTTGTCCTTATCCTCCGCACTTCCACGTCTCTGCCTTGATTTTTTATCTTCACTGGGGAACTTGCCACTTTGTGACCGCTCATTGCTGCGCTCAGCAGGGACACAGTTTTGTTTGGACATGAGCTGCCAGAGCAAGACATGCAGCAACTGAAGCCGAGAAATGCAGAGGCTGGGCAGATGCCGTTTTTTCCAGAATGTGGGAAAGAGAGTGAGAAAAGCACAAGGAAATTTCAGACTGTTAACTTTGCATTCTAATTGCCCTGCGAAACTCAGCAATGGCTGGTGCTCTGGTGCTACTGCCAATGCCTTCCATGAGAAAAATTCATTTCAGGATGGAGCAACATCATCTGACAGAGACCAAGTGTGCCAGCAGTTGCTCCAGGTGCTCCTGCCATCAGCCCCTGCAGGAAAGAGGCACAGCCCCCAAGGCACGTGGCCTTTGGCTCCTTCTGGCACAGAAGCCCCCCGGGGGCACAGGTCTCTGGTGCAGGAGACAGGCACCAGTGCTGCCAGGGCTCGGGGGGGTGGCAGGTCTGCTTGGCCGGGGACTCTGCCACACCTGCTGATGTCAGCGCTCCCCGGGCCCCAGGCCTCAGAGCAGCACTCGTGCCCAGGCCCACACGTTCCTTGTGCGTGTCACACCGGCAGCTTTAGGATGGCCACCAGCCGGGACGACGTGTCCCGAGGAGGCTGTGCCAACTTCCCTGCAAGGCCTCGTGTCCTTCCCAGAACGGCTGTGTCGGCAGCCCTGGGGGCTCCTTCTGCTGCCCTGAGCCCACAGAGCATGGCAGCGTTTGCTGATGGTCTGAGCCCTTCCTAAAGATCCTGTCGGCCTGCCTTAGACTCCTGGGGCCAGCCATTCCTTCCAAACTGGGCCACTTTGGGTGGGCTGGGCGTGGCCCCAGGGCAGGCGGCAGTGTGTGCAAGGGCCCTTGGTGACACAGTGCCGCACAGTCACTGTGACACGGAACGGGTGTCCAAAGGCCCTTTGTGACATGGGGTGACATAGGAGCTGGAGGTGACAAGAGCACGCCACAGTGCTCAGAGCACGCAACGGGACAGGACGGGACAGAGCGGTGCCGTGAGGAGCCCCTGCACAGCGTGCCCGTTCGCGTCCCACCCGGAGCTTTTCTGAAGCCTTGTTCCTGCAGCTGAGCTCAAGGCCAGACCACAGGACTTGCTGACCCGTGGTCTCCCTGAGGCTTCTCTTCTGCAGGTGTCTTTGAGGCCATATCATAGTCCTTGTCAGGAGTCCCCTGTCCTTGTGGCAGGGGCCCTTGAGACCGAGTGCAGGACTTGCTGTCCTGTAGCCTTCCTGAGGCTTCTTACTTGAAGGTGCCTTCCAGGCACCACTGCAGGACTTGGTGCCTTGGAGCTTTTCCAAGGCAACTCTCCTGCAAATAGCCACAAATCCAGGCAGAGACATGGAGCAGAGACACCCGGCAGTGCCTGAGCTGGCCTGGGTGGAGGAGGAGGAAGAAGGCCCTGGAGCTGCCCCGGCACAGCAGACTGAAGAGGTGGTGCCGTTGCAGCCACCACAGGAGGGTGAGTGGCAGAGCTGGGCCACAGGACTGGTGCCTGCTGCCAGCTTGGACCCTATGCCGTGCCGTGCGTTGCCATGCTATCCCCTGGGGACAGGCCCACAGAGAGGACGGAAGAGGGGCCGGGCAGACACCCTGCAGTGGCCGTGCTCCATCCCCTGGGGCATCCTGGGGCTCTCTCGGCCTGCGGGATGCCACAGGGCTGGGCCGTGCTCTCCGGCCTCTCCCGCAGCCCCTCATCTCTGGCTGCGCTCGCTCTTTGCCAGATGCAGCCCCGGAGCGCACACAAGAGCAGGAGTCCAGCCGTGGCCGCTTCCGCAGAACAGCGCAGGTACCTGCAGCCACCCCCACCTGGGCTGGGCCTGCTGTCCCTGCTCAGCCCAGCACCGTGTGTGCAGCACTGCATGCAACATCCTCGGCTTCTTGCCCTTCTCCTACAGTTTGTTTGCAACTTCCTCAAGAGAATTAAAGAGGAGGAAGAAACCATCGCCACGGGCGTAGGCCTCAGACCATACTCGCCCATCTTCCTAAGCAAGACCAGTGCTGCCCTGCTGTGTATGCTTGTAGAGGAAGATTTTTACACTCCAAAGCAAGTAAGCAGCCTGTGGCCAGGCTTTGATCCTCCCAGCAATTGCTTGGCCTCCCAATCCACGCATGCCGCTTGCTGTGAGTCTTTCAGGCCACATGGCAGTGGGGTGGGAAGGGAAGCACTCCTCTGGGGAAGCTGGGAACATTGCTCCCTCTGGCAGCTTTCCAAGTCTCCCCGTGCCTTCCCCAGGTGCCTGCCATGGTGAGCTACATCCACCAGTGGCTCATGGCCAATGATTCTGCTGAGCACAGGCTGGACAAGACCCTGCTGGATCTCACCGAAGCACAGCCAAATGACGCAGTCATCACGCTCCTGCGTGTGGCCCCGTCCTGTGACAGGTATGGGGCCCACCTGCCCATAGGGCTCAGGCCTCTCCAGCCCATCACCCTGCACAGCCTGCCCCAGGTGTCGGAGCAACAGAGAGTTCCAGGGCCCTCTGGCTGCTCCCTTTCCCAGCCCTGCCATGTCAGCCCCTGAGCCTGCTGCCATGCTCCTTTGCCGCCTCTCAGGGCTCTGTCCCCACAGGGCTGGGCTGTCTGGCTGCTGCTGCCAGGGGGACAGTCGGCAGAGGCAGAAATGGCAGCCGGCTCAGCTGCCCCCACTGCTGTCTCTGAGACCCCCCCTGAGACACAGCTCTAACCCCACAGAGCTGCCATGGCCATGTGGAAGACCATCATGGGCTCAGCCAGGACTGTGGAGCTGGTGCAGCTGATCCTCCTGGATGTGCTGGGGAGCTGGCCAGAGTACAGCACCTGCACCTCCGATGGGGACGAAACGGGTGTCTTTGCCCTGGCTGTGAGTTTCTGCAAGTGGCCTTTGCAGGCCCCAAGGCTGCCTCTCCAGCAGCTCTCTATCCTCCTTCCCCCACTGCATCTCCCTGCCTCTGGCGCTGGCCTGAAACCCGGCCCAGGGGCAGCTTCAGGCCCACCAGGCCCCGTACTCCACCTGCCAAGGTCTCTCCGGGCCTCTCCCTGCCACGCTCGGGCCCTGCCACACGCACACCTCGGCACTGAGCGCTGTCTCGGGGGGCTTTGTCCTTTGCAGGCAACTGTGGTGATGTGGAAGATCCTCCAGGTGCCCTGTCTCCCACGGATCTTGAAGGTGTATTTCCCCCGCCTATTTGTGCATCTGCTATTCCAAGTGTTCTTCAGCACTCTGGATATGCCAGAGGAGGTCGACACCTTCTGGAAGGGATGCCAGGAAGAGCACGGCCTTGCCACCAGCCCCAACAGGTGCTCCATCCCACTCCTCCTGTCCCTGCCACGTGGCCTGCCAAGGAGCCAGTGCTGCCAGTGTGACCTGGGCTTTGCTCTGCACGCAGGTTTGCAGTGCGCACCCTCAAGTCCCTGCTCTGCCTTCTCCGCTGCGAGGATGTGGTGGTGGCAATGGAGCGCAGGTGTGCCTGGGACACGCTGCTCTCTCTTGACACTCACCACTTTGCCGTGGCTCTGCTTGCCAGGTGAGACCCCCTTCTCCCCACTGCCTCTGACATTGCTGCTCTGTGCCCAGGTGCCCCACAAAGTGTCCGTGGTGGCCATGGGCCAGAGGGCCTTGTCACTGAGGGACGGCCAAGCAGACTGGAAAAGGCTGGCACAGGAGGGTGCCCATGAGCAACCAACTGCCAAATGGCCCACGTCCCCTTGCTGGAAGGGTGCTGGGGAAAGATGAGAACAGGGTGAGTCACGCCTGGGAGAGGTTTGCCCCACTGCATCAGGGTCTTGTTTCCTTTTTCCCCTCTTCAGAGAAATACGCCGCTTAGCCATCCACTTTTGTTCCGCGATTGCATTCTACCTGCTCGCCCTGCTCGGCAAAGAGATGCCATACTGGGATTTCCCTGCCCTGGCATTCCTCGTGGAGGTGAGCCTCAAGGCCAGCGCTGCCTGGCTGAGCTGCCTCCCAGCCCTCTGGCCTCTCGCAGCCACAGCTGCCAGGACAGTGCCCGTGCCCTGTGCTGCTGCCTGGGCCCGGCCCTGTGCGCTTCTGGGCTCCTGCCGGCTGGCTCCCCTGTCACTGCCCTGTGTCTTTCAGGTCCTCGAGTGCCTGGACTTGAGCGAATGCAGTGACAGCGTTCTGGAGATCCTGGCACAGAACCTGCAGAGCGAGCACATGGCCAGGCGTTACTTGGCACTCCGAGGCCTCGTAGTGCTGGGCAAGAATCCCTTGATGGTGAGGAGGGGGCAGTGGCTGAAGCCGTGCAGGCAGCGTGGGGCTGGGCAACGCCGTCACTTGGCATTGTCTGGGCTTCGGCCGCTGGGGCAGCTGTTCCCATCTCTCCTGCTTCCCGCTTCAGCTGCCGCAGTGCTTCGGGACAGGCCTTTGGCCTCTGGGCCCTGCGGCAGCAGGGCGGCCTTTCACAAAGTCGTGTTCCGCACAGGCTGAAAAAATGCGGAGCCTGACTGAAAGTCTTGTGGAGCTCCTGGAGGAAAATGACAGCGACATGATCAGGATGAACATTCTTCTACTCAGATATTTGCTCCTGGATAATGGTGCTCCAATAGCCACCCCCATCGCCCTGCAGCTGGCTGAGGTGCTCCTGCCACTCTTTGACAGCGTAAGGCTCTGTGCCCACAGCCACAGCCACTGGCTGCTGCCCAGACCCTTGGTGCCCTGTGCAGATGCAGGCCTGTGCCCTGGGGTCCTGAAGCAGCTGATGCTCAGGTCTTTTGCCCTTTCCTTTCATCCAGGATGATATCCAGGTGCAGCTGAGCTCCATGGCTCTATTTCAAGAGATGCTGGACTTATTAACAGAAGAGGGAAGAAAGGCCCTCAAGTCCCACATGTGCCAGAGCCTGCTCCCTCTCTACTTCCACTGCCATGATGAGAATCAGATTGTTGCTGAGGTGAGCACTTGTGGCCAACTGCGGTCCCCCTGGCAGGGGCTTGGGCTGCCTCCTGCCCTGGCACCTTGTGGGCTGCAGCCTCCTCCAGCCTGTGCCACTGGGATGCTCCTGTGCCCTGGACTGTGGGGCCATCTGTGCATCTCTGTCCCTCTCCAGGCCTCCCGGGAAACGCTGCATTCCTCAGCCAGATTCCTGAAGAGGAGAGATATAGAACAAATGCTACACGTGGATCAGAGCTTTGGGGAGTGCCTGGTAAGAACAGCAGAGACCCCCCAGCCTCAGCATGGCCAAGGTCCCTGAGGGCGGTGCTCAGCGTGCGGGGCTAGCAGCTGTGCCTGCTGCTGCAGCCAGAGGCTGCGCGGGCTCTGCTTCAGGCTCCCGTCGGCCTGAGTCGGGTGCCCATGGAGCCCCGGCCCGGCGGGGCTGCGGGGCGGCACCACGGCTCCCCGGGCAGCAGCCGGCCCTCCGCCCCTCCCCTCGGGAGCCCTTGGCTAGCGGCTGCTGGCCGCGCCTCAGGGCTGTGCGGGCAGGCGAGGCCGGCGATGGGCGCAGGCAGCGCCCGGCCCAGGAGCTGAGCCCGCGCCAACCCTTCCCTCCTGCCGCTCTCTGCAGCTGGCAGAGGACAGGAGCCGAACGGCTGAGCACCTGCGCCGGGCACTGCGCTACCTGCAGAGCCCACAGGAGTCCCTGCGAGAGGCGGCCGTCAGGTTCATGGGTGAGTCCCGAGCCCGGGCTCCTCCCCGGCCCGCCGCAGCTCGGCCCCGGCCCCGCCTGCTGCCCCGGCAGCGCCAGCCGGGCCCGGCGCCGCGGAGCCCCCCCTGGCCTGGGCGTTGCTGCCGCCATCTGGCAGCCGTGTCCTGGGGCGGCAGCGTGCGGCAAGGGCCCGGGCTGAGCTCTGCCTGGCCAGCAGCCCGGGTGGCCACAGCGCCGGCAGTGCCGCTGCCAGGGAGCTGTGCTGCTGCGGCCGTGACAGGCTCTGTGTTCACAGGCATGGCCGGGCGGCACCTGAGAGGGCAGCAGCAAGAACTGCAGCTGATCTGCACTGGTGAGTGAGTGAGGGCAGTGGACTGACTGCGGGGGCTGGAGGGGCAGCTGCAAGCCCTGCCCCTGCGGTGGAGGGATCTGCACCCGTGGGCAGAGCACACAGAGATATCAGGGCTACGTGTGGCATTCGTGGCCAGCAACTTCGGCCTGATCCCCTTGCTCCCTGCTTCCTGCGGGCCATGGCAAGAGAGGACCGGGATGGCCCTGGCAAGGAGCTCTCCTTGGCTCCCTGCACATGCAGGATCTGACCTTGCCTCTGTTCCTCTCTCTTGCAGCCCTTGAAGAAATGGCCTATGACAGCAGTCCTGCAATCAGAAATGCTGCCATTGAATCTTGTTTAGTTCTCCGAGCCATACAGAGAGCTCCCTACTCCCCATGGCGTCAGCTGCGAGATCGATTCCGCAGTGCATGGAGGAAACGGCCTCGTCTGTGTGGCACTGCCTTGCTGTTCTGCTGGAGGTCTGCAGAGAGATGATCTGGGGCCATTTAAGCCAGCAGGAATTTTCTTTTTCCTCTTTAACATTTCCTTGTTTGCATTTTCATTGTAGAGTTTGTAAATATAAAATACGTTACAATACACAGAGTCCCAGGATCTTTCTTTTCCTGCCCAAGGTCTGTAGGGCAAAAGAGAAGAGGGGGAAAAGGTTGCTTGTACTCAGCCAGCTGCCCAGGCGTGCAGTGTTGCAGGGAAAATGGCCAGAAGCCTTTAGGCCTTTGGTGGTTCTGCTGAAGTGTTTGTGCTGCCCACAGAGCGGCTGGGCAGGGGCCGGAGCTGCAGGGATCCCTGCCAGAGCGGTGCCTGGAGATGGCCACAAGCCCTGTGCTGGACAGGAAGGGCCATCCGTGTCCTCCTGCCCGTCTGCTGCTGGCTGCAGTGCTGAGGGCTCCCCGGTGCCTCTGGATGGGGCTCCTCTGCAGCTGCTCTGGGGCTGTGGCGCTGCTGCCGGGAAGCTTGGCCAGGCTGGGGGAGACCCTGAGGGGTTGAGGCACTGCTAAGCCCTGAGCAATTGGCCAGCAGAGGCCATAAGCAGCCCCCTGGCAGCCGCCTTGATCCCGACAGCCGGCTGCTCTGGCGCTTCCAGGTCGGTGGCCGGTTGGAGGGACGCCCTGGAATCAGGCGTGGAAACCTGCTCCTGGCCTTTCAGGGCTGTGAGGCCAGCTGTTGTGGGGCTGGGGGGGTGCCCTCCCTGTGCTCCAGACTGGAGCCCCCCACCCCTCAGCCTTAGGCATTGAGCTCCACTGCCTGATATCCAAGTCTTGTTCCTCTTGCTGTGGGGGAGGCCGAGCTCTGTGGCTTTTGGCCCCATTGAGCCAGAAGAGCAGCAGCTTTGAGCCCACAGGGGCCACAGAAAGGCCCTCTTAGACCACGGGCATTCCTGTCCTGCCCAGGCCAGGGACACATGAGAGTGCAGCGGGCACCTTCAGGGTGCCACGCTGGCTTTGCACTGGGCCACCTCCCTGTGCTGTGCACGGCTGGCTCTTTGCTTTGCTGCTCTCGGCCTTGTGTCATCGTACTCCGCTGGCTGCCTGCAGCCAGGGGCAGCCCTATCAGGAGGGTGAAAGGCCCCGTCTCCAACATCTCAACGGGGGAAATGGAGCTCTCCCAGCCCTCAGCCTACGCTGTAAGCAGAGCAGAGCCTTTTCCCCAGCCCCGCTGGCTTTCTGCCTGCTTCTGGCCCCTGGCCACCATGACCCACTGCACTCGCTCTGAGTCACCTACAGCATGGCTGGTGCCTCTTGATTTGCTGACCCTGGGATGTGAGGCTCACTGAGGGAAAGGTGGCTGTCCCAATGCTGAGGGCACACGTGGCTCACTGAGCAGACTTGAGGCTTCCCCAGCAGCTTGCAGGTGCCTTATGTGTCATGTTACAGTGCTTGTGCTCCTGCCTCTTCCTGTCCCTCTTCTCACCCTCACCCAACCTGCACCCTCTGACCTACCTTCAATAAACCCTGTTGCATCAGACCCGGTGTCAAGAGCCCTCCTTCGGCTGCCGGTCGAGGGCACGTTACAACCTCCGGGCCTGGGAGCAAGGTGGGCTGGGGGAGCTGGTCTCTCAGACCAAGAGGGAACGGCTCTCGACAGCACCTGCCCATGGGCCTTCCCCGCACCAAATAAAATCATCTCCAAGTTTAGCTAGTAAGCTAGTAAGGTATAAACCATTAATTGCCTGGAAATCTGGCACTAGTCTCTGAGTTCCATTAGGTTTCTTTATTGCTGATCCAGCAGTATTAAATTTTGACTCCCATTCTTCCAATAGTCCTGATGTCAGGGATTTAATTGATTGTTGGCTCTATTCCTTTCCTAGCTTCTAATCTTCAAGGGTATTGCTTTCTGACTGCTGCCCTAACTCTTGTCTGTAGCTCAATTTTCATAGGGTCTGCTCGTTTTGATTTTCCTGGGCTATCAGTATCCCATACTCTTGGGTACACCTGATTCAATACTTGCTCTAACTAGTTCTTCTTGTTTGTTGGTCTGGTGTCAATTGTCAGTCCTACTGCTAAAACCGCTCATTTGTCTTCAGGTACCTTCCATTGAAGTTTTCTTTTCCTAAATGGAACTGTTGCTTCTAAATTTTCAAGCAAATCCCTGCATAGGACAGATTTGGGTGAGTTTGGTAAAGAAAGAAACTGATGTATTCCCATTTTCTTCTTGATTTTACATCAAAGTGGTTTCAGGAAGAATGCATTTTCTGGCTGCCCTATAGTTGCTCCTATTGCTTGAAGATAGTTTTCACTTTTGGGTATCAGTTCTTGATTCAAGAGTGCAAATGTGTCTCCACTATTTCTTAAAATTTCAACTTCTTCATCATTCTTTAGCTGTATTTTAAACAGTGGCCTGCTAGGGTAAGAATTGCCAGTCTTGGTCATTTCTTATCATCTAGAGTGGCTGCAAGAGTTTTGTGTACTTTGTCTGCTTACTCTGGGCACTGGCCCTATTTCCAGTGTCCTGATTTATTACATGATGCACATTGATTTGGCCCCAGCTTGGTCTGTGGCTGCTTTGAACCTCCTCTGCCTCTGCTATTTTCGCCCCTGCCTCTGCTTCAACCGCGCCTACATCCGTCCTCTCCCTGGTGCCGATCCAGAGCTGCCACCATGGCTGCAGGGAGCTCTTTTTCTTTTTCCCTCTCTTGACTATCGTACACTTTCTACTTTTGATGTAGTGTCTAAAAGCTTGCGTGACTGCTCAATGTTGTTTGAACACTTCTCAAACTCAGACAGGCTTGGTGCTGTGACCATTTCCCTGGGGTGTTCCAGTTCGTGTTTATTTATCACTTATCGTAGAATGGTTTGTTTTCATGTACCCCGTATTTTCCCCAAGCTGGTTTACCCCTAGGTTCTGCCCTCCCTCAAAGCTGTCTCCCTCATGCCATTCCCCACTCTTTGTTCCAGCTCCTTCCCTGCCTCTCAAGATAATCCAGCTCTTTATTCCTGAACCTTCCCTGTCACTTTTGCCTTGGACCAATCCCTGACTGCACCACCCCTTTGGAATTCCTCTATTGCTGGAAGCCCCGCTGGCGCATGTGACCTACCCTCTCTTCCCATCTGTCCTAATTAGTCCCAAGCAACTGATGGAATCCCCTCGCTCCTCCCCTGCAGATTCCTTATTGCTCAATTGTTTGTATCCACCCCCTGAGTTGTACCCCGATAAAATCCCGTGCACAGAAGTGCTGGCGGCTCTTTGCTGCTGAATCCTTCCCTTGGAATAAGCCTTGGCCTGTGGAACCTCACAATCGAGGAGCCTCCTCCTTCTCTTTGGCCTGCTCCGTGCTGCAGTTAGTGCATCCTGAACCACTGAGCAGTGGCTCACCAGGGTCAGCCGCAGGCAGGACCCACGCCTTGGCCGTTCCCCACTCCTGGCGCAGCGCCGCAGTTTTCCCAAGAGCCAGCCCGGGCTCCGCTGGGCTGCGTCCGTGGGGAACCCGTCCCAGTGCCCGACCGTGCTCTGGGTGAAAAACCTTGATCTGATACGGAAATGAAACCTGCCCTGTCCCAGCTCCCTGCCCTTTCCTCCAGTCCTGTCACTGGTCCCAACAGTGACCAGAGCTGCAGCAGCCCCTCTGATTCACCTCAGGAGGAGGTTGCAGACCACAATGACGCCCTTTACTCTCCTCCAGGCTGAACAAAGTGGCTTCAGCTGCACCTGGATGGCTTCCCCTCCAGGCCACACTCCATCCTTGCAGTCCTCCTTTGCATTCTGGCTAATGGTTTCATAACTTTTGATACTGTGCTGCCCAAAAGTGCGCCCGTCTGCTTCCAGCGCTTCTCTTGGCTGCTGCTTCAGGGTGTGGGCACCATCATCAGAGACACAGAAGAGCTTCTCCTCCCAGACTTGTCCTTATCCTCCGCACTTCCACGTCTCTGCCTTGATCTTCACTGGGGAACTTGCCACTTTGTGACCGCTCATTGCTGCGCTCAGCAGGGACACAGTTTTGTTTGGACATGAGCTGCCAGAGCAAGACATGCAGCAACTGAAGCTGAGAAATGCAGAGGCTGGGCAGATGCCGTTTTTTCCAGAATGTGGGAAAGAGAGTGAGAAAAGCACAAGGAAATTTCAGACTGTTAACTTTGCATTCTAATTGCCCTGCGAAACTCAGCAATGGCTGGTGCTCTGGTGCTACTGCCAATGCCTTCCATGAGAAAAATTCATTTCAGGATGGAGCAACATCATCTGACAGAGACCAAGTGTGCCAGCAGTTGCTCCAGGTGCTCCTGCCATCAGCCCCTGCAGGAAAGAGGCACAGCCCCCAAGGCACGTGGCCTTTGGCTCCTTCTGGCACAGAAGCCCCCCGGGGGCACAGGTCTCTGGTGCAGGAGACAGGCACCAGTGCTGCCAGGGCTCGGGGGGGTGGCAGGTCTGCTTGGCCGGGGACTCTGCCACACCTGCTGATGTCAGCGCTCCCCGGGCCCCAGGCCTCAGAGCAGCACTCGTGCCCGGGCCCACACGTTCCTTGTGCGTGTCACACCGGCAGCTTTAGGATGGCCACCAGCCGGGACGACGTGTCCCGAGGAGGCTGTGCCAACTTCCCTGCAAGGCCTCGTGCCCTTCCCAGAACGGCTGTGTCGGCAGCCCTGGGGGCTCCTTCTGCTGCCCTGAGCCCACAGAGCATGGCAGCGTTTGCTGATGGTCTGAGCCCTTCCTAAAGATCCTGTCGGCCTGCCTTAGACTCCTGGGGCCAGCCATTCCTTCCAAACTGGGCCACTTTGGGTGGGCTGGGCGTGGCCCCAGGGCAGGCGGCAGTGTGTGCAAGGGCCCTTGGTGACACAGTGCCGCACAGTCACTGTGACACGGAACGGGTGTCCAAAGGCCCTTTGTGACACGGGGTGACATAGGAGCTGGAGGTGACAAGAGCACGCCACAGTGCTCAGAGCACGCAACGGGACAGGACGGGACAGAGCGGTGCCGTGAGGAGCCCCTGCACAGCGTGCCCGTTCGCGTCCCACCCGGAGCTTTTCTGAAGCCTTGTTCCTGCAGCTGAGCTCAAGGCCAGACCACAGGACTTGCTGACCCGTGGTCTCCCTGAGGCTTCTCTTCTGCAGGTGCCTTTGAGGCCATATCATAGTCCTTGTCAGGAGTCCCCTGTCCTTGTGGCAGGGGCCCTTGAGACCGAGTGCAGGACTTGCTGTCCTGTAGCCTTCCTGAGGCTTCTTACTTGAAGGTGCCTTCCAGGTACCACTGCAGGACTTGGTGCCTTGGAGCTTTTCCAAGGCAACTCTCCTGCAAATAGCCACAAATCCAGGCAGAGACATGGAGCAGAGACACCCGGCAGTGCCTGAGCTGGCCTGGGTGGAGGAGGAGGAAGAAGGCCCTGGAGCTGCCCCGGCACAGCAGACTGAAGAGGTGGTGCCGTTGCAGCCACCACAGGAGGGTGAGTGGCAGAGCTGGGCCACAGGACTGGTGCCTGCTGCCAGCTTGGACCCTATGCCGTGCCGTGCGTTGCCATGCTATCCCCTGGGGACAGGCCCACAGAGAGGACGGAAGAGGGGCCGGGCAGACACCCTGCAGTGGCCGTGCTCCATCCCCTGGGGCATCCTGGGGCTCTCTCGGCCTGCGGGATGCCACAGGGCTGGGCCGTGCTCTCCGGCCTCTCCCGCAGCCCCTCATCTCTGGCTGCGCTCGCTCTTTGCCAGATGCAGCCCCGGAGCGCACACAAGAGCAGGAGTCCAGCCGTGCCCGCTTCCTCAGAACAGCGCAGGTACCTGCAGCCACCCCCACCTGGGCTGGGCCTGCTGTCCCTGCTCAGCCCAGCACCGTGTGTGCAGCACTGCATGCAACATCCTCGGCTTCTTGCCCTTCTCCTACAGTTTGTTTGCAACTTCCTCAAGAGAATTAAAGAGGAGGAAGAAACCATCGCCACGGGCGTAGGCCTCAGACCATACTCGCCCATCTTCCTAAGCAAGACCAGTGCTGCCCTGCTGTGTATGCTTGTAGAGGAAGATTTTTGCACTCCAAAGCAAGTAAGCAGCCTGTGGCCAGGCTTTGATCCTCCCAGCAATTGCTTGGCCTCCCAATCCACGCATGCCGCTTGCTGTGAGTCTTTCAGGCCACATGGCAGTGGGGTGGGAAGGGAAGCACTCCTCTGGGGAAGCTGGGAACATTGCTCCCTCTGGCAGCTTTCCAAGTCTCCCCGTGCCTTCCCCAGGTGCCTGCCATGGTGAGCTACATCCACCAGTGGCTCATGGCCAATGATTCTGCTGAGCACAGGCTGGACAAGACCCTGCTGGATCTCACCGAAGCACAGCCAAATGACGCAGTCATCACGCTCCTGCGTGTGGCCCCGTCCTGTGACAGGTATGGGGCCCACCTGCCCATAGGGCTCAGGCCTCTCCAGCCCATCACCCTGCACAGCCTGCCCCAGGTGTCGGAGCAACAGAGAGTTCCAGGGCCCTCTGGCTGCTCCCTTTCCCAGCCCTGCCATGTCAGCCCCTGAGCCTGCTGCCATGCTCCCTTGCCGCCTCTCAGGGCTCTGTCCCCACAGGGCTGGGCTGTCTGGCTGCTGCTGCCAGGGGGACAGTGGGCAGAGGCAGAAATGGCAGCCGGCTCAGCTGCCCCCACTGCTGTCTCTGAGACCCCCCCTGAGACACAGCTCTAACCCCACAGAGCTGCCATGGCCATGTGGAAGGCTATCATGGGCTCAGCCAGGACTGTGGAGCTGGCGCAGCTGATCCTCCTGGATGTGCTGGGGAGCTGGCCAGAGTACAGCACCTGCACCTCCGATGGGGACGAAACGGGTGTCTTTGCCCTGGCTGTGAGTTTCTGCAAGTGGCCTTTGCAGGCCCCAAGGCTGCCTCTCCAGCAGCTCTCTATCCTCCTTCCCCCACTGCATCTCCCTGCCTCTGGCGCTGGCCTGAAACCCAGCCCAGGGGCAGCTTCAGGCCCACCAGGCCCCGTACTCCGCCTGCCAAGGTCTCTCCGGGCCTCTCCCTGCCACGCTCGGGCCCTGCCACACGCACACCTCGGCACTGAGCGCTGTCTCGGGGGGCTTTGTCCTTTGCAGGCAACTGTGGTGATGTGGAAGATCCTCCAGGTGCCCTGTCTCCCACGGATCTTGAAGGTGTATTTCCCCCGCCTATTTGTGCATCTGCTATTCCAAGTGTTCTTCAGCACTCTGGATATGCCAGAGGAGGTCGACACCTTCTGGAAGGGATGCCAGGAAGAGCACGGCCTTGCCACCAGCCCCAACAGGTGCTCCATCCCACTCCTCCTGTCCCTGCCACGTGGCCTGCCAAGGAGCCAGTGCTGCCAGTGTGACCTGGGCTTTGCTCTGCACGCAGGTTTGCAGTGCGCACCCTCAAGTCCCTGCTCTGCCTTCTCCGCTGCGAGGATGTGGTGGTGGCAATGGAGCGCAGGTGTGCCTGGGACACGCTGCTCTCTCTTGACACTCACCACTTTGCCGTGGCTCTGCTTGCCAGGTGAGACCCCCTTCTCCCCACTGCCTCTGACATTGCTGCTCTGTGCTCAGGTGCCCCACAAAGTGTCCGTGGTGGCCATGGGCCAGAGGGCCTTGTCACTGAGGGACGGCCAAGCAGACTGGAAAAGGCTGGCACAGGAGGGTGCCCATGAGCAACCAACTGCCAAATGGCCCACGTCCCCTTGCTGGAAGGGTGCTGGGGAAAGATGAGAACAGGGTGAGTCACGCCTGGGAGAGGTTTGCCCCACTGCATCAGGGTCTTGTTTCCTTTTTCCCCTCTTCAGAGAAATACGCCGCTTAGCCATCCACTTTTGTTCCGCGATTGCATTCTACCTGCTCGCCCTGCTCGGCAAAGAGATGCCATACTGGGATTTCCCTGCCCTGGCATTCCTCGTGGAGGTGAGCCTCAAGGCCAGCGCTGCCTGGCTGAGCTGCCTCCCAGCCCTCTGGCCTCTCGCAGCCACAGCTGCCAGGACAGTGCCCGTGCCCTGTGCCGCTGCCTGGGCCCGGCCCTGTGCGCTTCTGGGCTCCTGCCGGCTGGCTCCCCTGTCACTGCCCTGTGTCTTTCAGGTCCTCGAGTGCCTGGACTTGAGCGAATGCAGTGACAGCGTTCTGGAGATCCTGGCACAGAACCTGCAGAGCGAGCACATGGCCAGGCGTTACTTGGCACTCCGAGGCCTCGTAGTGCTGGGCAAGAATCCCTTGATGGTGAGAAGGGGGCAGTGGGTGAAGCCGTGCAGGCAACGTGGGGCTGGGCAACGCCGTCACTTGGCATTGTCTGGGCTTCGGCCGCTGGGGCAGCTGTTCCCATCTCTCCTGCTTCCCGCTTCAGCTGCCCCAGTGCTTCGGGACAGGCCTTTGGCCTCTGGGCCCTGCGGCAGCAGGGCGGCCTTTCACAAAGTCGTGTTCCGCACAGGCTGAAAAAATGCGGAGCCTGACTGAAAGTCTTGTGGAGCTCCTGGAGGAAAATGACAGCGACATGATCAGGATGAACATTCTTCTACTCAGATATTTGCTCCTGGATAATGGTGCTCCAATAGCCACCCCCATCGCCCTGCAGCTGGCTGAGGCGCTCCTGCCACTCTTTGACAGCGTAAGGCTCTGTGCCCACAGCCACAGCCACTGGCTGCTGCCCAGACCCTTGGTGCCCTGTGCAGATGCAGGCCTGTGCCCTGGGGTCTTGAAGCAGCTGATGCTCAGGTCTTTTGCCCTTTCCTTTCATCCAGGATGATATCCAGGTGCAGCTGAGCTCCATGGCTCTATTTCAAGAGATGCTGGACTTATTAACAGAAGAGGGAAGAAAGGCCCTCAAGTCCCACATGTGCCAGAGCCTGCTCCCTCTCTACTTCCACTGCCATGATGAGAATCAGATTGTTGCTGAGGTGAGCACTTGTGGCCAACTGCGGTCCCCCTGGCAGGGGCTTGGGCTGCCTCCTGCCCTGGCACCTTGTGGGCTGCAGCCTCCTCCAGCCTGTGCCACTGGGATGCTCCTGTGCCCTGGACTGTGGGGCCATCTGTGCATCTCTGTCCCTCTCCAGGCCTCCCGGGAAACGCTGCATTCCTCAGCCAGATTCCTGAAGAGGAGAGATATAGAACAAATGCTACACGTGGATCAGAGCTTTGGGGAGTGCCTGGTAAGAACAGCAGAGACCCCCCAGCCTCAGCATGGCCAAGGTCCCTGAGGGCGGTGCTCAGCGTGCGGGGCTAGCAGCTGTGCCCGCTGCTGCAGCCAGAGGCCGCGCGGGCTCTGCTTCAGGCTCCCGTCGGCCTGAGTCGGGTGCCCATGGAGCCCCGGCCCGGCGGGGCTGCGGGGCGGCACCACGGCTCCCCGGGCAGCAGCCGGCCCTCCGCCCCTCCCCTCGGGAGCCCTTGGCTAGCGGCTGCTGGCCGCGCCTCAGGGCTGTGCGGGCAGGCGAGGCCGGCGATGGGCGCAGGCAGCGCCCGGCCCAGGAGCTGAGCCCGCGCCAACCCTTCCCTCCTGCCGCTCTCTGCAGCTGGCAGAGGACAGGAGCCGAACGGCCGAGCACCTGCGCCGGGCACTGCGCTACCTGCAGAGCCCACAGGAGTCCCTGCGAGAGGCGGCCGTCAGGTTCATGGGTGAGTCCCGAGCCCGGGCTCCTCCCCGGCCCGCCGCAGCTCGGCCCCGGCCCCGCCTGCTGCCCCGGCAGCGCCAGCCGGGCCCGGCGCCGCGGAGCCCCCCCTGGCCTGGGCGTTGCTGCCGCCATCTGGCAGCCGTGTCCTGGGGCGGCAGCGTGCGGCAAGGGCCCGGGCTGAGCTCTGCCTGGCCAGCAGCCCGGGTGGCCACAGCGCCGGCAGTGCCGCTGCCAGGGAGCTGTGCTGCTGCGGCCGTGACAGGCTCTGTGTTCACAGGCATGGCCGGGCGGCACCTGAGAGGGCAGCAGCAAGAACTGCAGCTGATCTGCACTGGTGAGTGAGTGAGGGCAGCGGACTGACTGCGGGGGCTGGAGGGGCAGCTGCAAGCCCTGCCCCTGCGGTGGAGGGATCTGCACCCGTGGGCAGAGCACACAGAGATATCAGGGCTACGTGTGGCATTCGTGGCCAGCAACTTCGGGCTGATCCCCTTGCTCCCTGCTTCCTGCGGGCCATGGCAAGAGACGACCGGGATGGCCCTGGCAAGGAGCTCTCCTTGGCTCCCTGCACATGCAGGATGTGACCTTGCCTCTGTTCCTCTCTCTTGCAGCCCTTGAAGAAATGGCCTATGACAGCAGTCCTGCAATCAGAAATGCTGCCATTGAATCTTGTTTAGTTCTCCGAGCCATACAGAGAGCTCCCTACTCCCCATGGCGTCAGCTGCGAGATCGATTCCGCAGTGCATGGAGGAAACGGCCTCGTCTGTGTGGCACTGCCTTGCTGTTCTGCTGGAGGTCTGCAGAGAGATGATCTGGGGCCATTTAAGCCAGCAGGAATTTTCTTTTTCCTCTTTAACATTTCCTTGTTTGCATTTTCATTGTAGAGTATGTAAATATAAAATACGTTACAATACACAGAGTCCCAGGATCTTTCTTTTCCTGCCCAAGGTCTGTAGGGCAAAAGAGAAGAGGGGGAAAAGGTTGCTTGTACTCAGCCAGCTGCCCAGGCGTGCAGTGTTGCAGGGAAAATGGCCAGAAGCCTTTAGGCCTTTGGTGGTTCTGCTGAAGTGTTTGTGCTGCCCACAGAGCAGCTGGGCAGGGGCCGGAGCTGCGGGGATCCCTGCCAGAGCGGTGCCTGGAGATGGCCACAAGCCCTGTGCTGGACAGGAAGGGCCATCCGTGTCCTCCTGCCCGTCTGCTGCTGGCTGCAGTGCTGAGGGCTCCCCGGTGCCTCTGGATGGGGCTCCTCTGCAGCTGCTCTGGGGCTGCGGCGCTGCTGCCGGGAAGCTTGGCCAGGCTGGGGGAGACCCTGAGGGGTTGAGGCACTGCTAAGCCCTGAGCAATTGGCCAGCAGAGGCCATAAGCAGCCCCCTGGCAGCCGCCTTGATCCCGACAGCCGGCTGCTCTGGCGCTTCCAGGTCGGTGGCCGGTTGGAGGGACGCCCTGGAATCAGGCGTGGAAACCTGCTCCTGGCCTTTCAGGGCTGTGAGGCCAGCTGTTGTGGGGCTGGGGGGGTGCCCTCCCTGTGCTCCAGACTGGAGCCCCCCACCCCTCAGCCTTAGGCATTGAGCTCCACTGCCTGATATCCAAGTCTTGTTCCTCTTGCTGTGGGGGAGGCCGAGCTCTGTGGCTTTTGGCCCCATTGAGCCAGAAGAGCAGCAGCTTTGAGCCCACAGGGGCCACAGAAAGGCCCTCTTAGACCACGGGCATTCCTGTCCTGCCCAGGCCAGGGACACATGAGAGTGCAGCGGGCACCTTCAGGGTGCCACGCTGGCTTTGCACTGGGCCACCTCCCTGTGCTGTGCACGGCTGGCTCTTTGCTTTGCTGCTCTCGGCCTTGTGTCATCGTACTCCTCTGGCTGCCTGCAGCCAGGGGCAGCCCTATCGGGAGGGTGAAAGGCCCCGTCTCCAACATCTCAACGGGGGAAATAGAGCTCTCCCAGCCCTCAGCCTACGCTGTAAGCAGAGCAGAGCCTTTTCCCCAGCCCCGCTGGCTTTCTGCCTGCTTCTGGCCCCTGGCCACCATGACCCACTGCACTCGCTCTGAGTCACCTACAGCATGGCTGGTGCCTCTTGATTTGCTGACCCTGGGATGTGAGGCTCACTGAGGGAAAGGTGGCTGTCCCAATGCTGAGGGCACACGTGGCTCACTGAGCAGACTTGAGGCTTCCCCAGCAGCTTGCAGGTGCCTTATGTGTCATGTTACAGTGCTTGTGCTCCTGCCTCTTCCTGTCCCTCTTCTCACCCTCACCCAACCTGCACCCTCTGACCTACCTTCAATAAACCCTGTTGCATCAGACCCGGTGTCAAGAGCCCTCCTTCGGCTGCCGGTCGAGGGCACGTTACAACCTCCGGGCCTGGGAGCAAGGTGGGCTGGGGGAGCTGGTCTCTCAGACCAAGAGGGAACGGCTCTCGACAGCACCTGCCCATGGGCCTTCCCCGCACCAAATAAAATCATCTCCAAGTTTAGCTAGTAAGCTAGTAAGGTATAAACCATTAATTGCCTGGAAATCTGGCACTAGTCTCTGAGTTCCATTAGGTTTCTTTATTGCTGATCCAGCAGTATTAAATTTTGACTCCCATTCTTCCAATAGTCCTGATGTCAGGGATTTAATTGATTGTTGGCTCTATTCCTTTCCTAGCTTCTAATCTTCAAGGGTATTGCTTTCTGACTGCTGCCCTAACTCTTGTCTGTAGCTCAATTTTCATAGGGTCTGCTCGTTTTGATTTTCCTGGGCTATCAGTATCCCATACTCTTGGGTACACCTGATTCAATACTTGCTCTAACTAGTTCTCCTTGTTTGTTGGTCTGGTGTCAATTGTCAGTCCTACTGCTAAAACCGCTCATTTGTCTTCAGGTACCTTCCATTGAAGTTTTCTTTTCCTAAATGGAACTGTTGCTTCTAAATTTTCAAGCAAACCCCTGCATAGGACAGATTTGGGTGAGTTTGGTAAAGAAAGAAACTGATGTATTCCCATTTTCTTCTTGATTTTACATCAAAGTGGTTTCAGGAAGAATGCATTTTCTGGCTGCCCTATAGTTGCTCCTATTGCTTGAAGATAGTTTTCACTTTTGGGTATCAGTTCTTGATTCAAGAGTGCAAATGTGTCTCCACTATTTCTTAAAATTTCAACTTCTTCATCATTCTTTAGCTGTATTTTAAACAGTGGCCTGCTAGGGTAAGAATTGCCAGTCTTGGTCATTTCTTATCATCTAGAGTGGCTGCAAGAGTTTTGTGTACTTTGTCTGCTTACTCTGGGCACTGGCCCTATTTCCAGTGTCCTGATTTATTATATGATGCACATTGATTTGGCCCCAGCTTGGTCTGTGGCTGCTTTGAACCTCCTCTGCCTCTGCTATTTTCACCCCTGCCTCTGCTTCAACCGCGCCTACATCCGTCCTCTCCCTGGTGCCGATCCAGAGCTGCCACCATGGCTGTAGGGAGCTCTTTTTCTTTTTCCCTCTCTTGACTATCGTACACTTTCTACTTTTGATGTAGTGTCTAAAAGCTTGCGTGACTGCTCAATGTTGTTTGAACACTTCTCAAACTCAGACGGGCTTGGTGCTGTGACCATTTCCCTGGGGTGTTCCAGTTCGTGTTTATTTATCACTTATCGTAGAATGGTTTGTTTTCATGTACCCCGTATTTTCCCCAAGCTGGTTTACCCCTAGGTTCTGCCCTCCCTCAAAGCTGTCTCCCTCATGCCATTCCCCACTCTTTGTTCCAGCTCCTTGCCTGCCTCTCAAGATAATCCAGCTCTTTATTCCTGAACCTTCCCTGTCACTTTTGCCTTGGACCAATCCCTGACTGCACCACCCCTTTGGAATTCCTCTATTGCTGGAAGCCCCGCTGGCACATGTGACCTACCCTCTCTTCCCATCTGTCCTAATTAGTCCCAAGCAACTGATGGAATCCCCTCGCTCCTCCCCTGCAGATTCCTTATTGCTCAATTGTTTGTATCCACCCCCTGAGTTGTACCCCGATAAAATCCCGTGCACAGAAGTGCTGGCGGCTCTTTGCTGCTGAATCCTTCCCTTGGAATAAGCCTTGGTCTGTGGAACCTCACAATCGAGGAGCCTCCTCCTTCTCTTTGGCCTGCTCCGTGCTGCAGTTAGTGCATCCTGAACCACTGAGCAGTGGCTCACCAGGGTCAGCCGCGGGCAGGACCCACGCCTTGGCCGTTCCCCACTCCTGGCGCAGCGCCGCAGTTTTCCCAAGAGCCAGCCCGGGCTCCGCTGGGCTGCGCCCATGGGGAACCCGTCCCAGTGCCCGACCGTGCTCTGGGTGAAAAACCTTGATCTGATACGGAAATGAAACCTGCCCTGTCCCAGCTCCCTGCCCTTTTCTCCAGTCCTGTCACTGGTCCCAACAGTGACCAGAGCTGCAGCAGCCCCTCTGATTCACCTCAGGAGGAGGTTGCAGACCACAATGACGCCCTTTACTCTCCTCCAGGCTGAACAAAGTGGCTTCAGCTGCACCTGGATGGCTTCCCCTCCAGGCCACACTCCATCCTTGCAGTCCTCCTTTGCATTCTGGCTAATGGTTTCATAACTTTTGATATTGTGCTGCCCAAAAGTGCACCCGTCTGCTTCCAGCGCTTCTCTTGGCTGCTGCTTCAGGGTGTGGGCACCATCATCAGAGACACAGAAGAGCTTCTCCTCCCAGACTTGTCCTTATCCTCCGCACTTCCACGTCTCTGCCTTGATCTTCACTGGGGAACTTGCCACTTTGTGGCCGCTCATTGCTGTGCTCAGCAGGGACACAGTTTTGTTTGGACATGAGCTGCCAGAGCAAGACATGCAGCAACTGAAGCCGAGAAATGCAGAGGCTTGGCAGATGCCGTTTTTTCCAGAATGTGGGAAAGAGAGTGAGAAAAGCACAAGGAAATTTCAGACTGTTAACTTTGCATTCTAATTGCCCTGCGAAACTCAGCAATGGCTGGTGCTCTGGTGCTACTGCCAATGCCTTCCATGAGAAAAATTCATTTCAGGATGGAGCAACATCATCTGACAGAGACCAAGTGTGCCAGCAGTTGCTCCAGGTGCTCCTGCCATCAGCCCCTTCAGGTAGGAGCACAGTCCCCCATGCACATGGGCTTTGGCTACTTCTGGCACAGAACTGTGATATAGAGGTATGATTCATGCTGATAAAAATTGAAACAGTAATCGGTATTGATACAGTAGTTAATATTTGGGAATATAAAATAGTTAAATTTGTATTGCCAAAGAAGAGAGGGAGCGGAGAGCCTCCCCCCCTCCTCCCCACAGATGTTCTCAAGGACCACAGGAAAGAAGCCGAATATGCAATTGGTAAAAATGGGCAAAACCCGGTTGGGTCCCAAAAAATGCTAATTATAAGGGATTTTTTGCCTTGATATATAGCTACAGTGATATGTTATTCTTGGTTTATATTGTACTGCCTTGATGCACATTTGTAGCCCAACGGTGAATCAAAGGACAAAGAAGATGTCTACAGAGCCTTCATCAGTGACGAGCCCCAAAGACTGGTGCGACCACCAAACCGAGTGGTGGCTCATGCATGGTAAAAATGGTAATGAAGGCAGAGATAGAAGTATGAGAAACCGAAAATGGGAGGCGATGGCATTTAGACATGGCATAAAAGGGGGGAATCTTTACTTGACAAGCTTGTACATGATGTGGCAAGGGTCCCAGAACCCTGCACTCCATACCCCACGGTTATCTTTTGCTTTTGTGCCATAATTGGAACCAAATTTTCCCTTATTTTAATCAAATTATATTGTATTAAATTTTATATTTTTTTACTTTAACTATTCAATTAAAATTGTTACTACTTTTAATCTTGTTTGGTTTTTTTTATGATGAGATAATTGGGCAAACATAAGAATTTTGGTGCCAATATCCGGGACTCTCTCAGCTCCTGGGAGGTGGATAGTTTCTGGGAAGGAGTTCCCCACCTGACTTTTAAGTGGTCCCAAGGCTAGACCACTCTCCCTTGGGAAAAGAGAGTCTTTATTAAAATAATGCATAAGCAAATTAATTATTAAAATCGTGCAAGAGAGGCTCCCATCATAGTGCCGGCTTATAGGAGAGAGAGTACCCATAGAAAACTGCTTTGTGCACGAAGACCCTCGTGAGAAAAGGAGGCTGTGAGTATCACGATGTTTTGGGTCGGGGGGCAGCTGTATGCATGTGTGAGTGTGTGTGGAGTGTCTGAGACAGGGGCTGGGCAGTCCCGGACCCTCAAAGTGAGCGGGACCTCCCAGTACCGCGTTTCCGAGATCTCCGTGAGGAGACCGGCCAGAAAAGGAGGGAAGCGAAAGAAAAGTGAACGAGTGGGGACCCCAGGAGGGTTTGACCCAGGGGGAAGGAGGGGATCCCTGGTCCAGGCACCTGTGGGAAGGTCCTTGAGCAGGAGGTATTGACTCAGTAGGGAGACTGAGAAAGAGAGTGAATGAATAGGTTCAAATTTCCTTGGAGGGGTTGGTAGCAGGCAATTTAGTATGTGATTAGATGGTGAGAGGTTGACGCTAATAGATTGAGAAAGAGGGAGAGATAGGAGTGGAACAAGTAGATTGCAGAGGGAGAGATAGGAGTGGAACAGTTAGATTCAAAAGGCAGTGTGACAAAGTAGTGAGGAAGTTGAGCCATGAAGTGAGTGTGGGAAACTAAGACTCTCCTGGTACCGGGGTGTCACAGTGGTCGCAAATATTACATTATGACTATACTAAAAAGAAATAGAAAGAAAGGTTCTCAGAAGGTTAGCTAAGCTAAGAATAGAAAAGAATGAATAACAAAGGAGCTCTCTCCAACTCTGTCCCAGAGCGAGCTCGGTCCTTGATTGGCCATTAATTGTAAACATCCAACATGGGCCAATCACAGGTGCACCTGTTGCATTTCACAGCAACAGATAACCATTGTTTACATTTTGTTGCTGAGGCCACAGCTTCTCAGAAGGGGAAAAAATCCTAAAGAAAGGATTTTTCACAAAAGATGTCTGTGACACCAGGGATTTCTTAGTTTGTTGTCGCCAGAAATGGGTCAGGGAAAAAGTAAGTTCCTTGACCCAGGGGCTGCGGATTGTGTGAATAATTCACAGCAGTTTGAGGTATCTAGGAACTGTGAGGCGGGTTCTCAGGGGGAGAGCATTCCTCAGGACAGCCCACTGGGGATGATAATACAGTTTAGGGATGAATGGGAATCCCAAAGGAGAAAAAGTAAACGGAAAATAGTTAAGTATTACATGTTTAAATGGACAAAGGAAATGATCCGGAAAGATAATTTATATTGGTCCAAGTTCGGATCATTTGAGGATTGGATTTGCCAGGCTCTAAATATATATGTGAATTCAAAAGACCCTGTTAATCAGGAGGAGAGTGAAAATGCTGCCTTTTGGAGTCCTGAGGGGAGAAGTAGGTCTGTTGTTCAGAGGCAGGACAGAGGACTTCAGGAGTTACTGAGAGGAGCACAAAGGGTGTATGTGAACAGAGATAAGAAAAAGCAGAAAGCAGATGCCAGAATTTTGGTAGCAGCAGTTAAAGAAATGCAGGCAGCTTTGAATACAGAAAAATCCACAGAGAAACACAAAGAGCAGATGTCAAGATCTATCTTTAGGAACACAAGACCTGTGTGTTTTTCCCACTACAAGAAAGAGCACCTAAAAAAATTCTTGCCCTACCTTAAAGGGTGCAGGTCCTACTTGTTTTTACTATCATAAAAAGTGTCAGAGACAAAAAAAGTTGCAGGAAGAAAGAGCAAGATGAGGAAACTTTTAATGGAGGTCAGGGGCTCTGTTTAATGAAGGGGACTGAAAAACACCACCAGAAGTGTGTTGATAAGTTATATTCTTAGTCAATACAGGAGTTTCTCAGTCGACAATGACAAAATTACCCCAGGGATGTGAGATAAGTTGTGAGCAAGTTCCAGTAGTTAGAATTACAAGAGAGGCTTTTCCAGTTCCTGTAATTAAAGGGGTGCAAATTTAAACAGGTGACAAATTTGGAGTAAATGATTTATTGTTGATACCAGAAGCCGAGAATAATTTATTAAGCAGAGATCTAGTAATAGCCTTAAATTTACAGATAAAACCCTGGGAAGGAAAACTAAAAAATTATTCTTTAACTGAAGAAGATAATCTGGAAATTAATGATACGGGTTGGCATTTGAGTGAAGTGGGGAAGAGCTTGGGGTAAAGGAATCTGGTCCCCTTAGTCCCTCCTGGTCAGCACAAGCCTGTGAACTTTATGCATTACTCCGTGCATTATTCATACTAAAAGAGCAAGAAGGGACTATTTAAAAAGACTCCAAATATGCTTTTAGTGTAGTACATACTTTTAGAAAAATTTGGAGGGAAAGGGGACTTATAAACACTCAAGAGAAAGGGTTAGTACATGGGGAATTGATAATTCAGATACTTGAAGCTTTAAAAAGCTCAAAGAAAATAGCAGTAGTTCATGCAAAGGGACACCAGAGAGACAGGGATATTAGAGTCAGAGAGAATAATTTGGCCGACAAAGAAGCAAAAAGAGCGACCTTAAGGAAAAAAAAACCCAAAGCAAAAATACTGAAATCATGACCTTACAAGAAACAGAATTCAGCAGGGGACACTTTCTCTTTCGCTAGCAGAACTGGCAGCTATAAGGAAATTAGGAGCAACATTTAAGGAGGGAAAGTGGGTTTTTCTTGATAGCAAGATTATGATGCCAAAACCAGTGGCACATTAGGTCTTAGATAACTTGCATAGATGGACACACTGGGAAACAAGAGCCCTTTGTGATCACTTTTTAAAATTTTATGGGTGTATAAGGATATTTGAAATTGGAAAGCAAATTACCCAGTGGTGTCTCACCTGTCAAAAAGTAACTAAGAAGGCGTTAAGAAGCCCTCTCTCTGGAGGATGCAAAACAGCCTACGGGCTATTTGAAAAGATCCAGGTTGATTTTACAGAATTGCCTAAAGTGAGTCGGTGGAAATATTTGTTAGTTATAATAGATCAATTAACTCAGTGAGTTGAAGCATTTCCAGCAGCTCGGACTACAGTTCAAACGGAGGCTAAAATATTGTTGGAACATGTAATTCCAAGAATGTGATAATATGGTGGGATTGAAGTGGATTTATATTAACCCTGATTTAGTAAGAATGAACTAAGCATCCTGGAGTGGCTGCCAACCGCAATTCCCTTGAGCTCAGAGGCAGAAGAACGCTGGTGGAAAAGAATAAAAGACTTTCTGAATCAGTGGGAACAGCCTAAAAGGATCAAAGATCTCCTCCAGGGTTACCCACCAGCAACATTATTAGAATTTATTACAAAACTGCAATTCCAGAAACTGAGATTGATAACACCTGCTGTTGAAAGAGTCCAGAGACAACTAAAACGTTGGGAGTGCAGTAAACATGGTTTAGGGTGTCATCCCTGGATATGTATTGTTTGCACACTTTGCTTTAACTCATGGTGGAGAGTAACTAAGAGGGAAGAGAAGGAGAAACAATTGATTTGCTTGCTTTGCTATAGTTATGTATTTAGACAGCTAACTATAGAACGCATTGCTAGTGATTTTTTTTAGATACCAATGAGACTGGGAGACGGGACCCTTCCAGGAGCAATTGGATTAATAGAGAACTTAGATCAATTGGTTCTTGCCATATTGGCTGTAGCACAAATAAGAGAACAAGCAATTTATAATATTATAGACCAGTGTCTCATAATCGATAGTTGTTGTGGAGAAGAAGTCTATATATCACATCATAAGCGCATTCCAGGGGCATATTGGCCTGGCGAGTGTGCCTATTGGAGGCTGCGATTTAATGCACTTCTTGCACTTGAAGTAGAAAATATTTAGTGAAATCTTATTGTGGTTGACACATCCCTGAAATTTTGAAAAATACAGGTTTATGGTAGTCCAGCCTAACCTTTCCCCTGTTCTTGTCGTTTTAATTATTTCTTCTTAACCAGCCAGAACTGAGAAATGGCATTTAAGAGGGGACAAGCAAACTGTGGGGCTATGGGTACCAAAGAAACTAAAAATACCAGTGACTAGATCCCTAGATATTACCTTTGCTACTGAGAAGACTAGCATCTCAGCCCTTGGTTGCAACCCAAGGGGCCTTGAGAAAGGTAGAAAGGTAGATTTCCTAAAGAAATCTATTATATTATTTTCACTGTGATCATTCTGGTACCCTGGACGGTTGGCCAAAGCCAGAGAGCCACACTGGACAGAGTTTCATCAATAAAAAAGCAAACAGGGCAAAAACCAAGTCTCAGCAATTTCAATATTTGTGACTATTGCAATCACCCTATGAAGATTAAGGACAAGATGGGATCTGTGTTTGTGACACACCCATATGTTAGTTCTGCTTGCTACAATCACAACCACTTTATAGATGTTTGTGTTAAAGAAAGAAAGATGCATTGGGTAGGGAAAAATTTAAACTATAATGGACAAGCTCCTCATCCCCATGGTAATCAGATTTGCCCCCAGCATGAAAAGTTCTTTAGTTTTGAAAGAGATGATAATTGAAATGATCCAAGTATAAGCATGGGAAACCAGGCACTAAGAGAAAAATTGAAAGAGAAAATAAAAGAAGAGAAAGAAACAAAGGAGAATAGAGGAAAGAACAAGAGAAAAGAGTCAAAAGAATTGGCTGAATTGTATAAATGACTTAAACAGCACTACAAAGATTGGAACCTGCCAGCCTCGAATAAGAATCTGTTTGTGAGGTTGATGCAAGAGATTGCTACAGAATTGGGATTATCCAAATGTTGGATTTGTGGAGGTCTAAAAATAGCTGAAAAAATGGCCATGGAAAGGTGAGAGCTTAGCTCCAGAACAATTTTTAAAATGGAACCATACCCAAATTTCTAGAACATTGAAGAGACTTGAAAGATAGATTCTAAGCTATCAAGTAATTGAAATCATTTGTATAACTCAAGAAGGAAGAAAATTTAATAAAGTAGTGGGGCATACTCCTTGTAAATCCACATTGGTGGTCAATATGGATAATTGTTCAAAAGTTTGGTGACCTGAAACCCCTGTTGGATATTAGAGACCAATAAAAAATAAACTGTGAATGGGATGAACAGATTGATTTATGCTGGTACAGAAGTCCTGGAGCTAACCCCTACCAATCTATCAATGGCTCAGGATTGCTCATGGGGATATAGGACCCTAATTTGCCTGTTGAATCGAGTGATAGGGCCCCAAGTAGTAGTGGAAGTGGTGTCAAATCACACCACCGGTGCCTTAAAAATGTTGGCCAGGCAATATACACAAATGCGGGCATTTGTGTACCAAAACAGGATTGCCCTAGACTATCTGTTAGCAGAAGAAGGAAGAGTTTGTGGGAGATTTAACAAATTTTACTGCTGTATAGAAATTGAAGATTATGAAGAAGCTATCACCGAACCTGTGGAGGAAATTAAAAGGGTGGCTCATGTGCCAGTACAAAAGTGGAATTCAATCTAGAAAGCAGATTGGTGAGATAACCTCTTTGGAGGTGTTTGGTAGAAAAAGTTAGTGTTCATGTTGTTTTGTTCAATTTTGAGACTTTTGTTTCCACCTTGTATGATTCCATGTTTTATTAGGCTAATTCGCTCAGTAATTCAGGAGATGCAGATTACAATAATATCTCTAGATTCAGAATCAGTAGAAAGAGGAAAACCAAAATCTGTGATGGTACTAACAGCTGAATCAACCCGTGTTAAATAATAAGGACCTAAACAGATTGAAATAGCCCAGGAAATGCTAACCAAATTTGAAAAAAGTGTGGAAAATTAGAGGCAGCAACAGAAATGCTGGAGAAATTTGAAGCTGAAAAGAGACAACAAGAAAATCAAAATTCTGAGGAATATAAAGGATATCACGGCATAGATTTTTAATAAATCACAGACCATAATGATCAAGAAGAGAAATGGCGGATTTGTGGTAAATAGGTATGATTCATGCTGATAAAAATTGAAACAGGAATCAATATTAATACAGTAATTAATATTTGTGGATAATAAAACAGTTAAAAATTGTAATGCCAAAGAAGAAAGGGAGAAGAGGGGCTCCACCCCCCCTCCCTGCAGATGTTCAGGAACAGGAAGAAAGCAAGAGATAACAGTTGCTAAAAATTAACACAGAAGGGACACTCTGGTTGGGTCCCAGAAAAATGTTAATTATAAGGGATTTATTGCCTTGATATGTAGATGTAGTGATACGTTAGTCTTGGCTTACATTGTACTGGCTTGGTGGCGCATGTGTAACCCAAAGGTGAATTAAAAGACACACAGGAAGACAAGAAATCTTCATCAGACGACCTCCAAAAGACTTGTGCGACCATCAAACTGAGTGGTGGTGCATGCGCGGTAAAGGTGGTAATGAGGGTGGAGATAGAAATATGACAAACCAAAAATGGGAGGAGATGGTATTAACACATGGCATGTAAGGGGGTAATTTTCACTTGGCAAGCTCATATGTGAGGTGGCACGGGTCCAAGAGCCCTTCACTCTGTACCCCACATTTTTTTTTGCTTATGTGCTATTATTTGAACCAAATTATCCCTTATTTATATATTTTCTCAGCTATTCAATTAAAATTGCTGCTATCTCAAATATTGTTTGGGTTTTTTTTATGATGGGATTATTGGGCAAACATAACACAGACAGCCAAAAAAGCTCCTTGTGGGCAGAGCTGGCAGCATCAGACCCCCAAATTGTGTCCAGTGCTGCCTTGTGTAGCCCAGAATCGCCAGTGGAGGCACTGGATTTTTGTGCACTGGGATGCTTTAGAACTATGGCTGAAATTTAGGAACCCCGGCCCTAATTACAATGTCTCCTTAACGGTCTGCAGCACCCAGAGCAGAACTGGGGCATTGGCCCAATCAGCTCCAATTTTGCCCCATTTTGCCCTCCCAAGGCACTGCTTCCAGCCTGGGCTGCCCCTGTGCTCCAGCTGCAGCTGTAGAGCCCTCAGAGCTGCGGCTCTGCTCTCCTTCTCCTCCTCCCCCTGTGGCTTCTGTGTAGGGACCAGCAGAGGCCCAGGAAGAGCAGGAACTCCAAACGTGCTCTGGAGCCCCCTGAGGAGCCCTGGCAGAGTCAGCACCGAGTACCAGCTTTCCTCAAAGTGCCAGGGTAATTCAACATTTCCAGAGTGGCTGTGCCAGGGCTGAAGGAAGAAAACGGAGTGAAAGGCTGAGGGTTTGCAGGAATTGCGGTGTAAAGCCACTAGAGGGGCTGCTGTGGACCCAAGACCTGCCTGGGGTCAGGTGCTGCCTTCCTTCCATTCAGGATCAGGGAGAGCAGTTGCAGGTGTTGCACAGGGCGTGTGCCTGGCCCTGGGACACTGCTACGCTGCCAGTGGGCACTGGGATCCAACCTGCTATCTTGGCGGCTTCTGCCCGCTGCTGGTGGTGGTGCCAGGACCGATTGGTGCCCGTGAGTTCGCAAAAGGAGCGATTTCCCCTCCTTCCTCCCGTCCGAGGCCGCCATGGCCCCCGAGGGGATGGAGCTGGACCGGGGCGCCCCCTGCTGGCCGGGAGTGCTCCCTGCAGCGCCCCCTGCTGGCCGGGAGTGCTCCCTGCAATGTCCCCTGCTGGCCACAGTTATAACTGCCACAAAAACTAACAGCACTGAGTGGAAGGGAAAGTTCTGGGTTTGTGTTGTTTGTTCTGTTCTGGTTTATCAATTTCCCAGGAAACCGCTGTTATTCCATTTCCAACATTTTGGCCTGAGAGCCCCATAATCTTTGAAATTAAAGCAAGCTTTAGATATGGGTCTTCTTTCCATTCCAGGAATATCCCACTTTCCTTGGCAGATATTTCTCATTTAAATGGGTTGCCAACTCCTGGGTTCCAGTATGGATGGGTCAGACACCCCAAGAGAAGACCCAATCAGGGACTTGGCCACCTCATTGATGCCGAATTTTGCCCCAAACAGGCAGAGTGACTGCCTAATCAGACTCAGCTTAAGTCAATTAAGCAGGAGGTATTTTTATTAACGACGCGTCGGAGAAATCACAAAATGGATTTCTGAGTTCACATAGCAAAAGCAAGCCTTATATACAATTTTGGGTATAGGATTACATCAGATCATGTACATAATCATGCATATTCATATGGGGCGTGGTGTAGGCGGAGCGTGGGCGGAGCGCAGGTGGAGACATCTCTTTTGGGGAATTTTCAGGTGGTCGTTCCTGTTGCCTTCATCATAGACGGGGTCTTTCCGATGAGTCTTCCTCTTTAAACTTTTGAACTCATTTCCTAATTTGGTCAATTCCCGGTGTGTTTGGCTTAGATCCCGTGGTTTGGCAAAACCCTTAGGATCGTTTCGACATTGCTGGCTCTAAACCTGCTTAGTCCATTAGTTTCTCCTATACCTATCTCTTCCCCTGTCATGATGCTCTACCCCTTATCTAATTTGTTGCTCTGTTTTCCTAGTGCTGTGCTTTCTCCGTGTGTTCTAGTGCTAGGCCCCGCTTTACAGGCCTCACATTCCATGTTTTAACCCATTACTTCTAGAAGGCTATCTGCTTTAGGGCTTCATCATGCTCTGCCTTTTAAGCCAGTTGGGACACCAAGGGCCCTCTCCTCAGATGGCACTTCTGGTCACCCAGCCACTCAGGAGCTGGCTTTGCCAGAGCATCACCCTGTCCCCAGTGTGCCATGGCTGACAGACTGATGGACAGACGGAGCCCTGTCTCACCAAAAGCAAGGCCTGACCCACCATACACAGGAGTTCCAGAATGTCTCCAGACATCAAAATTTCCTGTCGCTGACACCCTGCCCTGTGCCATGGCCTGATTCCATCTGCCCTGTAAAAGGGGGAAGCTCTGGAATCCCCACAGGACATTTGTGAGTTCCTTGTTTGGGGAACATAGCAGAGGAGGGGTTTGGGACAGGGCACAAGAGAATACAGAGCTCCTGAATGCCGCTTTGGCCATCAGAGCAAGGAAGGTCCTGGAACCTGCCAGGTTCCTCTGGTGGAGGAAAACTAGAGGAAATATCTGAGGTTTATTCGCTTTTGGTGACTTTCCCCAGAAATCGTTCCTTTTGTGACAATTCAGACTCTGAACTTTGTTTCCGTTTCTGTTGTTTTTATTCTCTCTGATTGCTGTTTCTGGAAATTGTTCGTTTCTCAGCCCTTTGGGATCTTTGTGCCTCCACAGGGAGGGGAGGGGCAGTTTTTAGTGGCAGCACACACACGAGTGGGTGCCCATGGGTGGGGACCCCCAGTGCCCCCCAGTTCCCCCCAGTGTCACAGCACATTCCTGTGGATGTCACTGGGTTCCCGTGGTCACCCCTGGGGTCCCCGCAGCTCCGCGTAGGTCACCTGGGGATCCTGGAGGGTGGTGGCACGGGAGGACGCTGCAAGAGACACGGGCTGTGGGATCTGGGTGACACTCGTGGGTGACATGTCCCTCTGTGTGTGTTCCCCCCGTACTCAACCCCCGTCCTCTTGGTGACCACGACGTGCATGTACAGCACCTCCCCCTCATCTTGGGGGGCTGGGGCATCTGGGGGGGCCCTGAGGGAATAACGGGAATGTGGGGGAGGGAATGGGAGGTCTTGGGGGTTGAGGTAAAAGGGGAGACTGTAGTTTGAGCCCCCCACTCACCTTTCCTTCTCCGTCCTGGAGTCTGCTGAGGCAAAAGTGGTAGGGTGACTGAGGGGACCCTGAGCCCTGACCACTCTCAGGATTTCTGAGCTCCCAAAGGACCCCAAATTTTCCACAGGACCTCCAAGCATCCCTGATGCCCCTCATGAACATCCCCAGTGCCCCCGACCAACTCAACCTCAAGAACCCAAAGCCCAGGAGGGACAAAGAACCCCCAAACGCCCCCAAGGCCCTTGAAAGAACCCCCAATATCCCTGCAGGACCCTCCAGCACGTCCCTGATCCCTACAGGACCCCCACCAAAGTCACAATTTTGGGCCTGTGGGTGCCAACCTATTGCAACCTCTTCTTTGTGGGCCTCTACAGCTGAATGGGACCCCATCCCCCCATTGCCACCCACCCACACGGTGCCATTGGTGCCAGGCTGCAATGACACCCACGAGCAGAAGCAGGAAGGAAAGGGCCCCACCGACCCCTGCGGCCACTGCAAGAAACAGAGGGGGACACAACAGAGTCACCCATTACTCCAGGGGTCCTGAACACCGCGGTGACCCCATGTGACCCCACTTGTGACCCAGAGTGAGCCAGGTGTCACCTCCAGGGCCAGCTCAGGGCTGAGTGCCCGGAACGCTCGGTGCCCATCCTGTCCCAGCTGGTTGGTGGCCACGCACTTGTAGGTGCCCAAATGTCTGCCATTTATGTTCCCAAGATCCAGGAGGGAACCCCGGGCCACCTCCAGCCCGTTGTGCAGCCAGGTGAAGGTGATAGGTGCTGAGCCCACCTGCACCGAGCAATGCAGGGTCACGTTGTCACCTGTGCCCATCTGGTGTGACCGGGGGTGATGGTGGCATTGGCCACGGGCACTGCGGGGACAGAGATGCGACTGGCACTGGGCAAGATGGGATGGGGATGCGGGTACTGTGGGTGGGGTCATCCTTAGCCCAAGGGCTCTGGTCTCCCAGGACAGCGACATTCAGGGTGACACTCTCTTCCACGCTGTCCCCGCACTAGTGCTGGCCGCTGTCATTTTCACCATGTACCTCATCTCCAGGTGGGGGCCAATTCCCAGTGGTGACCCCGAGCCCCCCAGTGCCAGGAGAAGGACAAGGGACCTGTGCCCATGGCCATTGTGTAGCTCAGCACCAGGCAGTCCTCGAGTGCCCCTGTCCCCTTGGGGGCTGTGCCCACAGTGATACCCCTGAGAGCAGGACTCCTGCAGGAGGAGGGGCACCGGAGGACAATGAGGGACCCATGGAGGGTGGGTGGGAATGGGGAAGGGGGATTCCACTGAGGGAGAGGAGCTCAGAGATTGAAGGGGGCTTGGAAAGGCGCCCCCAGGAAGGATGGAGGGTTCAGGGACCTGTCATCTGGAGAGGAAGAGGGGAGACACCAAGAAGGGTATGGGGACCTAGGAAGGGGATGGTGGAACCTGAAGACCATGGGAGAAATCAGAGAGGGCTGTGGTTGAACCAGGGACAGATGAAGGGACCCCAGTGAGGAATGGGGGTACACAGAGGGTGACCCCAGCAGTAACGGGGGGACATGGAAAAGGATTAAAGGGAAAATGGGTGCACCCACGTAGGACTGGGGGATCTGGTGAGGTACCCAGGAAAGGATGGGGGACCCGGGCATTTCTGGGGGAACCAGACCATGATGGGGGACCCAAAGAGGCTGTGGGGGCTCCCCGTGCCCATCCCCACACTCACAGTGCACCGTGACGTGGAGCCGGGTGCTGCTCTTCCACATGGCCCCACCCACAGAGCACACCTGGCAGCTGTAATTTCCTGAGTGGGAGACACCCACGGTGGGCACCAGCAGCTGCGGGGACCCCTGCGGGTCCTCCACCACCTGCCCGTACTGGTAGAACAGGTGCAGGAGGGGGGCTCGGGGCCGCAGGGGGCTGGGGGTGCTGAGGCAGCTGAGAGTCAGGGGAAACCCTGGATGGGCTTGGTGGAACACTCCAACATCAGCACCGAGAAGAGCTCTGGGAAGGAGAGGAGAGGGAGATTTATGAGCCCAAGTCCCTGGGGAGGGGCTGTGGGGGTGTCGGGGTGGGGGCTGTGGAGTGCTCACCGTGCAGTCACTGGCACTGGCACTGACTCTGGGGTTATTGGGGACCTCAGGGGACCCCACAGCCCCCCTCTGCCCCCTCCCCATCTCTGGGTTTCAGGCCCGTGCCCAGGGCACTCACCCCACAGGAGCAGTGCCACCTTCCCGGCCATCCCGGTGTCCCCAGCCATGTGCACTGGCTGTCACTCACTGCTGTGGCCACCGCTCCCCTGGCTGGTGGCTCTTCAGATGAAGGGGAAGGAAGCGAGGTCATGTCTGTCCCCACGTGTAGGTGGCCCTTGGTGGGGGTAGGGTGGGGACAGGATGGGGCAGAGAGGGACCTTGTGGGACATGGTGGGGACATGGTGTTGCCAGAATTTGGCATCTGAGGTGGTGTAGGGAGCCAGGGATGGGTGTCCAGTGGAATTGGGTGCCCCGGAATGGGGTCTCATGGGAATGATGGTCCCAAAGGTTGGATGGACTCAGAGTCAGGAAGGAGGGTCCCAGAAAAACTTGGCCTCCAAGGATGTGTGGTCATGGGATGGTGGCCAAGGGATGGGTGTGCAAGGGGAAAGGGGAATCCTGTGAGAATGGGAGGTCCTGGCGAATCAAGGTCCCCAAGGGAAGGGGGATCCCAGGGACTGGAATTACCAGGATGGGGTTCCTTGGTCTTAGATATCCTGGGGAATTGCAGTCCAGGGATGGGGGCCCCAGGGAAGAGGGACTGAAGGAAATGGGATCTCATGGTTGAGTTCCCAGGGGAATGGGGGTGCCTGGGATGGGCAATGGCTGGGTGGGCACAGATGTCACAGCTCCTTCTCTGGGTGCCTCAGATTTGGGCATGACACAGAGCTCAGCAAAGCCCCCTTGGGATGCCCGTTTTCTGTGCAGACATCACAGGGGGGTCCTGGGTAGTAATTCTGTGCCTTCCCCTATCCTTGACTTTTCCCTCTATTTCTCTTTTTTTCTTACTTTTTGCACTTTTTGCCATATTTCCTCAACCCCAGTTCCTGGCTCAGTAATCCTGGGGAGCACCTGAGCAGGGAAGGGGTTGGGGGACAAAAGGGAAGGGGGAAATGGTGAGAAGGGAGTGCAGGAAAGGGTGTGGAGACTTTGGGGGATTGAGGTGTGGGGCTGTGACCCCTGAAAACTTTGACATTGTTTTTCCCGGACAAGAGGGAAGAGGCTGTTTGTGCTGAGTGTCAGATGGGATATGGGGGCAGTCTCTGTTCCTGGGGTAGCACATGAAGAGGTGTCCTGTCCTGGGGGGTCCTGTCCCAGGGGGTGGCAGTTCCAGAAATGTCTCTGCACATTCCTGGCCGGGTGCCTGTCCCAGGGGTGGCACATCCTGGAACCCCCTGTCAATGCAAGGGTGGGGCCCAGCCATGGCCCAGCCCCACTGCACAGGGATGGCCATTGCCCAGCCCTGCTCTGGCCAGCCCCAGGGGGCAGCCAGCACCTGAGGGTCCCCCTTGCCTTTGATTCTGGCAGCTTTAGAGCTGCTGCAGAGGTGAGAATTCTGTGGGTGGAAAAAGGCCTGCCTGTGATTTGCTCAGCCCTGCAAGAAACACAATACCCAAACGGAGCCCAAGCAGTGGCTCTGAGAGGGCCTTTCATGGTTTTCAAAGCAGGGCTGGCTGGAAACACCCCGTGCAGGGCCAGCTGAGGGGAAAGGAGTCTGGAAATGCATCAATTGATCATTTTGTCCCTTTGCTCAAGGGACTGAGAGAGCCTCAGAACTACTGCAAATCCCACACCAATCTGCTCAACAACCTGACCTGCACCCTCCTTCTTGAACAAAATCTGCAGCCCTTTGGAACCTCATGGAAAGAATGTTTGTGATCTGGATGTGCACACCAGAAGAGAGGGAAAAGTGTGGAAATATTGAGCAGGGGCTGCACACGAGAGGCTGGGGAACAGGGGTGCCACAGCAGGAGCAGGGAGTGCCCAGGCAGGGGAATTCAGGGCAGGCTGGAGTGGATTTACCAGGGAATCAGACCCTGAGGCACACACAGGCATGTCCACAGATTCCTGTGCACTGTCCCAAGGATGGACAGAGCTTCTCCTCTTTCTTTGGTACCCCCACCTCTGCCTGTGTCTCGTCAACCATTCCTGGTGCGACCCCATCCCCGACATCCCCTATCACATCCATGCCCCATCCCGATACCCCCTACACCAGCTGCCAGCCCCTCCCTTTGCCCTCAGCCCTGTGTCCCCGCAGTGCCCGTGGCCAATCCCACCATCACCCCTGGTCCCCTTGCACACCAGGAGCGCACAGGTGACCTTGTGACTCTGCCCTGCTCAGTGCAGGTGGACTCAGCCCCTATCACCTTCATCTGGCTGCACAATGGGCAGCAGGTGGCCCAGGATCCCCTTCTGGAGCTTGGCAACATCGATGTGAGACATTTGGGCACCATGCAGTGCATGGCCACAAACCAGCTGGGACAGGACCCACACCGTGTGTTCCGGGCACTCAGCCCAGAGCTGGCCCTGGAAGTGACACCTGGCTCACCCTGGGTCACAGGTGGGATCACACAGTGTTGCTGGGCTTTCAGGACACCTGCAGTTGAGGGTGACCCCGATGTGTCCTCTCTGTCCACAACAGTGGCTGTGAATGTCAGCAGAACCCTTCTGTTCATGCTCCTGCTCCTGGCTGTCATCGGGGGCTGTCACTGGTGGCACCACCAGGGTGGGTGACAATGGGTGGGATAAGAGGATCCTGAAATGAGGGGAAGCCTCCAGAGTGGGGGCAGAGATTGGCAGCAGCCAGGGCCCCTCAGCTGGGGGACACTGAGCCTGCAGTGACCTCAGCTGGGTGTCCTGGGGGATTTGGGGGGAATTTTGAGATTCTTGGTTGGGCCACAGGGCCTTCTCTGTGTGGGCTTTGAGGAATGTTGGAGTGACACTGGGAGCTCCTGGAGGATTTGGGGAGCTCCTGCATGGATGTGCAGGTATGTTTGGGATCTTTCTGGGGTCCTGGAGGAGTTTACGCGTACCCCTCCCTGCTTGGGGTCCTGGGGACACCCAGAGGAGGGGGCTGTGCTCAACACCCACATCATGGGCACTGAGTGGGCAGGCGGTGAGTACAGGGGAGAACAGGGACACATCACCCACGGGTGTCACCCCCCAACTAGGTCCCCACAAGCGGTGTCTCTCTCAGGGCCCCCACGGGTGTCCCCTGGCCCTGCTCCTCCTCAGGATCCACAAGTGACCAACACGGAGCTGTCAGGACCCCAGGAGGGACAGCGGGACCCCTGTGACTACGATGATGTGCTGTGACACTGGGGGCACTGGGGGGCACTGGGGGCATCGATTCCCCTCAGCAGTCTCTTCTTCCTCTTCACAGCACCCCACGGGGCTCCTCCTTCCCTCTCCCAGTGCTGGGGGAGCACACGACATTTTCCCTCTTATTATACCCAAAATGCAGTTTTTTGGTCAAACTGCGTGAGAAACAAGGCTCACTCTTTAAATTTTGTAAATGTAAAATAAGGAATAAAAGGGACAGTAAACAGTGTGTTGGGTGCTTGGAAACTGCCAGAGGCACATGCATAACTACAGCAATTCTCCTTACATAGCTTTTCATTGTAATGGTTAAAATACATACTCAGGAGGGTTATAGATATTGAAACATTCTTTCCAGTGCACATGTTCTGGGAATTCTTTTGCTTGGTTTGACCTTTGATTTATTTTCATACAGTACACACCATACTGCAGAGTAAATTTATATATTTTATGTCCTCACAAAGCCCCCCTGTTCTGTGGTTTGACAGTTCTTTATAAAAGAAGGGTCAGTGGTAAATTCCTCTTTGCATTCTTCTTTTGGATGTTTATTTACTTGCTACTTTTCAATGTGTTCTTCTCATAACGATGAGATACTCCACCAGTACATTAAATCAACAATATCTATTTCACAAAATTATCTGAGTTATTCTCACCATTATCACTTAGTTACACAAATGAAGGCATTAGCTACTTCTGCAAAAGGTGATGTTATAACGCACATCAAATTGTCTCTATCTTGATATTTTGTGAGAGCCTAAACTATAATGTATTTATCACACCAAAATATATGTTCTTCACAGGGATTAGGGTAAGAAGACCGACAAATTGTAGTGTATCAAAAGCAGTTAAAATTGATTACAACCTGTATTATATCAAAATAATTTGGAAAAACAAATATAATAGTGAAAACCAATGACAACATAGTTATTTTTAACAGGAGTGAGGTGTATTGAAGGGTTTATTTGACTTCTCCTTATCTTGCCCTGTGCCCACCCAGCCACTGCCCATCCCTGGCACCCCCATTCCCCTGGGAACCCAACCATGGGACCACCATTGCCTTGGTTTCTCTCCTCCCTGGGGACCCCCATCCCCAGATTACCATTGCCCAGCACCACCATTGCCTTGATCCCATCCCATGGGCTGCTTCTTCCCGCAGAACCCCTATTCCCAAGGCCCCCCTTTTTCCCCCTGCACCCCCAACCCTGCCACCCACATGCCATGACCCCAAATCTCTGGGGACCATGTTCAGGGAATCCCTGAATGTCCCCAGGCATGGTGACCCCAATTCCCCTGGACCCCCAATCTCCTGCAAAAGCCATCGTTGGTGCCTCACATCCCCTGAGCCCCCCACTCCTGGCAACAACAGCCCCAACTATGTCCCCAGACTGTCTCCACACCCTCCCTACAGCCCGTGCCCAGCTTGCGGCCACCCTGCCCCCACCAAGGGCCATCTCCATGTAGAGAAGGACCTGACCTTGCTTCCTTCCCCTTCATCCAAAAAGCCACCAGCCAGGGGAGTGGTGGCCACAGCAGTGAGTGACAGCCAGTGCACATGGCTGGGGACACTGGGGTGGCTGGGAAGGTGGTGCTGCTCCTGTGGGGTGAATGCCCCGGGCACGGGCCTGACACCCCTGGGATGGGTAGGGGAGGGGCCACAGTGGGGCTGTGGGGTCCCCTGAGGTCCCCAATGCCAGCAGTGCCAGTCCATGTTACCCACAGTGGACCTTGGTGGGACTGGGGTTGTAGGGTGGCTTTGGGGACAAGAATAGGGAGGCAGGAATTTGGGGATGGGGATGTGGGGACAGGGATGTGGGGACTGGCACTTTTGGGCTCAGGTAGCTCTGGGCATAGGGACAAGGGAACTGGGATGCAGGGACACAAGGAGACAACAACGGTGAGGATGTGGCCATGGGGATGGGATCATGGGAATGGAATCGTGAGCTTGTGGGGGTGACCTGGGCACCAGCATGGGCTGTGTCCGTGGTGTCTTCATGCCCAGGGTGTCCACAGTGTCCCCATGTTCTGCCTCAGCCCAGAGTGGCCTCGGTGTCCCTGTTCCCAAGGTGTCTGTGCCACAGGGATGTGGTGCACAGGTGGCTGTGACACAGACATGTCCCCCTGCCTTACCAAATCTTTTGGGGAACACTCCCAAGCATTTTCCCACAAGAACTGGTGTCCCCACAGGGACAGTATGGGACATCCCCCACACCCTGTGCCCCAGGTGCCTCTGTCCCCACAGTGCCACCCCCACTGAGCCCTGTCCCTTCTCCCTTCCAGCCCAGACCCTTGGCCTTGCTAGTGAGTCCTTGGGAGATGCCATGGCCCCATCCTTCTGTCCCCAGCCCCACGCTGGCCCTGGCAGCCTGGTGTCCGCTTTCACCCACAGGTGCCCAGACCACCCAGCTCCTCGTGGAGCCCCCCTGGAGGCCGGCGGTGCTGTGGGACCGGGTGATGCTGACCTGCCAGGGCTCGAGGAACACCGGTGCCACCACCTGGTACAAGTACAGCACTGGGGGCAGGAGGGACCTGACAACTTCTCTATCAACATGGAAGGCACCTACTGGTATGACAGACCCGGCACCGGGTGCAGCCCCCCCATAACAGTCTCAGATGGTTAGGGGGGTTCGGGTTGAGCCCCAGGCTGGCCCCCACAGGGACCCCAAGGGCTCTGGGTGGGCTCAGCTCCATGGGTCGCCTCCTGTGTGACCAGAGCCTGTCCCCTGCTCTGGGGACATCCCAGAGCATCTCAGAGCGGGGAAAACTCATGTTGGAATTGGGTGGGATCCAATGGGGAAATCCCCATGCAAATGGGACCTACAGTGTGACAAGTACCCCTCTGTCCCTCAGGCTGGCTGGTGCTGCAGGAGGTCGCACAGGCGCTGCTGGAGGGGGACATGCTGACACTGCTCTGCTAGGTCAGGGAGAACAAACCGCTCAGTGACATTTACTTCTACCATGAAGAGAAGCATCTGAAGGGGCCCCATGATGGGACTGAGCTGTCCCTGTCCCCACTGCAGCTGAACCACAGTGGCTGCTACCGCTGCAAGGGCTATGTGAGCCATTTAGTGTTCCAGTGGAAGGAGTCAGAACTGGTGACAGTGACAGTGCACAGTGAGTGCAAGGATGGGGACAGGGAAGCCCATCATCCTCCAAGGGTTTCCCCACCACTGCCTGAATCCTTCATCCCTCCCTTTACTCCTCCCTGTGTCACCCTCTCGCCTCCCTTCCTTCCCTGGCTCCACCTGCCCATCTCTAAACCTCAAATCATTCCCTGAGTCTTTTCAGTCTCACTTGTGATTCCCCATCCCTGCCTGGGTCTCTCCACCTTTCCATGGGATCTCGCCATTGTCCCAGGTCCCAGCATGCCTCCCAGGGTCCCCTTCTGCTCACTGGGATCCTGTCTGCTCCCATCCAATTCCCTCTTTCCCCTCCTGTGTCCCCCTGCCCGTCCTGGGTCCCCAATCCCTCCTGTGTCCCCCTCCCACAGGAGTCCCGCCCTCAGGGGTGTCCTTGTCAGCACAGCCTCTGGGGGACAGGTGGCACTCAGGGACCCCCTGGTGCTGAGCTGCGCAGTGGCTATGGGGACAGGTCCCATGTCCTGCTCCTGGCACCAGGAGGGTTGGGGGCACTGCTGGGCACCAGTCCCGGCCTGGAGCTGCACCACATTGGGGACAATGACAGAGGCCAGTACTGGTGCCAGGTCAGCAACGGGGACAGCGTGGCTGAGAGTGACCCCCTGAATGTCACCGTCCTGGGTGAGCAGGACCCTCAGGCTGTGAGTGACCTCACCCACATCACCCCCATCCCACCTTGCCCAGTGCCAAGTCTGTGTCCCCACAGTGCCCATGGACAACGCCATCATCCCCGGTCCCCTGGCACACCTGGTGTGTGCAGGTGACAATGTGACCCTGCGCTGCTTGGTGCAGGTGGGCTCAGCCCCTGTCACCTTCACCTGGCTGCACAATGGGCAGGAGGTGGCCCAGGGTCCCCTCCTGGAGCTCAGGGACATCGATGTGGGACATTTGGGCACCTACCAGTGTGTGGCCACCAACCAGCTGGGACAGGACGGGCACCGTGTGTTCCAGGCACTCAGCCCAGAGCTGGCACTGGAGGTGACACCTGGCTCACCCTGGGTCACAGGTGGGATAACACATGGTCACCAGGATGTTCATGACCCCCATGGTTCAGGGTGACCCCAATGTGTCTCCCTCTGTCCCCAGCAGTGGCTGTGAATGTCGGCAGGACCCTCCTGTTCCTGCTCCTGCTCCTGGCTGTCATCGGGGGCTGTCACTGGTGGCACTGCAGGGGCGGGTGACAATGGAGGGGATGGGTGTCCTGGAGTGAGGGGGAGCCCCCAGAGTAGGGGCTGAGATGAGTAGCACCCAGGGCCCCTGAGCTGGGGGACACTCAGCCTGCAGTGACCTCGGCTGGGGGTCCTGGGGGATCTGGGTGGAATTTGGAGGGTCTTGGTTTGACTTCAGGGCCATCCCAGCTGGGCCTTGTGGAACACTGAGGTGGCACTAGGATGTTCAAGGATGTTGGGGGATGTTTTTGGCATCCTGGGGGGTTTGGGGGGTGCCCCTCCCTGCCAGGCTTGTGGTTCTGGGGACTCAGAGGGTGAGGGGTACCACGGGGGTTGGGGACTCTTATGTGGTGTAAAAGTTCTGAGGGGCTTCAAGGGTGCTCAGATTTTCTTGGGGGAGTCCAAAGTCCTCTAGGAATTGGGGCTGCAGTGGGGATTTGGGGGTCCCATGGGTGGTTGGAGCTGCCAAGGTCCCTGGAAGGTTCAGGGGTCCCGGGGTCCCCACCGTCACCCCCTCCCCTTTTCCTTGCAGAAACTAAGAAACTCCAGGACAGGTGAGTTGGAGGCTCTGGCTGGGACTCCCCTTTCCCCCTCCTCACAAACCTCCCAGATCCCCCCCTACCCCCACAGGGCCCCCCATGGAGGAGGGGGCTGGTCTCAACACCCACGTGGTGGGCACTGAGTGGGCAGGGGGTGTGTAGAGTAGGTTACCCTGGGATACGTCACCCACAGATGTCACCCCCGCCCAGGTTCCCAGAATTGGTGTCAGCCTCACGGTCCCCATGGGTGTCCCCCGGCACTGCCCCACCTCATGATCCACAAGGTACCAAAGCGGAGCTGTTGGGACCCCACAAGGGACAGGGGGACCCCCATGACGATGAGAACGTGCTGTGGCACTGGGGGCACTGGGGGCACTGGGGTCCCTGCCCCAGGGCACTCCCCATGCGTCCTCCCACCAGGATACTGTGCTCCCGTGCTTTGGGGTTGCCCACGAGTGGGGGGGGTCCCATGTAGGGCTGCCCAGTGCTCCCCATTCCAGTGTTCCCAGTGCTCCTAGTACAGCCAGGAGCTCCCCCTTCCTACCCCTGGTGTCAGAGGGCATAGGACCCTTGTCCCTCTTATAGGACCCAAAATGCAGGGTCCTTGTCAGGTTGTTGAGCAGATCCTTGTCGGATTTGGAGGATTTTTGGGAGTCACCGCACAGCACTGCCACAAACAGTGCCCCCTGCCAGTTCCCAGGGAAACCGCACCCTCTGTTTCCATGGCAACGCACACCCCATTCTCATAGCAACAGCATCCTATCTCCATGGCAACCGTCACCCGTTTTCATGTCATCAGCCCCCTGTCCTCATGCATTCAGACCCCCCCCAGTCCCATGGCAACAACCTTCTGTTCCCATGGCAACACCCTCCTCCCGGTTCCCACCCCTACAGCCCAATCATTACGATGGAAACAGCATCTCATTCCCATGCCTACATCTGCCCATTCCCACAGTAACAGCCCCCCAGGCCCATGGCACCTGTAGCCCCCATTCCCATCCCCACCTCTCCCTGTTCCCATGGCAACACCCCTGTTCCCACACCCCCCACAGCGCATGCGCTGCCCTGTCTCCACCTCTCCGTCTCTCTGACTACATTTTCCATCACCCCCACGGCCCGCGGCGTGGTATGGCGCTCGACCGCTCTGCGGAGTTCATTTCCCATCGCTCCCCACAGCGCGGACGGGAGGGGCGGGTCTCTACGTTGGCTGTCACGGGCCTGCTCTCGTGACACGCGCTGTGAGCGGATGCCAAGATGGTGGACGAGGAGGGGGAAGCTCGGCCAGGGGTGTGGAGCAGGGCCAGGGAAGGATCCTCGGACAGGCCCCATGTCGTCCACATTGTCAAGTCCAAGTTGGGTTATGGCTTTAACGTCCGTGGGCAAGTGAGCACAGGTGAGCAGCTGCACGGTGTTACGAGTAAAAAAAGGCTACCCATTTTTTTTGTAAAAAGGTTGCAAAGTGAACAGGTTGGACCAGTTGCTGCCAAGGTGGAGTTCTACCTGTTTGTTATTGTAATCACCGGTTGTTTTCGTTAACTACTTCTTTTGTATCGGTAAGGCCCTGCCTGTGGCTAAGTTGATAGCCCTTCTCCCCAGACAGTGAGAGGAGGGGACATGGTAGGGGGCATCAGAGGGCATGCAAAATAACTTCAGAACCAGCATGCCATGGGAAGCCACTTAACCACACTTACCAAAAAGACCCCCAAAGAATGAGCCAACACAGAATTAAGAGATCAGAATTATGTCTGGATGTGAGGAACAAAGTACCGGGCCTGCAGAGATGCTGAGAACTTTTGTTGCCTCTCGCTCTGAGCAAAGACCTCAGCTGGAGCCAAGACCTCGGGACAGCAAAACCTGAAAGTTGAGAGAAATAGGGGGTATAACCCTGCTGGTCTTGTGAGGACGGTGCTCCAAACTCTGCTCTCTTAGGGCACAAAGCTGCACGTTTCTTCTCTTCTGACTGCCCTTGGGAGCAATGACGGAGAAGCCACAGACCGGTCGAGCCTCCCAACCTTGAGCTGATCACTTTTCACAAAGGCATTAAAAGGAGAAAAAGTCCCCTGCCCTGTTCATTTCATGCAGCATCAATAGCAAGCTGTACGCGCCGCTGCAGAGCGTCAGCGCCCTGCTGGGCGGAGGGGCTGTCGACCGTGCCGGGGTGCGCAAGGGGGACCCGGCCTGCAGGAGCAGTGAGCACGGGAGGGCCACCCAGCCACAGCCCCCCTGCAGCCGGGCCCGGGAATGCACCCCACACACAGGGGCAGTCCCGGGGGAGCGGGAATGGGGGTCCTGAGGGGGCTCTGGGTGCAATGAGGGGGCTCTGGGGGCCATGAGGGGGCTCTGGGGACGCGGGCTGAGAGGACACCGAGCCCTTAGTGCGGTGTTGGGGTTCTGAGGGGCTCTGCGGGGCTTTGGGTGAGGGGGTCATGAGGGGGATTGGGACCCCCGGACATTGGGAGGTTTTGGGGGGTCGTGAGGGGGCTGAGGATCATGTGATGAGGAGGGACTGGGACCCCTGGCCCTTGCTGGGGGTCTGGGGGGAATCCTGAGGGGGCTGAGGGTCCTTTGGTGAGGTTTGGGGGTGTTGCAGGCTCTGAGAGTCCCCTGGTGAGGGTGTGACTGGGGAGGAGGGGGAGCCCCTGACCCTTGGTGGGGATTTAGGGGGTCATGAGGGGGCTGAAGGTTCTTTGGTGAGGACGTCATGAGAAGGAGTTGAGACCCCTAGCCCTTGGTGGGAATTTGGCGGGTCCTGAGGGGGATGAGGGTTCCTTGGTGGGCATGTTGTGAGAAGGGGTTTAGACCCCCAGCCCTTGGTGGGAATTTGGGGGGATCCTGAGGAGGCACCAAGGGGGCAGAGGATCCCTTGGTGAGGTTTAGGGGATCCAAAAGGGGGGGTCTTGAGGCGGCTGAAGGTGCCTTGCTGAGGGTATCATGAGCCCCCAGCCCTTGAGGGGAATTTGGGGGGTCCTGAGGGGGGTGCTGAGCCCAGACTGAGCCCCACAACCCTTGCTGGGGGTTTTGGGGGAGGGTCTTACAGGAGCCTCTCAAGAGGGAACCCTTGAATTTCAATGTGGGGACCCTCCTGAGAAGGTTGGGAGGGAATTTTCAGGGGTAAACCCCTTGGATTTCAGTGTGAGGACCATCCTGGGGAGGGCAAAGGATCATTTTTAGGGATAAACCCCTTGGATTCCAACCTGCAGACACTTCCTTCCCATTCCTGGCTCTTGTGTTTTCCAGATGCTGCTTTTTAACACCCAATATTGTAACTTTGCCCCAGAAAACACCTTCCCATGGGAATATTCCTGCTGTGTGGAAACTCATCTTCCTTTCCCCAAAAAATGTCCTTAAACTTTGTGGCTGAAATCCCTCAAACCCCAGCATAGGGTTTGGTTTTCACGGATCCCTCCAGATCCTCCCACTGTTGCACTTCGCTCTGGGTCGGTTAAGTCCAATTACTGATTAATTCCTGGGATTTCCGAGCTGCAGGAATGTTTTGCTGCCAGCTCTGGAAGTCCAAGGGGTGTGAGGAGCTGTCAGGACCTGCCCGTGGCCGGTGAATCCCGCAGAAATCCCAGCTGAGATTTGGCTCTGTCCCAGCTGACCCAAATTCCCGATTCTTTGATTTTTCCATGCAGGAGAAGTACTGGGAGCAGGAGAAATTCTGTACCAGGATGTGCCAATTGGGGGAGCAGCATTCCCAGGCTGAGGGGGGAGGGTTTTGTGGGCACTGGGATGAAATTTTCCCTCATTTTTGAGTGTTTTGGGGAACATTAAAAAAGCTGTGTTTGGCATGAGAGAGAGGTTTGGAGCTTGGTGCTGGAATTTTGGGGTTCAGTGGCTGGTCTCAGGTGAGGGCTGGGGGATGGTGTGTGAAATAACTAAGCCCTGGGGTTAATGATGGCTAATCAAGGGGGTTTGCTTATGGTCTCCCAATCCTGGTATCCCTATGGGAGGTGGAAGGATTGGGAATTTCCTCTTGGTTTATCCGTTTATTTCCTGGGAATGGTGGCTTTAATTAGTCCCTCTGTCCTGTAGGGCTGACAGGTTGGCTCTTGCCCTATTCCAGTATTTAGGTATCCCAATATTCAATATTCCAATATTTATGTATTCTAATATTCAATATTCCACCAGTATTCCTGTATCCCAATATTTCCATAATCCAGTGTTCCTGCATTCCAGTATTTCAATTTCCCAACAGCCTTGCATCCCAGTATTTCAATATTCCTATATTTCAGTATTCCTATGCACCAATATTTCAAGATTCCTATATTTCAATATTTCAGTATTCCTGTGTTCCAATATATCAATATTCCAATATTTTAATATTCCTATTTTTCAGTTTCAGTAATCCTGCCTTCCAATATTTCAATATTCCAGTATTTCAATATTCCAGTATTTTGCTATTTCAATATCCCAGTATTCCAACACTGCCGTATTCCTATTTCCCTATATTCCAATATACCAATATTCCCATAATTCAATGTTCCCATATTCCAATATCCCTATTTTTCAATATTTCAAGATTACCCAATTCCCATAGCCCGGCATTCCCATATTTTTCTGCAGAAACCGCCCCAAAATTCCCAAGTCTCATCCCTGTTCTGGCAGCATGAAAGCCCCCTCATTTTCCTCAGCTCTGTGAAAGTCCCAACTCCTGGAATTCCTGGAGGAGGAAAAATAAGCCAGGAGTCCCAAAATAGCTCTGATTTCCCTTCTTTTCATGGGAGCAGCGGGATCGGGGAGGGAAATCCGCTCTCCCGGCCATCCCGGTTCCTCCAGAGGGAACTCCCCAAAATCCAGGCCCTGGAGCTCCGGGAGGAGCTGCCTGGGTGGATTTGGGATGTTCAGGGTGTTGATTCCATGCAGGATTTCCTTCCCACCTCCTGGAATTCCCAGCAGACCGGCCCCGAGGAGGGGAATTTTTGGGGAGGAAGAGCCTGAGCAAGGAGGTTGTTCTGCTCCTGAGGGATTTCTACTGGGATTTATGGGAGATATTTGGGATGTGGACACTCACCTGTGGCTCTGGCACTCCACAGCTCATCCCTATCCTGTAAAACCCTGGAGATCACTCATCCAAGTGTGTTTTCCATGAAAAGCCCACTCTTCCCCATCCTTATCTGACACCAACGGATGCTCCGGGTCCTTTATCCATCCTTCCCTCCCTGATCCAGCATCCAGCTCCTCCCTGTGTCTTCCCAGGCTCTGGAATGCTCTGGAATCTGCATGGACTCACAATGGGAGCTAATTGACCTCTTGAGTAAGCACCAATCCACCAGGAAGAGAAGCTCTGGAGCTGTTTGAGGAAGGACAGAATGGAGGGAAAAGGGATTTATCCCTAACACTGAGTGGGAAAAGGGCCGGATTTAGGTGGGGTGGGCAGGGCTGGGGCATCCTGGATCCCACCAGACTCATTCCTGCTGGAGAGAAACCTCTGGAACAGGTGCAGCACTGGGAAGGTGTCAGATTTTGATGGAATAACCTCTGGAATTGGTGTCTGCCCAGCATTCATGGGGGAGGCCAAAGGCTTTTCCCTTAGGAGGTTGGACTGTCCCTCTCTCTGTGGGCTCAATTTCCATTTTGTGGGATGGGAGAAGCCAGCTCTGCCTTGGAAAGGTCTGGAATGGTCTCTGCACTGCAGTGGGAGCTGCTGGCTCGGCACATTCCCAGTGTTCTGCTCACCAAAGGCACTGCTGGGAATTCACCCCAGGAACAGGCAGTGGGAATTTCCTTGTCCAGAAGCTCTGAGGGGTCTTTAACCTTGGAAAATTTAGGAAATGGATTGGAAGTGGAAGCTAAAATCTCTTTGATCACCAGCTGATTTCTCTTCCCATTTTTTCTTTCCCCTTTTCCCCTTTTCCCTCCCCTCTCCTATTCATACCCTCTGGAATTTCTTAGATCCTTCATGCACCCCATCCATTCCCAGGGGTCTCCATCTCCAGGATGCTCCTTGCCCAGTTCCTCACAGTGAATTCCCCTGACAGACCCAAAGTCAGCGAATTTTCCCAAATCCTGGTGGAAAATGACTCAATCCCTGTCAGAACAGGAACCCCGGAATGTTTTCTATGTCATGGAGCCCTTGCTCATCCATGTTGGCGTGATGGGAATTCTGCTTCGTCCTCATGCTTTGCCAGCAGCTCTGCTCCTCCAACTGGAAGATTCAGAGATTCCAGGATGTCCCAGCCTTTGCCAGCAGCTCTGTTGTTCCCAATAGAAGAATTCAGATCCCAGCCCAGCTGGTGGATGAGATGTTTTCCGCACTGCCTCCGTTATATCCAGGGAATGCTGCACTGGGCTGGGGAGCTTCTTCCCAGCTCCCTGGGAAAGGGGTGGGAGAGGAATTCCATGAGAAATCCAACCTCCACCTTCCACCCATTGAATCCAAAGCTTTTCCCACCAGAACCTTCCCATGGAATGAGGGAACAAGAGACTCTTCTATCCTGTGGTGGGAAATGCCAGAACCTCCTGCTCTGGGTAGAGCCCCTTCCACATTCCCAAAAAAAGGGATTTATCAGAGGAAGCTGCTCCTGGAATGCTGCTGGGAATGGCTCTCCTCAATTTCCCATCCAGCTCTAAAGCGGCCGGAATCAAAGCCAAGGGGGCAGGGGGGACCCTCAGGTGCTGGCTGCCACCTGGAGCTGGGCAGAGCAGGGCTGGGCAATGGCCATCCCTGTGCAGTGGGGCTGGGCCATGGCTGGGCCCCACCCTTGGATGGACACAACAACATCAGCCGCTCCACAATACACATCACTGTCCCAACAACATCACAATATTTAATCAACAATATAATCAATAATGTTATATCAATTCTTATAATGTCCAGTAAAATTCAACTTCCATTAACTTGTTTCTCACAAGCACATACCAGTAAAGAACTGTTATTCCTGTTCCCACATCTTTACCTAAAAGCCCCATAATTTCAAAGTTACAATAGTTCAGAGAGAAGGGGGTCATATTTTCCATTGCAAGGGAGGTTCCCACCTTGTTCAGCTTCCTTGATAGAGCTGAACAAATAAACACCGTTTCTGCCAGTTTAACCAAAGAGCTGCATTTTTGTCCCAGAAGCAGGGAATCAGGTCCTGTGCCCCCTTTGGAACTGGGACATGCACCAGTAAGCCACTTTAATGGGTGCACCAGGGGGGGGATTGCAGGGCCACTAAGCACATGGGGGTTAAGAGGAACAAATCTGATTTGCATTTATGTCTCAACATATGTTACACATGAGGTGAAAAATGACTCTGTGGGTTGTACATGTGCTGGGAGCCCTGTCCCTGGCGAGGCTTCAAACGACAGAGAATCGGGAGAGAAAGCTGCAGTGATCGGGCTGTGAGTGACCCCTACTGGCTGATGGGACAGATGCCTGGGAAAAAATGCCCGGGAAAATCGGGCTCTGGAAGGACTCTTTGCAAATAAAAGCATCAAACTGTGACACAACAGGAGCGTTTTGCTTTGGGTTTCTTGGAGAGATCAGGGGCTTGCTCGGAGGGTCAGATTCGCCCTCCTCCCCATGGGATTCACATTCTCTGAACCTGGGAGAAGCAAAGAATGATCCAAACAATTCTCATTTACTGCTCCTGTGTTGTTCACAAATGGAATGCATTGTGGAAGATTGTTTATCTGAAGGGAATTTGTCATTGGATTCTGGTGTTTTGATTCACTGTGTTTTGATTCACTGACCAGTTGAATCCAGGTGTGTGTGTGTTTGTGGGGACTGTCGGCTGAAAGTCATCAGATTGTGTGCAGTGGAGTGAAGTTAAGTGCTTGGCAGATTCAGTTTAGATGTAATGTAATATAATATAGATTAATATAGTACAATAAAGTAATTTATTAGCCTTCTGATAGGATGGAGTCAGATGCATCATCTCTCCCGGACACTGGAAAAAACTATCACCGATACTTCCCCACTGCCTTTTCCTCCCTGGACCTTCTTCCCTCTCCGTATCTGTTCTTCCCTGCTTCGCTGCTTCCCCGAGGCAGCTCAGTCCTGCTCATCCTGGACATTCCTTCATTGCTTTCCCTGATGGAGCAGATGCTGCCTGCACCCACCTGCCTCCTCTGCCATGTTTCCCATGCTGCCCACAGCCCCGAGCCTGCTGCACCTGCCCACCGCAGCCCCAGCCTGCGGCAGCCAGCCCAGAGCCACCAGTGCCGCAGCATCAGCCCGCAGCCAGCCCGCAGCAGCCAGCCCGCAGCCATCGCTTGCCCATGCCAGAGACACACAGGTGCCATCCTTGGAAATCACGCCCAGCCATGTGGGCTCGCCCTGGCTTGCAGCACACGCACTCCATCTGCCCAGCTGGTGCCCACAGAGCGCCCGGGCTTCTTGTGGTAACTCTGTCCTGTCTTCTGTTTCTCTCTCTATCCTTTTCCCGTTCTACTCCCTTCTCTCCCCCTTTGGTATGAATGCTTATCCTCCTTTATCAAAAGACAGTTCTCAGATATAATATTGCCACTTTTGTGCTTCATTTTCATCTGAGAAACCTTTCAGCAAGGATCCTCCCCGACTCCACCTTTTACAGCGGGATGGGACAGGGGTAGTGGGAGGGGGAATGGGGAAGCCCTGTGTGTACTGCAAGCACTGTGAGGAGAGAATGGGGCAGTCCCTGAGGATACTTGGGCACTTGGATGGGCTGGGGAGCCCCTGCAGGTACGAGCAAAGGGATGGGGGAGCCCTTGGGGGTACTGGGAGAGGAAATGGGGAGCACAGGGTGCCCTGTGTAGCCTTCCCCTGACCCATGACCACCTCCCTTGGAAGGATGGGTAACCACAGGAGCCATGGAGGGAGCACCCCCAGTGTCACCCAGTGCCTCCCGCTTCCCAGAGCATCACAACTTTTGGTGTAGATTGTCATAGATGTCACTGGGTTCCCACGGTTGCCTTTGCAGCTCCATGTACATCGCCTGAGGATCCTCCACTGGGGGTGCCAGGGGGTCTCAGGGGGCCCTGTGGGAATAAGGAGGTGTGTGGGAGGGGATGGGAGGTGCTGGGAGTTTGGGTAAAAGGTGTGTCATGGCTGCAGGCTGCACTCACCTTTCCTGGTGCTTCCTGGCATCTGCAAAGGAAAACTGGAGGGGTGACCTTGGAGACCCAGGCACCCCCATCCACCCTTGGCAATGCTGAACCACCACCAGACACACAATTCTCCCCAGGCCCCCCAAGTATCCCTGACCCACCCCACTTGCACCAACACCCTGAGGCACCAGAACCCTGAGCCTGGCAGGGTGGGGGACCCCTGATAGAACCCCCAACATCCCTGGAGGACCCTCCAACAGCTCCCCAGGGCTCTGAGCCATGGCCACTGGGGGCTGAGCCCTGCCCAAGTCAGGGGCTGTGGGTGCCGCCCCAGGGCCTCCCTTCTCTGGGGGCCTTCCCACCCCTCTCCACGACCCCTGTCCTCTCATTGTCACCCACCCACACGGTGCCACCAGTGCCAGGCCACCATGACACCCACAAGCAGGAGCAGGAACAAAAGGGCCCCACTGACGCCTGCGGCCACTGCAACAAACAGAGAGGGACACATCAGGGTCACCCATCACCCCAAGGGTCCTGCACTCCCTGGTGACCCTGTGTGACCCCACCTGTGTCGCTGTGTGTCCCTGTCTCCGGCAGTGTCACCTCCAGGACACTGGGGGTGATGGTGGCATTGTCCACAGGCACTGCGGGAACACAGACAGGGCTGAGGGCAAAGGGAGGGCAGCATGTGTGGGGGGGATAGGGACAGGGTGATGGGTGTTGTGGGGGATGTTGGGGATGGGGTCACATCACGGAGGAGTGAAAGAACACAGGGCAGAGGTGGAGGGACCCAAGAAAGGTGTCTGGGGGACATGGAGGTGCCCAACCAGGGGATCAGGGGGGGTCTCTGGGGGCTCCCGTGCCCATCCCTGTACTCACTGGGCACCGTGATGCAGAGCCGGGCGCTGCTGTTCCTCATGGTCCCGCCCTCGGGGCGCACCTCACAGCTACAATTCCTCGAGGACAAGCCCCCCATAGCGGGCACCAGCAGCTGCGGGGACCCCTGTGGGCCCCCCACCACCTGCCTGTCCCGGTGGAACACGTGCAGGAGGGGGGCTCGGGGGCTGGGGGTGCTGAGGCAGCTGAGAGTCAGGGGGGACCCCACGGTGGGCTGTGGGGGACCCTCCAGCACCGGCACCGAGAAGAGCTCTGGGAAGGAGAGGGGAGGGGGATTTGTGAGCCCGAGGCTTTGGGGAGGGCCTGTGGGGGTTTTGGGGGAGGGGGGCTGTGGGGTGCTCACCATGCACTGGCACTGGCACTGGCACTGACTCCTGCCACGCCCAGGATCCCACCCAGCCCCTGCACCTGTAGTGGCCACTGTGGTGCAGCTGCAGAGGGGACAGGAACAGCTCGGTCTACCACGGAGCCCCCCCAGTTCTGTCTCCTCTTGGTAGAAGGACACCAAGGTGACCGTGCTGTCCCGCCAGCCCTGGTAGCGCAGTGTCACTATGTCCCCCTCCAGTAGTACCTGTGCCAGCACCTGCAGCACCAGCCAGTCTGGGGGAGAGCACTGGCACACCGCCGTCTGGTCACACCCTGTGCACAGGGCTCCCCGATTCCAACACAAGTTCCACCCACACTGGGTACTTTGGAATGTCCCCAGAGCAGGGGACAGGCTCTGGTCACACAGCAGGTGACCCATGGAGCAAAGCCCACCCAGAGCCCTCGAGGTCCCCGAGCTGCCCTCGAGCCCTCGAGCTGCCAGGCTGGGGACACCCAAATCCTCCTCACCGTCTAGGAGTCTCACGGAGGGGCTGAGCCCACTGCCGGGTCTGTCAAACGTGTAGATGCCACTCTTGGTGACATGGACAGTGTTCTGTCCCTGCCAACAGTGCTGCCTGTCCTTGTACCTCGTGGTGGCACCGGCAGTCCCCGAGCCCTGGCAGGTCAGTGTCACCCGGTCCCACGGCACCGCTGGCCTCCGGGGGGCTCCACCAGGAGCTGGGTGGTCTGGGCACCTGTGGGTGACAGGAGACACCAGCCTGCCAGGGCCAGTGTGGGGCTGGGGACAGCAGGGTGGGGCCATGGCATCCCCTGAGGACTCACCAGCGAGGCCTAGGGTCTGGGCTGGAAGGGAGAAGGGACAGGGTGGCAGTGTGGGAAAGTAGACACAGGGGTACAGGGTGTGAGGATTGTCCCCAAACTGTCCCCGTGGGAAGAGCAGTTCTTGTGAGTAAGTGCATGAGTGTGGCCCCCAAAAGATTTGGAGAGGCAGGGGGAGATGTCTGTGTCACAGGCACCCATGCATCACATGCCTGTGGCACAGATGCCTTGGGAACAGGGACACCGAGGCCACCCTGGGCTGAGGCAGAACATGGGGACAGTTTGGACACCCTTGGCATGAGGACACCACAGAGACAGCCCATGCTGGCCCAGGTCACCCCCACCAGTTCATGATCCCATCCCCATGGCCACATCATCACTGTTCTTGTCCCCTCCAGTCCCTGCATCCCAGTTCCCTTGTCCCTATGCCCAGAGCTACCTGAGCCCAAAGGTGCCAGTGCCCACATTCCTGTCCCCACATCCCCATCCCCAAATTCCTGCCCCCTGTTCCTGTCCCCAAAGCCACCCTCCATACCCGTTCCCACTCAGGTCCACTGTGGGTAACATGGACTGGCAGTGCTGGCATTGGGGACCTCAGGGGACCTGGCAGGCTTCCTGTGCCCCCTCCCTCTCCATCCCTGGCGCTTCAGGCCCATGCCCGAGGCACTCACCTCAGAGGAGCAGCACCACCTTCCCGGCCATCCCGGTGTCCCCAGCCATGTGGACTGGCTGTCACAACTGCCAGTGGTGGCTGTCTCCTGGGTGGTGGCTCTTTGGGCAAAGGGGAAGGAAGCAAGGTCACGTTATGTGTAGGTGGCCCTTGGTGGGGCATGGTGGCCACAAGCTGAGCACAGGCTGTGGGCAGGGTGGGGACAGGATGAGGACAATGCTGGGTGTGACACAGTGGGACATGGGGTTCCCAGGAGTGTGGGCCTCAGAGGGTCTGGGGTCCCAGGAATGAGTGTCCAGAGGAATGGAACGTCCCTGGGGAATTGGCGTCCCTGGGAATGGGGGTGCTGAGGAGGAGGAGTCACTGGGGATGGTGTTGCCATGGGAATGGGGGTCCCATGCCTCGGGGGCTCAGGGATGGGAGTCCCAGAGGAACGTGGGCTCCAGGGATGTGGGGTCATGGGATGGGGATGCTTGGGGATTGGGAGTTCCCGTGGGAATGGGAGCTCCTGGGAAAATCAAGGTCCTGAGGAAGGGAGGATTTCAGGGGATGGAATGAGTAGGAGAGGGTTCCTTGGGAAGGTGGGGTCCTGGGACATGGATATCTTGGGGAATGTCAGTACTGGGATATGGGTCCCTGGGAGGGTGGGGAGATAAGAAATGGGGTACTCATGATTTGATTTCCAGCGGAAAGGAAGTGCCAGGGACAGGCAGTGGCTGGGCGGACCCATAGGTCCCAGTTCCTTCCCTGAGTGCCTCAGATTTTGGGGTGACCCAGAGCCTAACACAGCCCCCACCAGGTGCTGGTGGCCCGGGGGTCACCACAGACAGATTCTGAGAGGGTCTGGGTGTGTGGAGCTGCTGCCGAGGTGAGAATTCTATGGGGGAAAAAGAACTGCCTGTGGTTTGCTCAGCCCTGCAAGAAGAACAAAACCCAAAGGGAGCCCAAGCAGTGCGTCTGTGAGGGCCTTTGGTAGTTTTCAGAGCAGGGCTGGCTGGAAACCAGCCCTGCAGGGGCAGCTGTGAGGGAACCAGTCCAGAAATGCAGCAATTGTTCATTTGCTCCTCTTGGTAAGGGACTGAGAGAACCACAAAACTACTGCAAATCCCACAGCAATCTGCTCAACAACCTGACCTGGACCCTCCTCCTCTTCCCTGCCTTGCCGTGGATGGACAGTGGCCGGATGCCCGGCACCCACCACAGCCGCTCTCTCACTGCCCTCTGCACCTGGATGGGGAGAGAAAATTGAGCAAAAGGTTCCTGGGTTGAGACAAGGACCGGGAGAGATCAGTCATCAAATCCTGTCACGGGTAAAACTGCCTTGGAATTAGAAATATGAATTGAATTTATTGCTGTCAAAATCAGAGCAGGAAAAGGATAAGTCAAATAAACCCTTCAATATACCTTCCCCCTGTTATGAATAACTTTGTAGTAATTGGCTTTAACTATTATATTGGTTTTTCCAAATTATTTTGATGTAATACTGTTTGTAATCACTTTTTAAATGCTTTTGATACACTACAATTTTTAGCCTTTTTACCCTAATCCCTGTGTAGAATATATATTTAAGTGTGATAAATACATAATAGTTTAGGCTCTCCCAAAAGATCAAGATAGAGACAATGTGCTGTGTATTACAACATTAAGTGTTGCAGAAGTAGCTAATGCCTTTATTTGTGTAACTAAGTGACAAAGGTGAAAATAACTCAGATAATTTGTGAAATAGCTAATGTTGATTTAATATTCTGGTGGTGTATCTCATCTGTAGGAGAAGAACACATTGAAAAGTAGCAAATAAATAAACATCAAAAGACAGAATGCAAAGAGGAATTTACCACTGACCCTTCAGTTATCAAGAACTGTCAAACCACAGAACAGGGGGGCCTTGTGAGGACATAAAATATGTAAATTTAATCTGCAGTATGGCATGTACTTGATGAAAATGAATGAAGGGTCAAACCAAGCAAAAGAATTCCCAGAATACATAAACTGGAAAGATTGTTTGAATATGTATAGCCCTCCTGAGTATATGTTTAATCATTACAATAAAAGGGTATGTAAGGAGAATTGCTGTAGTTAACCATGTGCCTCTGGCAGTTGCCAAGCACCCAGCATGCTGTTTACCGTCCCTTTTATTCCTTATTAAACTTTTACAAAATTTAAAGAGTGAACCTTGTTTCTCACGCAGTTTGACCAAAAACTGCATTTTGGGTACAATAAGAGGGAAAAACGTTGTGTGCTTCCCCAGCACTGAGGGGGGGGGGGGGGGGGAATGAGGAGCCCTGTGGGGTGCTGTGAAGAGGAAAAAGAGACTCCTGAGGTGAATCGATAAACCCAGCACCCCCAGTGCACCCCAGTGTCACAGCACATCATCGTAGTCACGGGGTTCCTGCTGTCCCTCGTAGGGTCCCAACAGCTCCGCGTTGGTCACTTGTGGATCCTGAGGTGGGGCAGCGCTGAGGGACACCCATGGGGGCACGGAAAATGACACCGGAGACCTTGAGGGGTGACACTCGTGGGTGATGTGTCCCTGTTCTCCCCCTGTACTCACTCCCTGCCCACTCAGTGCCCCTAATGTGGGTGTTGAGCACAGCCCCCTCCTCCGGGGGGATCCTGTGGGGATAAGGGGGGTCTGGGAGTGTCGGGGGAGGTGGCAAAGGGGAGTCCTGATCCAAGCCCCTCACTCACCTGTTCTGGAGCTTCCTGGCAGCTGCAAGGGAAAGGGGAGGGTGTGACCGTGAGGACACCGGGACCCCTGAACCTTCCTGGGACCTTGGCAGCTCCGACCACCCACGGGACCCCCAAATCCCCACTGGACCCCAATTCCCACTGGACCCCTGACTCCCCCCGGACACTCTGAGCACCACTGAACCCCCCAGAACTTCTGCACCAATGTAGGGTCCCCAACTCCCCCTGGTGCCCCCAATCCTCTGTGTCCCCAGAACCCCAAGCCTGGAAGGGAGGGGCACCCCCAAACTCCCCCAGGCCCCCAGAAAGATCCCCCAACATCCCTGCACTGCCCTCCAGGACCTCACAAAACCCTCCAGGAGCTCCCTGTGCCACCCCAATATTCCTCAAAGCCCACCCAGTGAAGGCCTTGGACCCCAATGAAGATTCTCCAAATTCCTCCCAAATTCCCCAGGACCCCCAGCTGTGGTCACTGCGGGCTCTGTCCCGCAGCTCAGGGGCCTCGGGTGCTGCTGATCTCTGCCCCCACTCTGGGGGCTTCCCCTCATTCCAGGACCCCCATCCCCCCCCATTGTCACCCACCCTGGTGGTGCCACCAGTGACAGCCCCCAATGACAGCCAGGAGCAGGAGCAGGAACAGGAGGGTCCTGCCAACATTCACAGCCACTGCTGGGGACAGAGGGGACACACAGGGACGAACTGCAGGCATCCTGAACCTCCCCACAATGTTGTGTGACCCCACCTGTGACCCAGGGTGAGCCAGGTGTCACCTCCAGGGCCCGCTCAGGGCTGAGGGCCCAGAACACGCGGTGCTCATCCTGTCCCAGCTGGTTGGTGGCCAAGCACTGGTAGGTGCCTGAATGTCTCACATTGATGTCCTTGAGCTCCAGGAGGGGACCCCGGGCCACCTCCTGCCCATTGTACAGCCAGGTGAAGGTGACAGGGGCTGAGCCCACCTGCACTGAGCAGCGCAGGGTCACGTTGTCACCTGCATGCACCTGGTGTGTCTGGGGACCAGGGGTGACGGTGGCATTGGCCACGGGCACTGCAGGGACACAGACAGGGCTGGCACTGGGCGAGGAGGGTTAGGGTTCTGTGGGTGGGGTGACAAATCTGGGTGGGACAAGGTGGGACATGGGCTTTGCAGGAGTGGTGGGCTTAGGGGTTTGGGAATGCGGGCATGGGTGTCCAGAGCAATGCGGGGGGGTCCATTTGGAATTGGGGTTTCTGGGAATAGGGCTCTTGCTGAGGGGATGTCACTGGGGATGCGGGTGCTATGGGAATGGTGCTCCCCAGGGCTAGGGGGACTCAGGGATGGGAGTCCCAGGGCAACGTGGACTCCAGGGATTTGGGGTCATGGGATGGGGATGCTGGGGGAATGGGGGATCCAGTGGAATGGGGGGTCCTGGGATAATCAAGGTGCTGGGGGAAGGATCTTTTCAGGGGATGGAATGAATGGCAGAGGGTTTCTTGGGAATGGGGTGCTGGGCCATGGAGATCCAGGGGAATATCAGTATTGGGGTAGGGGTTGGAGAGAGTAGGGAGACATCAGGAATGGGGGGCCCATGTTTCAATTCCCAGGGGAATGAGGTTGCCAGGGTTGAGCAGTGGCTGGGTGGGCCCTTGGGTCAAAGCTCCTCCCCTGGGTGGCTCAGAATTTTGGGTGACCCAGAGCCCAGCACAGCCCCCACAATGTGCCAGCAGCTTGGGGATCACCCCAGGTGGATTCCAATGTGCTCTGGATAAGTGTCCCCCCAGTCCCCAATGACATTTCTCTCTCTTTTTTTCCATTTCCATAATTTCAATCCTCAATTTCACAAGTTTGTTCCTTGACGATCTTGGGGGGCATCTGAGCAGGGAAGGAGCGGGGGAAGCCCAGGGTGGGGGAAGCAGGGGTGAGGGGTTGGCAGGGAGAGCTGTGGAGGCTGTGGGGGATGTGGGTGTTCAGCTTTCCCCCCTCAAGACTTTCACTTCCTCTCTCTTGCACAGAAGGAAGAGGCCATTTGGCACGTTTGTCACGCAGTGCAGGGAAGCAGGTTCTCTACTGGGGGGCACATCCAGAGGGCTCCTCTCCTGGGGGGATCCTGTCCCAGGGGGGACACGTGATGGCCAAGAGGGTCCTGTCCTGTGGCATGGAAGCTCCAGAGAGGTCCAGATTTCTCCGTTCTTGCTCATCCCGTGCAGGATCTGAGCCAGCAAGAGCAGCTGGGGAATGGAGCCCCTGGGCAGGAAGGAGCTCCCAAACTCCTGCTCCTTGAAGCCAGTGGCCATCCAAGGGTGGGGCCCAGCCATGGCCCAGCCCCACTGCACAGGGATGGCCATTGCCCAGCCCTGCTCTGGCCAGCCCCAGGTGGCAGCCAGCACCTGAGGGTCTCCCTGCCCCCTTGGCTTTGATTCTGGCAGCTTTAGAGCTGCTGTCGAGGTGAAAATTTTGTGGGTGGAAAAAGGCCTGCCTGTGGTTTTCTCAGCCCTGCAAGAAGCACAAACCACAAAGGGAGCCCAAGCAGTGGCTCTGCGAGGGCCTTTAATGGTATTCAGAGCAGGGAATGCCCCTGCAGGGGCAGCTGTGAGGGAACCAGTCCAGAAATGCAACAATTTTTCGTTTGTTCCTCTTGATAAGGGACTGAGAGAACCACAAAACTACTGCAAATCCCACACCAATCTGCTCAACAGCCTGACCTGGACCCTCCTCCTCCTCCCTGCTTTGCCGTGGATGGACAGTGGCCGGATGCCCGGCACCCACCACAGCCGCTCTCTCACTGCCCTCCGCACCTGGATGGGAGAGAAAATTGAGCAAAGGGTTCCTGGGTTGAGACAAGGACCGGGAGAGATCACTCATCAAATCCTGTCACGGGTAAAACTGCCTTGGAATTATAAATATGAATTGAATTTATTGCCGACAAAATAAGAAGTCAATTAAACTCTTCAGTACACCTTCTCCCTGTTATGAATAACTTTGTAGTCATTGGCTTTCACTATTATATTGGTTTTTCCAAATTATTTTGATATAATACAGTTTGTAATCACTTTTTAACTGCTTTTGATACACTACAATTTTTCAGCCTTTTTACTCTAATCCCTGTGTAGAATATATATTTTAGCTTAAGAAATATATTATAATTTATGCTCTCTCAAGATATCAATATAGAGACAATATGCTGTGTATTACAACATTAAGTGTTGCAGAAGTAGCTAATGCCTTTATTTGTGTAACTAAGTGACAAAGGTGAAAATAACTCAGATAATTTGTGAAATAGCTAATGTTGATTTAATATTCTGGTGGTGTATCTCATCTGTAGGAGAAGAACACATTGAAAAGTAGCAAGTGAAAAAATATCAAAAGACAGAATGCAAAGAGGAATTTACCACTGACCCTTCAGTTATCAAGAACTGTCAAACCACAGAACAGGGAGGCCTTGTGAGGACATAAAATATATAAATTTAATCTGCAGTATGGCATGTACTTGATGAGAATGAATGAAGGGTCAAGCCAAGCAAAAAAATTCCCAGAACATGTAAACTGGAAAGATTGTTTGAATATGTATAGCCCACTTGAGTATGTATTTCATCATTACAATGAAAAGGTATGTAAGGAGAATTGCTGTAGTTAACCATGTGCCTCTGGCAGTTTCCAGGCACCCAGCATGCTGTTTACTGTCCCTTTTATTCCTTAATAAACATTTTTAAATTTTGATGAGCGAGCCTTTTTTCTCACGCAGTTTGACCGGAAAACAGAATTTTGGGTACAATAAGAGGGAAAAACATTGTGTGCTTCCCCAGAACTGGGAGGGGGAATGAGGAGCCCCATGATGTGCTGTGAAGAAGGAGAAGAGACTCCTGAGAAGAATCAATGCCCCCAGTGCCCCCCAGTGTCACAGCAGGTCACCGTCATCGTAATCACAGAGGTCCCGCTGTCCCTCCTAGGATCCCGACAGCTCCGCGTTAGTCACTTGTGAATCCCGAGGTGGGGCATGGGTGTGGGACACCCATGACGGCCCTGAGAGAGACAGCGGTGGTGCAGACCTGGGTGGAGGTGACACCAGTGGGTGATGTGTTCCTGCCTCCCTTATACTCAGTCCTTGAGCACTCAGTGCCCCTGATGTGGGCACTGAGCGCAGCCCCCTCCTCTGGGGGGGTCCTGTGGGAATAAGGGGGGTGCTGATGGTGTCTGGGGAGGTGGGAAAGGGGAGTCCCAGCCAGAGACCCCCACTCACTCTCCTGGAGCTTCCTGGCAGCTGCAAGGGAAAGGGGAGGGGGTGACCATGGGGACACCGGGACCGTTGAACCTTCCTGGGACCTCGGCAGCTCCCATCACACACGGGACCCCCAAATCCCCACTGCAGCCCCAATTCCCAATGGACCCCTGACTCTCCCTGGACACTCTGACCACCCCTGAACCCCCCAGAACTTCTGCACCAATGCAGGGCCCCCAACCCCCCGGTGCCCTGAACCCTCTGGGTCCCCAGAACCCCAGGCCTGGCAGGGATGGGAGCAGGAACAGGCGGGTCCTGCCAACATTCACAGCCACTGCTGGGGACAGAGGGGAACAAATTTGGGTCACCCTAAACTATGAGGGTCCTGAACACCCCAGAAACCCTGTGTGACCCCACCTGTGACCCAGGGTGAGCCAGGTGACACCTCCAGGGCCAGCTCAGGGCTGAGTGCCCGGAACACGCGGTGCCCATCCAGCTGGTTGGTGGCCACGCACTGGCAGGTGCCCAAATGTCCCACATCGATAGCCCTGAGCTCCAGGAGGGGACCTTGGGCCACCTCCTGCCCGTTGTGCAGCCAGGTGAAGGTGACAGGGGCTGAGCCCACCTGCACCGAGCAGTGCAGGGTCACGCTGTCACCCGCAGGCACCTGGTGTGACAGGGGACCAGGGGTGATGGTGGCAATGGCCACGGACACTGCAGGGACACAGACAGGGCTGAAGCCACAGGGAGGGCCTGGCAGCCGGTGTGGGGGGATAGGGGTGGGGGGGATGGGTGTGATGGGGAATGTTTGGGATGGGGTCATATCAGGTAAGGGTGAGGAGACACAGGGCAGAGGTGGGGGGAAACAGGAAAGGTGTCTGGGGGATATGGGGATCCCCAGGCAGGGGACCCAAGGCATCTGTGGGGGCTCCCCGTGCCCATCCCCGCACTCATTGCGCACCGTGATCCAGAGCCGGGCGCTGCTCTTCCGCACGGCCCCGCCCTCAGATTGCACCTGGCAGCTGTAATTCCCCTAGTGGGAGACCCCCACGGCAGGCACCAGCAGCTGCAGGGACCCCTGCAGGCCCCCCACCACCGTTCCGTCCCGGTGGAACATGTGGAGGAGGGGGCTCGGGGCCACAGGGGTCTGGGGGTGCTGAGGCAGCTGAGAGTCAGGGGGGACCCCTTGGTGGGCTCTGGGGGACCCTCCAGCACCGGCACAGAGAAGAGCTCTGGGAAGGAGAGGGGAGGTGAGGACTGTGACTCTTAGTGCATTGGGAAGTGGCTTTGGGGGTGTCAGGAGATTGGAGTTCTAGCCATGTGGGTGCTCACCATGCACTGTCACTGTCACTGGTTCCGACTGTGCACATGGTGACATTTCAGAATCCACCAAGCCCCTGCAGCTGTAGTGGCTGCTGTGGTTCAGCTGCAGAGGGGACAGCAACACCTCAGTCCCATTGAGGGACCTCTCCACCTCTTTGTTCCCACAGTAGAATCACACTCCAGTGACCGACATATCCTGCCAGCACCGGCAGCGCAGTGTCACCGTGTCCCCCTCCAGTAGCGCCCCCAACGGCACCTGCAGCACCAGCAAGTCTGGGGGACAGAGGGGTCCTGTCACAACTGATGGCACCAGGACCCCCCATTGGGTCACACCCAGAGCACCAGGGATCCCCAGATCCAACATGGGGATCCCCCCACACTGGGATGCTCTGGGATGTCCCCAGAGCAGGGGACAGGCTCTGGTCACACAGGAGGTGACCCCTTGAGCAGAGCACACTCAGAGCCCTCGGGGTCCCTGTGTGTGCCAGGCTGGGGACACCCAAACCCCCCTCCCCATCTTAGACTCTCACAGCAGGGCTCCTCGTCCTCAGGACCCCAGTTCCCCATGGACCCATTACCTGGATCCCCATTCCCTGGACCCCCCATTCCCCTGGACACCCATCCCTGGCTCCCCAAACCCCTTGAGCGCCCCCCTGCTCCTGGGAAGCCCATGTCCCACCGACTTAGCGACCTCCTTGTCCCCAGCATGTCCCCACACTGCCCACAGCCTGTCCCCAGCTTGGGGCCACCCTGCCCCCACCAGGTGCCACCAGCACATGGGGATGGACTTGACCTCGCTTCCTTCCCCTTCATCCGAAGAGCCGCCAGCCAGGGGAGCGGTGGCCACAGCAGTGAGTGACAGCCAGTGCACATGGCTGGGGACACCGGGATGGCTGGGAAGGTGGCACTGCTCCTGTGGGGTGAGTGCCCCGGGCACGGGCCAGGCTGATAGTACCCCGGTGATGGGCGCTGGTGAGGCAGAGTGGTGGGGAGGGGGCAGAGGGGGGCTGTAGGGTTCCCTGAGGTTCCCAATGCCAGAAGAGCCAGAGTTTGAAGTGACCGGGGTCATGGGGTGGCCGTGGGGACAGGAGAGGGTGAACAGGACTGGACGGATAGGAATGTGGGGAGAGGCATCCTGGGGCTGGGGCAGCTGTGGGGACAGGGACACAGGGATGCAGGGACAGGGAGAAAAGAAGACAAGCACAATGTGGATGGGCCATGGAGACAGAGGCCATGGGGCTGGCAGGGGAGACCTGTGCTAGCACAGTGTCCCCATCCAGACATCTGTGCCACACCAATGTCACCATGGGGATAGTTCAGGGGCAGCCTCTATGACCCATTACCCAGGTACACAACTGTCCCCATTGTGCCACCCCAACCCAGCCCTGTCCCTTCTCCCTTCCAGCCCAGACCCGCGGCCTCACTGGTGAGTCCTCGGGGGATGCCATGTCCCCACCCTGCTGTCCCCAGCCCCACGCTAGCCCTGGCAGGCTGGTGTCCCCTGTCACCCGCAGGTGTCCAGACCACCCAACTCCTCATGGAGCCCCCCTGGAGGCCAGCTGTGGGACCGGGTGACACTGACCTGCCAGGGCTCGGGGAACACTGGTGTCACCACCTGGTACAAGAATTGGCGGTGCTAGAGGCAGGGGGGACACAACCACCTCACTGTCACTGAGAGAGGCAACTACACATGTGAGAGACTCAGCACTGGGCTCAGCCCCACCGTGACAGTCTTAGATGGTGAGGAGGGTTTGGGTGTCCCCATCCTGGCACCAGCAGTGACCCCAGGGCTCTGGGTGGGCTCCGCTCCATGGGTCACCTGTGTGACCAGAGCCTGTCCCCTACTCTGGGGGCATCCCAGAGCATCCCAGTGCTGGCAGACCCTGTTTGTGGATTTGGGGATCCCTGTGCTGTGTGTGAGCCAATACGGGGTTCGTGGTGGCATTGGGACCCTCGGTGTAACAGGACCCCCGTGTCCCACAGCCCCATTGGTGCTGCAGGTGCCAGTGCAGGCGCTGCTGGAGGGGGACACGGTGACACTGCGCTGCCGGTGCTGGCGGGACAACCTGGTCAGATCAGTGTCCTTCTATCATGAGGAGAAGAAACTGCAGGAGCTCTGCAATGGGACCGAGCTGTCCCTGTCCCCTTTGCATCTGCAACACAGCGGCCACTACAGCTGTGGGAGCATGGTGAAATCCAGGGTATCATGGGGATGGGAGAAGTCAGAATCAGTGACAGTGACAGAGCATGGTGAGCACCCCACAACTGCCACTCCAACCCCCCCCGCAGCCCCTCCCTAGTGACTCGGGCTCACAAATCTCCCTCCCCTCTCCTTTCCAGAGCTCTTCTCAGTGCCGGTGCTGGATGGTCCCTCTGAGCCCACCGAGGGGTCCCCCCTGACTCTCAGCTGCCTCAGCACCCCCAGCCCCTGGGGCCCCGAGCCCCCCTCCTGCACGTGTTCTACCGGGACGGGACGGTGGTGGGGGGCCGGCAGGGGTCCCTGCAGCTGCTGGTGCTCGCCGTGGGGGTCTCCCACTCAGGAATTACAGCTGCCAGGTGCGCTCCGAGGGGGGGCCGTGCAGAACAGCAGTGCCCTGCTCCGTGTCACGGTGCCCAGTGAATGCAGAGATGAGCACAGGGAGCCCCCACGGCCTCCTTGGGCCCCCTGCCTGGGTACCTCCATTACTGCCCCATTCCCCCCATCCCTCACTGGGTCCATTCACCCATCTCTGAGTCAACCCCACCCCTCTCTGCTGTTTCCCTGCAGTCTCCAAGTCCCACAATACCCTCTCTGGGTCTCCATATCTGCACTGGGGTCCTCCCATCTCCTGCTCCATGTGTCCCCTCATTAAACCCCCCATCCTTCCTTGGGGTACCTATCCAAGCCTCCCCCGCCCCAGCTCTGCACCTCCTCTCCTTTCCCTCACTGGTCTCTCCCTGCCCCTCCCTGACCTCCCCCCAAGTCCCTCAATGTCCCCTGGTGTCACCCCCTCCCGCAGGGGTTCTGCCCTCGGGGGTGTCTCTGTCAGCACAGCCTTGTGCTGAGCTGCACGGTTGCCACAGGGACAGGTCACCTGTCCATTTCCTGGTTCCCGGGAGGGCTCAGGGGCACCGCTTGGCACTGGCCCTTCCTGGAGCTGCACCACACTGGGGATAAGGGCAGTGGCCAGTACCAGTGCGGGGACAGCATGGCTGAGAGTGTCCCCCTGAATGCCACTGTCCTTTGTGAGCGGGACCGTCAGGCTGGGGGTGACCCCACCATGGCACCCCCATCCACCTCACCAGGTGCCAGCCCTGTTTGTGTCCCCACAGTGCCCGTGGCCAATGCCACCATAACTCTCAGTCCCCTGTCACACCGGGTGTGTGCAGGTGACCCCGTGACCCTGCGCTGCTCAGTGCAGGGGGGCTCAGCCCCTGTCACCTTCACCTGGCAGCACAATGGGCAGGAGGTGGCCCAAGGTCCCCTCCTGGAGCTCAGGGCTGTCGATGTGGGACATTCAGGCACCTACCAGTGCATGGCCACCAACCAGCTGGGACAGGACGGGCACCAGGCAGTCAGCCCTGAGCTGGCCCTGGAGGTGACACCACAGGAACAGGACACAGGTGGGGTCACTTGGGGTCACATGGGGGGTGCAGGACCCCCGGGGTTCTGGGTGACCCTGATGTGTCCCTCTCTGTCCCCAGCAGTGGCCGCAGGGGTCTGTGGGTCCCTCCTGTTCCTACTTCTGCTCCTGGCTGTCATCAGGGGCTGGCACTGGTGGCACCACCTGGGTGGGTGACAATGAGGGGGAATGGGGGTCCCAGGGACTGGGGTGAAACCCCCACAGAGTTTGAGGTCCAGAGGGTAGCACCAACAGCTCCTGACTTGGGTGAAGCTGAATCCCTAGTGATCTCACCTGGGGGTCCTGGGGGATTTGGGGAGGTCCTGCAGGGTCGTGCAGGGACATTGGGGGTTCTGTCAGGGGTTTGGAGGAGTTTGGGGTCTCAGTGGATTCGGTGGGTGATTCAAGGCTCATTAGGGGCTTCAGGGATGCACCAGGCTCCTGGGGGCAGTCAGAAGTCTCAGGGGTGTTCAGAGGCCCTGAGGGCTCCACAGTCAACCCTCCCCTCTTTCCTTTGCAGCCCTCAGGAAACAGCAGGAAAGTTGAGTGGGGGGTCCAGGCCTGAACCCCCATTTTATGTTCATTATGACCCCCTACACCCCCACAGACACCCCCTTATCCTTGCAGGGCCCCCCCAGTGCCCTCGGTCCCTCCAAAGGCAGGGGAGCTGCTGTACAGCAAGGTCATGTGAAAGAAGAAGGCAGGGGGTGAGTACAGGTGGCGGGACAGGGACATGTCATCCTAGGGGTGTCACCTCCCATCCAGGTTCCCCCACCCAGTGTCTCTTGCAGTGCCCCCCTGTGCCACATCCCCCTAGGTGACCAATGCAGAGTTGTCAGGACCCCATGGGCAACAGCAGGACCCCAGTGACATCTACGAGAACATGCTGTGACACTTGGGGCACTGGGGGCACTGGAGATCCCTGCCTGAGGGCACCTCCCACTGTGTGTCCGCCCCCCAGCTCCTGTGGGTGCCCACCGTGCCATGGGGGGGTGGCCACGAGTGTGGGGTCCCATATGGGGCTGCCCAGAGCTCCCCGTTCCAGTGCTCCCAGTACCCCCAGGAGCTCCCCATTCCCTCCCCCAGTACCAGGGACACAGGACCCTTGTCCCTCTTATGGGATCCAAAACGCAGCTTTTTCATTAAACCAGGAGAAATGTTTTTTGTTTGTTCAGGTCTGCCCTGTTTGGCTCAGGAAGGAGGAACCTGGTCAGGTTTTTGTGCAAATATTTGTGGGATTTGCAGGATTTTTGGGGCTCTATCTTGGTTTGAAAGACAGGTGTCTGTTAAGGAAGGAAGGAGCTTCTCTGGAAATGGAAAATATAAACCCCTTCCCTCTGAATTATTAAAATTTTGGAATTAAGGGGCTGTCAGGTAATAATATGGGAGTAGGAATAGGAAAATGTAAAAATAAAAATAAAAATTGTTATAGATGAATAATGAGATGATTTGCTCTAACAATTAAGGAATTAATATTGTGTGAATATTAAGAGAAGTTTTATTGATGTATAGGTATGTCATTGTAGTTTATTGTTTAGATGTCCTCTGTTCTCCTCACAGTCCCCTTTCCCCATCCTCTGTATTGTCACCACCGGACAGCCTGGGTTATTTAGCACAGGTAAAAGGAAGGCGTGTACCTGTGCCCCTCCTACAGGGCAGCTGAGAATGAAAAAGCTCGTTGCTACTGGAGGGCACAGCATGGCACCACCTGACCCACCAATCAAGTTGCAGGAAAGCAATCTCCACCAATAAACGGGAAAGAAGAGTTGACTGACAGACTTTGGGAGGGGCCAGGGTTGGCTGATGCAACCCCCAGAGGTATAAAAGGTGAAGCGCCCATGTCAAAGATAAGCTGTGTGGTAAGCAGTCGTGAGGGAGGCTCCCAGGCCTGTTTTTCCATGTTGTTATTTTTGTGCAATTATCCCATCATCAAAAAACCAAACAATATTAGAGGTAGCAGCAATTTTAATTGAATAGTTTATATAAAATTGGATACACTTGAAATATTTACAATCAAATTGGACTAAAAATAAGAGATAATTTCATTCCAATAATAGCCTGTAAGAAAAAGATAACCACGGGGTTCAGAGTGCAGGGCTCTTGGACCCTTGCCACCTTACATAGGAGCTTGTCAAGTGAAGATTACCCCTTATATGCCATGTATCGATGTCAACTCCTCCCATTTTCGTTTCATCACACCTCTACCTCCGCCCTCATCACCACCTTTACCGTGCATGCTCCACCACTTGTTTTGATGGTCTCACAAGTCCTTGGAGGTCGTCACTGATGAAGGCCTCTTCTGTTCCTCTGTGCACTTTAATTCACCTTTGGGTTACACATGAGCACCAAGCCAGTACAAGGTAAGCCAAAACTAACATAATACTCCATTTAAGCATCAAAGCCATAAATCTCTTATAGCAGGCATTTTCCTGGGACCCAATCAGATTTTCCCTTCTTTTTGTTAATTTTTAGTAACTGTTATTTCTTACTTTTATCTCTTCTCCTTGAACATCTCCAAGGAGTGGGGGTGGAACCTCTCCTATCTCTTTCTTTTTTGGCATTACAACTTTTAAATGTTTTATTACTTCCAAATATAAATTTCTGTATCAATATTGATTACTTTTAAAATTTTATCAGCATGAATCATACCTATTTATCACACATGGAATGCTTTTGTTTTCATTGATTTTTAAGACTATAAAGAAAACATTGGTGCTGGATGACTCAGAGACAGCCGTGTGTGTTAAGTGTAGTCTACAGGGGATAAAGGGAAGGAAAAGAGAAGTACTAATACATCCTGACAAGTTTGGAAATTTAGATAGCATGAAGAATGAATAACACAAGAAGTAAAGAGGGTATTAAAAAGAGTACACTAGAATGTAATTTAGCAGATGAGAAAGATTTGGGAGGAATCCCAGAGGGTAATTTTTCAAGGAAAGGTAATCGGATGAAATACTCTTCCCAGTGGTAGGCTTGGTATCCATTAGAAAGGGGTGAGAAGTCACCCCCTAATGGAACTTTACAATACACTGTTACAGTTGATGTTATTTTTAAGACAAGAAGAAAAATGAGATCCTGTGATATATGCAGACATGTTTTTTTACCCTGAAGAATGTTGCAGACATTTTTTCATAGAAATCCTTTCTTTGGGATTTGTTCATCTTCTGGAAGCTGAGGCCCCAGAAGAAGAATGTAAATAATTGTTATCGGCTGGTGTGGAATGTACAGGTGCAGCGGTGATTGGGCTTCCGTGAGTGTTTGGATTTGCTAACCACTCACAAGGAGAGTTTGTCCTTGCTTTCTGCTGACACAGAACTTTGTTATTCATTCTTTCCTATTCTATTCTTAGCTCAGCAGCCTCTGCAACTTCTCTCCTTATTTTTTTAGTAAAGTTATGATGTATTATATATCATATATCAATAAATCCAGCCTTCTGATCATCAACCAAGATTCTCGTCCACTTCTCTCACCCCTGAAGACCTCATCAGGTCACTGTAATACTGAAGAATAAACCTGAGTGTCAGAAAGAATGTGGCTTTGATTTGGCCCCACAGGACCTTTAGTCCTTACTTTGGAAACAGATAAGAGGCAGAAAAGAAAGAGATGTCGTTAAGAATTCAGCATAGGGCAGAGATGTTTGAAATTGGCTCCAATGCACCAGGAAAATTGTGTTCTATGTGTCCAAGACTTAGAGCCGAGTTAGTCCAGGCCAGCTCAGGTACACTCCCCCTCAGGCAACCACTCCGCCCCTCAATGAAAGCCAAATGGCCGTGAGGATGAGATGAATAATTGTCCCCAAGTGAGGGGACAATTTCAGAGACCCCCAGTGACAAGCAACCCAAGGAATAAAACCAAGAAAGCTTTGCCTTTAGTCACCCCCTTAAGGCAAGTGTTGAATTTCCCAGGAGAAGCCACGAGGGGGAACATCTGCTTTTCTACTAGTGACCTGAACAGTTGGTGGGAAAAAGTTACAATGGATAGAGAAAACCCTAGCGAAGTAGCAAAAGATTGGAGTTCATAGTCAAGAATCAAGAGCCAGACTGAGGTGATACTGATTTCATGTTGACAGAGCTAACAAAACCAGCAGAAGAGTTGGTGATCAAGGTAGCCAGAGCACGTGTGCAGAGACAAATTGCTAGTGGAGCCTTACAAGGTACAGTGGACCAGCTGTGTCCTATTGTAAGCACTTTGTGGGACGCGAACAATGCAGGCAGCTGTGCAATGTTAACCAGATACCAGGACATAGTCACATTGGAATTTAAAATGCCATTTCAAAAGCAATAACTTGGTCAGTAATAGATAACGTTACACAGGGGACAGCACGAGTCACCCACTGACTTTGTGGACAGGCTCTGAGCAGCTGCACGTAAAGGCACAGCCCTGGATCCCTGCTCGGATATGGGAAAGCAGCAGTGCGTTTCCCTGATGTCAGGGCAATCTAACCCAGATGTCAGGCAGAAACTTGAGAAGCTGAAAGAGCCTGTCAAGAAAGACTTAAAGGCATGAATGAGAAAAGCATAGAAAGTGGATGATAATCAAGAGAGAGAAAAAGGAAAAGAGCTCCGTGCAGCCATGGTGGCAGCTCTGGATCAGCACCAGGGAGAGGACGTGGGATGCCTCTGGATGAAGCAGAGGCAGGGGCAACATTATCTAAGGCAGAGGAGGTTCAAAGCAGCCACAGACCAAGCTGGGGCCAAATCAATGTGCATCATGTAATAAATCAGGACACTGGAAATAAGGCCAGTGCCCAGAGTTAGCAGACAAAGTACACAAAACTCTTGCAGCCACTCTAGATGATAAGAAATGACCAAGACTGGCAATTCTTACCCTAGCAGGTTACCGGTTAAAATACAGCTAAAGAATGATAAAATGATAAAGAAGTTGAATTTTTAAGAAATTGTGGAGACACATTTTCACTCTTGAATCAAGCACTGATACCCAAAAGTGAAAACTATCTCAAGCAATAGGAGCCACTATAGGCCAGCCAGAAAAAGTTTTCTTCCTGAAACCACTTCAATGTAAAATCAAGAAGAAAATGGGAATACATCAGTTTCTTTGTTTACCCAACTCACCCAAATCTGTCCTATGCAGGGATTTGCTTAAAAATTTGGCAGCAACACTTCTGTTTAGGAAAAGAAAACCTAAATGGAAGGTACCTGAAGACAAATGAGCAGTTTTAGCAGTAGGACTGACAATTGACAGAAGACCAACAAACAAGAAGAACTATTTAGAGCAAGTATTGAATCAGGTGTACCTAAGAGTATGGGATACTGATAGCCCAGGTAAAATCAAAACGAGCAGACCCTATGAAAATTGAGCTACAGACAAGAGTTAGGCCAGTATTTAGAAAGCAATACCCTTGAAGATTAGAAGCTAGGAAAGGAATAGAGAACAATCAAAAAATTCCTGACATCAGGACTATTGGAAGAATGGGAGTCAAAATTTAATACTGCTAGATTAACAATAAAGAAACCTAATGGAACTCAGAGACTAGTGCCAGATTTCCAGACAATTAATGAGTTATACCTTACTAGCTTACTAGCTAAACTTGGAGATGATTTTATTTGGTGCGGGGAAGGTCCATGGGCAGGTGCTGTCGAGAGCCGTTCCCTCTTGGTCTGAGAGACCAGCTCCCCCAGCCCACCTTGCTCCCAGGCCCGGAGGTTGTAACGTGCCCTCGACTGGCAGCCGAAGGAGGGCTCTTGACACCGGGTCTGATGCAACAGGGTTTATTGAAGGTAGGTCAGAGGGTGCAGGTTGGGTGAGGGTGAGAAGAGGGACAGGAAGAGGCAGGAGCACAAGCACTGTAACATGACACATAAGGCACCTGCAAGCTGCTGGGGAAGCCTCAAGTCTGCTCAGTGAGCCACGTGTGCCCTCAGCATTGGGACAGCCACCTTTCCCTCAGTGAGCCTCACATCCCAGGGTCAGCAAATCAAGAGGCACCAGCCATGCTATAGGTGACTCAGAGCGAGTGCAGTGGGTCATGGTGGCCAGGGGCCAGAAGCAGGCAGAAAGCCAGCGGGGCTGGGGAAAAGGCTCTGCTCTGCTTACAGCATAGGCTGAGGGCTGGGAGAGCTCCATTTCCCCCGCTGAGATGTTGGAGACGGGGCCTTTCACCCTCCTGATAGGGCTGCCCCTGGCTGCAGGCAGCCAGCGGAGTACGATGACACAAGGCCGAGAGCAGCAAAGCAAAGAGCCAGCCGTGCACAGCACAGGGAGGTGGCCCAGTGCAAAGCCAGCGTGGCACCCTGAAGGTGCCCGCTGCACTCTCATGTGTCCCTGGCCTGGGCAGGACAGGAATGCCCGTGGTCTAAGAGGGCCTTTCTGTGGCCCCTGTGGGCTCAAAGCTGCTGCTCTTCTGGCTCAATGGGGCCTAAAGCCACAGAGCTCGGCCTCCCCCACAGCAAGAGGAACAAGACTTGGATATCAGGCAGTGGAGCTCAATGCCTAAGGCTGAGGGGTGGGAGGCTCCAGTCTGGAGCCCAGGGAGGGGAAAAGCCCAGCCCCACAACAGCTGGCCTCAGAGCCCTGAAAGGCCAGGACCAGGGTTCCACGCCTGATTCCAGGAGGTCCCTCCAACGGGCCACCGACCTGGAAGCACAAGAGCAGCCGGCTGTCGGGATCAAGGCGGCTGCCAGGGGGCTGCTTATGGCCTCTGCCGGCCAATTGCTCAAGGCTTAGCAGTGCCTCAGCCCCTCAGGGTCTCCCCCAGCATGGCCAAGCTGCCCAGCAGCAGCGCCGCAGCCCCAGAGCAGCTGCAGAGGAGCCCCATCCAGAGGCACCTGGGAACCCTCAGCAAGGCAGCCAGCAGCACCCTGGCAGGAGGACACGATGGCCCTTCCCGCCTGGCACAGGACTTGTGGCCACCTCCAGGCACCATTCTGGCAGGGATGCCCGCGGCTCTGGCCCCTGCCCAGCCGCTCTGTGGGCAGCACAAACACTTCAGCAGAACCACCAAAGGCCTAAAGGCTTCTGGCGATTTTCCCTGCAACACTGCACGCCTGGGCAGCTGGCTGAGTACAAGCAACCTTTTCCCCCTCTTCTCTTTTGCCCTACAGACCTTGCGCAGGAAAAGAAAGATCCTGGGACTCTGTGTATTGTAACGTATTTTATATTTACATACTCTACAATGAAAATGCAAACACGGAAATGTTAAAGAGGAAAAAGAAAATTCCTGCTGGCTTAAATGGCCCCAGATCATCTCTCTGCAGACCTCCAGCAGAACAGCAAAGCAGTGCCGCACAGACGAGGCCATTTCCTCCATGCGCTGCGGAATCAATCTCGCAGCCTGCGCCATGGGGAGTAGGGAGCTCTCTGTACAGCCCGGAGAACTATACAGGATTCAATGGCAGCATCTCTGATTGCAGGACTGCTGTCACATGCCATTTCTTCAAGGGCTGCAAGAGAGAGGAACAGAGGCAAGGTCAGATCCCGCATGTGCAGGAAGCCGAGTAGAGCCCCCTGCCAGGGTTATCCCGGTCGTCTCTTGCCATGGCCCGCAGGGAGCAGGGAGCAAGGGGATCAGCCTGAAGGTGCTGGCCACCAATCGCACACATGGCCCTGAAATCTCACCGGAGCAGAGCCCTCCACAGCCGCTGGAGGGCTTGCAGCTGCCCCCTCCAGCCCCTGGGTCAGCCCGCTGCCCTCACTCACCAGTGCAGATCAGCTGCAGCTCTCTGCTGCCCCCTCAGGTGCTGCCTGGCCATGCCTGTGAACACAGAGCCTGTCACGGCCCCAGCGGCACAGCTCCCGGGCAGCGGCGCTGCAGGCACTGTGGCCACACGGGCTGCTGGCTTTGCAGGGCTCAGCCCAGCCTTTGCCGCACGCTGCCGCCCCAGGGCACGGCTGCCAGAGGGCAGCAGCAGAAGCAATGCCCAGGCCAGGCGGGGATGCACGGCGCTGGGCCCGGCTGGCGCTGCCGGGGCAGCAGGCGGGGCCAGGGCTGACCTGCAGCGGGCTGGGGAAGGAGCCCGGGCTCCGGACTCACCCGTGAACCTGATGGCTGCCTCTCGCAGGGGCTCCTGTGGGCTCTGCAGGTAGCGCAGTGCCCGGCACAAGTGCTCGGCAGCTCGACTCCTGTCCTCTGCCAGCTGCAGAGAGTGGCAGGAGGGAAGGGTTGGCGCGGGCTCAGCCCCTGGGCTGGGTGCTGCCTGCACCCATCGCCGGCCTCGCCTGCCCGCACAGCCCTGAGGCACGGCCAGAAGCCACTGGCCAAGGATTCCCAGGGGCAGGGGCAGAGGGCCGGCTGCTGCCCGGGGAGCCGCGGTGCCGCCCCGCAGCCAGGCCGGGCCGGGGTTCCATGGGCAACTGGCTCTGGCCCACGGGAGCCTGGAGAAGAGCCCGCCCACCCAGCCTCTGGCTGCAGCAGCGGGCACAGCTGCTAGCCCCGCATGCTGAGCACCGCCCTCAGGGACCTTGGCCATGCTGAGGCCGGGGGCTCTCGGCTGCTCTTACCAGGCATTCGCCAAAGCTCTGATCCACGTGTAGCATTTGTTCGATATCCCTCCTCTTCAGGAATCTGGCTGAGGAATGCAGCGTTTCCCGGGAGGCCCGGAGAGCAGCAGAGATGCGCAGATGGCCCCACAGTCCAGGGCACAGGAAAACATTCCAATGGCACAGGCTGGAGGAGGCTGCAGCCCACAAGGTGCCAGGGCAGGAGGCAGCCCAAGCCCCTGCCAGGGGGACCGCAGTTGGCCACAAGTGCTCACCTCAGCAACAATCTGATTCTCATCATGGCAGTGGAAGTAGAGAGGGAGCAGGCTCTGGTGCACGTGGGACTTCAGGGCCTTTCTTCCCTCTTCTGTTAATAAGTCCAGCATCTCTTGAAATAGAGCCACGCAGCTCAGCTGCACCTGGATATCATCCTGGATGAAAGGAAAGGGCAAAAGACCTGAGCATCAGCTGCTTCGGGTCCCCCAGGGCACAGGCCTGTATCTGCACAGGGCACCAACTGTCCCGGCAGCAGCCAGTGGCTGTGGCTGTGGGCACAGAGCCTTACGCTGTCAAAGAGTGGCAGGAGTGCCTCAGCCAGCTGCAGGGCGATGGGGGTGACTATTGGAGCACCATTATCCAGGAGCAAATATCTGAGCAGAAGAATGCTCATCCTGATCATGTCGCTGTCATTTTCCTCCAGGAGCTCCACAAGACTTTCAGTCAGGCTCTGCATTTTTTCAGCCTGTGCGGAACACCACTTTGTGAAAGGCCGCCTTGCTGCTGCAGGGCCCAGAGGCCAAAGGCCTGTCTCAAAGCCCTGGGGTAGCTGAAGCAGGAGGCAGGAGAGCTGGGAGCAGCTGCCCCAGCGGCCAAAGCCCAGACAATGCCAAGTGACGGCGTTGCCCAGCCTCACGCTGCCTGCACGGCTTCAGCCACTGCTCCCTTCTCACCATCAAGGGATCCTTGCCCAGCAGTATGAGGCCTCGGATTGCCAAGTAACGCCTGGCCATGTGCTCGCTCTGCAGGTTCTGTGCCAGGATCTCCAGAACGCTGTTGCTGCATTCGCTCAAGTCCAGGCACTTGAGGACCTGAAAGGCACAGGGCAGTGACAGGTGAGCCAGCCGGCAGGAGCCCAGAAGCGCACAGGGCCGGGCCCAGGCAGCAGCACAGGGCACGGGCACTGTCCTGGCAGCTGTGGCTGCGAGAGGCCAGAGGGCTGGGAGGCAGGTCAGCCAGGCAGCGCTGGCCTTGAGGCTCACCTCCACAAGGAATGCCAGGGCAGGGAAATCCCAGTATGGCATCTCTTTGCCGAGCAGGGCGAGCAGGTAAAATGCAGCCGTGGAACAAAAGTGGATGGCTAAACGGCGAATTTCTCTGAAGAGGGGAAAAAGGAAACAAGAGCCTGAGCTAGTGAGGCAAACCTCTCCCAGGCGTGACTCATCCAGTTCTCATCTTTCCCCAGCACCCTTCCAAGCAAGGGGACATGGGCTGTGGAGAGTTTTGTCGCAGAGTGGCTTGAGGAAAGGGGACACAGCTTATTCAATTTGGTAAAGAAGTCTTAGCTAGAGCAGAGGCCTCTTCATGGCTAGAGTGTCCTTGTGGATAAGAAGAATACAGAAGCTGCTGTGCTTGCTAACCACAAAAATGTAACTAAAAGGCTAGATTAGACGAGGCTGACATGTAGCTGAATAGCCAATCCTGAGCTCAGCTTTTGCAATATGTATGAGACTCATTAGACACTGTATTTAAGTTGCTGAATTAATCAATAAATTGAACCTGTGATGAACCATCTGGTGTCCTGGTCTCCTTCCTTCAACAAATGGTGACCCCAAACGTTGACCCCCTTGTCTCACACTAAAAGAAAAAGGGGGAGGACGCGCCATGGTTGAGGAAGTTGGAGTTGGGTCCTGTTTGCATCTGGGACGGTGCCGGAATTTTGAAGCACCCTTGGGGTTCACATCGGTGAGTCAAGCCATACGTGCTGCCGGAGCCTGGAAAGCTGCAAAGAGCACGCTCACGAATAGGTATGGATAGGCAAGCAGCATATGATCTTTTCGCCGCGTATTTAGAAAGGCAAGGAGTAAAGGGGATAGATTTAAAAAAGGAGCTACCAGGGTTGTTAGCCTACAGCTATGCTAAGGGGGCTTTCCTTAATCCACATACGGTTTATGAACTCGCGGAATGGAGAAAATTTGGGGATATACTATGGGAAGCTGTGTTAGAAGATGATAAGATAGCAAAGAAATTGGGCAAGCTATGGCGAGTAGTACACAATACACTGCTTCAACATGTTTCTGAGCGTAAGGTGGCAGAAAGGGCGACAGGAGCTCATAAGAGAAATGTAGGGTATGGTCGTGAGGACGATCCTCTCGAACTTTCGGTAAACAAGGGGTTAATACTGATGGGTTCACAACAGTGTGGTATGGAGGATCTTGTTACAGGCGCGGGGGGCTGTCTGCACCTCCTCTGTCGGAGGAGGAGGACAAGTTGGTGGATCACGGGGAACGCAAGCAGAGCCCGCTGCCCCCCCGTAGGGAACGCGAGCTGAGCCTGCCGCCCCCCCGTAGGGAACGTGAGCTAAGCCCGCCGCCCCCCCACAGGGTACGCGAGCTAAGCCCGCCACCCCCCGCAGAGAGAGCGAGCCGAGCCTGCTGCCTCCCCCACCCGAACGGCCTGCGCAGAAGTGCCAACAGTGCAAAGCTCTCAGAGAGTATGATCCTATCCCAGGGTCACTCAGTGACCTGTGGGGGGAGATGGCTAAACAGAGGAGAGAGGCTTGGGCTACTCTGGCAAAAGAGGCAATGCAAGTGGGGGATGATGAGGCAATGGAGGCCACTTCTGCTCTTGCCTGTCCGGTTACATACACGCCACAGTATGATGCTCAGGGGACCACACACAGAATCTGGCGGAGTATACTCCTTTAGACTGGAAGTTGTTATCTCAGTTGTGATCCACAGTTAGTCAGTTCGGTGTGAAAAGCGAAGCTGTTAGGCAGATGCTGGATTATCTCTTTAATACGCAAAATTTGTGCCTGAATGATTTGAGGGGAATAGTGCGGTTAATATTTACTCAGCATCAGAAGTTGTTGTTTAATGCACATTGGCAAGCCTTGGCTAATGAGTTGGTTGCGACACAGTGAGCTCAGGGGGACCCACTGCATGGAGTGACAGTGGATGAGCTCATGGGCTTAGGGGTATATTTGCACACGGAGGCACAGTTGATATCAGGAGCGGATAAGCTTGTAGAAGCCATGCGGTTAGTACGTGCTGCAATAGACAGGGTTAAAGAGCCAGGAGGGCTGTCGGCGTACATGGGCATAAAACAAGGTAGAGAGGAATCGTTTGGGGTTTTTATTGACAAAGGAGCTGCAGCTATAGACCGGGCGGGAGTTGCAGAATATATGAAGGGGGCGCTATTGAAGCAGTGTGCCTTACAGACTAGCCATCCGGCCACGCAAAGGGTGCTAGCCACTCAGGGGGCAAATTGGACCATTGAGGAAGTGCTAGAGCGAATGGCATTACAGTCAACAGCCTCACAAGCATTCTTAGTGGATGCCTTAAAGGAATTAGGATTAGGGCTGCAAAAGCAAGCAGAATCCACTCAAAATCAAGTGTTAGCTGCTCTTGCTCCTCTCCGAAACGGCTCAATGGCAGTCACGCAGGGAGGCTTGAGAACATACCCCAAATGTTACCAATGCGGCAATGGGGGACACACGCGCCGAGAATGTAGAGCGGCCGGCGTGTGGTGCCAAAGCTGCCAATCCAGCTCCCACAACACTACGGCTTGCCGGCGCTGATCGGGAAACGGTCGGCGGAGCGCGTTCAGTGGCGGCGCTCAGACACGAGTTGCCGCCGTGACATCAGTGCCACCTCCTGTCTGCAGCCAGCAACAGCAGGGAGCCTCGGCTTGGACATAGCAGCCGCAGTAGACGTCACTTTAATGACGAACCGGCCTGAAAGGATACCAACTGGAGTAAACGGTCCTCTCATGCTACAAGGACAAAAATGTGGAGCATTATTATTAGGACGTTCCTCGACATCCATGCTGGGACTGTTTGTATTGCCTGGGGTCATAGATGCGGACTATACCGGAGAAATACAAATCATTACACCCCTTATCCCCCAGTTAAAATAACAAAAGGTCAACGCGTTGCACAATTGGTACCGCTACCGCAGATGACATCGGGTATTCCATCCCTTACTGGACAGAAGCATGATGGAAAGGGTTTTGGCTCTACCGGTGTTACACTCCTGACTGTAGATCTACAAGAGAGGCAAAACAAAGAGTTGAGATTACCCATGGATATCAGAGCATAATCCTTTATAGATTATTGGATACGGGAGCAGACACCAGCATTATATCGCCAGAAGCATGGCCACAGCATTGGCCCCTGCTCCCATCAATTAATATGCTCACAGGAGTAGGAGGACTTACTTTGGCAAGCAAAACACCGCCTCTGTCAGTGCACATTGATGGGCAACAAGTGTCCATTGTGTTCTCAGTTGTTCAGTTGCCCCCTACAGTCTCTTGCCTGATAGGCAGGGATGTTTTAACACAGCTGGGGGTGGTATTGACCAATCACGACCCTTTGGGGTAATTTCCATTGCTGGGACTTTCCCCATTCCACTCACCTGGAAAACAGATACACTGGTGATGGTTAAGCAATGGCCGTTGAAAGGGGAGAGTCCTATGCATGCCCATGAATTGGTGAAGGAACAATACGAGCAAGGACATTTACGACTCTCAACGAGTCCGTGGAGCACGCCCATTTTTGTGATCAAGAAGAAGTCAGGGAAATACCGCCTGGTACACGATCTGTGAGCTGTGAATGACCAGATGGAACCGATGGGGGCCTTGCAGCCTGGTCTTCCGAATCCAGCCATGATCCCACAAGATTGGCCACTTCTAATCATTGAAAGGATTGTTTTTTCACTATTGGGCTGCATCCCGATGATACGAAGAGGTTTGCCTTTACCCTACCAGTAATAAATTGTGGGGAACCAGACAAAAGGTTTGAATGGACGACATTGCCGCAGGGGATGCGGAACTCCCCCACATTGTGCCAGCTTTATGTTGACGCTGCATTACAGCCATTACGTCAGCAGTGGCCAGCTACCATAATATATCATTACATGGATGACATCTTGTTTGTGCAGCAACAGCCATTTTCCTATTTACAGGTTGACAGCATCAGAGACACTCTTGCAGCATCTTCACTTGTTATTGCCACAGAGAAAATTCAGACCACGAAACCATGGAAGTATTTGGGATGGATTCTAATGGACCAAACAGTGGTACCCCAAAAATTAGAACTGCGCTTGGACATTAAGACTTTACATGATGCTCAAAAGTTGCTAGGAGACTTACAGTGGCTTAAACCCATTGTGGGAATACCAAATCGCTTGTTGGAAACCCTGCGACCCTTGTTAAAGGGCACTGACCCCACTACCCCTGTGTGCCTCATGAAGGAACACCATCTTGCCTTGCAACAAATCAGTAATTTTGTACAACAAGGATATGTGTCTCGTTGACAACTAGATTGCCCTATTGACCTCACCGTTTGGAATAGCCCTTGTCACCTGCTTGGCCCTGTCTCCCAATACGAGAACAAAACGGGGGAGATACAGGTATTGGAATGGCTGTCACCACCATTACAACATAAAAGAAAATATTTTCAAAAATTGAACAATTGGCTGCGTTGATTAAAAAAGGCCGTCTCAGAATTAGAAGTGGACGGTCGAGAACCTGCCACCATTAGGTTACCCATGGAAAAAGAGTCGCTGGACTGGTACCTGGTTAATTCAATGGACTTACAGGAAGCATTATTGACATCATCTGCAAAGGTGGAGACAAGCAAGTTAGTGCCCAGGGTCCTGCAATGGATGGCAGAATGGGACTGGATCACTCAGCCGCTGAGAAGAGAGCGCCCCATAGAAGGAGCCACCACAGACTTCACAGACGCAGGGAAGAAATCGAGACGTGCTGCTGTCACTTGGCAAGAAAAAGGACAATGGAAGCATCAACTTCTTACAGCAGACCCTGCAGACAGCCTACAAACCTTAGGATTGTTAGAAGTAGTATGGGCAATGTCTAACATGCATGAGCCCTTGAATGTGGTCACAGACTTTATGCATGTCTTTGGAGTAGCCAGGCATATAGAAGGAGCAGCAATTAAGGAAGTGAATAACAAACAGCTGTATGAGTTACTGGTTCAATTAAGGAAAGCTCTCCGGGATAGAAGTGCAGCATATTCTATAATCCATATGAGGAGTCATAAGTGGTCTGAAGGTCTGGGGGAAGGGAATGAGCGTGCAGAGAAGCTGGTTACCTTACCCATTGATAACTCTTGTCCTGTTGATAAGCATACATTGGCAAGAGAAGCCCATAGTAGATATCATCAAAATGTGAAAGGGTTGGTGAGGAACTTTGATCTGGGCTTATCAGAAGCCAAGGCCATTGTCAGGGCATGTCCAATATGCAGTTACATAATGGGGGAATAGGTCTGGGCTGCGGAGTTAATCCTCGAGGTTTAGAAATGAATGAGAAATGGTAAATGGATGTCACGCATGTAGCTAGGTTTGGCAGGCTTAAGTATGTGCATGTTACGATAGATGCATATAGCCATTATATATGGGCTACAGCTCAGGGAGGAGAGAAAGCGATACATGTGATCAGGCATTTATTGAGTTGCTTTGCTGTTATGGGAGTCCCACAAGGTATCAAAACGGATAATGGTCCGGCTTACACAAGTGCTAGAGTCCGAAAGTTTTTGGACCAATGGTCTGTCAAGCATGTGACAGGTATTCCGCATTCCCCCACAGGACAGGCGATAGTAGAAAGAGCAAATGGTACCCTCAAACAATATATTGACAAACACCAGGATTTAAAGGACCCACAAGCATGCCTGGCTAAGGTTTTGTATGTGATCAATCATTTATGTATTTTTGGGGAGGACAATGCCCCCCCTGCAGTTTAACATCACCCGAGATCAGGTCAGGAAACTATTAAGGAAACAGAGATCTGGGTGAAGAACCCAAGCACAGGGATATGGGAAAAACTCACAAAAGTGCTATATTGGGGTCGGGGATATCCTTGTGTTTCCTCACCAACAGGGCCTTTGTGGATGTCTGCCAAGCGGACTAAACCTGTCTTTAATGCAGCATCTGGTGAACAACCTTAAGGAGGGGGACAAGGAGCGCCTGAAGAAGAAGCTGCTACTGATTTTACAACCCTTATTGCTGCAGCTGAAGGGACACTCGAAAGCAGTGGACAGAGCAGTGACACGCCACTACCGGACGGCCAGGGAGCTGATTGACAATGTTGAAGCACTATCGACCTTCCACATAAAAGGACCAGCAAGGGAGCGCTGCCTTGAGTGTCATAGCCACTGTTGTGCTGCGTGGGTAGCTCTGTATTGTGGGGGTTGTGGTAAAACCTTTTGGTTAGAACAGTCCGGGATCTGGGGTTTATGGTGTAACACCTGCAAGCATGACTATGCATGGAGGGAAGACTGGCAAAGGGAACTAAGGAGACAGACGGGACTAGGTACGGCTCTAGCTTTAAATCTTTATGAGTCTCCCGAGCAGAAAATCTTGGCCTATTACCAGTGGGAGGTACAGTGTATTGTGAAAAGAGTTAAAGCTCAAAGTAAGTCATACATAGCTTCTGCTAGGTGTAGAAAATTGGTGCCTTTAACACAGCATTCGGTTGTAGGACCCATCAGAGGAGATCCCGATCAGGCATTGGACTCCTGCATCGAGGCCCTACAGATGCAGGAGATTGCAAGAGTTAGGATCGATGAGGTTAAAGACAGATAAGAAAAGGAAAGCGAGAAAGAAAACAGAAAAATAAGGCTTATTTTTGTTATACTGCTCAGTGCTGTGACAGATTGGGCAGTAGGAGTAACACGCTTTAATCAGCCAAGAGATAACATATGGATAACGCTTGCTAATCAAACTAACCAATCATCGCTTTGTCTTAGCCTTGGAGGGGTTACTAACCCATTTTGAACATGCTTGGTGGGGCTTCCAGTGTGATCTCCTTGGGAATTTTGTAGTCTGATTGATAACCAAACTCTATGCATGCAGAATATGACAAACATTATGTTACCCACACAACAAGGGTACACTACAAGACAAAGTGACGGTTACCGCCAATGCTTAATAATCTTATCACTTAATACTACTTTGTACTCTCCTCCAGAGGAGTTGGATATCTTCAGAAGTGCAAACGCCAGTATGACTAACACCTCAAATGGTGGATGGTTCAGTTTCGATCCCTTAGATCCCCAGAATTTAAATCAGCATAGAGGAACATGGGCTACCCTAGATTCATCCCTGAATTTGGGTACAGTGTCTCAGCAGCTTTATAGCCAATGTAATGGCACTAACATCACGGCACTGATGAAATTACCCACAGGGATATTTTTAATTTGTGGAGACAGAGCTTGGAATGGTATACCAGCCAGGCCACAGGGTCGACCTTGCTATTTGGGAAAATTGTCATTGTTTCACCCCAATGTGTCTTTATTAATGCAATTGAGTCAAAATTCAAGCAAGAAGAGACGCAGCCTGCATGACTTAGACTGCAGCCAGATAGGAGACCCGCAGTTTTGGAGTGAGTTAAAGCAAGTGATAGTTTCAACTATCTTGCCAGGAGGAGCTGCAAATAAAGCTATGAACTTAGCAAAGCAATTGGGATGCTGGGCCAAGGATGAGCTAAACAAGATGTCACAAATTTTAGATATGCTAACCGCAGATGTGCAAAGTGTTAATCATGCTGTTTTGCAAAATAGAGCCACTATAGATTTTTTGCTTTTAGCACAAGGTCATGGATGTGAAGAGTTTGAGGGAATGTGTTGCATGAATTTGTCCAATCACTCTGTATCTATTCATGCAAAGATAAAAGAATTATAGCAGGGACTTCACAATCTTAAAGAAGAAGAGGGTTTAGGAATCAACAAATGGCTTAAAAGCTTAGGACTTGGACTGTGGCTGAGAAACTTTGTGACATATGCTATAGGGATACTGGGTGTGATTTTGATGCTTTTGCTTATTTTGCCTTGTATCTTTAATTGTATTCAAAACATGGTCAGCCAAATGATAGAAAGAACCTGGCAGACTAACCTCCTTTCCCAAGAACAAAACGGGGGAAGTGTGGAGAGTTTTGTCAAAGAGTGGTTTGAGGAGAGGGGACACAGCCGAATCAATTTGGTAAAGATGTCCTAACTAGGGCAGAGGCCCTTTTTGCAGGCAGGGTGTCTGTTGGGAATTTAGCCGACTAGAGAATGGAAAAGTACAAGGCCGTGGCTAATTCCAAGTCCTGCACCTGCAAGATAACGTGTCCTTGGGCCTAGCTGAGTATGATAATGAGTGGACAGAGAGACGTAAGAAATAGAGAACGTAGGCCCAAAGGAATGAGGAAGAGTTGATGGTATAGTTTACCCAATAGATCGCTTGGCTTACAGAATATTCATAAGCTTGATGCCGAATTTTGCCCCAAAAGGCCAGAATAACTGCTTAAGAGACTCAGCCTAAGTCAGATAAGCAGGAGGTATTTTATTGCGACTCGTCGGAGAAATCACAAAGTGGATTTCTGAGTTTCCCCTAACAAAGCAAGCCTTTTATACAGTTTTGAATATAGGATTACATCAGATCATATACATAATCATATCTTTTCATGAATATTCATAGGGGGCGTGGTGTAGGCGGAGTGTGGGCGGGGACACCTCTTTTGAGGATCATCTTGGTGGTCGTTCTGGTTGCCTTCATCATGGGCTGGGGTCTCCTGATGAGTCTTCTTCCTTAAACTTTTGAACTCCTTTCCTAATTTGGTCAATTCCCGGTGTACTTGGCTTGGTCTCTATGGCTTGGCAAAGTCCTTAGGGTCAGTTTGACATTGTTGGCTCTGAACATGCTTAGCCCATCAGTTCTCCTATCCCTATCTCTTTCCTGTCATTGTGTTCCATGTTTTAGCTGATTAATTGCTCTATGTGTTTCCTAATACTATGCCTTCTTCAAATGCCTCACATTCTATGTTTTAACTCATTATTTCTTGAAGACTATCTGTTTTGGGGCTTCATTCTCCCCTTTTTCTTATAACTTACGAATTCTTTTGTCAAGTTCTGATCCTATAGGGCGCTGATACGCTCGTACTATAGCCTAAACTATTTGGGTCTTTTTCATTATGACTCTTAGTTTCTACTACATACAAATATTTGTGAGAGTTAATATTAACAGAACTACTATTACTATTAGCATTGGGTGCACCAGGTAGTTGAAGACCTGTGTAGCTGTTGGGGAGTATCTTGTAAAGATATCTCACCAATGATGCTGGCCCACTTGTTCTACTTCGGTCAGGACATTCTTTATCTTTTCTGAATTATGCTCTACCTGCCATACTATTTGTTTAGTCGTTTGATTTACTTTTTGCACCAATTTTTTTACTTTGGGATGTGCGAGCATTGCTTTAAGAATCTTGACGTCCATCCCTTTTTGTAATTCCGGTATCTCTTGATATAGGTTGAAATCTGCGTTAATTAGCTGTTGGGTAGTTATTGGGACAGTGTAGTGAAAATCACAACTTACGATCTTGGTAAAGTTACATACACAGAAGTTAGTATTGTTAGTCTCTTCTTGGAAATTATCTATAGTGACGTTGTCACAAGCTGTCTTTACGCAAGCACACCCATTTCTTATATAGTAAACTTGTGATTGTGTTCTATCATGCGGAAGCATTTCTAAGGTACATACACTATTTTCAGCATCTAAGCATAAATCTTCGGCTTCTACCACAGCATTTTTGCAAACATAGCCTAATTGTCCTCTAGGAATACATGCTTCTGTGCTAACCGATTGCCACCTATTTTTGGTGTAATCATAACTGGCTCAGACGTTATGGTCTATTGGCCTGACAATGACATCTTGATGTATTGTCTCTAGAGTAAGGATGGGAAAGATAGCTCTTTCTTCTGCTGCACTAATGGTGAGGACATAAGCTTCAATGTGTTCTTGTTAAGGCTCATAAGTGAAGTTCACTAATTGCCACCAAGCCTGATGGTCCTTCTCAAATTGTGTAGTATGATTGTCCTTTAATATTGTTTCCCTTATTTCTTGAGGTAATATACTTGACGTTCTTTCTCTCATTATTCTTGCTGCTACTGATTGTACCTATTGTTGCGTCTCAGAGCATTGGATAGAGAGTGCAATGTCTCTGCTAAGTTCTCTTGTGTAGTCAGCGAGCTTTACAAAATCTTCTGCAGTATGGTTTGCTACCATGGTTAGTAATTTCACTACTAGCGATTGTGTTTCCGCTAATGTAAGCATGGATGAACTGAGGGGCATCTTAAGCTTTCTTAAGTTCGACATGACGGTACTTAATTTGTTTACTAATACCTCTTGATCTATTGTGTTTACTATACTAAATCTGGTGCCAATCCACTCACTTAGATCTCTTTTTGCTCTTCTGTGATGAGACCTTGTCGCTAGCCATGCATTCCATCTCTTAAGGCTTTGCTGTATAAATGGTCGGCAATCTTTTTGCAAGTACGTAATATCGGTGTGAATGTTCATCTGCACCTTTTTTAGGGAATAAGTGGGGTCTAGCAATAATTTTAATTCGTTAGATTTTCTTATCACCTGAGGCCCTATAAAGGTTAGATTATGTACTGCTTTACATTCTACTGGTCGAGTGGTTTCTTGGGGCAAGTCTAAATTTGGATGCAATGAAATCACGTCTCTCGGTAATTCTACTTTATACATGGCAACACGCCTAGGGAAGTTAAAACCCTGTTCGAGCGTTTTCAACTCTCTTTCACATGTGAACGTCATCGACTGATCTAATCTAAATGCCATCTCACACTGTACTTTCCCTCCCTCAGGACTACTAGATGCTACGATCTTTCTCGCAGGGTAGAGAAGGGGGTGAGGGTTATAGGTTATGTTTTGAGGATGTAGCTCCCTAAGTGAATCTTCTCTATAAATCACTGAGTTTTGGGGTTGTGATCTAGGTGGATCTTCTCTGAAGTCACTCCACTGACATGAAATTGGGCCCTTTTGCTGGATCTAGGCAGTGGGCCTGCCCATTCTCACGGGACTAAAGGTAATTAGGTTATGTTCAGAGGCTGGCATCGAGGGTTCAATTGTTAGCACTAGCCGCCTTGTTTTCTTTTCTTCTACTGGGTCAAGCTCTCGACACTCAATTTGGATTTGGTCTCTCTCGTATGCTACCATGGGGGACTGATGCCATACTTCATTCGCGTATGGCTGATTGTTACGTAAGGCATAAACTTCGAAATGGGGTCTTCTCAATCTCAACTCTGGGTGGATACACTGGTGTGCATGAGACCATGGGTCTATTGGGGAAGAGTCTTGGGGAAGAGCTATACTTATCGAGAGTCCAATGATCAGAGTTGTGAAGGTTTGAGGTGGAGTCAGGATCATGACGTCTGCTCTTCTTGTTTGTTCTCTTCTTCTTGTTTGTTCTCCGGAGCTTTCTTGACCTGTGAATAATGGATCTACATAGGTCGCTCTTTGATCTGAACTGCGGTGAAGGTAGTCAGCAGCACTTGGAAAGGTCCCTCCCACTTCTCTTGTAGGGGTTTTCTTAAAATATTTTTAACATACACTCAATCACTGGGATTAAACGGATGCAATTTGCAATCAGGTTGTTTAGATGAATTCCCATTTGTTTCCCAATTCTGTATTTAATGGGTTTCAAAAAGTAAGCCTTTTCTGGTTGGCCTGTTGCTCCCACAACTTGTACAAATTCATCACTTTTAGGTACTAATTCTTGATTTAAAACTGAAAAAGTTGCTCCCGTATCAATCAAAAAGTCCAATTCCTTTTTACCTTCCCCTAGCTCTATTTTAACTAGTGGGTCTGCTAGGGTACGGCCCACCGGTCCCCTTCATTCACTATCCTGATGTGTGGTAGTAGTAGTGGCTATTAGCCTTTCCCTTAGTTGGGGGCATTCTCGCCTCCAGTGTCCCATCTGTGGGCAGTGCGCACATTGATTTGGCCCTATTCTAGTTGGGTGGGGTTGGAGCCTCCCTCCCCCTCCTACTGGGTTGCCTCTACCCCTTCCCCTGGTTCTAGGTTCCGAGTAACTTGTCTTCTGAGCTGCCACTGCCACAGCCACTACTCGAGCTATCCTCCTGTCTTCCTTTTTCTTCTCCTCAGCTTCTCTATTATTATATACTTTCCATGCTTCATTCATCAATGCCTCTAGGTTTTTATTTTCCGGATGCTCAAGCTTTTGTAATTTCTTTCTGATGTCTGGGTTACTCTGTCCCATCATTAATCCTAACAGGTGTTGTTTTCCTTCTTCTGTTGCTGGGTCCAGGGGTGTGTATTGTCTCATGGCTGCCCTAAGTCTGTCCAAAAACTCTGATGGGGTCTCATCTTTTCCCTGCCTGATGTCATATAGCATCGACCAATTGATAGCCTTAGGGATCGCATTACGCAAGCCCATCGCTATCAGTTTTCTATACTGCACTAGCCGCTGATAGTGCTCTTCATTGCCCGGGTCCCATTCTGGTTTACTGCTGGGGAAATTATCTTCTAGTCTCCCTGATAATACTTGAGCATGTCATTTTCCTGTCTCTAATACGAGTTCCTTTCTGTATCTGTCAATTTTGACAGCATCACCTCTATATCTTCTCAATCAATGTCTAAATTCTTTGCCATTAGTTCAAACCTCTTCGCTACTCCCTCTGGATTCCTCCTGAAGTTCCTTGCCTTATCCCTCCAATTGTTCAGGTCACTCGTGGAGAACGGCACTTTTATCTTAGTTCTTTCTCTTACCATTGGCATAAGTTGTCGGAGAGGAGCTATTGTATGGTTTCCTTCCTCTCTTTGCTTTGCTTCTCTCCGTGCTACAGATCTGGTATAATACGAGTGGCTGGTCCCCTCTCCGGGATCTTCTTCTTGCGCCTCAATGTCTCCCCTATTCTTTCTCTTCTCTTTTCTCTTTCTCTTTTCTCGTTCTTTATCTTCTTCCTCTATTTCTCTTAACTCTTTTCTTACTACTCCCCTAGCGTGGTTTACACAATCTAACCGCCTCTCGCTCTGCATCTGTCGCCTTTCTTCCCGCATCTGCCGACGCCTATTCTGTTCCGGGCTACTGTCCTCTTCATTTTCTGTTCCTCTTCCATCCCTCTTATCTTCTATCTGAATTACTATATTCAGCTTCTGTGAGCTGTTCTCTGCCTCCCTTTCGCATGTCTCGCTGTCATTCTTCTCACTGTATTTCAACTTTGCCAGTGAGTTACTTTTGTCTCCAGTCTTTGGTGTGCTGGTTTCCATTCTACAGGAACTTGATTTCCTTAAACTTCCATTCTTAAGTGTGCTACTATCCCCACATGGGCTCAGTTCGGGCAGGCTGCGTGTCTCCCCTCGGCTCTCTGCTCCATGTGGACTGCCTTCTTCCCTCTCAACTTCTAGTCTGGGTGGGCTGTCAGCCTCCCTGTAGCTCCCCGACCCCTGTAGACTATCTGGTCTCTGCGGGCTGCTTTCTCTCTTGTCAATCCTTGATTTTAATGGGGTATCTTCTTCCCAACTGTTGTCTAGTCTCTGAGGGCTGTGCCCAAACCTGGATTTCCACTATCGTTCTAGTTCTTTTAATGGGCTAGGATCTCCTTGTTCCTCTTTTGGCCTGGGAAGAGGCCCTTCCCGCCCTGGGGTGAATGGATGGTATTCCCATAGGCTTATTTCGCTCTCTTTTCCACTATCCCTTCTTGTCAATTTAAGACATTGTTGCCCAATGCTACATGCATCACAGCAACATTCCTTAGGCTTTGAACCTTTCTTATCTTTTTCTAGGGCTAGTACTAGGGGGTCCTGAGGTGCTACGTTTACTCCGCACTCTTTTTGCCACTCTGGCTTATTTCTTAGGGAAAAGAACATGTCAGCGTACATCACTTCGTCTCATTTATTAAGTCGGCGGAGGAAGAGCATCAGTTGTAAAATAGTATTACAATTAGTTGTTTCCTCCGGTGGCCATTTCTCATTGTCATCTAACTTATACAACGGCCACCATTGTGTACAATATTTAAGGAGTGTCTTCTTACTTATGTTTCTCCCTGGAATCTCTCCCAAGTCCTTCTAGTGCTTTAAGATACATCCTAAGGGGGTTTTCATATTTACGTCCTTACTCTGTTGACCTCCCATGGCTATTCCCTGTGTCTGTTTAACTAGATCAGTCTCCTTCTCGCAAATACTGTATGCTAATTTACTTTAACACTTCACACACACAATTTTCAGTCGCTTTGTCCTTTTCTGACCTGGCTTCTCGCGAAGTTCAGGAAATGCGGAGCGGGACTCCCTCTCGCTTCGCAGCGATGCTGCGTCTCATTCACTCTCAGCCATACCCACACACCTTTATGAAATAATTCTTACCTTATGGTCTATATCAGAACAGATTGTTTTACCAGGTTTGGTCACGAGAGGTCGCCTACAGACCGTGAGATACCGGTTTGCCAGATTCATGCAATCGCAACCGTAGACAGTATAAAGATGTTTCTTGTAAGATTTTGCAACAGACACATAGAACAGACACAAGAAGATCACCAGCTGACAGACCTCTCAGAGAGCAATCTTAGTTCTTGACCCTTAATTCACAGTATTATAACATTAAACACAATGTTAAAAACAGTTTCCCACACAGTAAAAACAGACTAAAGATACCAAGATAAACAAATACTCCTTCCAGCAGGACTTTACCTGCGTTTTCTCTTTTTCTCTTTTTTTTTTTTTTTTTTTTTTTTTTTGCCGGGACTCTAACTCAGTAGCAGGACTTTAACCTGCGTTTCTATTACCGGGACTCTAACCCAGTAGCAGGACTTTAACTTGCGTTTCTATTACTGGGACTCTAACCCAGTAGCAGGACTTTAACCTGCGTTTCTATTACCGGGACTCTAACCCAGTAGAAGGACTTTAACCTGCATTTCTATTACCGGGACTCTAACCCAGCTGGGATTCTTTACTGGGGCGTCCCCCAGCTTTCCCTTCGGGCAGTCACGTCTGACCCCCGTTTCCCAACAAAGCGCTTTATCCCAAAACCAATAAACAATTAAAATACCTCTTAATTGGAGCAGAAGATGCAGGGTACCCTTTGTCTACCAAAAGCACTGGTCCGGGGGGGGGGGGAGTCTCTTCTGACAAAAATTCGTCAAGGGCGCCAGAGGGTCCCGACCCTGGACTCGGCTCGGGAGGACCCCTCAAGGCTTGGATCTCTTGTCTGGTCCCAAGCTTATTACTTGCTGTATAAGTGTCTGATGCTTTCTTCAATAAAGAGGACGTGTTGATGACCATCTGGTGTCCTGGTCTCCCTCCTTTGACATCTTGCCAAGTGTTTTGGGAACAGATGAGAGGTGACCCTCATGAAACCGCTGCCATCCAGACTTGTCCTGGCAATATTCCTATGGGAACAATCCCTGGATATAAGGAAATTTGGAGGTGAAACTCCAATTCTGGCCATACGTGCCTGGAGCAGAATGTCAGATCTTTTCCATAGGAAGGAAAGCATGAAGCACCACTGTTTCAATAGTGGATGAGACCCTCAACATGCCAAGGTCAGCCTGACCTCTTCGGAGGTCAAACCAGCCAGACCTGTACTGTATTCCTTTGTTTTTATGGGGCCCTGAAGTGTCACAATGGTGCCTTGGTTCTGTGGGGCTCCACACTGCCACAATGGCTCCTTGATTACAAGAAGACCTGAAATGTCACAATGGACCCCTTGTTCGATGGGATCCCACAGTGTCACAGTGGCTCCCAAGTTTCACAATGATTCCACTGATTCCAAGAGGCCTTGCAGTGTCACAATGTTCTCCATGGTTCCCCAGGCCCCACAATGTCACAGGACTCCTCTGTTCCATGAGCTCTGCAATGTCACAATGGACCTTTAGACCCTGGAGGTTTGCAGTTGCACAATGGTCTCATTTTGGCTCCACAGTCTCACAATGGTCCATTGATAACAGGAGGACCTGCAATGTCACAACAGACCTTTGGCTCCATGCAGCCCTACAGTGTCACAAAGGCCTCTTGGTTTCACCAGGCCCCATAGTATGAAAATAGTCCTCTTGGTTCTGTGGTGACCCCCAGGGTCACAGTGGTCTCACTGGTTCCATGAGGCCTCACAGTGTCACAATGCTTTGCTTATTCCATGGATCCTCATAGTGTCACAATGCTTTGCTTATTCCATGGATCCTCATAGTGTCACAATGATCTCCATGATTCCATGAGTCCCCTCAGTGTAACAATGATCTTCTTGACTCCATGGTGCCCCAGAGTGTCACAATGGCCCCATGGTTCCATGAGGCTGTGAAGTGTCACAATGGCCTCTCCATGATTACATAGGGACTTGCAATGTCACAATGGACCTTTGGCTCCATGGGGTCTTGCTGGATCACAATGATCCCTACATTCCATGGAGCCACACAGAGTCAGCACGATCCCCTTGGTTCCATGAGGCCCAGCAATGTCACAGTGCTCTCCATGATTCCATGAGGCCTCACAGTGTCACAATGGTCCCTTGGTCTCACAGAACCCCACAGTGTCACAATGGTCCCTTGGTTCCATGGGCCCTGTGCTGCTGCATTCCCCCCTCCCTTTCTCAGGCCAGCCTGCCAGCTCAGAAATGCTCCTTGGGCCTCGGCCTTGGCCAACAGCCCCTGGGCTCAGCTCCTCTGCAGCTCATCACAAACACTGTCTGCTCCAGCCACTGCTGCTGCCCAACCAGCTCCTGGTTTCTGTAGGAGCAGCCCTAGGAACTGTTTTTGTTCCCTCAGTGGCACAACATCCCTGTTCTCACACTGCCAAAGAAAGCTGTTGGTGCCAAGTGCGGCCAGGATGAACCATTGCTGGGACTGAAGCCCCTCTCTTGGGGCCCTACAAACAGTGCTCCAAAAGGAGCCCTTGGAGCTCTCCTGGGCCAGCGACTCCCTCTGAGTGGGACCTCTCCCAGCTGGGAACTCTCCTGTTTGCTGCACTCGGGGATCCCGAACATTGATGGAGCCTGGGCTGATCCCCCCACTCCTCCAGGCTCAACCCTTTGGCCTTTGCTGGGGAGATGCCAAAGGATCCACAGGGAGCATTGCCTGCCCTCAGGGGAATTTCTTACAGGTGTCTTGCACTGACTCTTTGTGTCTGTGTGTACATGGGAGTGCCTGTACTAAGGAAATGTGGCAGAAATGCTGCTCTCTGAGGTCTTGGAGTGCCTTGGATAGCTGAGTCAGTCAGGCTTGTAAGTAAGGTTACATCATGACAAATAAGTTATGAGGTTTTTTTTTTGCAAAGTTTACTATGTTGTAAGCTAAGTTGAATATTGTTTAATGTTATTCCACTAATAAATCCTTAAGTCATTGGTTGTAAGTGAGGTTAAATTCTGTTAAGTGCTGTTCTTTTCCTAAATTGTGGAGTTGAAGGTATCAGTTAAGGTTAAGGTATCAGTGAAGTCCTGTTAAGTTTGACCTTTGTCAAGCTTTTATTTCTTTATTCATTTTATCCTTGCCCTCACTGTCCTTGGGTCTCACACACACTGGGACAGTTCTCAGCTCATTTCTGGTTTGATTGCCTGGATTCTGTTTGGTTTTGTTGATGCTTTGTTTCCTTGGAGTGCCTGAAGTGTCCAGTCAGGAGCAGAGTGACTCTTGCCAAGGAACTTTGTGCTGCTGCACCTTAATATTAAATCTGGTTTTTGCTGCTCCCTTGCTGGGGATTTTTTCAGTGCTCTCAAGGCCTCGTTGGTAACAGGGTGAAGGAGCCCTGGCCCAGGCTCTGGCCCTGGGGGACACGGGGACGCTGCCAGGGGGTCCCTGTCCCCCTGTCCCACCCCCAGGGCCCCGGCCCCCCATCCCCGTGTCAGGCCCTGGGGTCGATCTCGTGGAACATCCTCTGGGGGAGGCTGCGGGGCTGGGGGCGGGGGGACCCGGGGGGACACGGGACCCTGCTGTGCACGAGCAGGGTTGGACTGCTCTGGGGGGAACTGTGAGGGGGGCCGGGGCAGAGTGACCTCCCCAGGGACCTCAGACAGCCCCTGTGATGTCACACTGCCCCTGTGATGTCACAGACCCTATGATGCCACACAGCTCTTTTGCAATGTCACACAGCCATCAGTGATGTCACAGCCCATTCTGGGTTGTCACATAGCCCCTGTGATCTCACACAGCTAACTATGAGATGTCACCCTATGATGTGCTACGTCTGCTTTGTGATGTCACAGAAGTCTCTGTGATGTCACAACCTGCTCTATGATGTTACACAGCCACCCAGTGATGTCACAACCCACTCGCTGATGTCACAGAGCCACCCTCGATGATGGCAGAGACTGCTCTATTGCCTCACACTATGATGTCACAGACAGCTTTGTGATGTCACAAACCCCTCAGTGATGCCACGAGACCTTTTCTGTGCTGTCATACTGGCACTCTTTAATGTCACAGCACATACTTTGAACCTCACAGCCAGCTCTATGATGTCATCCAGCCATGCCATGGTGCCACAGCCTGCTCTGTGATGTCACAGAATCCCCTCTATGATGCTGTAGCTGCTCAGTGACTTCCACAACAAACTCTCTAATGTCATAGACCAATCTGTTGACTTCAAAATTGCTTCCTAGAGCACTATATTCTAATAATTGATAAAGATCCTGAACTGTGGAGTAAATAACTCAGGTTAAAATCTTTCTGTCCGATCAGGATCAGAATCAATCAGAGATGTATTTATACAAATATATCTGGTATTCCATCATTAATCCTGTGGGACAAATTGGAGTAAAGTTCAATTCCACCTCTCCAATCCTTTACACATTAACCTTTGACAAATTCTAGGGCTGGGATTGGATCCAGCAGTTCCCAGTCTCCTCTCTTAGAAGGAATTTTAGTAGTCTAGGAGCCATGCAAGGGTTTGAGGATCCATGGTGGCTGTTGGGTGTACTTTCTGCACCTCATGTATCAGGAGGAGTTTCTCCAATAAGGGAATAAAGCTTTTTGCTGAAGCTCCCACTGTGCCCATGACAGGAACCCCTGTGAGTGTCTGGGACATCCCGGCTCTTTGGCAGCCTGGGGACTCCTGGGATGTCACCGTGGAGCCCCCGTGAGTGCCTCTGACAGATCGGTGCCTTTGCAGCCCAAGGTGCCCTGGGATGTCACCATGGAATGGCTGTGACTGCCTCTGACCACAGGGCTCTTTACCATCCTCAGAAAGCCCTGGGAGGTCTCCATGGAGCCCCTGTCTGTGCCTGGGACATTCCAGCTCAGGAACAGCCTGGAGACTCTTGGAATGTCCCCACGGAACACCTCTGAGAGCCTGTGACAAATCTGATCCTTAGCAGGTAACCATCACCAGGCCCCTGTTGCTATGGTCAGTTTCCATGGCAACCATCACCAGGCCCCTGTTGCTATGGTCAGTTTCCATGGCAACATCACCAGGCCCCTGTTGCTATGGTCAGTCCCTTGGCAGCTCCATGGAGACCCCATGCCGGGGGTGGTTGCCATGGACACCAGCTCAGGCCTGCAGCCACAGCCCGTTACCATGGTAACCATTTGCAGTCCCATCCCCAGGCTCATGGGATCCCAGAACCACAGAATTGGCTGAGCTGGGAGGGACCCATCAGGATCCTCCAGTCCAACTGCTGGCCCTGCACAGGACACCCCAACAATGCCAGCCTGGGCCTGGCAGCACTGTCCAAACGCTGCTGGAGCTCAGAGAGCCCTGGAGCTGGGACCCTTCCCTGGGGAGCCTGGGCAGGGCCCCAGCAGCCTCTGGCCAAAAACCTTTTCCTGACATCCAACCTGAGCCTGCCCTGACTCAGCTGCAGCCGTTCCCTCCACTCCTGTCCCTGGGCACCAGAGGGAAGAAGTTCCCACAGCCCCAGCCAGGGACCCACTCCCAAGGCTGCTGCCATGGCCACCAGGGCTGGGACCAGCTGGGATGCTCGGTTTCCAGGCGCCGGGGTTCAGGAATGGGATTTCCCAATTTCCTGCCCCCGCTAAAACCGCGCTGCCCTCGCTGCCCTCCCGTCTCCCATGGAAAGCACAAAAGGCAAAGATCCCAGGCTGGGATAAGAACAATTTATTGGGAACAACAATGAGATAAGGAACAAACAGAAACTGAAATGATAACAGAAGGGATAAATGAAACAGTTTACTGGGAAAACTAATACATCAACAACAGGCTCTTCCTGGCCACAATTTCCCCTGTCTGGAAAGGATACCCTTCTCCTCAGGGAGAGAGAGAGAGTCCCTTTCCTGCCCCTGGCAATGTTGTGATGTGCGAGTGAATGTAATGACACGGCCATGGCCAGACCCTCATGTTCTTCCGTCCCACATCATGTCTTTGGCAAGGGCAGGAAAAGGGACAGGTGTCTTTCCATCATAGACCACAGGGAAACTGGTTCACCAGGGTTCTTCCCAATGTGGGTTCTCCCATGGGGGATGAACCTGGAGTGGTGCATGAAGCTGTTCCTGCAGTTTTGGCATTTGCAGGGCTTCCCTTACTGGTGGCTCCGTTGGTGTCTGGTCAAGTGAGAGCTACTGGTGAAGCTTTTCTCACACTGGGGACACTCGTAGGGCCTCTCCCCTGTGTGGATGCGTCGGTGGGTGATGAGGGTGGAGTTGTGCTTGAAACCCTTCCCACAGTCGGGGCAGTGGAAGGGCCTCTCATCCGTGTGAATCCGGTCATGCAGGAGGAGATGGGAGCTTGTCTGAAACCTCTTCCCACATGTGGCGCACTGGTAGGGCCTCTCCCCAGTGTGGATGTGCCGGTGCTTGATGAGGTTGGAGTTGTGCTCAAAGCCCTTCCCGCACTCAGGGCAGAGGAAGGGCCTCTCCTCGGTGTGAATCCGCTAGTGCTGGAGGAGATTGGAGCTGCTCTGAAACCTCTTCTGACACTGGGGACACTCGTAGGGCCTCTCTCCAGTGTGGAGACGTTGGTGGGTCACAAGGTTGGATCTGTAGCTGAAGCCCTTCCCACACTCCCCACACTCGTAGGGCCATTCCCCAGTGTGGATCATCTGGTGGTTGATCAGGTGGGAGCTCCACCTAAATTTCTTCCCACACTGCAAGCACTTGTGGGGCTTCTCCCCATCATGAAGCTTTTTATGGACCACAAGCTCTGAGCTCTGGCTGGAGCTCTGTCCATCTTCCTGGCTCAGGGTGGCTCTTTCTTCTTCAGAGCACCCTGGGCTGGGTTTGGAGCCCCTCCTCATGGGGGATTCCTGAGGTTTTTCTTCCCTGTTGGATTCCTGTGTGCTAGAATCACTCAAAACAGTCTCTTTCACGAGGTTCTGCCATGCAGATTTTTCCTCCCTGGTCTCCATCCTCAGTTCCTTCCCTGGGGAAGGAAGGACAAGGAGAGGATGGGATTTGGCTCCATGCCAGAGGGAAGGAGATCCCTCCAGTACATCCCCAGCAGGACAGGGCTGGCAGCAGAATTGTCCTGCAGCCAGGAACTGTGCTGGGCTGGGAGATGGAGCAGGAGAGAGGGGGAAATAGGAACTGACTTCCTCCTCACCTATCTGGGTGTCCCGGGGCTCCTTCCTCTTCCTCACAGCCTCCTTCTCCATCCAATCAAGGTTTGGGAATGGGAAATCCTGGTTTGGGAAGAAAACAAATGGTTCGCACATTGTCTTTTGTACTGGTTTGAAGGCAAACCTGGGGAGGGTCTTAACCAGAATGACAATTTAAAAGAAAACTAAGATCAAGGCAATGATATAGAAACACTGCCTTAAACTGACAGAGTCAGGATATAACCTGACACCCTGTTGGTCAGGGTGGTGGCAGCTGTCCCAGTAAATGGTGGCTGCAATCCTGTTGGAGAGATGAAGGTGATTCTGTCGAAGCAGTGATCGTGCAGAAGGGTCTGGTCTTCCTTTGGAGGTCCAGTGGTGGTTATGGAGCTCTTGTCCTCTGGCAATCTAGTAGGCAAGCTGCTCCTGGTGTGGCAAGTCTCAGCTTATATCCAGGTAGAAATGCTTGGATCCTCCCCCTGGGCGGAACATCCCACAATGGGATGATGGAATTTTATCAGTCCTGCAGTGACACTCAATGGCCCATTCACAGAAGATATCTCCCCTGGAGGGTGTTATCAGGGCTGAGTCATGGAAGAGATAAAGAACACTGCCCCACCTGTTTATAGCAGTTGCTGAAGGTGGGGATTGAAAACATGCATTTGGTTACATCTTACATGGCAACCTGAAACAGTGGGGTAATCCCTGCTCAGGGGGGGAACACCACCCCCCTTACCCAAACTGGCTCAGCTGTAAAACCCCCACCCTGGGAAGGGCACACACACACAGGGGACAATGTCACACTTACCCTGCCCCAGGAGAGGGCTCTTTTTCCTGTCATTCCCTTCCTGTCCCCCTTTTTCTATCCCATTTACTGTTCAATAAAATTCATTTTGGGTTTGGTCTCATTGTCACCTTAATTGGGGCAGAGGAATCTAACACTTTTCTTAACCAGACTCACCAGACTGTGAAATTATTTTGCACAGTGAGTTTAGGCACTGTTCTATGACCCCAAGTGCCTTTGACAACAGCATGGTTCCCTCCTCTGAGGAGGTTGTGGTTCTCTCTGGAGGAGCTCTTTGAAACTGGGCTGCAGCTTCCTCTGAGTGACTTATGGGAGAACTGATGAGGTTAATTGCCTTTGTGGGCCTGGAGTGTAAAGAAAATATTTTGTTGTCCTTCTATTACAGCGACCTAAAGAAGGTCTTCAGGTGAGAGAAGTGGACGAGAATCTTGGTTCATGATCAGAAGGCTGGATTTATTGATATATGATATATAATACATTATAACTATACTAAAAGGAATAAAGAGAAAAGTTGCAGAGGCTTGCTAAGCTAAGAATAGAAAGAAAAGAATTAATAACAAAGTTCTGTGTCCAGCAGAAAGCAAGGACCAACTCTCCCGTGAGTGGTCAGCAAATCCAAACACTCACAGAAGACCAATCACAGATGCTCCTGTTACATTCCACATCAGCAGATAATTATTGTTTACATTTTTCTTCTGGGGCCTCAGCTTCCCAGAAAGGACAAATCCTAAAACAGAGGATTTTATGAAAAAATGTCTGTGACATCCTTCCTTGAAATGTTTTTTAAAATCACAGGAGGAAAGGGAGCAAATGATACCAGCGAGACTGACAAGGTTCATTCACCCCATGATGAGGAACATAACGCTGCTAAAAGTCCTACAAGAAGCTCAGCTCAAGTAGCTAAATTCCCAAATAACTCCTGAATTCCCATGCTTGAGTGCTTTGCGAAATGTGAGAATCATTTTTCTCTTCATCCCTGACGCCTTTGTGACAGCTACAAAGAGTTTCCTTTCCTTTTTATGATATCTGTATTGGGCTGAATTCACACTTTTATCAGAATGTGCTAGCAGCTGAGCTGGAGCTGTGCAGGAACCAGTGGAACTTGGAATTGTCAAAAATTGCTTGTACAGTCAGTTTATTAATGTTTGGGATTTGTTTGCATTTTCATCACACCTGACTTGTGGGAAAATCAAATATTCATCAAAGTGATTTATGCAGAGTTAAGTTTGATGTCTGCGAAATTATTTTGTCCACTGCCCAGGGGATGCTCGAGGGGTCTCTGTGCCTCTCGCCCTGGGGGATGCTTGGCAGGGGTTTGGGAGGCTTGTCCCTGTCCCTGTCACCCCAGAGCATTCCCCCAGGAGTGTCCCTGTCCCTGTCACCCAAGGCCATTCCCCAGGGGGTCTCCATCATTTTCATCCAGGGAATGCCTGGGGGGTCTCCCTCCCTCTCATACCCTGTGCCAGGGGATGTTTGGGGCAGTCTCTGTCCCTCTCAGCCCCGGGGATGCTCGGGGGGTCTCCATCCCTCTGGCCTCAGGCAATGCCTGTGTAGGTCTGGGCACCAGGGGCTCTGTGTCCCTCTCACCGCTGAGGGTGCTCAGGGCTGGGGGGGCTCTCCGACCTTCTCACACCTGGGGAGGCCGGGGGGGGGGTCTCTGTCTCCCTCAGCCCTGCTGTGACCCCACCCAAACATCATCGGGGTCAGAGGGACAGAGACACACCCAAAGCCCCAGAAGGGCTGAACCTGGGATTTGGTTTGGGGTTGAGGATTTAGGAAGGGGCTGGAATTGGGGCTGGGTTGGAGTTGGGGCTGAGATTTGGATTAGAGCTGGGATTGGGGTTAAGGCTAGACATGGGATTGGCTTTGGGCTAGGGTTGGGATTGGGTCTGGGGCTAGAGAAACTGGCACTGGGATGTGATTAAATACAGAACTATGAGTGTGTCTAAACATGGAGTGAGATTGATACCAGGATCAGGGTCAGGTTTGGGACTGAGCTCACCCAGAGCGGGACAGGGAGAATGTTACGGTGGGAAGGTTTGGGGAAAATCCTTGTTTGGGGAAAAACAAGCTGTGAATGCCTTGGGTTGGGGATTCTTCCCACCCATGTCCATTTCTAGAAGTCACCTGATGTCCAAAAATCAAGAGTGAATCAAAAAACCCACCAGGAGTTTCCCATTTCCAGTCTCATCCCTCTTGGGTTATGGTTGGTCCCCCATCTCAGGGCTGGTGGGGATCCCATGGATCCTAGGGATCCCCCCTCTCCAGGGTCCTGCTTTTGGATTTTGGGAGGTTCTGGGGACACAAGGTCCCCCTCTCCAGCCTCCTCTCAATCCAGCCACTTGGGGTTCCCCTTTCTTTCCACCACCCTGTCCTTGTTTAGGGCAAAATCGGTTGAAACCCTCCAAAAGGAGTTTCCTCTAGAATGCAGATTCAGCAGCCCCACCCTCAGCCAGTCCGGGAAAATATTTCCGGGGAGAAAAGTGGAAAAAAATTTTATTCTACAGGCAAAGCATTCACCAGCACTAAAATTAAACAATAGTAAGCAATAAAACCTCCTGCTGCTCCAAAATAGATGATAAACTCCGAAAGTCCCTCCTTGGGTTTTAGCTCCGTGCACTCAGTGTCTTATCAGTCTCTTATCAGTCTCTTTTCAGTCCCTCCAGCACTGGAAATGCTGTGGCCGAGGCTCAGCCAGGTGGGCCACAGGTGCGAGCTGCCGGTGGTGTTCTGACTGTTCAGTCCAGAGCAGATTTAAACAGCTCCAAAGAAAAAGAAAAACCACAGTCCAGGGAACTTCTCTGCCTCAGCGAGCTAAAACTAACTGTGTATGGAAACAAACTGCAGCTTCTTCCTCCTCCCCTTCGCTCTCAGAACCAGCCTTAAAGATGCAGAACTCATTTCTGGGCTAAACAGACCGATGGGGTACGAGCATCACGAAGTCGCCCCAGGACACCCCTGTCAGGGTCAGGGGGTCCCGTCCCCGCCTCATCTCCGGGCTGCTGGCGGTCCCCCAGCTCCGGTATCGCCCCTTCCCCTCTCCCCGCCCCGGGGGTCCCCCGTTCCACAGCCCCGGCTCTCACGGGGATCCCCAAAACCAATGTCCCGCCCCGTCGGTACGTGGACCCCCGGGACCCTCCCGAGGGGCGATCGCGGCTCCTCTTCCCCCAATAAAGCTCCTCTTAGGGAGCCCGGAGATATCCGGGGCTCGAGTCCGGGATCTGCCGGCTCCGAACACTCTCCAAAAATCCTCCTGGAGACCCCTGGCTGGAGCCGGGGCGAGCTCGGCCTCCGCCCTCCCCTGCGGCTCGGGGCTGGGGGCGATGCTCCCGGGGCAGGGGGTGCTGCAGGCTCGGCGTGCGGGCGCTGCGATTCTCCCGCTCCTGCTCCTCCTCTCCCTCCTCTTCCTCCCGCATTTCCTCCGCTCCCAGCCCGGACCCCCCTTTCCCACCGCTCTGCCCCGCGGCCCCGACGCTCCGGCTGCTAGGTGGGGGAGCCCCCGATCGGCCCCAGGGCTGGGCAGGGGGCTCGGGGACCCCCCGGGGCGGATCCGTCCCCCGGCCCGAGCCCCAAATTCCGCTCCGGGGCCGCCGGGCTCTGCGGGCCCGCCTGGCAACCGGTGAGTCATCAGCGAGAAAAGCTCTGGTTGGCTGGAAATTGTTTACCGCGTCCTCTGATTGGCTGGAATTGTAAAAGGCGCTACGCCCTGCGGGTGTGCTTAGGAGCTGCGGAGGCCGGGCGGGAGCCTTTTCCTGTTTCTTTCTGGTCTCTGAATCCTCTTTCCTTTTTCTTTCTCTCTTTGAGACCTCTTCCCGATTTCTTTCTCTCCCTTTCTCCTCCCCATTTCTTGTTCCGTTCAGTCCACGCTCAATAACCGTCGGTTGCTGTCCCACGCTCTCATTCGCTCCTTCAGTGCGGCAGAGGCGTCTCTCCCTCGCGGGGTCGTAATCTATGGACAGGGTCCCTTCCCACCCCAGTCCCTGGAAAATGTCCATCAAAGCTACCTTTGCTGTGTGCTCTGGGAGCCCACAGAGCTGCTGGATCTTCTCCCCTTGGGAGGCACGGCAGGAGCAGCACCCTGGGAGCCTCGAGAATGCCCCTCTGGGATCCACGGCACACATTGCCAGGGTCTGGAATTCCAGTTCTCAGCTATGAAATATGTTCCTGCCCTTGAGGGCAAAGCTGTCAAGAAGGAGCCAAAAGCCAAGTGGAGCAAGATCTTACAGTGGCATTTCACTGCGAGCCTTCATAACTTCCCCCATGGTTGTTGTAGCTCCTGAATTGGGAATTAAATCCGGGCACGGTCTTTGGTGTGAGCTGCCCTGGGTCAAGGGAGACACTGAGAGAGAAACAGCAGGGAAAGAGAGGCAGGAGAGAAAAGAGGGCACAAACACAGTCAGCTGAGAAGGTGGCACTCTGAAAACAGACCAGAACTGACTGAAAAGGAATATAACAGAAAGGCATAATTTTGCACCTTTTTTTTACTATCAAAATACAATTTCTTCCCCTTCTCACAAACCTCTTGCCAGTGTCATTCACCAGGGCTGTCAGAAAGTCCTTCATTCTGGGTGGATGTTCCAGGCTGCAGCCACAAACAAACAGGGAATGGGGATTTTCCTGCTCCTGGGGAGTTTGACATCCTCAGCTGAGGAGAGGAGGAGACACCAGAAGGAAAGGGCAGCTGGACTTCATCTTTCCACAGGAAAAACTGGGCGGGGGAATATCTCATCCTGTCTGCTGCTGCTCCACAGGGATGTGAGGGCTGATCCCAGAGCTCCAGGGGTCACAGTCAGGGCTGCCCTCAGGAAATGCTTGCCTGGTATTGAGGGGCAGCGTGAGAGCACCTGGATCTTGGGGCACCCAGCTGCCCCTCATGTTTGGAGGTGCCTGAGGAGGGCTGGGACAACGCCAGGGACATCCTGCAGTGACATCCCCCCTGTCCTGCTCTGGGTGAGCTCAGTCCAAAACCTGACCCTGATCCTGGTCTCAATCTCACTCCATGTTTAGACACACTCACAGTTCTGTATTTAATCACATCCCAGTGCCAGACTTGTCTAGCCCCAGACCCAATCCCAACTCCAGCCCTAAAGCCAATCCCATGTCTAGCCTTAACCCCAATCCCAGCTCTAATCCGAATCTCAGCCCCAACTCCAACCCAGCCCCAATTCCAGCCCCTTCCTAAATCCTCAGCCCCAAACCAAATCCCAGGTTCAGCCCTTCTGGGGCTTTGGGTGTGTCTCTGTCCCTCTGACCCCGATGATGTTTGGGTGGGGTCACAGCAGGGCTGAGGGAGACAGAGACCCCCCCGGCCACCCCAGGTGTGAGAAAGTCGGAGAGCCCCCCCAGCCCCGAGCACCCTCAGCGGTGAGAGGGACACAGAGCCCCTGGTCCCCAGCCCTGCACAGGCATTCCCTGAGGCCAGAGGGATGGAGACCCCCGAGCATCCCCCAGGGTGAGGGGACAGAGACCCCCAAGCATCCCCTGGGCTGAGAGGGACAGAGACTGCCCCAGACATCCCCTGGCACAGGGGTGAGAGGGAGGGAGAACCCCCAAGCATTCCCTGGGTGAAAATGATGGAGACCCCCTGGGGAATGCCCTGGGGTGACAGGGACAGGAAAAACACCCCCAAACCCCTGCCAAGCATCCCCCAGGACGAGAGGCACAGAGACCCCTTGAGCATCCTCTGGGCACTGGACAAAATAACCTTGGCAGAAATCAAATTTGACTCTGCATAAATCACTTTGATGAATATATCCTCTTCCCACAAGTAACTTGTGATGAAAGCGCAAACAAATCCCAAACATGAATAAACTGACAATCCAAGCAGTGATGTGGCAATTCCAATATTCATTGCTTCCTGCACAGCTCCAGCTCAGCTGCTGGCAGGTTCCGATAAAAGGAAAGTGGAAATTTGGCCCAATACAGATTATGAAAAGGAAGGGAAAGCTCTGTGATGCTGTCACAAAGACACAGAGAAAAATGATTGTCACATTTGGTAAAGCCCCCAAGCCTGGGAATTCAGGACTTATTCAGAAATTTAGCTACCTGAGCTGGGCTTCTTGTGGGACTTTTAGCCGCCTTGTGTTCCTCATCATGGGGTGAATGAACCTTGTCAGTCTCGCTGGTAACATTTGCTTCGTTTCCTCCAGTGATTTTAACAACTTTATAAGGAAAGACAGCAAATTATTTTCTTTGCACTGGCCACCCATAAAAGCCATTTTCGTCATCATTTCTCCCATAAAGAAATAAAGCTTTTATAAGCTCCATAAGCTCCCCAGGAGGAAGGAGGGACTGTGTCCAAGTTTGCAAGAGTTCTTCCAGAAAGAACAACAACGTCCTCAGTGGAGGGAACCATGCTGTTGTCAAAGGCACTTGGGGTCAGAGAACAGTGCCTAAACTCACTGTGCCAAAATAATATGGCAATATTGTGAAGAAAATTGTTAGAGAGATGCATCTTCCCCAATTAAGGTGCTAACAAGACCAAATCCAAAATGGATTTGATTGAACAGTAAATGTGAGGTAGAGAGATGGAAAGAAAGAGAAAAGATGAGAGAGCAAGGGAGTGACAAGGGACAGAGACCTCCCCTAGAGCAGGCAAGTGTGATGTTGCCTCCTCTGTGTGTGTGGCCTTCCCAGGGTGGGGGTTTTACACCTGAGCCAGTTTGGGTAAGGGGGTGGTGTTCACCCCCTGAGCAGGGATTACCCCACTGTGTCAGGTTGCAATGTCAGATCTAACCAAATGCATGTTTTCAATCCCCATCTTCATCAACTGCTATAAACATGTGGGGAAATGTTCTTTATCTCTTCCATGATTCACCCCTGATAATGCCCTCCAGGGGAGATATCTTCTGTGAATGGGCCATTGAGTGTCACTGCAGGACTGATAAAATTCCATCATCCCATTGTGGGATGCTCCGCCTTGGGGGAGGATCCAAGCATTCCCACCTGGATATAAGCTGAGGATTTCAACAGCAGGAGAAGCTCACTTTGCCTACTGGATTCCCAGAGGACAAGAGCTCCATAACCACTACTGTACCTTCAGAGGAAGACCAGAACCTTCTTCAGGATCACTGCTTCGACAGAATCACCTTCATCACTCCAACAGGACTGCAGCCACCATTTATTGGGACTGCAGCCACCACCCTGACCAACAGGGTGTCAGGTTATATCCTGACTCTGTCAGTTTAAGGCAGTGTTTCTGTACCATTGCCTTGATCTAAATTTTGGTTTTGAATTGCAATTCTGGCTTAGACGCTCCCCCAGGTTTGCCTTCAAACCAGTAAAAAACTCAATGCGCTCATCCCTTGGTATTCTCCCAAAACAGGATTTTCCATCCCCAAACTTTTGCCAGATGGGTAAGGAGGCTGTGAGGAACAGGAAGGATCCCCTGGACACCCAGGATGGTGAGGAGGAAGTCAGTGCTCCTTTCCCCCTCTCTCCTGCTCCATCTCCCAGCCCAGCATGGCCCCCAGCTGCAGGACAGCCCTGCTACCAATACCGTCCTTCTGGTGATGCACTGCGGGGATCTCCTTCTCCTTCCCTCTGGCACGGAGGCAAATCCCATCCCCTCCTTATCCTTCCTCCCCCAGACCAGAAGCTGAGGATTTGGACCAGAGAGGATAAATCCCCACAGCAGAACCTCACGGAAAAGGCCGTTATGAGTGACTCCAGGGCACAGGAATCCAACGGGGAGGAAAATCCCCAGAGATCCCACAGGAGGAGGGGCTGCAAACCCAGTCCAGGATGCTCTGTGGAAGAAAGACCCTCCCTGAGCCAGGAAGGTGGACAGAGCTTCAGACAGAGCTCAGAGCTGGTGCTCCATGAGCAGCTTAATGATGGGGAGAAGTGCTACAAGTGCTTGGAGTGTGGGAAGAGCTTCAGGCAGAGCAGCACCCTGATCAGCCACCAGATGATCCACACGGGGGAATGGCCCTATGAGTGTGGGGAATGTGGGAAGGGCTTCAGCTGCAGCTCCACCCTTGTGACCCACCAACGCATCCACACTGGGGAGAAGCCCTACGAGCATCCCGAGTGCCAGAAGAGGTTTCACATCAGCTCCAATCTCCTCAGGCCCCACCCTATTCACACACAGGAGAGGCCCTTCCGCTGCCTTGAGTATGAGAAGGGCTTCAAGCGCAACTCCCTCCTCATCAGGCACAAGCACATCCACACTGGGGAGAGGCCCTACAAGTGTCCCCTGTGTGGGAAGAGGTTTCAGACCAGCTCAAATTTCCTCCTGCATGAGCGGATTCACACTGGCAAGAGGCACATTCCGCTGTCCTGACTGTGGAAAAGGCTTCAAGCAAAACTTCACCCTCATCAGGCACTGGCACATCCACACTGGGGAGAGGCTATATCAGCGTTCCCAGTGTGGGAAGAGCTTCACCCAGAGCTCTGACTTGACCGCACACCAATGGAAGCACCAGTAAGGGAAGCCCTGCAACTGCCCTCACTGCAGAAGGGCTTCATGCCCAGTTCCAGCTTTGTCCCCCATTGGAAGACCCATATTGGGAAGAGCCCTGGGGATCCATTTTCCCTGTTATCCATGCTGGGAAGACACCTGACCCTTGTCCTGCCCCTCCCAGTGACAAGATGTGGGATTGACGAACATGAGGGTCTGGCCATGGCCCTGTCAATACATTCACTCCCACCTCAGGTCATTGCCAGGGCAGTAAAGGGACCTTCTCTCTCCCTGAGGAGAAGGGTGTCCTTTCCAGGGAGGAGGAAATACGTAGCCAGGCAGATCCAGTCAGTTGTGGTATAGTTTTCCCTGTGAACAGTTTTATTTATCCCTTCTGTTATCAACATTGTTTCTGTTCCATTTGTTCCTTATCTCGTTGGTGTTCCCAATAAATTGTGCTTATCCCAGCCCAGAGTCTTTGCCTTTTGTGCTTTCCAGGGGAGGCAGGATGGCAGCGAGGGCAGTGCGGTTTTAATGGGAACAGGAAATTGGGGAATCCCATCCCTGAACCCCGGCCCGTGGAAACCGAGCATCCCAGCTGGTCCCAGCCCTGGTGGCCATGGCAACAGCCTTGGGAGCGGGTCCTTGGCGGGGCCTTAGGGAACCTCTTCCCTCTGGTGCCCAGGGACAGGAGTGGAGGGAACGGCTGCAGCTGAGTCAGGGCAGGCTCAGGTTGGATGTCAGGAAAAGGTTTTTGCCCAGAGGCTGCTGGGGCCCTGCCCAAGCTCCCCAGGGAAGGGTCCCAGCTCCAGGGCTCTCTGAGCTGCAGCAGCGTTTGGACAGCGCTGCCAGGCCCAGGCTGGCATTGTTGGGGTGTCCTGTGCAGGGCCAGCAGTTGGACTGGAGTATCCTGATGGGTCCCTCCCAGCTCAGCCAGTTCTGTGGTTCTGGGATCCCATGAGCCTGGGGATGGGGCTGCCAATGGTTGCCATGGCAACCGGCTCTGGCTTCAGGCCTGAGCTGGTTTCCATGGCAACTACCCCTGGCATGGGGTATCCATGGAGCTGTCAAGGGACTGAGCATAGCAACAGGGCCTGGTGATGTTGCCATGGAAACTGACCATAGCAACAGGGGCCTGGTGATGGTTGCCATAGAAACTGACCATAGAGACTTGGTCCTGGTGATGGTTGCCTGCTAAGGATCAGATTTGTCACAGGCCCTCAGAGGGGTTCCATGGGGACTTTCCAAGAGTCTCCAGGCTGTTCTGGAGCTGGAATGTCACACACAGAGACAGGGGCTCCTGTCTCAACAACAGGAGCCTCCTCCAGGCTCATGGCCCCTGCATGGCCCCAGCGTGAGGGAGGGCTCTGAGGCACAGCGGATGCTGGCAGGAGGGGCTGCTCCGGCCAGCTGGGGGCCTCTGAGAAATGCCCAAAGCCTTGTGCTCTCTGCAGCTGACCAAGGACAGCAGCAGCGCTGAACGGTTCATGTGGCACAGCCAGCCCGAGCTCTGCAGCCCTCAGGGCCCCATGGGAGAGGCAGCCCTCAGGGATGGGACTGGGAGTATGGGACTGGGACCAATACTGAGATCAGGAATGGTTACAGGGACAGGAAATACGGGACTGGAGACAAGGACATGAATGGGGACAGGGACCAGGAGTAGGACCAGGAATATGGGAGAGGGACCTGGAATGGGACCAGGAATGGGAATATGGGAACGGGACAGGGAATACAGGAATGGAAATCTCGGAGGAGCATTGGGACCAGCATTAAGAACAGGACAGGCAATGTGGGACAGAAACAGGAATTGAGACCAGGAGTGGAATTCACACTGGGATGGGAGCATAACATGTCCCAGAGCAGGGTGACATGGGAACTGGTGGGCGAGAGGGGGGTGAAAACAGGGAGAGAGGGATCCTGCACAGGGGACACTGGGAACTGAGATGGGGGGACATGGGGACAGTCCTGGGCCAGGGGCTCCTTGATCAGCTGCCCCAGAACCTCCACCGGGGTCTCCCAGTGCAGCTGGAGCTGCTCGGCCTGGGGTGCCCAAAGGCCTGAGCAACCCTCAAGTCCCTCCCAGGAATCCTCAGCTCCCTCAAACCCAGTATCTCCCACATCCCCTGCAAGATTCCCCCATGTCCCCATCCTTGCCTTAGTTCAACATCTTTATTTTTACCCAGTTTTTGGGTTTTTTGAAAGGCCAAAGAGAAATTAAAAGACAATCAAGGGTACAGGGAGCCAGAAAGAACTGGAGCCCCCCAGGCAGATGTTGTCCCAAAATGGATCACTAGCACCGAGGATCACCGGGGCTCTTCCCACCTCGGGTCACTGGGGATCATCCAGCGTGGACTGTCCCATGGGGGATGGAGCTGGAGCAGTGCACGGAGCTCTTCCCGCACTCAGGGCACTCACAGAGCTGCCCTTAGTGGTGCCTCCATTTGGCTGGGTCAAGGCTGAGCTCTGGCAGAAGCTCTTCCCACACTTGGGACGCTCATGGGCCTGTGACATCACAAGGAGCAGAGATGGATGTCAGGCACCCACCAAAGCTGCTCTCTCATTCCCCTCCAGAGATGGAGAGGAGAGAGAAAATATAATGAAGTTTTCATGGATTGAGTTAAGGACTGGGACAGATCACTCAGCAAATGCCATCATGGGCAAAACAGTTCAAAATTAGAGACATTAGTTGAATTTATTGCTATCAATCAGAGCAGGATAGTGAGAAGTAAAATAAAGCTTCACAGACACCTTCTGCCCATCCCTCCCTTCTTCCCAGCTCTGCCTCCTCCCCCAGTAGGTGCAGGCAGACAGGCATGGGGGTTCTGCTCAGTTCATTCCTGTTGTTTCTCCTGCTGCTCAAGGAGAGGAGTCGTTCCCCTGCTGCACCATGGGGTCCCTGCTGGAGACACTTCTCCATGAACTTCTCCAAGGTGAGCTCATCTCAGGGACAGCAGCTCTTCACAAACTGCTGCAGCGTGGCTAACTTTCCCATGGGCTCACATGGAAGGACCCTGCTCCATCATGGGCTCCTCTCTCCATGGCTTTGCAGGCCCCCGCCTGGTCCCTGCTCCAGCACAGGTTTCTCATGGGCTCCCAGCCCCTACTCAGGCATCCCTTGCTTCAGCACAGGCTTCTCCAGGTGCTGCAGGTGCATCTCTGCTCTCCGGACCCTCCATGGGCTGCAGGGGCCCAGCTGCCTCCCCAGGGACTGCCCAGGGAATCTCAGGGCAATCAGCTCCAGCCCCTGGAGCAGCTCCTGCCCCTCCTGCTGCCCATCCTGCCCTGGGCTGTGCAGAGTTGTTCCTCTCAGTGTTCTCACCCTGCTCTTCCCTGCTCATACTCACACCTACACCATCACCCATTTCCTGAAATCTCTCACCCCAAAGGTGTCACCACCCTTTCCAACTGGCCCAGCCTTGGCCAGCGGCCGCTCCATCCTGGAGCTGGTTGGAATTGACTCTGTGGGACACAGAGGAGCAGCTGCTTCCAGCAGCCTCTCACAGAAGGCGCTCCTAGAGCTCCCCCTTACCAAAACCTGGCCATGCAAACCAAGTATAGCATGGCAGGGTTTTTATTACCATTATTAATTCTTCTTATTGCTATTGTGACTATTATTGCTATTAACATTAAGCTATTATTTTTATTACTAATGATATTTTTTAGTATTTTTGACTCTATAAATAGTGGCTATAGTAGGAATCAAAACAAAAGTTCTTCATTGCAAGTAGAAGTTATAATTCTGTCAGCCTCTTGCCCTGCTCTGTTCTGTGTCATTGCTGTGTGTGAAGCTGCTGCTGCCCAGGCTCCCCATTTCCCTGGTTTGGGAAATTCCATGGCATTGCTCACATGTCAGAAAGAGAGGGCTCATTCCAATCAAATGCATTGCCTGAGATCTTCTAGTCCCAGTGTTGGAAGCTTGTTTTCCAATGTTGTTGGCTTTCTCAGCTTCTGTCAACATTCGTGATTTTATAACAAAATGTTCTGGGATGTGATTTTGCAAAATTCTCTAATCAGATTTCAGCTTTGCTCTTGGATTCCTGGATGGTGTGTCAGAGCTGAAGGCAGCCGTTTGGGTGGGAAGCCTTCAGTGGGAGCTGGGGTTGCCTCAGCAGTAGCTGATTGTGCCCATGTGTGAAAAACGCCAATCACTTGTTTTTAAAATTTTTAAAAGTTTAATGGTAATAAAATGGTTAAAAAGAATAGTGACACAATTAGAGTAATAACAATTTGGACAAATTGAATTAGGACAATATGAGATAATAAAAGCAAAGAGTTATGGACATCCAGGTACCTTTTTCTGGGCAGGACAAGCCCGAGAAAGGACCCCCGTTAACAAAGGATTAACCCTTAAAAACAATAGCCCGTTGCATATTCATACACCTCATACATGATGCATAAATTCCATTCAAACACAGGATTCTGTCTGGGCAGTGCCAGCTTCTTCCTTCTAATCCTAACAGTGCCTTCGAGGCGGGAAGAAGTTAATTTCTTCTGAGAAGAGAGCAATAAATTCTTTTTCTCTGAAAGATCTAGGTGTCCTGGAGCTGCTATCTCACTGCAAGTCCTTTCTTTTAAACAAAGCATCTTACATAGCATAGTTTCTATTTTAACAATTTTTAGAACCTAAAACTATATTTAACGCAGTACTTAAGAAAATTAATTCAGCATTGCTTTCTAACACAACACATAAAACATTCATTTTAATATTTGCAAAAAGCCAATCATAAAATACATGAATTTTTCACAACTCCCACTCTTATTCTTTGTAAATCATTTGGCTTGAGCAATATTTCTTATCTATTTGTATCTTCTGGCCTATGCTGGCAAAATAAAACAGGGGATTACACAAGGAAGAAATACAAAAACATTTGTAACACAAAATGAAAGATCTTAATTTCTTCTAATACATTACCTCACCAGCTAGATTTAACATTGTTTTCTAATTTTTGGGTTGGTACCTGGGTTATTATATGCATATAAATTTTTCTTCTTTGATTTCTTTTGCTTTTGCTAGAATGACTTTTCTGTGGTCATCAATTTTCAACAATCTGATATATTGAACTTTCCACAAACACCCCCTTCTTTGGCCAATAAATAGTCCAAAGCCAACCTATTTTGATACTCTACAGTTTTTGTTTGGCTTAACTGGCTTAATATTAGCTCTAATGCTTGGGCAGCCTTATTTGCTACCATTTCTGTAACTGCTTGGAGTCTTGTAATACAATTCAACAGATAATTTGTAGTCAATACAGAGTTAGATTGCTGTGCTGGTTTCACCTTTTTGTTTATTATTTGTTTTTTTACCAAATCTTGAACTGTATCTTCAAGATTAAATTTAAAACAAATCCATCTCTCTCCTTTTGGACATTCAATTCCAAATCTATTACCACTTTTTCTTAAATTTCTTGTAATCCAATAATTTACTCTGTTTTGCCTACAGGTTCCTAATTTGGATGGGTTATAACAGTTGCTGTTGACATAGGTGTGCGTAATAAAAGAGGAACTTTGGTTTCTTTCTATGTGATGCTTTCTGTAGCATTTTTAACACAATCTTGCTCGTATCCCAAAAGGGAAAAGACAACAAATGAGTGCCAGAAACAGGAATAACAGAGGGCCAGTATTGCTTATACTCCCACCTCCCATGCCTGTGAGGCTGCAACCCACAGCAGGTGTATTTGATCTTCTCAGTGCCGAAATACAGAGGCCAATTTGGTCTTGCCCTCTATTTTCTTGTTACTTTCTCTTAACTAATTTCTAGGCAAATTGTTTTTGACGCCCTTTAACTGTGGTCTCTTACTGTTCCTCAGGTATCTCTCATTCAACAGGCACTAATAATTCCCATCCACAAAACAAAGTTATTGCTTTAACACTTTTTGCAATAAGAGCATAAATTTTGTGAACTACAATACTAATTACTCTCTCAATATAAGCATTTACTTATAACCCAGCTAGCATGTCTAGTATTGGAATGAATCAAATGAAGCTTACTAATGGAAATGGTAATTCCCCTTTCCCCTGTACAATTCTCAGGCTAAGGTCAGAATACAAAAACATTCCTGATCTTTCTATCTGAAGTATTCCTCCCCCAAGGAGATGTTTTATTCAGGCAGTGCTCAAAACCAGTGATATAAGTGTTATCTTATTTCTAAATTCAGTGTTATTCTTTTTACATTTCTTGGATCATTTGGGTTTTCTCAAACTATTACCACTCAGTCCCCATTGGAAAGTCAGTTTGGTATCACCCAGTTTAAATGTGATAGTCCATTTTTCATGTTTCTTCAGAAGTCCTTTGATTCTGCTGGCATGAATTCACTCTCTTTCCATGATTTTGATCGTTGCTTCAGTAGTACCTGGAAAGGACTTCTTAATAGCATAGTAATAAAAGAAAGATAATACTGCATTAACTTTTACTATTTGATTTCCTCCTAAACTTTCTGGGTTTAGCTAAAAGCTTTCTCTACAGCAGCGTCTTCTTCTTCAGGAAAAAAACCTTCTCATTAACAGCAAACAAAATACACAAAAGAAAAAAAAACCAAAAAACTTCTTACTTAAGAAAAACAAACCACTTGTTATGGTTTGACACTGGCACAATGCCAGTGCCCCCCCCCCCCCCCGCCATGAAAATTCCCTCTCCCTGGCATCTGCTGTGAGGTGGTACCCAGAAATAACCAAAGCAGGCTCCTGCTTATGGAAAAAGGAAAAAAACTTTATTAACTAAACTACAAAAACTAAACTACAAAGGAAAAGAGAGAAAAAAAACCACAAGGAAAATGAAAACTACACAGAAACACTTCCCCCTCCTCCTCCTACCAGATCCCCAGTACATTTACGATTCCCAAAATTATACACACTCGGTCTGGCACCACCCTTTACAAAATCAAATCTTCAGCTCATGAAGAGTAGACGGAGTCCTTCCTTGTACCACAGACTTCTTGTCACAATTAGCACCACCCAGAGTCCTGCTATCTCGTGACATCTCCTTTCCATGACAAGGTGCTCTCACCACCAGGCATGGGATGGGGCAGAGGCCTGCTTTCAGGGTGGACCTTTTTAAGGATGCCTCGTCTCGTTCCAAGCAGAGCACAGTCTCCTCTCTGGGACCTTTGTCCCCCCCATTTCTTCTATACCCCCTGGGGCCGAGGGGTCTCAACACCAAACTCTCTTGGCTCCGAGCCCCCGCTTCCCCCTGCAATGCAGCCTCTGTATCACCAGGAAACAGTCCATGGAAATACAACAAAAGAGTCCAGCAAAATTGCCACTCCATCTTCCTCCATTCCTTCAACATCTCTCTTTCTCTTTGCCAGACCCCCTTTCTGGCCTGTTTCTTCCTTCATCTTCCACTCTTATCCCTTTCCTAGGAAAGGTAATGTTCCGTGAAGTTCTCATTATCCACAAGGGTTAAAAGCTCTCCCAAGCAGCTGGGCTGCTTGCTGCCCCCGCACCTTCTCCTCCCAGCCTTGCTGCTGGCACATGATACCAAGTTTCAAGGTAACAGTTCAAGCACAGGCTGCATTCTCTCTCCGTCTCCAAAAAAAGTGTGGGGGGGCGGATAAACAGGTCGCTCGGTGCCCACCCTTCCACCGAATCCAGGCTTACCGCAGATGGGCCACGTGGCTTTCCCCTTCCCCAGCCCAGCCAGCAACTGGGCCGGGGGAGAGACCCAACTCCTTCCAGCCGGAAATCCAAAGAAGGCTCTGAAGGACAAGAGCCCTGCTTTTAACTCCTTGGGTTTGTAGTCTCAAGAGGCGGATCCAATGCCCCACTGGTCAAACCAGGTGCTCATCTTAAAATCCGAACACCCATTGGTGACCACAGCAAAAACAACATATCCCAGATGTCCCATTTCCGGTCAAACCACGACACCACTTTGTGAGGTCTGGAGAGTCAGCAATCTCTGCTTTGATTTTATCTTTTAGTGCTAGTCCCCCTCCCCCTCTCTTCATGGCCTTGCTATCAGTGCTGTTCTTGGCCCTTCCCCCGGTGTGGCCCCTTGGCTGCAGGGCCGGAGCCGGGGAGAGCAGCCCCAGGCATGGGGACCCTGGGGGCTGCCCTAGGTCTCTTTTGCCCTCTCTCTCTGTCTCTCTCTTTCTCCCTCTCTCTCGGCCCACTTACCGGGCCGATGCTGCCATCCTGGACTCGGGACCCCGACAGTCTGGGAGCCCCCCTGGCAGTTCCGCCAGGGAGCCAGCCCGCTCCTGGCCAGCAAACCATCCTCTGCTACCAAATTGTGAAAAACGCCAGTCACTTGTTTTTAAATTTTTTAAAAGTTTAATAGTAATAAAATGGTTAAAAAGAATAGTGACACAATTAGAGTAATAACAATTTAGACAAATTGAATTAGGACAATATGAGATAATAAAAGCAAAGAGTTATGGACATCCAGGTACCTTTTTCTGGGCAGCATGAGCCTGAAAAAGGACACCCACTAACAAAGGACGAACCCTTAAAAACAATAGCCCATTGCATATTCATACATGATGCATAAATTTCATTCAAACACAGGATTCTGTCTGGTCAGTGTTAACTTCTTCCCTCTAATCCTAACCATGCCTTCCAGGCAGGAAGAAGTTTGTTTCTTCTGATAGGAAGGCAATAAATTCTTTTTCTCTGAAAGATCTAGGTGTCCTGCGGCTGCTATCTCGCTACAAGTCCTTTCTTTTAAACAAAGCATCTTATATAGCATAGTTTCTATTTTAACAATTTTTAGAACCTAAAACTATATTTAACGCAGTACTTAAGAAAATTCATTCAGCATTGCTTTCTAACACAACACATATAATATTGATTTTAATTTTTGCAAAAAGCCAGTCATAAAATACATGCATTTTTCACACCATGTGAGCAGACACACCAGAGATGCCGTGACCGGGATGTTGTGCCCATGTGAGCAGAGATAGCAGAGATGCCATGACCGGAATGTTGTTCCTGGCTGGAACCCTCAGTGCCCGGCTGGAGGGAGCTGCGCTGGAGCCGCAGGTTGTGCCGGGGGTGGGCAGGGGCCGCAGCCCCGGGCAGGGCCCGGCCATGGACACTGACCCTGGGCCGGGCAGGGGCTCGCGGCCCGCTCCCAGCGGGGCCGTGCGGGAGCCGGAGCAGTGAGAGAGCCCAGGCCGAGCATCAGCCCCGGGGCGGGCACGGCTGGGAGGGGGCCGGGCCCGGGGGTCCCGCAGAGCCTCCCTGCTCCAGAGCCGCGGCTGCGGTAGCACCGGGGGCAGCAACGGGAGCTTTGGGATGCGCAGGAGCGGCGGGCGGGCATTCCAAGGGCTCCTTCGGGCAAGATTTTGTCCCGGTGCGGGGCAATGCCCGGGGCTGGGCAGGCTGAGGCTGCTGCCGAGCGCCGCTGCCTTTGCCCAGAGCCCCCGGGCAGAGCTCTCTGCTCGGGGCTGGGAGAAACACGGTCACTCTCCTGGGAAAATTCAAAGAGTTTAATAAAGGTCAAGGGAAGCATGGAGCAAAGGTTATTACGGCCAGGTGCATCTTGGCACTGAACCAAGACCACCCTGTTATCTTAGGGATATCCCTTAAATATCTTTTCCTTCCATCAGCCTGTTGCATATTCATGGACCCTCATGCACAGTAAACTTTTTTCCCAAACTAGTTTCCATATTCCAAGAACTGTTTAGCATGGCTCCTCCTTGGTTCCACCTTTTTAGAGCATGCACATGCCTTGGTTGTGGTTTTGGTCCTTTTTTATCATCATCTTCAGTTTTGGCCACGGCCCACACTGCCTTCAGACAGTGAGTGCTGATGGCTGGCACATCTGTACCAGGTGTCTTCATCTCATGTTCATTGAATGTTATCCCATCCAAGCAGGCATTATACACAAGCATACTTATATCAGCTATTTCACTATTATGTCTAAGCTTATAATTAACAACAGAAATAAAAACTGTATCTTTATAACAAATGTTGTAGTATATTTTTATACTTTGTAATACTTGGAAGTAGTTTTGTTTTGTATCCCCATATTTTTCCCAAATGGTTTATTCTAGACTGTACCTCCCTCCCTTTACCTGTGTAATCCCTTCCTCTTGCTGAGATCATCCCCAAATCCCCACCCTGCCTCTCTGTCAATCACTCAGCATCCCATCCCCTCCATCTAGAAGCTTCAGTCCAGGATGTCAAGTGATCAGCCAGAGGGCCAGGGATCAGCCCCCAAGCCTTGCCCCATACACTGTCCTAAATGTCTATCCCCCAATACCCATCCCTTAGGGTCACTTATTGGTCAATAAAATGTTATCTCCTTTTGGTTTCCACACATCTCCCGGGGCTCTCCCCTGAGGTGTAGGTGCTCCTTGGGGACTCCTAGAATAAAACCTTGGATTAACCCCTGCTAAGAGTAGGCCCTTTATCTCCTACCGATGTCTCTGGTGTCTCTTGTGCTGCAAAGGCGCCCAGCCCAGGTGCCCTCAGGACCCTCGGGGCACAGAGAGCATCTCCCCACTGTCGGCCGTGTCGGGGCTGCCCCTCCAGTGTCTGCTGACTCGAGACTGGCCGGGGATCCTGAGGGGCTCCCAGAGAGACAGAGACAGTGCTGCTGGTGGCAGCACCAGGAAGCTGCTGGGTTTGGGCTTTCTATGCTGGAAAATTGCTGCATTTGGGTTGTGCCGGCACTGGGAAATTGCCAGATGTGGGCACTGGCAGTGCCAGCGCACCCCATATCTTGGCAGGGGATATGCTGCCACCAGGAAATTGCCAAATGTTAACCTTCTGTGCCAGGAAATTGCTGGAATTGTGCTGCACCGGCACCTGAAAAATTTCGGATCTGGGCACAGGCCATATCAGCAAACATGAGATCGGAGTAGTGTAGGCACCAGGTATTTGCCTGGTTTTGGCTTTCTTTGCCATCAAATTGCTGCACTTGGGCTGTGGTGGCACAGGGAAATATCCAGATCTGGGCATGGGCAGTGCCATCAAACACCAGCTCTCAGTGGTAACAGTCTTGGAACCAGGAAATTGCTGCATTTTGTCTTCTTTTTCCAAAAAATGGCTGTGTTGGAACCAAGAAAAGTCCAGACTGGGGTACGGGCAGTGGCAGCAAACACCAGATCTTGGCATTGCCGGTGCCGGCAGCAGAAATTGCCAGATTTTGGCTTTGTTTACCATAAAATTGCTGGACTTGACTCTGCCGGAACAAGGGAATTTCCAGATCTGGGCACTGGTGGTGGCAGCAAGCACCAGATCTTGGTAGTGCCAGACCAAGTAATGTTGGAAATGAATTTGTAGAGAATTTTTAAGGCTTGACAGAAGGGTTCTATAGTATGTATGCAAGTGTCATGATCTGTCCTTACAAACCGGTGTCATGATGGTTCGTGGGTTGATCTCAGAATGCAAAAAACACTGACACAATACAGGGGATTGCAGTGATAATCAAAACAAATGTACCATTATTGAATAACCACAACACAATGCGTTGGGGAGGAAGTGGGGAAAAGGGTAAAAGAGGGAGGAAGAGAAAGGAAGGTATAGAGCTACCAAACGTAGAAACGGTGAAGTTCTTCAATGTCCAGCCAAAAGAGTTGACCAGGTCACGTCCAGGGAGATCTCAGGGTTGCAGTTCATCTGAACTCTATTGTACTCTTTTTTTTTGATGGGGGAAGGGGTAAAAGGTGGTCTATTGTATTTTTTGGGGAAAAAATGATATTTAGAGAAGGGTACACACAGTCCATGTTCTCAGCAGTGGGCAAGAGCCATTGTCTTCTTGGTCCAATGCTCACACCTGCAACATCCATCTTGCTTTGGTTAGCTTGCCTCCCCCACACACCTCCCCCAGGTTAGGGGCCCTCAGTCCCAGTCCTTGGAAAGAGTATGGGGGGCCTTTTCACATAGGGATTTCATGTCTCGGTCTTTGATGGAGAGGCTTCTTACGTCTCAGTCTGTCTGTCATGGCAGTTGTAAGACAAGTGAGGAGTCTTTTGTGGGGGACCACCCAAAACTCAGGAGAAGTCCAGACAGGCCGAGGGGTGGGACAACTTCCAAGGGTAGTGTTGCAAAAAGGCAAGCTGCCCCCTTCTTCTTTCATTGGGTTCAGTGTAGCATACAGCAAACATACCTGTGAAAAATAGCTCAGCAATGCCAGGAGCTGTGCTCAGGTTTTGGGGCCCTTGGCATGTAACTTTCTCCAACAGGGCCAGAAACTTCATACAAGGGTCTTTTTTTCAGTGGTCCCCAATGACGATCGTGAGGCAGATGTCTCACACCTACATTATATGGACGATGTACGAATCTGCGCTACCACCAAGTCTCACTTAGACGCAGCACTTTCCAAGAGTGTTGCAGCTGTTGAAAGCGCGGGGTTTCAGATAGCTCAGGAAAAAATCCAGCTATCAAGCCCATGGAAGTACCTCGGGTTTTTAATCACAGGAAGGACCATTGTGCCTCAAACTCTATCCATCAACAAGCACGCCCAGACATTAAGAGACATGCAACCTTCTACGAGGAGACAGCGACCTGGCTTCCCCATGCTCATTAACGCCAGAAGCCTGTGAGGCTTTGGAGAGAGTCGCCAACGCCATCGAACACCGCCAGGCACATCGGACAGACCGGTCCCTTCCCCTCAGCCTCGGTATTTTTGGTAAGTGCCCACACTTCCATGCACTGCTCTTTCAGTGGGATGATACTGCAAAAAACCCACTCGTCATCATCAAGTGGCTTTTTCTGCCGCACCAACCACATCAAACAGTCACTACCCCACCAGAACTTGTAGCCAAACGTATTATTAAAGGCTGACATCGCTTCCGGACCCTCGCAGCTTGTGATCTGGTGTGCATTTACCTCCCTTATACTTTGGAACAATTGGATTCTCTATTACAAACAAATGAACATCCGCAAATTTCATTAGACAGCTATCCCAGAAAAGTTTCAATTCATTATCCTAAACACAGACTTTTTAAAGATTCACTGCATTTGGCCCCAAAATCATATAAAAGTAAAACTCCACTCAAAAACGCTATCACCAAGTTCACTGATGGCTCAGGCAAATCTCACAAGTCAGTGTTCACCTTGAGGGACCCTGACACTCAGAAGGAGGAGTCTGATATCCAGGTTGTTGAAGGTTCCCCCCCAACTGCAGAACTTGCTGCAGCTGTGAGGATGTTTCGAACATTTCAACAACCCTTCAAATTAATCACAGATTCTGCATTTGTCACCGGGATAGCAGAGCAGGCAGAGCATGCCCTGCTCAAGCAAGTCCAAAATAGAAAATTATACAGCTTTCTCTCTGAATTAATTTGGTTCATCTCCCACAGACAGCAACCTTATCACATCCTGCATGTCCGGTCGCACACAGAGCTGCCAAGATACATCACTGAGGGCAACCGGAGAGCAGACTTGTTAGCAATGGCAGCAAGTGCCACTCACATTTCCCCTGCTGCACCGCGTCTTTCAACAGGCTCGTCTAAGCCATGCAATCTTCCATGAGAATGCTCCAGCTTTAGTACGTCAATTTAAGATTTCCACAGACCAAGCCAAGGCAATTGTCTCCACCTGCCCCAATTGCCAATCCCTCGCCCTCCCTACCATAGGGATAAAACGAAGAAAATTACAGTGACAACTAACTTGACCATTCATGTTTCTATCAGTGCTCGAACAGTTGATAACTGACTCACTTGAGGACCAGATGGCCACTCCCATGACACCCCGAAATACCTTAACAGCTGCTGCCACCGTCATTGTGCTCCTGTGCATCCAAACAGCGGTTGGATGGGTTGTGCCACAACCAACAGAAAACGTATGGGTCACACTGGCAAAATCTCTCAAGCAAGATAACTTTTGCACGGCCATGGGACGTGCAAATGACCCACTGTCTACATGTCAGGTGGGAATCCCCCTGTCACCAAATGAATATCCCTATGCAGGTAAGAAGCCCACCCCAGTAGACACCTGGGACGAGTGGATGAAGATCTTACCACATGCACCACAGGAGCCCAAAGAACTAGACCTACCAGGTTCCTCAAAGCGACTTATTGTGTAAACTTTTTCTACGAGCAACCCTAACAAAATTGGCATGAGAAATCCAAACCACAGATGATAGTGAGAAAAGATATATCACCAAATTATGAGAGATACAATGTCGTTGACTGGTACAACTATACTGCCAAAACATTGTCTAAGTCCTCTCCGTTTCCCAGAGTGCTTCCCAAGGGAGTGTTTCTCATCTGTGGGGAGGGGGTGTGGCCAGGGATCCCCTCAAAGATCAAAGGGGGCCCCTGCAGCCTTGGTCAGCTTACTACCCTCACCCCAAACACTACCCAAATTAAAAACTGGAAACGAGAAACTCAATTGGCACGCCAAAAAAGATCGTACTCCCAATTCAATCAAAATTGTGATGACCAAATTTATAATTGGGGCAAGACAAAGAGGGTGGCTGTTTCCATCTTTCTACCATGGGTTGCAGCTGCGAAGGCCCTCGGTGAGCTTTCTCACCTGGAGTGCTGGCTTAGTAAGCAAACCAACGCTACGTCCCCTGCCTTATCAGACCTTCTAGTGGACGAGGAAACCACCAGACATGCCACCCTTCAGAACAGAGCAGCCATCACTTTCCTGCTGCTCTCCCATGTCCATGGTTGTGAAGATTTCAAACGGCTTTGTTGTTTTAACCTGCCATCGAAAAGCACATCGATCCAGGCCAACATCAAACAAATGCAAGAGCAAATTAAGTCTCTTCTTACTGAAAATAAAGTTGTGGACATGATGGACAAAACGCTCATGCAGTGGGGCGTTCCTGTGTGGGTGGCCCCCATTCTTAAAAGTTTATTGTGGGTCCTTCTCATAGTTGTTATCGTTTCAGCAGCACTGATGTGTTTTAAGGAAAGAATTGACAAAACACTGGGAAATGTTTATTTAATAAATAAAAAAGCGGGAGATGTGGGAGACAGCCATGGAGAAGATGAACCTGGAATGCCATGGGAGGACAGCACTGTTTAAGTTAAGGTGAGGGACTGGTGCAATTCCCCGTGGTTCTTTGCTTGTTAATGTTAATGTGCTGTTGTCAATCGACTGCTGTTCATCCTGAGACAGAGTAGAGATCCATTCTGAATTAGGTGAAGTGCCTAGGAGAGGTGAAAACTCTGTGAGGCCAAAGCTGAAGGAAAAACTGCATGCCGAGACAGCAAGGAGACAGAGAAAGAAAAACAGAAAAAGCTACGAGGTCAATTTGCCCCTGACCTAGGAATTCCTTTGATAAAGAAGAACTGGCAATAAATGTCATGCGGAATGAAGATGTATGAACCTATTGTGAAACTGTATGCATATGCATTTGGAAGGGGGGATAAAAGGAGACCTGAGATCTTCAGGGGTACGCATGCCTTTTGAGGAGAATTTTCTCCGTCTGCGTCTGGCGCCGTAAATAAACATACCGGGCTTTACAACTTTTATAAAGTTGTGAGGTTTCTTCTTTTCTCTGCAAATCAATCCTCCAGTTCCAGAAAGTTCTGTACTCCCTGTTCCTCCATTGGCTTTCCCTTAGAGACCCCTCTCACTCTGCTCCCCCATTGGTGCATGCTGTGTCACCCCAGCTTAACTCCACCCCTGGCTCCCTTCCCCATTGGATAATTTGTACCCTGACCCCTCCTGCCTTCCCCAGTTACATACCCTGGCCCCAGCCCTGCTCCTGGCTCTTCGCCTCTGGTTCCCTTCAGCAGAGGTTGTGTTCCTGCTTGCTCCTGTTTCCCTCTTCACTCTCACTTCACTGGACCCTTGGATTTTCCCTTAGTAAAGCCAGCTGGATCTGCTATGTGAAGAGTCCTCTCGTCCCTCTGGTGAGGCTTTGATTGCACCATCCGGGCTCAGGGTCTGCTGGGCTGGGGGAGTTGTCAAGGCAGCCCCAAGTGGAGACGCTTTCAGTGCTGCAGGCACCTGACAGCACCTGCCTGGGGAAGCTGCTCTGGCCACCTGCTCAACCAATTCCTTTTCCCAAGCAGCAGCTCCCAGCATCCTCCTCCGAAGCCCAGAGAGAGAGGGAGCAGCTGCCCTCAGCCCTGTCCTTTACCGCATCCCAATTCTCATGGAATGTCCCCCCTCAGAGAGAAACTCCCAGAGAAGAGAAGTGCGACCAGATCCCCTCCTTCCCTGAGCTTGATCACTTCTTTTGTTTCTTAAGGACCCAGTCCATCAGAGCAGTGGTATTGCACTGACAGCTGGGACACCAGCAGGGGATCACCCCACACTGCCCAGTGTGCACCAGGCTCAACAAGGTCTGCTTCCCCCCTGATTCCACCAGTCCTCTTCCCTTGGCTGTGGTTTTGCTGGATAGTGGGTCAGGACAGTGAGAATCTCCTTCATCCATTCATTCACCATTTAGGGTCCTGCAGACACTTCCTCAATTTCTCTCCAAGGTGACCTCAGCCCACCAATGATGTCACAGCTCTTGTCCATCTGGTCAAATCTCCCATGAGGACACTCTGGTCTCTCCTCCAAGGGCACAAAGCCGCAAAACCCCCGAGGAAAATCTTCGCCCTTGGGCCCTGCGTCTCCTTGGGTGAGTTCCAGAGCAAACAGTCAAGGCAGTGGCCTGAAATGTTTTCCCAGCTGGGTCATAACGCTTCTCTGATGGATCCACTTTGTGCCTGGGGAAAGAGATGTGCAGAACCCGTCACTAATGCCCTGGAATGTAAAACAGGAATCACAGCCTTGGACAGCTCTCAGGAATCAGTTCACTGTGGATTTTCCTTCTGGAAAGCCCAAGATGTCTGAATGTCTGCCTGGTGCCTCAGGGCCTGGGTAAACAGGGCTTGTCAGAGATGCTGGCAGGGCACCAACACCCCTCCTCCTCACAAGGCACCTCTGTTACCCCAATTAGCTCCGAGTGGCTGCCTGGGGACAGGTGCCCACTTCTCCATGTCCCTGGGATGGGCACATCCTGCTCAGGGCCAGTGCTGGCCTGGGCCCAGAGCCAGGGCCATGACCCAGGTGCTCTGGGAGGGCTCTGTGGCTGCAGGTGTGACTGGATGAGGGGCAGGGCAGGGCATATTCCCCTCTGGACAATGCTCTGGGCATGGAGCTTGGTCGGGTTTGGTGACTGCAGGGAAAGGGATATCGGGTTGTGTGGATGTGGGAATTGTCACTGCTGAGCCATTCCCCAGCCCTCAGCCTTGTCTGCAGGTGATCAGCATTGCCCAGTGCTCCCCAGTGTCTGCAGTGCCTGAGATGCCAATCAGCCACCTGATCACATGTCCCTTGTTCCCCTTGTTCTCCCACATGTTGGGTTTGGGGCCAGGCTCAGCTCTGGGGTGTCCCCCAGAAAAAGCTCTGGGAGGGGAGGGGCAGCAGGAGATGGGGGATCTGGCACTGGGGGCTGTTGGAGGACGGATTGTGTTGGTCTGGGGGTTGTCCCCACAGGGTCCCCAGGTGCCTTTGGCTCCCTGGCTGCCCCCTTTGCCCCCCCCCAGGTGCCTGGGCCCTTCCAGGGGCAGCTGCCCCATGCAGGAAGCTAGAGGGATGCCGGGCAAGGGGGCTGGATCCGTGCCACAGGTGGGGTGGGATGGACTCTGTGCCAGGGCTGGGCTTGTGGCCAGGGCTGGGGCTGTGCCAAGCCGGGCTCTGGCCTGGGGGCTGGCAGGGAGGGTGCAGGGAGGAGTCCTGGCAGGGATAAAGGTGCTCCTCACCTGCTGCAGCCTCAGGCAGTGCTGCCCAGAGCCAGAGGAAGATGAAGGTGGCTGTGCTCAGTGTGGCCCTGCTCTTCTCCATCCTGCTGTGCCCCCTGGCACAGGCCAAGGTGAGGCACCAGCCAAACACTGTCCCCACATCCTGCCCTTTCTGGCCTCCCATTCCACCCTTTTGGTCCCTCCTCTGCGTCCCATTCAGGGTCCCCAGGTACCCTCCCACTGACCATTCCTGAGGCCTTTCTTTCCATGTCCCCTCTCAATCCTTTGCCTTTTTTCCTGGCCATGCAGAGGGGTCTCCCTGTACAATTCCCTGACTCACCCCCCACTCCCAGAGCATCTCCCAGTTCTGTTGGTTTTGTCTCCACCCGTCCTCGTCCTTGCTCTTCTGTCCCCACGAAGCCCATCCCTTGCCCACCCATGTCCCTACACGTCAATTCCTTTCTCCTCCCCCGTACCTCACACCCTGCTCCTTCCATACCCCCAGCCCTGTCCCCTGGACTCTCCATTGACCCCAGATCAGTGTCTTTGGGTCTCCCCCCACCTCAAACAGATCTCCTTGGAGGCCCTGAATTCCCATCCCTCTGCCTGCACCCTGCTCCCTGCACCTGTGTGTCACTCCAGCCCCACAAGGTCCAGTCCTGACCCAGCCTTTGTTCTCCTTTCCAGGCACTCCTGGAAGGAACCCAAGATGATCTGCAGGAGGTGAGTGGGCTGCTGGCATTGGAGGGCATCCCCTCAGGGAATTGGGGGGCAGTGGTGTCCCTCCATGCCTTGCTGGCACTGGGGACATCCCAGTGACCAGTGACGTCTCCTGGTCTCTCTGCAGTTGGATTTAGACAATGTTGCAGTCCTGGAGACGCCTCTGGTAGGTACGACAAGTTCTGCCGGTGCCAGACCCTCCCCTTGCATGGCCACCACAGCCCAGGCCATACCAGTCTGTCCCAGCACAGCCCAGTACACCCCTCCTGACAGCCCAGACAATACCCTGCCCCAGGGCTCCTCCCCAGGGAAGCCTTTGCCCAGGGCCCTGCTGCATTCCCATCCCTGTCACTTCAGGACCCCCTGGATGAGCCAGGACGCAGCCCCTGCCCCAGCTGTGGCTCTTGGCCAGGAGCCCAGTGCTTCTGGACAGCAGCACAGCAGCTCCTGCACCCCATTGCTGCCACAGCCTCTTCCCCAAGGCCCCCCTGCTCTCCCCTGCCTCCCAGTGCAGCCCGGTGCCCCCAGTGTGTCTCTAACGCTGCCTTTTCCCCAGCCCCCTGTGGCTGCAGAGCTGCGGGCTCTCCTGCGGCAGAAGCACCTGGCTGCCTTTCTGGATGCCTAGGTGAGCCGTGCCTGCAGGGACAGGGCTGGGGACAGAGCCCAGCCACGGCCCAGTGGGCTCCAGAGATCACCTTCTGGGGTTGGTCTTTTAGGGTTGGAAGGACCAGTGTCCTTTTTCCTCTCCAGTGGCATGAGGAGATGATCATCACTGGAAGAAACTCCTGAACCCTTTGAGCCCTGGGCCATTTCCCCTGAAGAATCAGTCATACGAATCAATAAACCCTTTGAGCAAAGCTTTACTCTGTGTTTATGTGTGTCCATGGATCTGGATTTCCTCCTTTCCAGTGGTCCAGGGAAGTCAGGCCAGGTCTGGGCTTTGCTGCCTTTACACAGTCTGTGCCTTCCCCCAGACAAATGGTGTGTTGGGAGTTGTGCAGAATCCAGGGGGAGTGGGTTGACTGGAGGGGTGGGTGTCCAAGTGGTGAGAAAGGTGGTGGTGCACTGTCAGCGTGGTAGGAATGGCCTGGGTTTAAAAGAAAAAGGAATAATTTCAAAGAAACTTTCTTTTACAACTTTTTCTCCCTGTGAGAAATCACTGTTTACTTCTCAATATTTTGAAAGGTCTATTAAAAACTTAATAAAACTTACAACAAAAGGATTAAATAAGGAAAAAATTATGGTGCTGGGAGCCTCCCCCACTTTGTGGCTGGTAACCACGTGGCTGGCTCATCCACACAATGGCTGCTCTCCCTTTTATATCCTTGCTGTTTCAACAGGCAGCCCTAGCTCCTCCCAAAGGCTGTCTGTTGACTCTTGGTCACTGTCCATTGGTGTAGACTGCTTCCTTGGAACTGGATTGGAGGACAGCTGGTGCTAAGCCTTGCCCCTTAGGAACAATTTGCCCCTCCCCAAATGCTGGACTACCAAGATCAGCCCGGGATAACAATGCTGGGCGAGGGGGACACATTGCAGTAACAGAACTATACATCTGTACAACTTTTCTTAACATACTTATCATGTTCACCCTTTAGTTGGGAGAGCCAAACATCTCATTACTCATCTCTAACACTGTGGCATTCACATTCTCTGAAAAAATCCCTTTGCCCAGGATTTTTCTTCCGGGAAGCTGAGACACCTCAGAGAAAAAGGAAAACAAATCTTATCTCATTTGCTTCTCCTGTGTTGTGCTCATGTGCAGAATGTGTTTGGAGATTGTTTACCCGCAGGTGATTTGTTTGATTGGATTCTGGTGTGAGTTATTTTGACTCATTGGCCAATTATGGCCAAGCTGTGTCGAGCCTCTGGAAAGAGTCAGGAGTTTTCATTATTATCTTTTGAACATTCACTAAGTATCCTTTCTGCATTCTTTAGTATAGTATAATATAGTATAGTGTTCTTTAATAAAATATAATATTGTAAAGTAATAAATTAGCCTTCTGAGAACATGGAGTCAAATGCAACATTGCTGCCTTCGTTGGGCATCCCTGCAAATACAATATAACACCCCCAAAATTCTTGATTTACTCAAAAGAATTTAAATGCCAGAAAAAATCTTCATATGTCAAAAGTATGTTGAAATTATTTATTGGTCTGGAAATTTGGTACCCTAGCAGGACGGGACTGCTGGGTCTACCTGTCTACAGGGCCTTGTGGGGCTGTGGGGTTTCCTGGGTGAGGGGCCCTACACGGTCGCCTGTAATGCCTGGCCACAGTGGGGTAGATCCACCACGGTGTCCTGGGAAAGGGTGAGTGGTTCTACCTGGCTCTGGGGTTGTTCTTGGCCGCTGGGTCCATCGGCTCCAGCAGGACTTGGGTGAATTTTGGGGTGGGCCACGTGGATCAGTTGTCCCCGGCCATCCTGAGAGCTCACCAGGGCTCAGTCATGTTGGCTGACTCCAGTTCCAATACTGAAGGAACCACTGGTGCTGGCACCGCCCCAGGGAAGCCTCACAGTAGAGCTGGCACAGGGCATTGCCCTGGCAGAAGGGCAGGGAAATTGTCTTGGCCATGAGCAGCAGAATGGCGAGAAAGCCGCTGGTGCAGGAGTTTCCCACTCCAGCAGGTTGAAGGCAGGTTTGGGTTGCATTCCTGCTGTCCTGGCAGTGAAATTCTGAGCAGAGGGCACAGAGGTGTCTTCTCCACGGGGCTCACAGGTGACACCAAGATGCTGTGGGGGAGTTGAGACCTGCCTGAGGGCAGACTCAGCCCAGCAGGAGCCCCGGGCTGACACCACGCTGGAGTCCACAGCTGGCTCAGGGGCGATGCGGTGCCATGAGCGGGGAACAGCTTCCCCTGAAACAGGGATAGCTGAACCTTGGAGCCACCTGCTCCACAGCTGGAATGGTGTCAGCATCAGGGAGCAGACTAAAGAGGAGAGGGAGGCCTTCGGTGTGAGATTCTGAGAAAGATTTATTCTTCAAAGGGAACAGGCACCAAAGAGCTCAGAGCACCAGTGTGCTCAAGATTTTATACAGCACTAGAACTGCAGGTGGGCATGACCGCTGAGCCAATAGGGAACCAGGGAGGGAGGAGCAAAAGGAGGGGAATACATCTCGGGGACCAATGGGATAAGGGGGCGGAGAGGGCAGGTCACATGGGCCAATGGGGCACCATCCATGAGGGGAATTCCCGAGGGGCGGAACCTGCAGGGGAGGGGTTTACAGGAGACTGACAGGGAAGGGTCCAGAACAGGGGCAGAGTTTACAGGGATGGATAGGGAAGGCACTGGAATACAGGGTGGGGATTATAATGATTGAAGGGTAAAAGGGGAGGGATATAACCTGGGAATAATCCAGATTGGGGAAAGACAACATACAGGGGGTGAACTGGAACAGACCCTCCAAAAAGCTATGAAATAAAAGGGCACTGCAACAGCACCCGATAAAGAGGGATGCAGGACATGTTTTATGGTGCAAAAAGAAAGGACCAATCCTGTGCTATTTTTATATGGTCTTTTTATAGGCCTTTTTGTCGGGTTTTTTAAGAACATCCCCTGTCTATCCCCAGTTGGTCAGCAACAAGTTGTTACCCTGTATTGATTGGTTACTCAAACCCCTGGTGTGTATGTGCAGCAAAAGTTGTTTGTGAGATAGTCGTCATTTTTCTATCTAAGAGGGAAAATACAGTTTATACAGGTGGCTGGTGTTTATCACAGTCTTACAGCTCTTTTTCAGGGAAAGTAGGTTGTTTTCCACAGTCCTAGAGCTCTGTCTCAGTAAAAACAAGTTGTTTTTCACTGCTCCACAACTCTGTTCTCACAAAGAGTTGTCAGCTTTCTCATGGCTTCTGCCTCTTGCTGGGATTTATTAAAAGGCCTTCAAAGGATTCACCTTGAGCAGGTCAAGAGCCCAGCCAAGGCTACACTCAAAATGGATGGCTGGTCAGGAGTTTTCACACTTTCATAAGGTTTAGTCCATTTAAATATTGGGGTTAGTTGTCCAATTACAGCCTCAGGTTATGCAGTCCCATCCTCCCGGTTTGCTCTCCTCAATTCGCTGTTGTTTGCACTTTATGTGCCTGAAGCTGCAACAGTGTCCGGTTCCGGGGCTGGAAAAGGATTGTTTTGTCTGACTACATTGTGAAGAGAACTTGCTAACACTGTGTATGAAGTCCAGAGTTACAGACTAATGCAGTAGAGAATCTGGAAATATGACAGCTAAAACTGAAGGCATCAGCCTGTTCCATGTTCCCTTGGTTCCATGGGGATCCACAGCATCACAATGGCCAGTGGTTCCCATGAGGTTCCCTGATGTCACTGTGGTGTCCTTGGACCCACCTGGTCACAACTGACCCATGGTTCCATGAAGTTCCCCAGTGTCACCATAGTCACTGTCAGAGGATGGATGAGATCAGTGTCCTGAGACACTGTGGGATGAGCTGTCAATCAGTCACACAGTGGGGACAGTGCTAACCCAGCCCTGATTGCCTGAGCGATCAGAAATCCCACCTGGGGGGAGGCTCACAAAGGCCCGGAAGCTTGAAAACATGGAGCGCAAGGTCAGCCCCTGGTATGGACTCTGCCCTCCCCTGGGGTTTGTGTCTCACACACACTGGAACCCTAGGAGCTGTTAGTCATATGTGTGTCTTTCTATAGAGCTTCTGTCTTTCTGTCTCTCTCTCTTTCTTCTCCTTCTAATGCTCTTTATATGGAACATTTTTGGGTACCTCAACAGCTTACATGTTCAATGATTTCTACGTCAAATGAACTAGTTAATGAAGTTACTGCTATGATAAGTATTTTCTTTGTAATTGGATGTTGCATGAAATCTTCTTCCAAAGTTTCTTGGTTTTTTGTACTTTGCCTGTAAAATTTTGTGTAATTCCTGACCTCTTGCATATATCTGGCTGGTGTTTTTCCTGTGCACCAAACTCGAGTAAAGGTGGCAGATGAATTGGTGAGTTGGCACGCAAACCCCGAACGGAGCTCTGGGTGCGTGGAGGATCGGGGCAGTGTGAGTCGCGTACAATCCCTGCAGTGGGGGGACGTGGGTCCCGACCGGGGTTTAGGGTGCCCCGAGTACAGCGGCAGCACTGAGTAGAGCCAAGAGGGCCCCAGTGCCCAGGGTGGAACAGCGGTGCTGGGGGTTCAGTGTGCCGCGGTTCAGGTAGAAACCGTAAACCCACTGGAGGCCCCTGGGGGGACTGGGGTCACAGGGCAGGGCAAGGCTGGACCTGCCCCTTCCTCCCCCACACACAAAATGTTTAGAGCCAACAATCTCCTCTGGTCTGTCGCAACAGGCAATGCTGGAGGTGAAATCCCAATTCTGGCCAGGGGCACCTGGCTGAGAAGGACAGTTCTTTTCCCCAGGAAGGAAAGCACAGAGCCTCAAGGTTTGGAAGGCAGGTGAGAGCCTCACTAGGCCAAGGCCAGCCTTGGATAGCTGAGTCAGTCAGGCCTGTAGGGAAGGTTAAATCACATGTCAGTAATAGCAGATTTTGGATTTAGGGAATTTTGGAGGTGGAAACCCAATCTCGGCCATGGGCACCTGGAGAAGCAGGACCGTTCTTTCCCACAGGAAGGAGAGCATGGAGCCTCCCCCAGTGTTTTGGGGACAGATGAGAGGTGACCCTTGTGAAACTACTGCCAGCCAGACTTGTCCTGACAATATTCCTATGGGAACAATCCCTGGATATAAGGAACTTTGGAGGTGAAATCCCAATTGTGGCCATGGGTGTCTGGAGCAGAAGGACAGTTCTTTTCCATTGGGAAGGAAAGCACAGAGCCCCAGTGTTTCAGCAGCAGATGAGAAGTGACCCTCAACATGCAAAGGTCAATTGGACCAGTCAGGCAGTCTATGGGAAGCTAAACCAGCCAGACCTGTTCTGTTTTCCCCTGGTTTTATGGGGCTCCATAGTGTCACAATGGTGCCTTGGATCCATGGAGCCCTGCAGTGTCATCATGGTGATTTGATTCCATGGGTTCCAGCAGTGTCACAATGGCCACTTGATTACAAGAAGACCTGCAGTGTTGCTGGCCCCCAGGTTCAATGGAGTCCGACAATGTCACAGTGGCCCCCAGGTGTCATAGGGCCCTGCAGTGTCACAATGGTCCCAAGGATTCCATGAGCCCTTGCAGTGTCACAATGGTCTCCGTGGTTCCCCAGGCCCCAAAATGTCACGTGACTCCTCTGTTCCATGAACACTGCAATGTCTCAATGGACCTTTGGACCCTGGGGGTTTGCTGTGTCACAATGCTCTCCTTTGACTCCACATTGTCACAATGGACCATTGATTACAGGAGGCCACTCTGTGTCACCCTGGAGCTTTGGATCCATGCAGCCCTGGAGTGTCAAAAAGGCCTCTTGGTTTCATGAGGCCCCACAATATCACAATGGTCCTCCCAGGGTCACAGTGGTCTCACTGGTTCCATGAGGCTTCACAGTCTCACAATGCTTTCCTTATTCCATGGGGCCTCATAGTGTCACAATAGTCACAATGGTCTCCATGAGTCCCCTGAGTGCCACAGTGGTCTCTGTGATTCCATGGGCCCCTCAGTGTCACAATAGCCCTTTGGTTCCATGAGGCTGTAAAGTGTCTCAATTGTCTTTCCATGGTTCCATGAGGCCTTATAATGTCACAATGAACCTTTGGTTCCATGGAGTCCCACAGTGTCACAATGGTCGCTTGGTTCCATGACACCACAGTGTCATAATGGTCTCCATGGTTCCATGAGGCCCCGTGGTGTCATAATGGACCCTTGGTTCGATGGGGCCTCACAGTGTCACAATGATCCCTACATTCCATGGAGCCACACAGTGTCAGTACAGTCCCCTTGGTTCCATGAGGCCCAGCAATGTCACAGTGCTCTCCATGATTCCATGAGGCCCCACAGTGTCACAATGGTCCCTTGGTGTCACAGGGCCTCACAGTGTCACAATGGTCCCTTTTGGTTCCATGGCCCTGTGCTGCTGCATTCCCCCCTCCCCTTCTCAGGCTTCCCTGCCAGCTGAGAAATGCTCCCTGGGGCTCGGCCTTGGCCAGCAGCCCCTGGGCTCAGCTCCTCTGCAGCTCATCACAAACACTGTCTGCTCCAGCCACTGCTGCTACCCAACCAGCTCCTGGTTCCTTTAGCAACTGTCCTGGGAACTGTTTCTGTTCCCTCAGTGGCACAACATCCCTGTTCTCACACTGCCAAAGAAAGCTGTTGGTGCCAAGTGCGGCCAGGATGAACCATTGCTGGGACTGAAGCCCCTCTCGTGGGGCCCTGCACACAACGCTCCAAAAGGAGCCCTTGGAGCTCTCCTGGGCCAGCGACTCCCTCTGAGTGGGGCCTCTCCCAGCCGGGAACTCTCCCGTTTGCTGCACTCAGGGATCCTGAACAATGACGGAGCCTGGGCTGATCCCCCCACTCCTCCAGGCTCAACCCTTTGCCCTTTGCTGGGGAGATGCCAAAGGATTCACAGTGAGCATTTCCTGCCCTCAGGGGAATTACTCACAGGTGCCTTGCACTGACTCTTTGTGTCTGTGTGCACACAGGAGTGCCTGTGCTGGGGAAATGTGGATGAAATGCTGCTCTCTGAGGGGTTTGAGTGCCTTGGATAGCTGAGTCAGTCAGGCCTGTAGGGAAGGTTAAATCACAAGGCCTAAGTGAAGTTAAATGCTGCTGAGAGGTTTTCTTTTGCTAAGCGGTTACCTTTAGTATAAGTTATATGTTAAGTTCAATGTTGTTAAGTGTTATTCCTCTGTTAAATTGCGAAGTCATAGGTTTAAGTTAGGTTACATGCTGTTATACTCTGCTCTTTTGCTAAATTGTGAGGTTGAAAGTATCAGTTAAGGTTAATGTATAAGTAAAGTCCTGTTAACTTTGAGCTCTGTTAAGCTTTCAGACCATGTTCTTTTTATCCTTGCCCTTGCTGTCCTTGTGTCACACACACACACACATACACACACACACACAGGGACAGTTCTAGGTTAATTTCTGGTTTTATTGCCTGGATTCTGTTTGGTTTTGTTGATGCTTTGTTTCCTTGGAGTGCCTGAAGTGCCCAGTCAGGAGCAGAGTGACTCTTGCCAAGGAACTTTGCGCTGCTGTCCCTTAATATTAAATCTGGTTTTTACTGATCCCTTGCTGGGGATTTTTTCAGCGCTCTCAAGCCCTCCTTTGTAACAGAGTGAAGGAGCCCTGGCCCAGGCTCGGGCCCTGGGGGACACAGGGACACTGCCGGGGGGTCCCTGTCCCCCTGTGCCACCCCCAGAGCCCCGGCCCCCCGTCCCCGAGTCAGGCTCTGGGGTCGATCTCGTGGAACATCCTCTGGGGGAGGCTGCGGGGCTGGAGGCAGGGGGACCCAGGGGGACAGTGGACCCCGCTGTGCACGAGCAGGGTTGGACTGTTCTGGGGGGAGCTGTGAGGGGGGCTGGGGCAGAGTGACCTCGCCAGTGACCTCACACAGCCCCTGTGATGTCACACAGCCATCTGTGATGTCACTCTGCCCATGTGATGTCACACAGCCCCTCTGATGTCACACTGCCCCCATGATGTCACACAGCCTCTGTGATGTCACACTGACCCTGTGATATCACACTGACCCTGTGATTTCACAGAGCCAACTCTATGTCACCCTGTGATTTCATACAGCAGGGCTGTGACATCGCAGAAGACTGATGTCACAAAGTCACCCTGTGATGTCACAATCTATTCTGTGATGTCACAGCTTCCTCTATGATGCTACACAGCCACCAGGTGGTGTCACAACCCACTCTCTGATGCCTCAGAGCCACCCTCTATGATGGCAGACACTGCTCTATGGCCTCACACCCAGCTCTGTGATGTCACAGCCAGCTCTGTGATGTCACAAAACCCTCAAGAACTCAGTTCTATTTAAACGCTGAAGTTTCTTGTACTTTGAAGAGATCCCTATTAGGGACACGACAGAGAAAGTTTCCCCAGGCCCCAGAAAGAGCAGAGAGCTGCAGGCCCTGATGGCAGCTGGGGACAATGAGAAGCCAGTTCTTGGTGCCCTGGAGCACAGCAGCAGGGTCTGTGCCACCAAGGGCTGGGAGGAGACACCTTTTCCTGAGGCACTGAGGCCTCCTGGCACAGCCCCAGCCAGGCTGGGCACTGTCAGCCCCTTGTCCTGCCATCAGCATCCGCCCCTAGCCCACATCCCAGTGGCCTCAAAGGGCTGGAAGGAGTCCCTGGGGAGCCTTGCTCAGGAATGGCCCTGGGGGCCCCTGAATGCTCCCAGGGTCTGCAGGTTTTTCAAAGGACTTTGGGTTTTGCTTTTGCCTTGGAGTCTCTGAGAGCTTTGTGCAGTCATGGCCTCCAATTATGTGTTGTAATTAGTCCCTGCAGAGGCCTTCTCAGTAATACCACTCAGTGGGGCTCATTAATGCTTCAAGGTACTTCAGTTCTTTTAAGGTACTTGGTGTTTCCCTTTGGATACAGACTCTGGGAGAGGTTTGTGCAATCATGGCCCCAGTTATCTGTGTTAATTAGTCCCGGAGAGCTTTGTACTGACAGGAAATGGGGCTCATTAATGCTTTGAGACTTAAGGTGTTGAAGGTGCTTTGGATTTTCCTTTCCACACTGTCTGAGAGGTTTTTGTGCCATCCTGGCCACCAATTCTCTCCTCCAAGGAGTCCATGAGGAGCCTGTTTTGGAGAGGGACCTCAAGGGAGCCATGAATGCCTGGAGACACTTGGGGTGTTTCCTCTGCCTTTGACTCCTGGCAAGGTTTGTGCAATCTCCTCCCAGGCCCTGATGTTCAAGGGCTCAGCTCCACATGCACAGTGAGGCTCATGAGGATCAAGCAAGTCCTGACAAACCCTGGCTCTGCCTTGATTTCCCTCTGCTCCAGTGTAGTTCATTAGGAGGTTTTCCTTTGACAGTTATGGAGAAATAGTTCAAAGAGCTTCCAGGAAATATGTAGTCCTATTTTAAAGGGTGTCTTTTATTGCTTGTCCTATTACACAAGAGGTGATTGCAGCATTCAGTGACTGATATTGATCCAGGGACACTCCTAAGGAGCCCTGGCCTGCTCACAGAAGTGGTGTCTTGAGCTCTGAGCCAGTGTAGACAACCTTGCTCCACATTCCCAAAGCCCATCGTGTCTCTCCTCACTCACCTGGAACCTGCTTTGCTTGGAGAAGTGGCTGCACACAGCCAAAGAGGGATTTTCCTTCTTTGATTTTTGAAGCAATATAAAACTCCTGAGTTTACCCACTGCAAACAGACATCCTCCTCAACTGTGTGCCAAGCCCAAGCTGCCACCAGGAGCACTCCAGACCTGTCCCAGGCCAGCTGTGAGGGTGGATCATCATCCCAACATGCAGTGGTGCCATTGCAAGGGACTGTTGCCATGGACACTGCAATGACCCCACTGCTGGGTTTGGGTGCCATGGCAACCCCCATCAGTTCAGGTTTCCTTGGAAACCAGCCCAAGGAGCCATTTCTGAAGCCAGGTTACATGGCCAATTGCCTGCAGAGCTGTTGCTGCCCTAGGCTGCCATGGCAACCCTGGGACAAAGCGGTGCCAGGGATGTTCCAGGTACAATTGCAGTGACACTCATTGGTGCCACCAGGTGCCATGGCAATGGCCACGGGGACCCGTTTGTTGGTTTGGTGCCATGGCAACCAATGCCCGGCCCCGTTGTGATGGTTGGTGGCCATGGAAAGCTGCCCTGGGCCCTTGCTCAGGGCTGGTGTCAGTGCCCAGAGCCAGAGGGGATCCCTTGCTGGGGGCTGTGCCGTGGCCACCTGCCCTGTGCCGCGCTGGCCACTCAGGCACCAGGAACCAGCAGCCACCGGCACTGCCAGGGCCAAAGGCCAGGTCAGCCAGACAGAAAGGGGCGGGGCTGGGCACTGTTTCCATGGCAACCGGCACTGGGGGGACACCTGGGTCACCTGGCCTGGCAGTTGCCATGGAAACCCCTGGCAGGGACTGAGGGCACAGCCCCTGGCACTGAGACACTGCTGGGCCGGGTGCTGAGCACAGGGCTGAGCACGCAGAGATGGTTTTGTTCTTGCTGAGCTGCAGCACAGCCAAGGCCTGTCCGGCCCCTCGTCCAGCCATGCTGGGGAGGAGCTGGGGCTGCAGGGGAGCTGGGCAGGGGACACAGCCAGGACAGGGGACCCCAACTGAGCCCGGGAATAGCCCAGAGCAGAGCACATCATGCTCAGTGTGTGAAGGGGGGAATTTTGGAGGGAGGGCTTTTGCCTTCCCAGGTAACACTTAGGCAAGAGGGGGCCCTGTTTCACCAGTGGGCAGGGTCACTACCAAAGACACAGACACCAACTGAAGGAATTGTGTCATTTATATCATGCACAGCTGCAAAGATTGACAAAAGGATAAGCTCAGCAAAGTACATCAACATTAGCAAAGAATTACAAAAGAAGCTCAGCAATCCATCATAACCCATCATTACATTTTGATGACCAATCCCTTGGTGAAACACTAGAGGTGATTGTGGTAGACAAAGATTCTGGCTGACTATCAAGGTACACCTTACAGACATCAGTAGTACTTTAGTGACACCATTCTTCATTCTTTTTTCTCAATCTCATTCCAATTAGGAACAAGAATTCTGTTGTCCACGGAGCTAGAACCTTTTTAATTCCAGAATAATGCCCCGAGACCCTTTGCTGTTCAGCTTTACCATGCTGTCTGTGGCTAACAAGGCCTGGGGGGGCCCTTTCCCCTCTGGCTGGAAGGGGCTGGGTCCCAGTCCCTGAGGGGCACCCAGGCTCCTGGATGGAATTCCTGTGCAAGTCCCTCAGTGTCACAGCAGCGTTCACATGGAGCCCCATGGATCAGAGCATTTTCCAAAGGGGCCCTTGGGGCAAACAGGGAGATTTGGTCTGGCAGGATGTGTAAAGCAATCTCCTGTCAGATTCTCCTGACACAGACTCCTTGGCTTAGGGACACATTCCCATTGTTCCTGCCCAGGTTTCAGGACTCAGAGTTGTCTTTCCTAGGAGCTGCTCCTTCAGCTGCCTTGGGAGGGCCTTTTGGCCTCCGGACCCACACTCTGGCTCCATTATTAGGGCTGCTGGATCCAAACCCTTTATCTCCACAAATGGTGGTGACTGGAGGTGGATCTCCTTTTTTCACAATCGTTCTTAAAATTGCAAGATCAATAATTGTGCTACCCTGTCATGGGGTCGAATAATCCAATCTTGTTCATTATTGTTTAACAGAATTACTGTAATTTCTCCTGGATATTCTGCATCATTTCCTCCTGCCATGACAGGAACACTTTGCAAGGCCAAGCTCCAAGGGAGCAGTTACCAAAGCAAAGTGTCCTGGAGGAATCTGAATTCCTGTTTCAGTATTGATAGCTCTCATTGGCTTTGAATTTATCCTAATGAATTCCAATGCATGAAGGCCCAGCGCTGCAGCCTCTGGGCTGGCCCTGCCAGGGGCCATCACAGCCAGAACAATTTCCCAGGCAGCCCAAGTCTCACTGCCCATGGCTGGATTTGCAAACTGGGGGCAGCTGTGCACAGCCAGGCGGTTCCATTTCCCCCATGGGCCATTGTTAAGGGCATGGAGCACATCTGGGAGATGGGTTCTCCATGGGCAAAGGTTCCCATCTTCTCATTTTTCCAACTGCTCTTTTAACAACCCCTTCACCCTTTCAACCAATCCTGCAGCTTGTGCATAGTCTGGTACATGGAAAACCCTGCAGGCAAAATCACTGTATTTTTCACAGGAACAGACAAAGCACTCTGCATCACAGTATCAGCACACCCTGTAAAAATAGCCAATTTCCTGCCTTCCTCCTTTTTCCATTGTATACAATCTCACAAAGTTGACCACTGACATTAGGGTCCTGGCCAATTCTGTTCTGTAGGGTATTTAGTGTTACATCCCTGAGAAGCCAAAGGCACCAAATTAGCATTGTCAGCACTATTTCACATTATTATTATTTTATATGTAGATAGTGATATAGAAATAGATACATATAGCCATATATATATCTACGTGAATATATTAATATATATATGAATTATATATATATATGTCTCATACTATAAATATATATCTAGATTTTTATGATACCAATATTTCACTTGTACAAATGCATATCAACTCAAGATTAAAACCTTCTTCTGTTGCTCTATGTGGGAGCATTCCAACAATCATTGTTCCTTCTGAAGGTGCTGTTTCCTATGTACTCTCAACAAATTCATCTTTGTCTGCCCAAACCCACACGGCCTTTTCCATTTCCATATGCAATTTTTGGATGCATTTGAAGACATGCAGGGGTGCAGTGTTGTATTCATATTGTTGCATAATTATATTTCCTGAGTCCCATACCTTCTCTCGATGGTCTTCTCACGGCAGATCTTCACAGCAGTGGTGTTGTTGCTTCTCGGTCAGGGCTCCTCTCCCAGGCTCTCCCTGACCACCCCGCCCCCTTTTATCTCAGCTACCTCCATGGGCTACAGCTGCTGCCCAATCAAGGACATCACAGCTGCAGCCCATTTACAATAACCAGAATCAGGGCAGGGTCACTAATACAATAGAGAGATCTTTAACTGCCATACATATATTTACAATACATAAGTTAACTCAGGCCCCCACATTTCCCCCTTTACTTTTACCAATTTTACAATTACCATACACATATCTGTCCCAGCTCTCAGGCTGCCACAGCTCGCAGCTGTCTTTACTTCTATAGTCCCAGCTCTCAGGCTGCCACAGCTCGCAGCTGTCTAGTCCCAGCTCTCTGGCCCCCACAGCTCATACATAGAATATATCCATATCCTCCTTCTTTTTTTTTTTTTTTTTTTTCTTTTTTTCTTTTTTTTTTTTTCTTTTTTTCTCTTTATTTCTTTTTTCTCTTTTACTTCTAGCAACCCTACAACTACAATACACATATCTGTCCCAACTCTCAGGCTGCCACAGCTCGCAGCTGTCTTTACTTCTATAGTATAGTCCCAGCTCTCAGGCTGCCATACACATATCTGTCCCAGCTCTCAGGCTGCCATACACATATCTGTCCCAGCTCTCAGGCTGCCACAGCTCGCAGCTGTCTTTACTTCTATAGTCCCAGCTCTCAGCTGTCCATACACATATCTGTCCCAGCTCTCAGGCTGCCACAGCTCGCAGCTGTCTTTACTTCTATAGTCCCAGCTCTCAGCTGTCCAGGGGATTCCATACCTTCTTTCGATGTTGGTCCGCAGATCTTTATCACATCGGGGTCACCAGATGTTGTATTCACATTGCTGTACAATTATATTTCCTGAGTCCCATACCTTCTCTCGATGGTCTTCTCACGGCAGATCTTCACAGCAGTGGTGTTGTTGCTTCTCGGTCAGGGCTCCTCTCCCAGGCTCTCCCTGACCACCCCGCCCCCTTTTATCTCAGCTACCTCCATGGGCTACAGCTGCTGCCCAATCAAGGACATCACAGCTGCAGCCCATTTACAATAACCAGAATCGGGGCAGGGTCACTAATACAATAGAGAGATCTTTAACTGCCATACATATATTTACAATACATAAGTTAACTCAGGCCCCCACAGTGCAGCTTCTTTTACCCGACTGCCCCACTGCTCCCACGGGGCTGTGACCTCAGCCCACTCTAGAGCCAGGGAACTCCAGGGAAGGGCTTCCCAGCTGGGAATTTCTGATGGGACTGATTACTCACATTTACACTGAACAAGTGACATTTTGTTGTCATCTGGCCAGACTGTGCCAGTTTTGTTTTACCAGTGGGCAGGGTCAGCACCAAAGACACAGACTCCAACTGAAGGAATCACTGTCATTTCCTGCAGCTCAAAGCAGCAAAGAATCACAAAAGGAGCAGCTCAGCAATGCACCCAACCATCTCCACCAAAGATTGCCTGCAGTGATTAAGAAAGATCCAGCAGCATTTACCCTCAGCCTTTACCATCCCCCAGACCCACACAGCAGCTGGGGAAGCTGTCACAGCCAAGGGCTGCAGAGCCACTCCTGGGCACTGGGAATTCCTGCAGGTGCCTCCAGCCCCAGGAGAGGCACCAACCCTGCTGGGAGAGGGCCCAGCTCTGACAGTGCTGAATGAACAAACTGACAGCACTGCTAGGGTGGCAACATCTGCTTTCATCCTCCTCTTGGGTCCCTCCCAAAGCCTGGCCAGGGCTCAAGGAGGAACCAAGGGAGGTGACTTTGACCATACAGCCCCAAACAAGGCCAGATGTCAGATTTCATGGCTTTGTCTGGCTTCTAAATACACAAAGGTCAATCCATGTTTCACTAATGAGTGGCTACATCTATCACAGTGCTAATGACCTGCATGTTTCATCAGGGAGCAGATACAAAGATAACCTTTGCTTGGAAGGTTCATCCAGAGGCCACCTTTGGCTCAGGGCCTGCTATTCAGGCCTCACTCAGGGCTGGTGTCCAGGCCTTGGCACTTCAGGGACGTGGTTTAGTGCTGGGCTTGGCACTGCTGGGTGACCGGCTGCACTGGGTGAGCTCAGAGGGCTTTTCCAACAGCAAGGATTCTGCGATTCCATGATTCTGTCCACTGCATTCAGCTGGGGCTATTTTAGCAGCATTACTTTGCTCCAAAAGTTCCCTCTTGCCCAGCTCCTATGGCCTGAGGCTTCAGCTTCTTCAGCTCCTGGTGCTGAGCTGCTCATGCTGAACGAGACGACATGGAGAGAAGAACACAGTCCATGCAATTCCTTCTGGGACATGGAGAGGGGAGGCTGTGCAAAAAGGAGCATTGTTTGGTGTGGCCTCCTCTCTGCCCTTCACACCTTTCAGCACTTTGAACCAGCCAAGAGCTTTCTCCAAGAGTGCAATGGAGCAGCTGTTCCTGCTCCCAGGCCTGGCTCTCCCCAGTCTCTGACCTTGCCTGGTTCTGTCCCTCCTGCTGTGCCCTCTGTTCCCCCAGGGCTCGCTGGCTGCTGCCCAGGACTGTGGCACTGGCACAGATCCAGTTCTCCAGAGCCTCCTTTCTGTGCCCTTGGAGCTGCCTGGGCACAGCAGCCTTTTCCATCTGGAAGCTCCCCATGGAGAGGGAGTGCCCAGCTCTGTTCCCTGCACAGCCTCCAGGAGCCCAGGGCTGCCATCTCAAGTCCCTGCTGGCACTGGGGGCTCCCAGGTGCCTCAGGCTGCTGTGACACCGCTGCACACGGGAGGGAAGAGGGGCAGGGGCTGTGCTCAAAGTCAGCTCCATGTGCTGCTGCTGCTGCTGCTGCTGCTGTGGGGTCATTTATGCAGCCCTGGCCCAGAGTCAGGGATCAGATCCTGCCAGTCTCTTCCAGCCCTGTCTGCTCAGAGTTTGGGCCTTGGAGCCTCAGGTGGCCAAAGGCAGCTGCTGCTGGTCCCTCTGTGTGCCACAGTGTTCAGCAGTGCTGCTCCATCAGTCTGTGTCCAGCAACGGGGAAAAGCCTCAGCCCTGCAGGCCAGGAGCGGTCGGGCTCTGCCTGAGCAGCTCAGTCAGCAGGAAGGGAGCTGCTCCACATGGGAACCAGGAGCAAAGGACATTCCTTTGATACGACATGTTTTCTATTTAAAGAAAAAAAAAGGAAAAAGGGAAAAATAGGTAAATTGTAAAATATAAGAATAAAATCCAAGTGTTAGTGAAAAAACATAACATAATGTTAGTTAAAAAAACAAAACATAAATGCAAAGTTACATTCTTTGCATTAAGAGGTAAATAATCTTTTCAAAAAGAGAACTCAGTTATTTACAGTGTAAATGTGCTGATGGCATGGATCCACCTTACTGACCTCAGCAGCCTCTTAAAAGATTTTGGGCTTTGTTTCCAACATTGGTATTTGAAATTGTAGTCGAAGAAAGAGGAAATTGCTTTGCGCCCTTCCAGCTCCAAGAAGGACTGGGAATGGAAACTCTGTCAAAGCCCAAATCCTTTAGAAGATTACCTTTCTTTCTCAGCCTGGGAACGAGCTGCACATTCCCTTTGAAACTGTCAGGGATTTCTTAGAGACACGAAGTCCCACTTACAGCTTTTTGCTCTGGTTTCTCAGTGCAGAAGGGCAATACTCCATCCATCAGCTCCAGACTGCACTGCCTCAAGAGCATGGCCCACTCGCCAGCCTTGGCCCACTCGTGGCAATTCTAGAGGAGGAAGAAAGTGCAATTGACAATTACAGCCAATCAAGAAGGAAGAATGGGACAGATGAAACACCCTGTGCAGATCCAGGAATTCAGCTGGGACTGTGGAGAGTTTGGGTCCTTGCCAGTTGGATGTGTGTCCCCAGCTGCAATCTCTGGGCCTGCAGCAGAGTCTCACTCACCTGCCAAAGCAGAAAGCTCAGGCGCTGTGCTCACAACGGGCTCATCTGATGCAAAGCTGTCAGAGCAATGTGAGGGCAGAGCCAGCCCAGCTGGGCCCAGGGCTGAGCCCAGCAGAGCCCTGGCAGAATCCAGAGCAGCCTCAGCACCCGCAGAGCCCAGCTGCAAGGAGAGAAAGCAGAAACCGCCCGTCAGCTGAGGGCTCCTGTCCCCTTGTGCCAAGGCCTGCGGTGCCCAGGCCATGCTGGCTGTGCCCAGAGCTGTGCCCAGAGCTGCCCATCCCTGCTGCCTTTGGCAGCAGAGCAGGAGGGCAGCACATGTGCCCAGCCTGCAGCCAGCCACAGCACATCCAGCCCTCAGCAGCTGCCCAGAGCAGGATGCTCCTGTGCTCGCTGCCATCTCCCAAAAGCTCTGATCCCACCCTGCCAAGCACACAGGGACCCACCTCATGCCACCCATGGCTGGAAGAAAAGCTGCTCCCAAACCACGGCCTCAGCCTTCTCCAAGGGCACGGTCCATCCACGCCACAGCTGCTCCCAAGCACTTCCCCATCCACACTGGACCACCTAGAATGCTTCCTCTGGAAAAACAGACAACACATTATTGAAAAGAGATTAGAGACAAAAAGTGAAAACAAGAAAAACGAGAAAAACGGTAAAAACTCTTATCTCTGTCAGGGCCTTGAGGAAGGCCCAACTCCTACATGGTAGGGAAAAACCCAGCCATGGCTGAGGGAAGCCCACACTTTCTCTCTTCCCCCCTGCATTGCCCTCCAAAATCACGGTGATCCCAAAGCAAACAAGGGCTGCTTATGGCCTCTGACAGCCCATTGCTCAGGGCTTGCCAGCGCCCCAGCCCCGCAGGCTCTGCCCCAGCCCGGCCAAGCTGCCCGGCAGCAGCGCTGCAGCCCCACAGCAGCTCCAGAGCAGCCCCATCCAGAGGCACCGGGGAGCCCTCAGCACTGCAGCCAGCAGCAGACGGGCAGGAGGACACAGATGGCGCTTCCTGCCCAGCACAGGGCTTGTGGCCATCTCCAGGCACTGTTCTCACAGGGATCCCTGCAGCTCTGGCCCCTGCCCAGCCGCTCTGTGGGCAGCACAAAGGCTTCAGCAGAGCCACCACAGGCCAAGGGGCTTCTGGCCATTTCCCCTTGCCCACTGCACGCCTAGGCAGCTAGCTTAGCATGAGCAACCTTCTCCCCTGTCAGGGCCTCACCACCCCTCAGCCTGCTGTGCTGCTGAGCACAAGCACCCTTTTCACCCTTTCCGGCCTCTTGCCCTGCAGAGCCTGGGCAGCAAAGAAAAGCTCCTGGCGGTCTGTGTATCATAACACATTCTAGAATTGATTTATCTACAGTAATCTATAACATATAATAATATATACAATTATAATATACCCTAGAATTTATTTATTTACAATATAGATAAAAACTGGAAAGGAAGAAAAGAAAAATCTTAAAGAAAAGGAAAATTACCCCTGGCTCAGGTTGCCCCAGCAAAGACAGCCTCCCAGATCAGCTCTCCTCAAGTCATCCGGCAGAGCAGGCAGCCGAGCCCTGACAGGCAAGGCCGAGCCCTCCATGCCCTGCGCAGCTGACCGTGCAGCCTCTGGATGGTGGAATATTGCCCACGCTGTATTGCCAGGAGGACATGCAGTGTTTCAAGTGCCAGCTGTGACACGGCACTGCTCCTGTCCTTCGTCAGGCGTTCCAGGGCTGTAAGAGAGAGGAACAGAGGCACGGTCAGAGCCAGACCTGTGGGGAGCCCAGGAGAGCCCCCTGCAAGGGCCATTGCAGCCGGTTCTTGCCATGGCCAGGAGGGAGCAGGGAGCAAGGGGATCAGCCCGAAGCTACTGGCCACCAATGGCCCACGTGGCCCTGAAAGCTCCGTGTCCTCTGCCCACGGGAGCAGAGCCCTCTGCAGCTGGGGCAGGGCTTGCAGCTCTCCCCCCGGTAGCCCCCAGGGTCAGCCCACTGCCCTCACTCACCAGTGCAGATCAGCTCCAGCTCTTGCTGCTGCCCTCTCAGGTGCCGCCCGGCCATGCCTGTGAACACAGAGCCTGTCACGGCCCCAGCGGCACAGCTCCCTGGCAGCGGCACTGCCGGCGCTGTGGCCACACGGGCTGCTGGCCCGGCAGGGCTCAGCCCGGGCCCTTGCCGCACGCTGCCGCCCCAGGACACGGCTGCCAGACGGTGGCAGCAATGCCCAGGCCAGGCGGGGCTCCACGGCGCCGGCCCGGCTGGCGCTGCCGGGGGCAGCGGGCGGGGCCGGGGCCGAGCTGCGGCGGGCCGGGGAGGAGCCCGGGCTCGGGACTCACCCATGAACCTGATGGCCGCCTCTCGCAGGGGCTTCTGTGGGTTCTCCACGTAGTGCAGGGCCTGGCGCAGGTGCTCGGTCGCTCAGCTCCTGTCCTCTGCCAGCTGGAGAGAGCAGCAGGAGGGAAGGGTTGGCACGGACTCAGCTGCCTGCGCCCATCGCCGGCCTCGCCTGCCCGCACAGCCCTGAGGCGCGGCCAGCAGCCGCTAGCCAAGGGCTCCCGAGGGGAGGGGAAGAGGGCCGGCTGCTGCCTGGGGAGCCGTGGTGCCGCCCCGCAGCCCCGCCGGGCCGGGGCTCCATGGGCACCCAGCTCGGGCCCATGGGAGCCTGGAGCAGAGCCCGCGCGGCCTCTGGCTGCAGCAGCGGGCGGGGGCACAGCTGCCAGCCCTGCACACTGAGGGGCCTTCTCCAGGCTGAGGCTGGGGCTTGCAGGCCGTCCTTACCAGGAGCTCAGCTAACTTCAAGAGTTTCTCTTTCTTCACTGTTTTTTCAAGATCTTTCCTTTTCAGGAACTTGACCGCACAAAGCAGCGTTCCCCGAGAAGCCTGGAGAGCAGCAGAGACGCAGAGATGGCCCCCACAGCCCAGGGCACAGGACTCGCGTCCCTGTGCCAAGGCCTTGAGGAGGCTGCAGTCTGGCAGGCACAGGGCAGTAGGCAGCCGAGCCCCCTCTCAGGGGGACATCAGCAGCGCATGAGTCCTCACCAGTGCCACACGCAGATTCTCATTGTGGCAGTGGAAGAAGAGTGGGAGCAGGCTCTGACACACTTGGGTCATCAGGGGCTTTTTTCCTTCTTCTTCTACAGCAGACATTAAGGTGTGAAAGAGAATCATGGAGAGCTGCTGCACTTGGCTATCACCCTGTAGAACAGGAAGGCAGCAAGAGCTCAGCATCAGCTGATTCTGGCCCACATTGGCGCAGACCTGCATCTCCACAGGGCACCAAGTGTCCGGGCAGCAGCCAGTGGCCGTGTCTGGGGGCACAGAGCCTTACGTTGTCAAAGAGTGGTAGGAACAGCTTAGCCAGGTCCAGGGCCACGGGGCTGGGTATCCCGGCACCATCATCCAGGAAGAGATAGCCCAGTATCCTGGTGGTCATCCTGAGCAGGAGGTCCATGAGCCTTTCGGTCAGGCTCCGCTTTCTTTCCGCCTGAGCAGAAGGCAAATTTGTGAAAGGCCACCCTGCTGCCGCAGGGCCCAGAGCCAAAGGCCTCTCCTGAAGTGTGACAGTGGTTTTCAGGATAAGGGAAGAGATGTAGATCTGACTTTTATATTTCAGAAGGCTTGATTTATTATTTTATGATGTATATATTACATTAAAACTATACTAAAAGAATAGAAGGAAAAGGTTCATCTCAGAAGGCTAGCTAAGCTAAGAATAGAAAGGAATGAAAACAGAAGTCTGTGGCTCGGACAGAGAGCGAGAGCCAGCTCTGCTGTGAGTGGTCACTAATTCCAAACATCCACATGAGACTAATCACGGATCCACCTGTTGCATTCCACAGCAGCAGATAACCGTCGTTTACATTTTGTTTCTGAGGCCTCAGCTTCTCAGAAGGGAAAAAATCCTTAGAAAGGATTTTCACAAAAAGATGTCTACGACACTGAAGCACTTGGGCAGCTGAAGCGGGAGGCAGGAGAGCTGGGAGCAGCTGCCCCAGCGCCCAAAGCCCAGGCAAGGCCAAGCGACTGCGTTGCCCAGCCCCACGCTGCCTGCACAGCTTCAGCCACTGCCCCCTTCTCACCAGCGGGGAATGGTCCCTGAGATGCTGGCTGCCAGTGTCTGCGCGCTCCCTCCGCAGGTGCCTTGGCAAGACATCCATGATGCTGTCCCTGCATTCCCTCAAGTCCAGGCACTCGAGGCCCTGAAAGGCACAGGGCACTGATGGCGGAGCCAGCCTGCAGGAGCCCAGAGCCACACAGGGCCGGGCACAGGCAGCAGCGCAGGGCACAGGCACCGTCCCAGGCGGCTGCGGCGACGAGAGGGCAGAGAGCGGGGAGGCAGCTCAGCCAGGTCATGCTGGCCTTCAGGCTCACCTCTGCAAGGAATGCCAGAGCAAGGAAATCCCAGTATGGCATCTTTTTGCTGAGCATCTCAAGGAGGCAGTCTAAGATCCTTTTACACAAGGGCCTGGATGCATGGCACATCTCCCTGGAAGGCAGAAAATGGCACTAAGACCCTGAGCCGGGGGGGAAGCCTCTCCCAGCACTGACTCATACAGTTCTTGTCTTTCCCTAACACCCTGCCAGGGGACCTGGGCCTTTTGAGATGTGGCCACTCCTGGGCACCCTCCTTTCCCAGCCTTTTCCAGTCTGCTTGGCTGTCCCTCGTCCCTTTGGCCCACCGCCACGGGGACCGTGTGGGACAGCCCAGGCACAGGGCACAAATGCCAGGAGCAATGGGGAGAAGGGAGTCTCACCTGGCCAGCAGAGCCACAGCAAAGTGGTGGGTATCAACACAGAGCAGCGTGTCCCAGCCACGCTTGCCTTCCATTGACACCACCACATGCTCACACTGGAGAAGGCAGAGCAGGGACTTCAGGGTCTGCACTGCAAACCTGTGTGCACAGCAAAGGCCCAGGTCACACTGGTAGCACTGGCTCCTTTGCGGGCCACGTGGCAGGGACAGGAGGACTGGCATGGAGCACCTGTTGGGGCTGGTGGCAAGGCCATGCTCTTCCTGGCATGCCATCCAGAAGGTATCCACCTCCTCTGGCATCTCTTCTGTGCTGAAGAACACTTGGAAGAGCAGATGAACAAATAGGTGGGGGAAATACAGCGTCACTACACGTGGGATAGGGGGCTCCTGGAGGATCTTCCACATCACCACGGTTGCCTGCAAAGGACAAAGCCCCCCGAGACAGCGCTCAGTGCCGAGGTGTCCATGTGCCTGAGCTTGGCAGGGAGAGGCCCTGAGAGACGTTGGCAGGGGGAGCACAGGGCCTGGTGGGCCTGAAGCTGCCCCTGGGCCAGGTTTCAGGCCAGCGCTGAGGCAGGCAGATGTAGTGGGGGAAGGAGGATGGAGAGCTGCTGGAGAGGAGGCCTTGGGGCCAGCAAAGGCCAGTTGCAGAAACTCACAGCCAGGGCAAAGACACCCGTTTTGTCCCCATCGGAGGTGCACGTGCTGCGCTCTGGCCAGCTCCCCAGCACATCCAGGAGGATCAGCTGCACTGGCTCCGCAGTCCTGGGCGAGCACATGATGCTCTTCCACATGGTGATGGCAGCTCTGCAGGGTTAGAGCTCTGTCTCAGGGGCGTCTCAGACACAGCACCGTGGCCTGGGCATCCCTAGGGGCCCGGGCTTAGCACCAGCTCTGCCTCTGCCCACTGGCCCTCGCCAGCAGCAGCCAGGCAGCCCAGCCCTGTGGGGACAGAGCCCTGAGGGGCGGCAAGGGAGCATGGCAGCAGGCTCAGGGGCTGACATGGCAGGGCTGGGAAAGGGAGCAGCCAGAGGGCCCTGGAACTCTCTGTTGGTCAGACACCTGGGACAGGCTGTACAGGGTGATGGGCTGGGAGGCCTGAGCCGTCTGGGCAGGTGGGCCCCATTCCTGTCACAGGACGGGGCCACACGCAGGAGCGTCACCACTGCATCATCTGGGTGTGCTTTGGTGACATTCAGCAGGGCCTTGTCCAGTCTGTGCTCAGCAGAATCATTGGCCTGGAGCCATCGGTGAATGTACCTGACCATGGCGGGCACCTGGAGAGGGCACAGGGAGCCTTGGAAAGCTGCCAGAGGGAGCAATGTCCCCAGGGTCCCCAGAGAATGCTTCCCTTCCCAGCACACTGCCATGGCCAAAAAGGCTCCCAGGGACCAGCAGGCATGGCTGGGGAAGCCACGGGACTCATGGGGAAATTGAAGCCTGGCCCCAGGCTGCTTACTTGTTCTGGCCTGGCAACACCCTTCTCCAGAAGCAAATCCAGCAGGGCGGCACTGGTCTCGTGACTGAGGAGCTCGGAGTGTGCTCTGAGCCCAGTGCCCATGGTGCTGCTCTCTTCCTGCCGAATGCTCCTGATGAAGTTGCAAATGAGCTGTAGCAGAAGGGCAAGAAGCTGGGGATGTTGCAAAACGTGCTGCACACGCGGTGCTGGGCTGAGCAGGGACAGCAGGCCCAGCCCAGGTGGGGGTGGCTGCAGGTACCTGCGCTGTTGTTCGGAAGCAGCCATGGGTATGTTCCTGCTCTTGGGTGCACTCCAGGGCTGCATCTGGCAAAGAGCAAGTGCAGCCAGAGCTGAGGGGCTGAGGGAGAGGCTGGAGAACACAGCCCAGTCCTGCACTGCCAAGGCAGAGAGAGCCCCGGGATGCTCCAGGGGGATGGAGCAGGGCACTGCGGGGTGTCTGTCCGGCCCCTCTTCCGTGCTGTCCCTGAGCATTTCCCCAGGGGACGGCATGGCATGGCATGGCATGGCATGGCATGGCATGGCATGGCATGGCATGGCATGGCATGGCATGGCATGGCATGGCATGGCATGGGGCCAAGTTGGCTGCAGGCTCCAGCCTTGCAGCCCAGCTTTGCCACTCACCCTCCTGCGGTGGAGGAAACGGCACCACCTCTTCCGTGTCCTGCGCTGGGGCAGCTCCAGGGCCTTCTTCCTTCTCCTCCTCCACGCAGGCCAGCTTGGGCACTCTCGGGGCTCTCTGCTCCATGTCTGTGCCTGGAGCGCGCCCCAGCAGCGAGCCCAGCTGGTGCCGCTCCTGCAGGGCCTCCTGTGCCGTCCCTGCGGGCGGGACGCGGCTGTCAGCGCTCGGCCCGGGGCCAGCAACGGCCCCCGAGCGCCCCTCACCCGCCCCGGGCCGGCCATGCCCAGGCGTTCGCTCCTTGGAACGCGGAACGGGAGGCCCGGGGCCGGCGGCCGCGCTGCCGAGCGGCGGAGCTCGGGCCGGGGAAGCCGCAGCGGAGGCGGCGGGAGCGGCCGCGCCGCGTGTGTCCTCCGCGGGCCCCGGGAGGAGCCGGGGCCAGGGCCGGGACTGGAGCCTGCCTCGGGTCCGGGGCCGCGCTCGGGCCAGGCGGAGGCAAAGGGCGGCAATGCCGCCCCGGCCCCCAGCACTGATGCTCGCCCGGCAGCGCCACCGCCAGTACGGCCAGAGCCGGGCGGAGGCGAGACCGCGGCGGGATGGCCGGGGCCGGGCACGGGGGGGTGTCTGTCATCACGGGGAGAGGGAGGCGGGGAGAGGAGAGGGATGCCGGGCAAGGGACCCCGAGAGAAGGGCGCCCGACCGCGGGAAAGGGAGAGAAAAAGAAAGAGAGAAAGAGTATTCAAAACTATCTGTTTTCTGCTGCCGCTGCCGCTGCTGCCGCCACTGCCGCTGCCGCTGCTGCCGCCGCTGCCGCCGCTGCAACTGAAGCACCGGGGCCGTTCGTCTCCGTGTCCGTTCCCCGCTCGCCCCACGAGCTCCACATTCGAGCCCCGCGTGCCCCGGGGACAGCCCCTCCGTCTGCCCAAACACGGGAACTTTGCAGCCTTGAGCCCGGATGCAGAGCCCTGACTCCTGCACACTGGCACGGCAATCCCCTCGCTTGCTGCTGTGCATTGTTCTTGCTGAGGGTCAGACACTGTCGGGCTACCTTCCCTTGGGGTAGGATTCCTACCTGAGCCCAGCACTGCACTTACACCTCCAGTGTTGCCTTCCAGTAAAAACAGGGAAGGAAAACTGTGTGTGGCTCATGGTATTTTAGAGTGTCTAAAAATCCCTAAGTCATCGATCTTAGAGGTGCTGTGCATCTAGAATTACTGGGATGCAACATGGAAAAGGGGAGTATAGAAATAAATCGAGGAAAACATCTTGGATTGTTTCTTTCATTTTCATTTCACTTCCAGAAAGCCATTTCAAGTTTCCAGGAATCTTCTCCTGTCTGCTCTTCTCAAGAATCTCTCATAGAGAACAAGGTCAAGCTTCTGTCACAAGATTGCCACCAGCTGCAGCTTCTCTTGGCTTTCCACACTGCACAATGTGTGCAGTGGGACTTTTGCTGCAAAGCAGGACAAATGTTTGGAGAACATGACATGTCATTTCTTTTTCCTGGTGGGCTGGGGAGTTGTGCCACTGGTGAAGTTTTCATTGTGACTGTTCGTGCTGGCTTAGGGCAAATTTTGGGAGGCAATCTCCAAAAGGGGTCTGTCTAGAAAGCAAGTTCAAGCGTCCCCTCCCACTACTAGTTCAGGAAAAGACTTACCTCGCTAAAAGTGAAAAAAACCCCAGTTTATTTAACAAGTAAAGTATTCACAAGCATGAAAAATGAGTAATATTAAATAAAACCTCTGACACTGCTGAAGAGATGGCAAATTCAGAAAGTCCTTTTTGTGCATTTTAGTTGGCTCACTTGGTCTCTTCTAAGTCCCTCTGGTGCTGGAATGCAGCGTCCCAGAGCTCAGTGGGCCACAGGTGTGAGCTGCTGCCGGTGTTTTTCTGGGTTTTCAGTCCAGAGCAGGTTTAAACAGTTCCAAGAAAAAGGAAAGTCACAGTCCAAGGAAATTCTCTGCCCCAGCTAGCTAAAAAAATTTTGCTAGACCTGGGCTGTGAAGGCACCGGGAAATTTCCAAATCTGGGCACTGGCGGTCCCAGCAAACACCAGAGCTGGATGGTGCTGAAGCCAGAACCTGCAAATTTCCAAATTTTGGCTTTCTGTGTCAGCAAATCACTGGACTTGGGCTGTGCCAGCACCAGGAAGTTTTCAGATTTGAGCGCTGGCGCTGCCAGCAAACACCAGATCTGGGTGATGTCATTGCCAGCAACAGAAATCTGCCAGATTTGGGCTCTGCTGGCACTGAGAAATTTCCAAATCTGGGTTTTGGTACAGGAAACACAAGATGTGGGTGGTGCCAGACCCAGTAGCAGGAAGCTGCTACGGGTTTTGGATTTCTGTGCCAGCAAATTGCTGCACTTGGGATGTGCCAGAATAGGGAAATTTCCAGATCTGGGCACTGGCAGTGCCAGCAAACAGCCCATTTCAGGCTCCAGGCAGGACTGCATCTGGATGCCTTCTTCTTTGCCTTCCTTCTTTCTTTCCTTCCTTCCTGGGGTCCTGCTGCCAGCAAACTCCAGATTGGGCGGTGCTGGCAAGAGGAAATTGCCAGGTTTTAGCTTTCTTTGCCAGCAAATTCTGGACATGGGCGGTGCCAGAAGAGGGAAATTGCCAGATGTGGACACTGGCAGTGACAGCGCACACCAGATCTGGGTGGGGAATGTGCCAGCACCAAGAAATTGCCAAATGTGAACTTTCTGCGCCAGCATATTGCTGGAATTATGCTGTGCAGGCATCTGAAAAATTCTGGATCTGGGCACTGGTGGTGCCACCAAACACCGGATCTTGGCATTGCCAATGACGGTAGCAGGGAATTGCCAGATTGTGCCTTTCTTTACCATAAAATTGCTGGACTTGGCTCTGCCAGAACAGGGAAATATCCAGATCTGAGCACTGGCAGTGGCAGCAAACACCAGGTCTGGGTGCCTGTATTGGCACCAGGAGATTGCCGGATTTTGGCTTTGCAAATTGCTGCACTTGGGCTGTGCTGGCCCTGGGAGATTTCCGGATCTGGGCACTTGCGCAGCAAACACCAGACCTGGGTGGTGTGTTGTAGTGGGGTTTTATACTTTGTAATACTTTGCAATAGTTTTGGTTTTGAATCCCTGTATTTTTCCCAAATGGTTCATCCCAGATGGTGTACCCCTTCCTTTACCTGTGTAACCCCTTTCCCTTGCTGAGATCATCCCCAAATCCCCACCCTGGCTCTCTGTCAGTCGCACAGCATCCCATCCCCTCTATCTAGAAGCTTCGGTCCAGGATGTCGAGTGATCAGCCAGAGGCCAGGGGTCAGTGCCCCAAGCCTTGCCCCATATGCTGTCCTAAATATCAATCCTCCAGTACCCATCCCTTAAGGTCACTTATTGGTCAGTAAAATGTTATCTACTTTTGGTTTCCACCTCCTTTTAAATGTAACCTTGGCACATCTCCCGGGGCTCTCAGCAGGAGCCCTCTTAGGTGTAGGGGCTCCTTTGGGACTCCTAGAATAAAACCTTGGATTAACCCCTGCTAAGAGTCGGCCCTTTATCTCCTACCGATGTCTCTGGTGTCTCTTGTGCTGCAAAGGTGACCAGCCCAGGTGCCCTCAGTACCCTCGAGGCACAGAGAGCGTCTCCCCATTGTCGGCCATGTCGGGGCTGCCCCCAGGTGTCTGCCGACTCGGGACTGGCCGGAGATCCTGAGAGGCTCCCAGAGAGACAGAGACAGTGCTGCTGGTGGCAGCACCAGGAAGCTGCCGGGTTTGGGCTTTCCGTGCCAGCAAATTGCTGCACTTGGGCTGTGGTGGCACAGGGAAATGTCCAGATCTGGGCATGGGCGGTGCTATCAAACACCAGGTCTGGGTGGTGACATCTTGGCACCAGGAAATTGCTGCCTTTTGTCTCCTTTTTCCAAAAAATTGCTGCACTTGGGCTGTGTTGGAAGTGAGAAATGTCCAGATTGGGGTACGGGTGGTGGCAGCAAACACCAGATCTTGGAATTGCCAGTGCTGGCAGCGGAAATTGCCAGATTTTGGCTTTCTTTACCAGAAAATTGCTGAACTTGGCTCTGCCAGAACAAGGGAGTCTCCAGATCTGGGCACTGCTGGTGGCAGCAAACACCAGATCGGGGCGGTGCCAGACCCAGTAATGTTGGAAATGAATTTGTAGAGAATTTTTAAGGTTTGATAGAAGGTTTCTATAGTATGTATACAAGTGTCATGATCCGTCTTTATGAACTGGTTTTGTGATGGTTTGTGGGTTGATCTCAGAGTGCAAAAAACACCGACACGGTACAGGGAGTTGCTGTGATAATCAAAACAAATGTACCATTATTGAATATCCACAACAAAATGTGTTGAGGAGAAACTGGGGGGAAAGGGAAAAAATAAGGAAAAGGAGGGAGGAAGAGAAAGGAAGGTATAGAGCTACCAACTGTTTTACTAGACTGGGACTAGACCCAGAGCTAAGCAAACACATACAGCCAGGTGACATTGTGTAACATCAGAAGCTGGCAACCATGAGGACTTTGCTGTCAAAAGGTTACAGTCTGCACTGGCCCAGAAGTGTTTTTCCCTAAGGCAAAGCAAATTGAAATATGAAGTTTAAAAGCTTCAAATGACTATGAAAGGAAACTGCAGAATAATTTCTGGAAGGGCAGCATTGTCAATGATCATGCAGCCCACCAAGAGCTGGAGCTGAATCCAGAATTGCTTGTTCCAGCTGTGCAGGAATTCATTCCACTGGCAAGCACTGGTCCATGGGAACAAATGATCCCCTAACTCTGGGCTGAATGGCACCCAGGCTGCAGTGCAGATTTGAGGAGACCTTGTCACTTGTTATTGGCCTCCCAGTGCACTTATCCTTCTGCAGACAAGGTGCAAACAACACAGCTGGACTTCTGTCCCCAGTAAATATACATACAGGTGACTTTGCCAAAGCAGTGCATCATTTCCCAGTGAAATACATGACCTCTTCTTACTTACGGAATTGTGATTGAAGACACCTGTGAACCAGATCTGTGGGAGATTGCAAAGGAGCAAAGCTTTGGGATTTGGGCACACCTCTCTTGGTTTCTTTACTCAGGCCCTTGGTGAGTACACAACACACCTAGGTAGAAAACCTTTGACTAGACAGGATCTTTTGGATCCATTGTCCCCCAAACAGGTCAACAGGTGACCCCGTTGTAATGCCAAGTAACAAAGAGCAGCACAAATGACACAAAGAAAACATGGCCAAAGAGGAAGAGAAGAGGCCCAATGAGGAAAGGATGTGGTGAGACACTGGCACATCGAGTGAGCTGCACTCCCATAATCTCTAGGCTAGCAGGTCCTGGTCTCACATTCTCCTCTTGGTTTATTTAAATTTTATTTATTTATTTACTTTTTTTTATCATCAAAATAAAATACATAAAATTATAAATATGTCATCAAAACTTAAAGACAGAATCAAAACACATTAATTCAAAACTACATCTAAAGATCAGAACATATGTACAGCTGTAACTATGAAGCCTAATGCATCAATCGTATTCTTCAAACACTCTTCATACAGGCGGCAGCTTCTTCCTGACCTTGGAGGACAGAGAGCTCTTCTGGACGGGAGGCAAGGACTTTGTGGGTGAGGGAACATCAAAAAAGTCCTGAGAAAACTTCTCGGTAAGACTGTAACCAGTCAGATCTGCAAAGTGGAGACACAAAGTTAAACAGAGGCCTCCATGCAAACGTAAAGCAGCTAAAGCTCCCTATTTAATGGGACACATTTTTTTCTGGAAATGTCTAAACAGCTGCACAGGGAAACATGCTCCTGCTGGCAGACACTTGAGGCAGGCCAGGGCAAAACCCTGAGCCACTTGCCCAGAGCTGGCACAGGCACAGCCTGGCCTCGGGGCTGCCCTGGTACAGCAGGGAGCCCAGAGCCCTGTGCTCTCCAGGAATGGCTCAGCTGCACATGCACCCTCCTGCTCCTCTGCTGCCCCACAGCTCAGCAGCCCTACAGCTCCAGGGGCACTGGCAGCAGCACAGCTCATTGCAGGGGCACATGCAGGGCACAGCTGTTCCCTGGCAATGTGCACAGCCTCTCTGGGCTGTCACAAGACCCTTCCTCCCAGCAGAGATTGGCCCAGCTGCCCTTCACCTCTGTGTGAGGCTGAGCCATGACTGCCTTCACCTTGTTCTCAATCTTGAGCTGCTTCAGGCCCCTCATGCCATGACTAGGAAGGGCAATGGAGAGAGTGGGGACAGATGCACACCGTTCCTTATGATTTCATCATTTTTGGCACAGCTCAAAAGTCAAATCCAGAGGTGTCCAACTCAGTGCTTCCTCAGCCTTCTGGAGAACATCTCGCCTTCACCTTGTTCTCAATCTTGAGCTGCTTCAGGCCCCCCATGCCATGACTAGGAAGGGCAATGGAGAGAGTGGGGACAGATGCACACCGTTCCTTATGATTTCATCATTTTTGGCACAGCTCAAAAGGCAGCTCCAGAGGTGTCCAACTCAGTGCTTCCTCAGCCTTCTGTAGAACATCTCACCTTCACCAGCCAAACATTTTGGAGAGGTTTTCCCGCACATGTGGAGGCTTGCTGGCAGCACATTCCTTCAGCGGGGTGCCCATCACCTTGCAGAGGGCAGAGGCCAGCTTGGTGGCCACGGTGCGGACGTTGGCGCTCCGCACAGGCAGCGCCTTGTTCCCCAGGCAGGGCCAGAGCATGGGCAGGGCGTCACGCTGGACGACTTCAGGGCTCCTGGCATGAACCCCCTGCACAAGCACTGCCGGGACAGAGACACAGCTCCTTACCCACCAGCCTCCATGCAAACAAGGATCTACCTCTGCTTTTGCTTCTTGCCAGCCTCTCTGGCCAAGATCAGCAAAATAGCACCCACAGCCCCTTGATCCAGAAACGGGCAAAGCAGCTGATCATCTTGGAAACAGAACCACCAACCCCTCAGGACTAATTGCTCCAACCAGAGCCTTGTCCCGGTTGCACACTTCTTACCTTTAATAAATTATTTCACAATCTCTTTCTGTATGAACAATAAATGAAATGTCCAATTGCCTTTGATTTCCATTAAGAAGTTGTCTAAACCCACACTGAACACTTGGAAATGCACCGTAGAGAGGAAATGGAGAGATTTCTAATAAAAGGGATGATTCCATTTTTGTAACTTTGATGTCAAGTGCCAAATGTCTAATCTGGCTCTTCCCTTTGCTCAGTGGCACACAGCAAAGGGCAGGATTGGAACACACCTCAAAACTCCAGCCCACCAGAGATGGCTGCTGCCTGACAGTTGGATGAGAAACGTCAGTGACCAGCTGGTGTCTTTGGCAGAATGCTTTTGGGGCTTCCAACAAAGAGCTGTTTCAAACCTCAGGGTGTCTTAGAGAATTACCCAGACCCCATTGCTGTGGCATTTGAGCATCTCCACATTTTAATGCCATTTCACCTCTCAAAGTTAATGGCATTTTTTCTTATAATGTCCACTGAAATAGGGGCATAGAGAAAGAAAAATGCTACATGGGGGACTGAAATGTAATCGAAACATGAGTGTTTTCTCATATTGTCTCTGAAATCTCTGCCCAGTTTCTGAAGTGAACTATATGAAACACAGACAAATACTTACTACCAACAGGCTTCTTGCATGGCAGATTTGGCTGAGAGATCAAAACCTGAAATGCTTTGGAGACCATTCTTATTTTCTGATCAGACAAAATGTTGTCTAGCAGCCATTTAATATTCTGTGGTGGAAGAGACTTCATTTTCTCTATGTTGTTAATACACCAGCACTCATCAACATTGAAAGAGCTCTTGCAAGTACCCAAAACCAATTCTGCTAATCAGGAAAGGGTTATGGTACCCATTTTAAAATGGGAATTCATTTGAGTTTAAGTATAATTAAAGGCATCGGTGACTACTGAACATGAGGAACAGCTGTCTGTTCCTATTAAACCTTAGAGAGAACATCTGCTCTTTCTAAAGTAGTCCTAATTTATGGTTAATTCCTTTATTTGAAAAAGAGATCAAAAGAACTGTTAAACTAAATTCCCTGTTCCTGGAGATCTACTTTATTCAAATGCTCTTTAAAGGGCCTTTGACATTCCCAATCTCTGAACATGCCCTTTTGAGATTCCTAATGAAGACACAAAGTGTATTAAACCTTGCATTCAAAGACATTGGCATAGTTAGAAGTGGATTTAGCCCCAGTTAAAGCAAGGCTATCAATCGTCTTCTCTACTATATATTGAGATTCTTCTCTACTATATATTGAGATTATCATTTTTCCATTTCTTGGCTCTTGCTGGCATAGCAAGCTCCTCTGAGGAATCAATTATCAGCTGCATTTGTAGCAGTTTGGACAGCGCTGACACAGGCAGACACTGTTTGCACACCCTGAAAGGCTCAGTCCAAGGCCCCTCTGACAGCACAGGCAGGGAGCCTCAGCACTCTGCTTCTGTCCCTGTGCCCGCAGAGGCTGCCTTGCACTAAACCCGTGCCTCTGGTACCTCTGTTGAGTTCTGGCCTAAGCTGTGACCCCCAGGCTCTGCACGGTTCAGCCTCAAAACTTTCCAAGAGAAAACCAAGAATTCTGTGAGGACAAAACAAACTGATGCCCTGAAACAGCATTGGTCACCATTTCCCCTCAAAGATCACAGATGTCGCTGAGCTCCCCAGAGAGGAGCCAGCTGGGGTATTTTAGCCCCTCCCTTTGCTGGAGGTGGTTCTGAGATGCCCCAGTGAGAGCTCAGCCCCAGGCCGAGCGCTACCCCCATCTCAGATGCTGCCCAGCTCTGCAGCAGCCAGGGAAAACCTGCCAAACCCACCTGCCTTGGCTATAGGGCAGCAGGGACAAGCACCTCTGATTCGGAGGAGCTGCTCTGCTGTCTGCTCACAGGCATTCCCTGTAAATGCTCCCTGGGAAGAGCTCTTGGCTCAGAAGGGGAGGCCATACCTGTGATACACTCGGTGACATCCAGCAGAGCTTGGCCACTGAGGTGATTCCATTGGTATCTGAACCCTTTCAGCAGTGACACTTTATCTACAAGGAAAACACACATTTCTGCTCACTTTTCTCAGGTCATAGGAGAAAGGACAGTGGGGAGGGAAAGGGCAGGGCCAACCACATTTTATAAAATCATGTACATTTCTGCTGATTTTTGAATAGTTTTCTTCTTTCCTTCCAGCCTACTTGGCAGGGTTTTAAATTCCAAAAGCAAAGCTCTCCTTTCACATTTGTAAATCCAAACTTGTCTGCTGTAGCAGGAGCTGTGTTAAAACATTTCACATCAGGGACCTCAAGAGTTCAGTCACATGGAAGCAGTGAAAAGGTTCTGCATTCCGGAGCACAAAGGAAGAGCCCCATACTTAGGACACAGAAAGGCACTGAGTCAGGCAGTTCCTGAGTTCACAAAGCAGCTGGGGAGGAGAAAGTGGAAACTCCTCTTGAAGACCTGCCTCTTCAACACTCCTTTTTTCAGGCATATTTCCCTAGTGCAGCATTTTCAGAGCTGACATAAATCTGTGTGGCAAAGGAATTTAGAGCAGCCCTTGCCTATGTAGTTAATTGCTGTGGCCATCTTGCTCCATGCAAAACAACATGTGGAAAAAGGCATCATTGACAGCTGGGTTTATACCTGTTTGTTCTAAAGAAATGAGCTTGTTGTATCATAAGTTCCCCTCTGAAAATAGAAGACAAAGAAGAAAAGTGGAAAATAGGCAGCTAATGCAGAGCTAATGTAGAGCCTTGCAGGTGGCTGCTCTGCAGAAGCTCTGATGGGTGAGTGTCCCTTCATGCCAACAGCAAAGCTGTTCATTTGGGAAGTCAGACGGGGCCCAAGCAAACTCCAAACCCCCTTTGCCTCTGAACTGTAGCAGAGCTGCAGCCCAGGACTTGCTCTTCAGACAAGCAGCACAGAGCCAAGGGCTCCTGAGACTGTTGGGAAATGCTGATCCCATTCCAGCCTGTTGGGGATGGTGCATAAGGACTGCACCTGCACAGCCTCTGGTGGGTGTCAGCTGGAGGGTTCCACAGACAAGAGCAGCTGTCAAGGCACTCAGCGCTCTCTTGTGCAGGAGAGACAGAGACGAAGTTGAGGAGAGTCCCTGCCAGGGCTCAGCCTTACCCAAATGAGCAATGGATTCTTCCAGTGCTTTCACAGCTGCCCCATGAACCCTGAGATCCTTTGAGTTCAGGTTATTTTGTAATTCCTTCCACCAAACCAATGATCACCGGGTTCAAGGCATCTTTCAGGGCTCCTGTGATTTCAGCCAGCACGTCCAGCGCCCTCTGCTTCACTTTCTTGTGGCTGTCAGATATTCTCAGGACAAAATAATCAAAAAGCTGTGAAGAGAACAAGGAATGTGAAAGCTGGATTCAAATGTCCTTGTTTGAAGAGTGGATGTAGCAGTCAGCAATGTCAAAGATGAAAGTGATCCTTTCTGTCAGGTCAGCCCTTGCTTGCACAATTTCACTGTTTTCCTGTGGGCCAGTTACTGGAATGGTGGCACAACCTTATTCTAGTTGAAAGATTTTCTTCTGTTTTCTGGAGGTTTGGCTGGGGACAGAATAGTTCCTATGGTATTTCTCTCCATCTATAAACCATTAAATCAATTCCATTTATTATTGCTAAAGACTGCATTTGCTTTGAATGCAAGCAGATGTTTACAATGCCTGGTTTTCTATAAACTTGCCTCAAGTACTGAGGGCAATAATGATTTTGCCGTGGCTGGAGGAGATCTAAGTTTTCTTTTGTTTGTCTCAGAGCCAGTGTCTGGAGAAGTGCAGGGCTCTGATCAACTCTTCCAGGATCCAGAGCATTTCTCTAAGTAACAGGTGGACTTCTGAAATGTATTGTGCTGTTCAGCGCTCATTAGAGCAGGTTCAGTCCCTTGAAAGCCACATTATCAGGCACCTTTCCCTGGAAAAAGGGAAAAAGCAGCTCCTGGGAAGAGAAGGCAGAGATGAGCCCTTAGCTGTTGTCCTCCTTTTCCAAAGAGAAAAAAAGACCCCCCAAGAAGGGTGAGCACTGTCTTTACCAAGAGGAATAGGAACAGGGATGGAAATGAGTAGCCAGAGCTGTGCCTGTGTAAGACAAGATGAAGTATATAAAAGTATTCTTTAAAAAAACAACTGGGTCTAAACCAACCCAGCCTGATACTTCTCTTCCCTATGCAAACCCATTTTTGGTCTAGAGAATAACTGCCTTGCTTTCAGGGGCTGGATTCCCTTCACTTAACCCAGCAGGGAGTAGGAGAGAGCAGCAGTTACACCAGCAGAAAATTCTGCAATCATCAGATGAACAGCAGCAATAGGCACCTGCCAGACAAATTCAGCTGAAATAACTGAAATAACTCGTCCTGAAGCCTGGACCTGAAATACATTTGTCTGGGTAAGAGGGACCAGCATGTCCCAAACAGCCAGGACTGAGTGCCAAGACACACTGAATTAACTTTGCTGCTACAGGCTAAGGAAAGGAGCTATAGGAAAGGAGCAGTGAAGATACCCTACATACTTGGGCAATGTTAGTGGAGATGAGCTGGGGGCTGGTTTTGCACAGGTCTCGGAGGAGTTCCACTCCTTCCATCCTTTCCTGAAACCCCTTGGCTTCCAGGAGATTGTAAAGCTTCTGGAGCAGCTCTGTTTCTCCCACAGCTGGAGGTGACGTGACCTGGGCTTGTGCACGGTGTAGGAGGTGTCCATCAGAGGGAGATTTCACCCTGGGAAATTAAACCAAATGAGTACCTGGTGGTGATAATTATCGTAGCATGGCATCCCTGTGGAGGAAATAATTAGCATTGATTCCAGAAGGCTGATCAATCACTTTATCATACTATACTATACTATACTATACTATACTATACTATACTATACTATACTATACTATACTATACTATACTATACTATACCATACCATACCATACCATACCATACCTTACCATACCATACCATACCATACCATACCATACCATACCCATACCATACCATACCATACCATACCATACAGAAACTCATCGCCCTTACAGACAGTCTGATACAGACAGACCAGATTGGTCAATTGAATCCAAAACACCATCACCAGTGGCCAATTAGGAAATTACCCTTTGGTAAACAAATCTCCATAACACATTCCTCATGTTCACAACAACAGTTGCAGCAAGTGAGGATAAGAATTATTTCTCACTCTTTTCTCTGATCTTCTCACAGCCTTCCCCAGGACAATGCCTGGGAAAGTTGTGCCTGCTGCTCTCTATGGAGAGAGCTGCAGCCACAGACAATACTTTCAGTTAATTGTGAGCAAAACATCTTGAGCAGCTTTCCTAATTATGTGATTTCAAGCTGGAAAGTTATGAGGGTCTGAAGAACAACCTCATGGACCTCATGACAATCATTACTGGAGACAATCTGCAAGTGACATTCTCACCAGTGCTCACTTAGGAAAACCAAGGATGAGATACATCTGATCTATTTTCAGATGGCTGCCAAGGAACACAGGTCACATTGCTTTGTGGAGAAAGAGAGACACTACTGCCAGGTTTAAATGCCTCCTCATATGGGACGTGTGTGTCTTAGAATAAGGAAACTCATCACTCTGGAGAAGTTTCTCTACAACCAGGCATGGCAATCTGGAAAAGTAGCTCAGATGCATCTGAACAGATGAACAGGGCCATATTTGAAGGATTCAGAAAATCAGTAAGAGAGATAAAAACAGAAGCCAGACATCCCAGAACTAAGCTCACATTTCATTTGCTACCCTAGAGACTAAATGCACAGCTTAAAAACCCCACTGGAAACAATTCTCCTGGATCAACCTGTCTCTTCCATGAGCTAGCTGTGCTACTGAGGCATGTGGTCACTTTCCTGCCATTGCTGAGCAGGACAGAGCTAAATAAATCCCTCTGCTATCAGAGGAGAACAGGTACAAGTGGCTCTGCAGCTGCCATGAAGAGACAGCAAGGAGCAATTCCTGTCTTAAATGCTGATTGCAGCACAGGGGGAAATAAACCAAACATGCTGTCCATCAAGCAAATTACATGAAGGACAGGAATATCAAGACAAAAAGTCCACATTCAGACACCGGTTGAGTGAAGTTGTTCAGGAATTGCCTTGCTACTTACTACTCAAACTAGATACTGTTTGAGGGCAAGAAAAGTATGATTCAGCCAGGACAAAGCACATGGGTGAGAACTGCATCTTTGTGGAATGGCATCTTGCTTCCAGACTGAGATTTCTCTTCAAAACACCCATCTGAAAAAGACTCCACTCAAATGAAAAAAAGCCCTGGTTGAATTTACTTGTCCCAAGTCAGGCAGAAGAGACTTGACCCTCTCACAACCTCGACAACACTGCCCTTGCCACTGCACTGGATCGTCTGAGCTGCAACCAATGGGTGTCTGTTTGTCTCTCAATTTTTGTGGAAACCCCTCCAGAGAAGTTGTGGTCAGCACAATGCAGAAGCAGACATTTTTTATCCTAGAGCATTTGTAGGGAAAGGAAACAATCTGTGGCATTGGTCATCTCTGCCAGACAGTTTTTCCTGAGGAAGAGGCATGTAAAGCTTGTCATGTGCTTTGTCACATCTGACAAAAGTGCTCAGTACCGTTTGCTAGAAGACAATGTGGCCTGGGGCTCCTCTGAGCCATCGTTCCTCTCCCTCACCGGCTCCTTGACAGATGGGCCTTCAGCCTTCTGGTTTTCCATCCCCTACAAAGACATAGAGAAACCCCATCAATCTTTAGAATATAAACCAGGAAATTCCCTGTTGTAAACACAAGTTAGAACCAGGATCACTGCTACCAAGGCTTAGGGAAACACTTCCTAACTTACAGATGGAAACAGAGCAGAGATTCAGTGATGCCAACTCTTTGTTTTCAATAGCCCAAGGCAGGTTATGGGTGTTACCAGACTGAGCAGCAGTCTAAAATCCCAAATTCCACAATCTTGAGCATAAGTGGGAGGAATGCAAACTGGCAGGCAATGAGTGTTCGTGAAGGAAGCAGCAGAAATCACTGGACTCTCTGGGGGTTGGCCCATTGTGTTGGAAGTCAATTTGGTTCAACACTCACTCTCCCTGTGCCTGTACAAAGGCAGGCTCCCTTCTGTAATGTCGATTAAAAAAAATAAAATCCTCCCCATCAAACAAACAAAGGATTTTCCAGTGGATGCTGCTGAATTCACCAAGCTTCTTCCAGCTCCACAGGGCTGGACAGCAGGGCAGTATTCCCAAAAGACAGACAGTAATTGTAGTAACTAGGATTGACCTGGACATCTGCTGTAAATTTGGGAATTTTCTTGGCACTACTACTTCCAGTGTCCTTTTCAAAGACTCTGTTATCTTCAGAAGCACAATTCTCACTTAATTGCTTTACTGGGGGCAGAGTAGGGAGAGCATGGTGGGGGCTTATGCTTAAATGTAAACCCATTTTATCCTCTTTCCCTTTCCTCTTTGTGACCAATATTGAAAATATTCAAAACCCCACCTTTTCCCTAATAATATCAGTTCCTTTGTAGTCTGCAGATGAAAAGGCTGAGGATTAACAGCTCATTCCCAGGAGCAAAATGATTCAGCAGAAGAGGAATGAGCTAAAGACAGATTGCGTATGTTTGATCTCATATTAACAGTGGCAATACTTGCACAAAGGAGACATTTCTCCTGCCAAGCACTTACTTTCTTCTTAATTCTTGTCAGAATATCTTCCAGGTCACGGGGGGAAAGAGATTGTTCCAAAAGCATTTTAAATTGTTGATGATGGAGCAACATCTTCACCATCTCATTTCCACAATTCCTGAGGAAGGTAGGAAGGAAGGAAACAAAAGAAAAGTGAACAAACACAGGAAGAGTGTCAACAGAAGAGGCTGATGCCTTAAACACATCAGGTGCAATCCCTGCATGAGAAGGCATTACCTACTCAGCAAAGAGGGAGATTTACCTCACTTGACACTGCACAGTGAGGTACAGAGCTGAACACAAGAGGCAAGAGGAGAATGTGGGGCAACAGAAAAATACCATTTCACTCTGAAACTGAGGGTGTGCTTCTGTGGCATCAAAGGATCCCAGGCAGCAAGCAAAACACATCTGCTTTGTTGTTGTTGTTGCCAAGACACTGTTGGCAGTGTCTTGCTGCCATTGCACAATAATTTGCCTTTCTTTAACTGGCAGGGAAGCCAGGAGAAAACACCTCATGCATCCTCTTGATTATTCTATACTATGTGTATGCACAGGGGCAGCTAGTTGATCTGGTATTCTTGGCAGCTATTCATGGGAATTTCATCATCAAAGGAAGTGGATTTTGGTGGTTTGGGTTGATTTTGCAAGTAGGAAACCACAGTTTTCTTCAAGAAGAAATGTGGAGCTCACTGAGCCACAGATAACATCATTCTAGAAATCTACAGAACAGGTTTAGAAAGACTGAATATGTTGGCTAAAGACCCCTGAAATATTTCTAGGATAGTCTGAAGTTAATGAGAAATGCATGTTTGGGATCCTTCAGTGATGAACATTAGCCAACACTTTGGCTTTGTGTTGTGCACCTAAGGCAAATCAAAACTGTTGGACTGGCTGATCTGAGCTCTTTTGATCTCAGTAAAGAATCCTTCAAGCCACAGGAAAAAGTTGGCAATGCTCCTTTTTGCTGGCCAACCTCAGGTTTCCCAGTACAGCCATTTGCCCAGGCAATCCAGACCAAGCAGTGGTCACAGTGCCAAGGCTGACAGAGCTCAAGAAGAGTTTGGACAATGCTCTCAAGCACATGGAGTGCCTCTTAGGGTCACTGCACATGGCCAGGAGATGGATTCGATGACTCTGATGGGTCCCTTCCAACTCAGCATATTCCATGATTCTATGACCCTTATTCATACTGTTAGGTAACTTCATATTCCCTTTAGTTTCCACTCTTGTGTGGTTTCACCTTTATAGCCAGACACAAAATGGTTTTCCTGTTTTGGGAGGTGAAATGAAGATCATTACCTTGTGTCCTTGTGACAGTCCTGAGCAAGCTTCCCTGCCACGTGTGGCAGCCTCTCAGCCCTGGGTGTGCCTGCGAGCTGGGTGACTCCAATTCTCTTCATCAGGGACAGGAGGAGTTGGGCCGCACACTCGCGCACCGGGGCGTGGCGGCTGCTGGGGAGGAGAGAGCAAACCCTGGGCACAGGGACAAGGAGCAGCAGCAGTGCCGGCCTTGGCCAGAGCTGCTCCCTGCCCTTGCTGGGGGAAGGAGCCTGGGCTCTCCCTGCACCTTCAGACACCTGCAGAAGGTTCTGTCCTCAGCTAAACACAAATTTAGCACTGTACAGAAGGCCTGTGTGCACGGAAGATGAAGGAATTCTGTCTCCCTGCACTGTCTGATACTCAATTTCTTTCACAGTATTTACTCTGAGAAAGATTAAAGAAATAGATGACATGTGAATAATTTAGAAATTAGAGACAATTGATGCTGACCCATCAGAAGGTACCAGGTACACAGAGCTTCAGCAGGATTGAGGCTCTTTCCACCCATTTATCCCCAAATCTGCAGACCTTTGGAAAACAACAAATGCAAGGAAAATACTTTGCTGGGCTGTGAAGCTTCAGAATATCCAACAATGCAGCATATTTCTTCTGTGGGGCTTGGCAACAGATCCATCTGAATGTTTTACCCTATTGCAAAGCTGAGGAAAGTGTGCCAGGTAGTTTAGCCAGGCTGTCCTGTTCTAGAGAGTGTCTCTTGGGAGCTATCAGGCCCAGCACCAACATTCAAGGCAGCATTTTCTCCAACTGTCGCATGGCAGTCAGCCTGTGAATGTGCCTGTAAAGTCATTCATCATCTCAAGGCTAACATGAAACATCAGTTTGAATAGAAAGTTGTCATGGTTTGGGCCTGGCAGAGCCAGAGCCCCCATGAGTATACCTTCTCCCTGGTGTCTGCTGTGAGATGTTACCAGGAATATGCAAAGCAGGCTCCAGCTTAAACATAAAGAAAACTTTATTACCTAAACTACAAGAAAAGAAAGAAGGAAAAAAAAACTATAAGAGAAAAAAATTGAAAACCTTACAAAAAACACTTTCCTCCTCCCCACCACCAAAATTTCCCAATCCAATTCATTCCCCCCAAAATCACCAACTGCCCAGTCTGGCACCACCCTTTAGGATATTCAAACTTCAGTCCATGAAGATGAGAGGAGTCTTTCTTGCACCATAGGCTTCCCCTGGAAACATGCTGAAATCTCATGTGCTTCCCTGTCACTCGGCACCGCCCGGAAAGTCCTTTTGCCGCTTGTGACATCTTCCTTCCATGCTCAATGCTCTCACCAATGGCATGGACCAGAGCTGCTTTTAGGGTTGTCTTTTAAGGATGCCTTGTCTCACTCCAAAAAAGGCACAGTCTCTGCTTTGGGACATCTGTCCCCCCCATTTTTATCCAACCCCCTGGGGCCAAGGGGTCCCCACAATGAACCCTCCTGGTTCTGAGGCACTGCCTCCCCCTAAATGCAGTCTCTGTGTCACAGGAATAAAACTGGTTCAGTCTATGGCTACACAAGAAAAATCCAGCCAAAAGGCCACTCCAATCATCTCTCTCTCCACTCAGCAAGCCTTCTCCATGTCCTTTGGGCCAGGTCCTTGTCTCATCTCATCTCTTATCTCCTGTCTTATTCAGCTCCGAGGAGGATCAGCATTTTTGCAAGGTCCCAATCATGAAAGAAAGGGGTTAAAAATTTCAGTCTCTGTCTGTCCCAGAACTCCGGCACTCTCACACTCGCTGCTGCTCCGGCTGGCTGGGCACCTCCTCCCTCGCTGCATTCCCCCGCCTTTTCTCCTCCTGGGCCGGCTGCTATCACATTTGTCGTCGCCGGCTCTCCTTTTTCTCCTGGGAGCGGGATGGCTGCCCGATGGCTGTCTCTTGGGGCTCCTCCACCCTTCCATCCTCCAGGGCCTCCTCACCTCCCATCTCTGTCCAGGCCCAGGCCTACCACATGACTGCCCCCCCCCTGCCCAGCAGCAGCGGCTGGACAGGGGAGGGAGATCCGACCTCCGTCCCTCGAAGTCCCAAGAGAGCCTCCCAGGGCCGAAGCTCTGCTTTTAACCCCTGTGTCTTCTCGGAGGTGTGTCCAGATCCCACTGGCCACATCAGGTGCCAATATCAAAATCCGAGCACCCATTGATTTGACCACAGCATCCCAGAATTCCCACTTCTTCCTGGTCAAACCACCACAAAAGTAGAGCTCTAAGGCCAGCACAGTCATACAAGACTCCTTTGGCAGGAGCTGCACCTGCAGTGCAGGCTGTGCCACACCCAGCAGTTTGTCCCCCATGTGCTCCACGCCCCAGCAAGGACACTCCTCATTTCTCAAGTTAATGGCATCATGATGACACATGGTTTTCCCAGGGCCTCTGTGGTTAGCACTGTGAAATACCAAACACTGCTCACAGCTGCAATTGCAATTGTCCCTCTCCCCATAAAAGCACAAGTCTCTATCCTTGGCCTTTGCAGGCACTTTCCCTTCCCCATCAGTCACCACATCTAGGAAACTCTGACAGACTGGGAGAACTCCAGGAAGCAGCAGGAAGCTGAGTCAGAGGAGCTTTAGTTTGGATATCAGGAAAAAGGGTTTTTCACCCAGAGGGTGGTTGGGCACTGGAACAGGCTCCCCAGGGCAGTGGTCACAGCACCAAGCCTGACAGGGTTGAAGGAGCATTTGGACAACAATCTCAGGCACTTGGTGTGACCCTTGGGCTGTTCTGGGCAAGGCCAGGAGCTGGACTTGATGGTCCTGATGGGCCCCTTCCAACTCCCCATATTCTGCACTTCTGTGATTCTGAGAACTAATGGGCTGCAGGAGGGCAGAAATAGGTGACAAGAGGAAAGAAGTGAGGTTGGATGGAGAATCAAGTCACTGAGTTCACAGAAGATGCAGGATACAGGACCCTTCCATCCCAGCATTCCCATTCTCTGTCTCATCCCTTCTCCCTCCCACACACACGAAAGTGAAGAATATCACTAAAAGAAGAAGAACCTACTTGACTCCCATGTCCATGAGAGCAGTCATTGCTCGTGCAGGAGTCACATGCTCCACCATGATCCCCAGGGCCTGACTGGCTGCTTTCTGAACAAACTCTGGGGAGCTGGACACCATCTGGAGAAGGACCCAAGCAACCTCATCCACCTCAGAGTCCATGTCCTTCTTCAAGGTCACAAAGAGCTCTCCCAGAGTGACAACTGCAGAGTAGGACACCTTGGACCGGAGGTTGGTCACCTGGGGAAGTCATAAGGGGAAACATAGGAATCACCTTGAAAACAAAACCAGTTGCCTTCAACAGAAGTCCCAGGAAATGACAACATATCCCACTGTGTCCAGAGAAACATACAAGAACAAGAAGAGCAGGAGAGTACAAGCACAGAAAGGCACTTTCTGGCCTCAGACCTGCTTACTGCAGGCCTAAAAAAAGAATTTCATTAAGTGTTCTACTTAACACTTCTAAAATGTCCAGAGCTTTGATTATAGGCCCTTTTACTAGAAAATTAAATTAAGAGTTGCTTTCAAATCATAAATGCACAAGTCATAAAGATAAAAGAGTCAGGTGCTCCTGTTCAAAAAAGCAACACCAGCAGTTGAAGCACTCAGCAGGAAACAGATAACACAGGTTCAGGTCTACAGAATAATTTGCAGTGTTGAATTACAGCTTGGGCAGAGACTGGGACTCTGGCAAATAACATCATCAGTGTTTCAGTTTCTGCATTTGCACATTGCATTATAAAGGCACCACAATCAAAGATGAGTGTCAGATACCCGACCTGCCAGTAAATACAGCTGCATGTACCCACAGATCCTACAGATAGCTGACAGACATTAGAAATATCAGGTCTAAAACCAGAAATGAAGGCAGACCATGAGCACACATGGAGATGAACAAGCACATACCTACTCTACACACCATGTATGAAGTATATGGGACAAATTCAGAACAATGTTCTCACCTCGCTGGTAACTGCCAAGCAATCCTCACGAAGTCGACAAAGCAGGACCTCTGAATGGGACCCAGCCAGGGGTTGGATGGTGAAGAGTCCCTTCTCCTTCAGCTCCCTGAAAGGCAGAAGACTGATTTTTCTCTCCACCAAGGCAGCACCCTCTGAAATGACCAGGCTGGCAGCTCAGTTGAACAATGGGAGGTGCTTTTCAAGGAGTGCTTAATGAAATCGGAGAACGCGTTGCCCCAGGATGTTGTGGCTGTCAAAAGCATACACAAATCCAAGAGGCAAAGAGAGGGGTTTCAGAGTGGCCATTTAAGAGGACAGCCTTTCTGAAATCTCTGGCACATGAGGCCCCTCTGTCACTGCTTCCTAGAAGCTGTGAGACCGGGCCATGCTGCTGTTTGTTGTCACCTCCCTGTACCTGTCCCTGAGACATAGTGCCATCGGGCTGTTATTGGGGCATTTTCCTTCTTTGTCAGCCCCAGCAGGCATTCAGCAGGGAGAGTCTGCAGTGGCTCTCTGGAGCTGAGTTTCCACTCTATGATCTCGGCCTCTCTGTCACCCCCTCCACTCCCCCTCACACATTCCTCAAAAATGTGGAAGGGGCTCGCAGCAGGCCTGTTAGCTAAAGGAGCGAGAAGTAAGAAGAAGAAGCTGATAAGGAGCTCTCTCCAAGGCCGTAACCAAGGAGATCGAGAGGAGGAAGATAAGAACATTCTGCAGCTGGATGAAGCATTTTTAGAAAGTTAGGTGGAGTCAGAGTAACTTTTCACCAATGGCATGGTATTGAATTATTGTGGCCAATAGCTAAGGTAGAGGAAGGGTAAACAACTGGAAAGTGTATAAAAGATCAGCCATTTTCATTAATAAACTGTTGCCAAGTGTTACCAACTGAGACTGCTTGTGGTCTCTGCTTTATGTCGTGACCGCCTCGACTGCGACATTTTGGAGACGCCGACGTGATAAGAACATAGTCGGTAGGGCCCATACGGGGTCCTAGCAATTGGCAACCGTGACCCACTGGGACGTAGTGGGGGAGGCGGCGTTGGTGCAGCTGAGAGTGGCAGGTGGAAGCCACAGGGAGGTCCGGACCTGATTCCCTCCAATCAAGACACCTGGAAGTAGGTGAGCCACCAACTAGTAATAATGGGACAAAATTTATCTAAAGAGGAAGGAAGTGTTCTGTCTACATGGAAAGTTTTGTTAAGAAATAAGGGAATTAATACGTCAGACTATGAGCTTCGTAATATATTGCTGTGGGCTAAATCACAGAATTTTGGCACTGATCCCAACACAGCATTTAGTGTTAAGGCATGGAAGAAAGTCGGGGACAGACTTTGGCAAGTTATTCGAGCGGGAGATAAAACAGCTGTTGATTTAGCAGTAACCTGGAACTCGCTCTTTGAGGCTTTAAAGGAATGGAGAATAGAGAGAGAAATGGAGCAAGATGCGGACGAAGAGTCGGGGCTGATACCTGACGGGGGGGCTGAGGTAGAAGGGGGCTCTGATGGGGAACTTGGTGAAGAAAGTTCGGATGCCATGGGAGTTACCTGGCACGCTGCCAGAGCTTCTGGGAAAGCTGCCAAAGCTTCCGGGAAGGCTGCCAAAACTTCTGGGCAACATGCCCTAGCCTCTTCTTATCAGACTCCTAAGCCTCCTTATCTCACACCTGCGCAGCAGCTCGAGATGGTGCCTGTATATACTACACCGCTACGCCAGGTAGCTGAAATGTCTTTAGCAGAGAGAAAGGTCCAGCCATCTGCCCCCCCTGCTTCCCTCCTCTCTGGTCCAGCCGTCTGCCCCCCCCCCTCCCCTCTGAGATGCTTGAACAACCTGCAAGGCCATATCCTCCTTTACCTGACAGTGACAACAACAGTGAGTCAAGTGATGAGTCGCCCGCAGTAACACCTGAGTTGGGGCAAGGAGCTCTGGTCTCTTCATCTCCTAAGAGCTCTAGCCTTACTGCCCCATGGACTTTGCCTCCATGCCAAGTCACTGTGCTTCCTCGACACCCTCAGGAGTTTTGGGAATTTGTTAGGAGGAAAGCAGTTGAAGAAAAGAACTGGGACATCATAGAAAGGTTAGGTGCTCCAAGAGTACCTCAGGAGAACAGTGCCATTGCAAATGTTGCTTGTGATAACCCTATGGCTTTTCCAGTTTTCAAAGCAGCTCCTGGAACAGGACAGAACGACAGTCATCATGTCTTCGCCTGGAGGGTTGTGCAAGACCTCCAATTGAAAGTAGCTCAATATGGTATTAATTCCTCAGAGGTAATGCAATTAATACGTGTGATTAATGCAGATTTGCTTGCACCTTATGACATCACTCATCTTGCTACAATTCTATTTCAGCCAGTACAATATGGTGTATTTCAAGAAACTTGGCTGAGCGCACAGCTTTAACAAATATGCAGTTGCCTCAACACGACCCTCGTCATGCTGTGGGTGTTGATGCCCTAATGGGCTCTGGGCCTTTTGCTAATCCAGATTTACAGGCAAGGTGGGATCCTTCGATTTTGGCACAAGCTCAGCAAATTGGCATGAGTGCCTTAACTAAAACAATGGAAATGGCAGCTCCAAAACAGAAATATGTTACTATACAACAAGGAATGAGAGAACCATTTTTGCAGTTTGCAGAAAAACTTGCTGCCGCTATTGAGAAACAAGTAGATGATGAAACTTTGTGAGACAAATTGTGTGTACAATTGGCTAAAGAAAATGCAAACCCAGACTGCAGAAAGATTATTGATACTTTGCCTGGGGAACCCACCTTGTCTGAAATGGTTACTGCTTGCTCGAAAGTTGGTTCAGTCGAGCATAAAATGGCAGCTCTTGCTGCAGTGTTAAGACCTTCAGCGAAGTGTTATAATTGTGGACAACAAGGGCACGTAAAGTCACAGTGCTAGAAGAAGTTGAATTAGCCCTAGCACACAAATTTGTTAACAGGATAGATCCCTCTGTGGGTGTTCAATTGTTTATTTTGAAAGACCATGAAATACCATGTGGAATACTGTGTCAATGGAATGATAATTGGGAAGATCAGGTGCATATTCTGGAATGGATATTTTTATCTTTCAGATCTCGGAAAACAGCTCCAGGACTTTATGAGCTCTTTGCAGATATTATCATCAAGGGTCGCAGGCGTTGTCATGAGATTTTGGGACAGGACCCTGTGACCATTGTGATACCTGTGCAACAGTGGTATTTTGAATGGTGCTTTCAAAATAATCATGAATTGCAATCTGCCTTATCTTGTTTTACAGGCCAAATCTCGTATCACTTGCCTTCTCATCCTGTTCTAACACTGACTAAAGAGATTCCTTTTGAAGGCAAGCAAATTTGTTCTCCTGTTCCAGTGGAAGGTATAACAGTTTTTACAGATGGGTCCGGGAAAACCAGAAAAGCAGCTGTGGCTTGGAGAAAGGATGATCACTGGGAATATCAGACAGTAATTCAGCAGGGATCTCCTCAACTGGTTGAACTTTCTGCTGTTCTTTTGGCTTTTACTTTGTTTCCTGGTTCTGTAAACATAGTTACTGATTCAGTTTATGTTGCAAATTTGGTTAAGCATTTAGATCAAGCAGTGTTGTATAATATTCAAGAGAAACCATTGTTTACCATATTAGTGAAGTTGTGGACAGTTATTGGTGCTCGAAAACATTCTTACTTTATCATGCACATTCGCAGCCATACATCATTACCGGGATTTTTTGCTGAAGGCAATGCCTATGTAGACTCTTTAGTAGCTGCTGCTGCAATCAAAACTGTACCCAATGTGTTGCAGCAGGCAATTTTATCCCATCAATTTTTTCATCAGAATGCTCAAGCTTTACAGCAGCAATTGAAATTGTCTACTGCCGAAGCAAAATCTATTCTTTCCTCTTGTCCCGACTGTCACATGACTCATGTCACTCAGTATTATGGTACCAACCCTAGAGGTCTTTCTGCGTTAGAAGAATGGCAAACTGATGTTACAAAAATGCCAGAATTTGGTTGCTTTAAGTATGTTCATATTGCAGTTGATACTTTTTCTCACGCAGTGGTTGCTTCAGCATTCACAGGAGAGAAAACTCGAGATGCTATTTGTCATTTTTATCATGCCTTTTCTATTCTAGGTGTTCCATGTCATGTAAAAACAGATAACGGCCCAGCATATGCTTCACAGAAAATGCAAGCATTCTTTCGTGCTTGGGGCATTGAGCATTCAACAGGTATTCCACATGTCCCCACGGGCCAAGCAATTATTGAAAGAGCTCACGGACTTCTTAAACGTCAGGTTCAAAAACAAAAAGGGGGAATGCAACAGGAGTCACCTCAAGTGAGATTAGATAAAGCTGTTTATGTGTTAAACTTCTTGCGTCCCCTACCTGACTCACAGTTATCTCCAATCTTTTGCCATTTTTCTTCTTTGAATTCTAAGCAACCAAATTTCCATAGAAATGTCAAGGTATGGGTCAAGGATTTGATTACTGGTGTATGGTCTGGTCCAGTGGAACTGGTAACCTGGGGAAGGAGTTATGCTTGTGTTTTGACAGATAATGGTCCTCGATGGGTTCCTGCTCACTGTGTTAAACCTTACCTAGAGCATGCGGGAAAGGACAGGATCAATGGCTCCGTAGCTGAAGCAGAACGTGCGGATGAAACAGGCTAAGACCATACATCAGTACTTAAAGATGGATGAAGGAAGAATGGGAATTTTGTTGATGGTTGTGATTGTGATTTTGTGTGTCCCCTCTCTGCTTGGGTTTTTGCAAAGGGCCCTGCAGAAATCCATAGCAGCTGTATTTACAGGTCAAAAATAAAAAAGGGGGAATTGTGGAAGGGGCTAGCAGCAGGCCTGTTAGCTAAAGGAGCAAGAAGTAAGAAGAAGAAGAAGCTGATAAGGAGCTTTCTCCAAGGCCGTAACCAAGGAGATCGAGAGAAGGAAGATAAGAACATTCTGCAGCTGGATGAAGCATTTTTAGAAAGTTAGGTGGAGTCAGAGTAACTTTTCACCAATGGCATGGTATTGAATTATTGTGGCCAATAGCTAAGGTAGAGGAAGGGTAAACAACTGGAAAGTGTATAAAAGATCAGCCATTTTCATTAATAAACTGTTGCCAAGTGTTACCAACTGAGACTGCTTGTGGTCTCTGCTTTATGTCGTGACCGCCTCGACTGCGACACAAAAAAGCAGCAGGATGTCTGCTGGGACCACCTCAGCCTGCAGGAAGGCCAAGTGGGTCCTGGCCTCTCCTGACCCACAGCACAGCTTTCTTTCATCCAAGCATGGAAATATAAAAACTGTATTATCACATCACACAGAGGGCCAGGAGCTTTTTATTTTGGCTGCAAGTGTCCACAGGGCATTGGGGAAGAGGAGAAAAAGAGTGTTTTGCAGCAAGCAAGCCGGCTACTCAGGCAGGATGGTAGGAAGTGTCTGGAAGCTGCTTTTTAGGACTTTGGTTTGTTCTGCTGAAGCTTCTGACAGAGCTGATGGGCAGATCCCAGAGCTGTGGAAAGTTCCTGGGAAATTTGTCCTTGGATCTGTCTACAAATGCTCTCCCAGCCGTGAACTGCCATCTGTGTCCTGTCCATATGTTACTGCCTTGACTGTTGAGTGTCTGAGGTGCCTCTTGAGGCTGCTATGGACCTCCTTCACCAAGGAATGGATTGTGATACAACATGCCTTTCTGCTTATATTTGGGCACTGACAGAGCCTGGACCACTCTGGCTGGAGCTTGGGCTCTGGCCAAGCAAGATTGCTGATGAGAGCAGCTCATGGTTCCTCAGCTCTTCCCTCCTGCTGGGACAGACAGACATGGCCATGGGGACAGAATGGAGCTGCCCCATCTGCCAGGTCACTAAGAAGGATGTGAATTTTTCTCTGCCCTGTCATCACCAATTCTGCCTGGGCTGCATCCTGCAGTGGGCAAAGAGAAATCCAGCGTGCCCACTCTGCAGAAGAATGATAGAAGCTGTCAGGTTTTCTGAGCAGGATGAACAGGACTACATACAATTTGCCATCAGCTCCCCCAAACAATTGCTAGAGTCCAGCAGGGAGACAGCCTGGCCACCTTGCTGTAAACAGCCCCCAAGACCCTGTGATGGCTGCTCCATCTTCCCCACAGGGAACACTGTCCCCAGCTGAGCAGGGGGCTGAAAGACCAGAGCCTGTGGATGGCCTCCTGCCCAAGGAGTGGGCCGAATTTTTCAAATAACAATGTCATCTACTGGACCAAAGGTGGCCCTGGCTGCACCAGAAGCTGGAGGGAATATGCCAGCACCAGAGATGGCTGGTAAAGGAATTGATAGAGCAGCATCCTGCACGCCCTCTGTGCCTATGGTCAAGTTGCCAAAATCTTGGTGCCAGTACTGCAGCTTCTCCTCTGTAGCAATCTGAATTGCTGCTAGCATAGTCCAGGGTAAAGAAGCAAAAAGGACCTTTGCAAAATCTCCACAGATGTTTTATTTAGCTGTGCAGGGAGATGTTCAGGTCCCAGCACGAGACACAGATGGTCTCACTTTGTCTCCACAGGGGCCTGGGGGCTGACCCTGATCTTGGGGCAGTACAAAGATAAGGGGGCCAATCAGGGAATAGGGAAGGTGTGGCTGGGAGCACAGGAACAGACGTAGGAAGAGGGGAAGGAGCCAATGGGGTCGAACAGCTTTTTGAGGGAACCTTCTTGTGTCTCCCTAGACCAGGGAATGCCCCACCAGGGTCTCCACAATTCCCCGTGTTTTATATTATTAGGAAAGCTTCTCTGAAGGATCAACTGAATCAACACAAAATGACAAAAACAATCAAAAGCACTCATAAGACAATTGTTCAAAATGCAGACAATTCTGAGTTCCCAATGTGCCAACAGATTTCTTGGAGTGTCTTGGATCTGGCAGGAGGGATGCAGGGTTTTCTTAGCACAGTTTATCAGGAAACTGAGTCACACACACTGAACCTCTGGTCCATGGCCTCCTCACTGCCATCGTGCAGCAAGGAGGCCCAGAGGCTGCTGTGCTCTGGTCCTGTCAGGGATGAAAACAGCGGCTCTGTGGCCAGTGCCAGCTCCAGCAGCTCACAAGAGGAGACTCCTTCCAGAAGCTCTGCTGGCTCCAGTGTGGCAGACCAACAGAGCCCACTGGAAGCCACCCTCCATTGCAGCCACCCCCAGCTGCGCCCATCATCACTGCAGAGCAGGAGCTGCCCCAGAGGAGCCGTGGCAGGAGCTCATGGCAGTGGCAGGTCCCTGTGCCCAGGGCAGAGCCACAGAACCTCTGCTCCTGCCTGGGACAGGGGCTGCTCACCCTGGTGTCCCACCGAGAGGAGGGATCCTGGGCCCCAGACTCTGCCCAGCCCTGCCAAAGGCCACCCCGCCAGCAGTGCCAGCAAGGTTCCTGCAGCCCTTCAGTCAAATCAGAGGAAACAAATGTCTCTTTAGCTGACACAGTCTCTGCACACAGCTTTCTCCCCCTTCTCCTGGTGTCTTTCCCTGACTCCAGCAAGAGCTGCAGGAAATGCTGTGTGAGCCATGATGATGGAAGAGTTACTGCTAAAAACACTGGGTGATGCTTTCAGAGGAGTCATGAATGGAAGACTGACCAACTTTCCAGCCAATGGTATGCCAAAAGTTTCCATGCTTTAAATAATAGACTGCAATAAATTAGTAAAAAGAAAGATACAGAAACAAATTAAATCTCCCACAGCTGCTGGCTTTCCTCAGGCTCCATGGTCTATGTATTGCTAGACTTACTTCGTTTAGGCAGAATATTAACTGCCCTGACTTTTGGAGAATGACCACAAGGTCTCATCTGTGGTGAGCAGTCACTAAAATTAGCTCAGCAGAGGCATCTTCAGCTGTCCAAGTGTAGCAGAAATACAAATTCTCTGCTTCATGACTGTGTGGCAATAGCTGCTGGTGTAGATTTGTCAGCGTTGCTTCATGGATTACTCCTGGGAAGGAATTGTGTGCACAGGCACAGTATGGTGGCTTTGATCTCCTCTAATTACTCCAGTTGGATGATGGCCAGAACTTTTAGGCAAAAAGCATCACGACAGAATAATTTACAATATTCTCCAAACTACTCCTGTGGTTTTGATTTTCTTACTGATTAGGTTCAGTGTCTGGCCTCAAGAAATCAGTCCAGAAAGAACAGGCAAACCTCAGCTTGCAAGTTAGAGTGCAAGTCTTTAATCTGCCGTTTTTGCAGTATCTACAAAGAACTTTTCAACATATTTGCAAAAACATCTCTTAGTTCTTCTTATACCTATCCAGAATCTGACTCTCTCCTTGTTTTATTTTGATTTGAGATCCAGGCATGATTTTATTCTGGACAGGGAAGTAAGAACGAGCTGAAAATACAGACTACAAGTGTGAATCTATACTGCAAGAACTCAGCTGTAGCTTGGAATTAAAGGCAAGAAGTGATGCCATGGTAAATGTGAACATTTAGTGCTGGCATAGGAGCCTTCTGCAATGCCCCACTAACCCATGGTTCACATTGCTACAAACTCTCTTTCTGATGTTACAAAGAGTGTTGAAGAGCTGGCTGTAAGTAAAAAAAAAAAAAATAGCCAGAATGTTAATTTTTGTTAATATGGCAAATAATGGCTATCTAATAATTCAGAGCTCATAGAAGTGAGTATTCAGATTTCCACTTAGTACGTGCTGGCAGTTTTAATTGGAAATCAACAGGTTTATCCAAATCAAGTTATCCATAGGAATTAATTTGCTCTATGATCTAACTAAAAATGCCTCATTGTCTGATAAGTTTAGTAGAAATTTGCAAAGTCAACAGCCCACAGATTTTTATTTCTTGTTTAGTGGCTATTCTGCAGGAAAGCTTTTACAGACTAATCAGTTTGGATGTAATTAAAACGCCAGTACATTTCATCTAGTCATTTGGTATTAGAACAAAACCATATGACTGCACAGCCTTTTAAAAGATATTTTTAAATAAATTTTCAAATCAACAGTCTGAGTAGGACTCCGAAAAAAAACTCTACCAAACTTCAACTCCATTGGAAGTTTCCCTTGTCACCCCATGAATCAACTCTACATTCAGAGGATTAAAAGTCCCAATTATGGTGGTTTTGGTACCGTTAGGAATTGGGGAGGGGTCTTCTTCCTTCTCAACTCCATGCTGCAGTGCCAGGGATGTGGCCTGCTGGCTGTTGTTTGTGCAGCTCTGGTATTTCTACATGAAGCAGAAAGTGCAATTGCATTTCCAGCCCAAAGCCCATGAGGGGTGGGGCGTGCAGAGCTGTGCCAGACACAGGCCAGCAGCTGTGCTGCCAGAGGGTTTTGGTTCCTGCCCAGTGCAGCTGGTCCATCTCTGCCGTGAGTGCCTCCCCTTCCCAGGTGCCCATGGACAGCAGGTGCAGGGTTCTGCACGGGGCATGGAACAGGGTGGGGATGTCTGCTGGCAACAGAGTGCAGTGGAGAGCAAACAGTCCAGGATGGTCCTGGAGTGTGTGACAGAGAACTCCTGACACAGCTGGTGACTGAGGCAGTGAGGGAAGGCGCTGCTGGACCTGCTGTTTGTGAGGAGAGAAGGGCTGCTGGGTGACAGGAGGGTTGGAGGCAGCCTTGGGCTCAGTGATCACAAAATGCTTGTGTTTGATTCCCAGAGAAGGAACGAGAGATGTTGGGGAAATGTTGATGTGCAACAAATTGTGAATTTGTTAAGCTTTAAGAGGCAGTGCTTAGTCATACCTTCCCTCACAGCAGTGGTTAATGTGTGCAAGTGGATATCTTAGCCTTGAGAATAAAGACGGTGGGCCTACTGAGGAGGTAGCTGCAATGCATTCAAGGAGAAGGCGGCTCTTAACCATGGGAGGAGAATTTGCGGAATGGGATGTTCCCCACATGACCACCAGAGACCCTTAAGAGACCCCTACTCTAAATGTCAGTAATTTTGGGGAAGTGATTTAAACATGTCAAATACTTGGTGAGAATGTTTAGCCTGTGAGTTTGAGCAAAGTAACAAATAAAAGTAATGAAAGTAATGTCTTAGTTCCATGGATACTAACACGTGGGTATGCATGTTTCAGGGAAGTGATTCCTCACACACCCAGTACTGAAATAAAGTAATGCCTCTTCTCTCACACTGAGCTGGCAGTGTGGATCGGGCCTTGCTCGGTAACTTTCATATTGGTCATTTCTATTAAAGCATAAAGAATGGTTGAAATGAAATCTTTTCCAGCTGTTTCCCTTTGGTTTACCAGTCTGAGGGTTAAAATTCTGTGCTGCAAGTGTCCTGGGTGTGTGCAGAGCAGTGCAGCCCCACAAACCCCTTGGTTTGCCCACAGGTTGTCATGCCTTGTTCCCAGGTGTGCCCAGCTGTGGCAGGAGAAGGAGCCCGCAGCGCAGTGGGCACCGTGCCCTGCCCAGCCGGGGCTCTCTGGCACAGAGCAGCAGCAGCGCCAGCACCGTTCAACTCGCTCCTGCCTTGGCTTCCCCTGGCACACAGAAGCCTCTGGAAATCAGCACCGCCAGTGGCGTTCCCAGCTTAGAGAAGCTCTGCTAGCGGGCAGATGCTGCCAGTTGGACTGCTGCCAAAGGGGAAGAAAGGCAGAGATGTATATGCACCAGAGCCCTGGGCATGTCCAATAAAGGTGCAAATATGTGGGGAGATTTGTTAGGAAGCATTTCAGCTGTGATGCCAACAGTGGCCTCTCTCCTGGTTCTGTGTGTTCTGGACGAGTAATGCAATGGTTGGCTCAGACAATTAAGAAGGAGATGTTATGTGGATGTTCAAATGTGTAGTGATGGTATTGTAATATATCCTCCCATAGTCCTCTTTTCCATCCCCCTTGTAATAGCCTCGGGAGTCAGGGCATTTGGGGAGGGCTGGCTTGTGACCAGCAGGCAGGGTGTAACAACACCTGACCTCCAGTCAGGATGCTGTAGTAGGACAGGGACTGGGGATCGGAAGATCACGCGATGTGACGGAAAGCGGCAGGATTCCTTTTCCCCTAATCCCCTAAGATAAGAGATCACCCTAGGAATGTAACTAGGAATGTAGCCCCCCTAATGATAGTAATGCTGGTAACTTTCCACTCCTTACTAACCATAGATGGTACTGCAGACCCCCTCTGACGTAGAGAAACCCCTTAGACTATAAAACCCCACGAGATGAGATAATAAAGGCCTTTGACCATCTACCACATTGGTGTCTGTGTGCTCTTTGGCCCGAGCAACCCTGGTGAGTTTGGGTCACCATGCTGCTCCTCGAAACCGGGTCGCCTTGCTTTATATCAGAAGGCAACAGGATGCAAGAAAGTAATCTCCACCAATAGACAGCAGAGAAAGAGTTGACTGACAAAACTTTAGGAGGGGCTAAGGGTATAAAAGGCAGAGCATTGTTTTTGTAGATGAGCACATGGCTGCTTTTCACAGAGACTCCAAATGCTGTAATTTTTCTTTATTCAGTCCTTTGTTAAGGTTTACTAAACCTTTAAAATTTTAAAAGTGTGAGTCATTTCTCATACGTGCAATGCTCTCCTTTCTCAGCCTGTTGTCTCTGCCCGGTTACGCGTAGAATGGCCTTGGGACAACCTGCGCTCCAAAGGACAAGTGCACTCTTCAGATTTTTCGGTCTTCAATATTGCTTATTATTTTTTATCTACAAAGTCGTCTCCCAGCCTGACAGAGGTCTGACCAGAAAGACAGCCATAGGCACACTGACCTCCCACTGCACAGTCGTCTATTTTTATACTAAAAACTAAATATAAGATATTTACCTTTACCTTCCAATACCTTTTACCCTTATTAACAAGTGTACATTTAATGTGAGCCAATCCCCAAGTGCCAGCATCACCACCAAAGATGGGTGACAAGAAGAAAAGAGAAGAAGGACAAGACACGCCCTAATTCCTCTATCTTGTCTCCTAAAAACCCCACTGTACCAAAATCCCAAAACCTGTATTTTCACCCTGTGAATAATTAATTCCTTCACCACTTATCCCCAAATGATCCTCTTGTCCTCATACAGGTGGCACATTCTGTGCAGGGTCAAAATCCAACCACCAAGCACTTCTGGCAACATTCCAGGATTTCCAAGCCCCCCAAGGTTTATCTCGGCAACTCTGGACATCAGGAGTGATGTGCTGAGTTCCCACACAATGCTGTGGGCCATGTTTTTTGGTCTGGTTTACTTTGCTTGTGTCCCATCTGAGTGCTCAGTTGGGGTACAGGCTGTAGGTGCTTGGGGCACCCTTTGAGTTCCTCTTGGATCCCTGAACAGGGTTTGGCCCATGCGGGGAATTTGTGCTGCTTTGTGACAGAGAAGAAGTATCCAGGCTCTTTTGTGTTTGCTGTAGGGAAGGTTGGTTATTGCTTGGCATAAATTCACAGACTAACATCCTTTGTGATACTTTGCTTTGTGATATCAGGGCATGGTTGCCACATCGTCGTGGTGAAATCAGAAGGTTGCCTTGGTGCACAGAAGGCCTGAGTGTCAGAGCAGCCCTAGGCCTTGCTCACATGAGGAGAATCCTCCTGGTTGGAGCATTGCTCAGTGGGCAGCTGCACTCTGACAGGCCATTTGTTTTTCTAGTGTTGGAGAAAACTTGCAGAGCACTAGGACAATGATCCACCATCTGGCCACAGCAGCTTTTGCTGCTTATGGTGTTTATTTTTCCACGTATTATGTTACACACTTTGTTCATAAGAAGAGGTTTCCATTCTACTTAGGTTAGGGTGTATCCTAACCTGACTTTTGTATGTCTTCCTGCTCTTTCTTGATGGCTGTGTTTCTGATTTTGAAAGAGCATTAGGATGCCAGTGGTTTGATAAAGCTCCTGTCAAGATGTTCAGGCTAAAGAGGGGGTGTCTGTAGCCACAGGGGCAGCATTTGCAGGGGAACATGCAGGGCTTCTGTTCCCTCCACAGGAGAGTCTGTGGCAGCAGAGTCTGTCATTTCCTCAGTTTGCTGGGACATGCAAGACACCTTTGAAAAGGCAGACTGACAGAGCTTCTTGGAAGGCCTTCTAAAATCTCTGCAGTTGTTCCCAGAATTCAGAGCAAGCTTATTTCTTTTTAAATTTTGTCCTGAAAGGATTTGACTGTCTAAGTTAATAACCCTTTACTGAGTGCTAAAATAGTTATTCCCTTTGACAGGAAGTGAAAACTCTAAAGCAGTGAGTGTCTGCTCCTGAACCCTAGAGATGCTGCCTGTGCTCTTCCACAACAGAACTGCCACAGCTCAGGGGAGTTTTGAGAAGCTTTTCGGGGCGTTTCCTGCAAGTTAATGAGAATTAATGCATGTAACTGATTAAAAAAAAAAAAAAAAAAAAAAAAAGAGTACTGTTTTGCAGAGCAAAGAAGAAACCTCACAACTTTATAAAAGTTGTAAAGCCCGGTATGCTTTTATTACGACACGCACCGGACGCAAGCCTCCCCAAAAAGCATGCGTACCCCTGAAGACCTCAGGTCTCATTTTATCCCCCTTCCAAATGCATATGCATACAGTTTCACAATAGGTTCATACATATTTATTCTGCGTGACATTTATCGCCAGTTTTTCTTTATCAAAGGAATTCCTAGGTCAGGGGCAAATTGACCTTGTGGTCATTTCTGTTTTTCTTTCTCTGTCTCCTTGCTGTCTCCGGCATGCGACTTTTCCTTCAGCTTTGGCCTCACAGACTTTTCACCTCTCCTAGACACTTCACCTAATTCACAATGGATCTCTACTCTGCCTCATTCCCCCCTTTCCTAGGAAATAAGTAAATTCTTTTACTTAATGAAAATCCTCATGACAATAAGTGTCTTTTAATGCTTCACCATGTACGTTTGACAAAAAGGTTAGTACAGCTATTCGTTGTAGCATTCTCCAGTTCCAAATTAACAATATAATATATAATCCTAAGCTTATCCCAACTAATATTAGTAAAACTACAACGGGGTGGCACAACTTATTAAAGATTCCATTTGCAGTTGGTGACCACCCAAAGATCACATCCCATCAGTGATGATCCATATTTTGTTTTATTCTTTGTAAAACTCTGGTTATCTCCTTTGTATCATGTTGGACAGTAATTAAGGTTTTCTTTCCACTTTCTTGGATTTCCTTCAAGATTTCCAATAGGTCTTGGTGCTTAATTAATTGTTTTATTAATGTAAGGTTCATCCCAATAGGGGTAGGTGGTAGTCTGTGATACATCGTGTAATTGGCTTTAATCAGCTGGTGGGATGTCACTGGGGCCAAGTACGAAAAATCACACCCGATAATCTTATCAAAATTAAAAATACAGAAATTAGAATGATTTCTACTAGACAGAATAACATCATTGCTATCAATTTGTACAGCAGCACAGGCAGTTCTCAGACACACACACCCTTTTCCAGTATATAAAAGCACAGTTTTCTGGTCAGTGCCTGGATGAATTTCAAAGTGACAAATACTCTCTTCAGTGTCCAAACACACATCCTGAGCATTCATAGTATTGCTTTCACAAATGAATCCCATCTGTTCTCTAGTAATGCAGGATTCTAAGTTTACTGTCTGCCACTTTTCATTCATCTTTCGTGCCCACACTCTATGTTCTGAAGGATAGAGTATTGTTTTTTCATGGTTTAATACTAGGGCAATGATGGGATGGATAACATAAACAGTGGCATTACGTATGGTAAGCACAAAGGCAGTTGCCACATTAGAAACAGGATCATAGGTGAAATTCACCATAGTCCACCAGGATTGAAACTTCCTTTCAAAATCAATTGCATTATCCAAAACAATCTTCCGAATTTCAGCTGGAAAATTACCTTCACCCCCTTCCCGTATGATCAGAGCTGCTGTTGCCTGCATCCTTAACTGTACTTGTATACAACTGAAAGCTAAAGACACATTATCTTGAACTGTACTAAGTGCTTCTACTATTAACTTGTGTTCTTGGTCCCTGGCCATTTCCCACTTTGACAGTACTTTTGAAATCTGCCACTGGCTAGTTCCTAATGCCAATAGAGATGACTGTAAAGGTTGCTTCAATTTTGTTAGGCTACCTGCTGCAGTGGCCAGTTTATTCATTAGTATTTCTGAATCAATTCCATTTAAAACTCCTAATCCTGTCCCTAATATGCCAGTTAGATCCTTTCTTGTTCTGCTCCTGAGATATGCCTGTTTTTGTAACCATGTTGTCCAGCCCTCAAAGGAAGTTTTTAGGAAGGGGGAGCAGGCTGGTTGGATTTTTGAGATGTGGATTTGCATCATCAACTCCACTTGTTTGAGAGACCATTCTGGATTGAATAATAGTTGTTCACCCACATTCCTTACTATGTAGGGGCCTATTTCATACACCTCAGGTTCAAGTTTGGGTTGAGTCTGAACTATTTGAGTCTTGGTATGGGTTGTAGAACGTCCTGCTGTGGTAAAAAGTGTAGTGTCTACTTTGAATTTAAATGAAAGCCCGATATCATCCTGTGCCCAAAGGCAAGTTATTTCTACAGGCTGTATTAAGGTGAAATTACACCAACAGTCTGATTCATTTAGGCCATCACAGATTTCCTGGTGTTAATATACACCAGGAGAGGTTGAGACACCAATTTCATTTGGTCTCTCATAAGCCATCCCATTTATCATCCGGCACCCTACCTTGATTTCTTCTCCTCTGATCCCTTGAAGCGTCCACAGTTTCTGTTCCTGCCATTCCTGTTCCTCATATACCTGATCTCCGTGAATTACTACAGTGGATAGGTTTAAATCCTTTATCTCAGAAGGTTTTCCTATGGATCGTGTATTGGAATATGGCTCCCAATATTACCAGTTAGATTGTGCCTGGGCCAGTCTGACCCTCGCTGCCGGGCCAAAGGCAGCAACTGCGGTGTATCACCCTAGAGATACCTTGGCTTGCTGGAGATTGCAGCTGGGCACTGAACAAGTCCAGGCTTGTTAGGAACTCCATTTACCTCAGGAGGAGAACTTCAGGCGAGGGTGAAGAGAAAAAGGATGGATTCTGCTGGAGGGTTTAATGTCCAGAGGTTTATTCCATGGTTACAGAGGTCTGAATGTGAGCAACTGCTTCAAGAGAATCTCCGGCCGCATGGTCTCATCTACCTTTTAAGTTTAGGGACAGGGGGAGGGGAGGTACAGGTGAGCCACCAAACAGGTGAGAGGGGCAGGGTCTCAGGGGAAGATGACACCCAGACAGGCCAATGACCTCTGGGCATAGGGGCATCCTTTGAACTTGACCAACCACACGACGCCTTGCTGGAATGTTAAGCCTGATCGACAGGACTCACTCAGCATGGGGGCAAGGGGGAAGGGAGAAAGGTATAGGCACACCTGGGGAAGTGACCTGGAAGTCCAAAATGGGACATTACAGCACACCACAACATCTCCCCCTAGTTTTGTTTAAAAAGAAGAGGACTGTGTTTGTGGTGCAGAATAATTGCCAAACCATGGTTGGTAAATCAGTTCTTCCTCTACAGGAGGGTCAGTGTTTTCCACTGAGGCTTCCAGGTCATCCATTGGAGCACTGAGGGCTTCCAGATAGTAGACTTCAGGAGGGGGAGATGAGCTTGAAATTAACTTCAGCACCATGCGTTTGATTAGTCCAAAAACAGTGCTAAAAACTACAATAACTATAACTAAAATAAACAGCACTAAAAACACACTTTTCAGAATAGATCCCAACCAGCCCGAGAGTCCCCAGCCTTTGAACAGTCCATTCAGCCAGTTGTCAGTTTCTCTGTAGATGTCTAAGAGCCTTTGTCAAGGTAGTCCATATGTGGTTTGGGCTGAGGGACTATGCAGGAGATCGCAGGTGGGATGATCATGAGTAGGACGAGAAGCAGGCTTGGTCTCATGGCGTCTCGAGGCTACACACGAACAGTGGGATCTAAACTGGTACAAAAACTTGAAACAAACATATATTACAAACTATTCCAGATAGGAGGCTTAAATGGAATTTCCTCCAGAGAACGCGTGCGGCGTTTTCTTCTCCAGGCAGCATGAGCAACCTGGGGTGCTTCTGTAGATTTCTCTGAGACCTTGGGAACATAAGGCTTTACCCATTTGGAAGGAACCCACCTTAAACCAGAGGGGGTGGGCACACAGGCGTATCCACGTCCCCAAGTAACCAATTTGTAAGGTCCCACCATTTTCCAAGTCTCAGGGTCCTTTACTAAAACTGGAGGTTTCTCTTTCATTAACTTATGATTGCTCCCCCCATAGTGGCGTAGGATGGGTGGGTTCAGGCTGTCAAAAGAACAATTCAGAAAATTGATTGTGAATAGTGCCCTGGATAACCGGATGTGGGGAGGTTCTACCTTCAGAACCTGTTGTTGCTGGTCCAGGACCCTTTTAATATCACAGTGAGTTCTTTCTCCAATGGCTTGACCTGTAGGGGAGTAGGGGATGCCAGTTTTGTGCTCTACTCCCCATTGCTGCAGGAAGCTCCCGAATTCCTTGGATTTATAAGCAGGCCCATTATCAGTTTTCAGCTCCTTGGGGATGCCCATGAAAGAAAAAGCCTGTAAGAGGTGCTTAATAGCATCGATAGATGATTCTCCTGTGTGGGCAGAAGCATAGACCGCTCCAGAAAAGGTATCTACACTAACATGAACATATTTCTGCCATCCAAAAGACTGTATGTGTGTTACGTCTGTTTGCCACAGTTCACAACTGTTCAGTCCCCTTGGGTTTGCTCCCGTACTCACTGTAGGGAGTGCATGTTGTTGGCAATTTGGGCATGTGGCCACAATCGCTTTGGCCTGTTCTCGAGTGATGTTAAACTGACAAACCAGGCCAGGTGCATTTTGGTGGAAAAGCTGGTGGCTGATTTTTGCCTGTTCAAAAACATTTGGGAGAGTGGCCATCACTGCAGGTGCAGCAAGAGCATCTGCCCTTCTGTTGCCTTCAGCGATAAACCCTGGCAAGTCAGTGTGTGACCTGACATGCATCACATAAAAGGGTTGCTCTTGGTGAGTGACTAACTTTACCAGTTTTGAGAGCAATTCGAAAAGTGCGATGTTAGACACATCTTGCAGTATTGCTTGATCTGCCCTGGATACTACTCCTGCCACATATGCAGAGTCTGTAATCAGATTAAATGGTTCTGAGAACCTTTCAAAGGCCCTAACAACTGCAGCCAATTCAGCAACCTGAGGTGAACCTTCCACCTCAGCAATGTCTGTCTCCCACTGCTGGGTTTGAGGATCCTTCCAAGTCATAACGGACTTGTGGGACCTCCCAGATGCATCTGTGAAGACAGTTAGAGCCCTTTTTAAAGGTCTCCTACTTAGAGCACTTCTCAGTTTTAAGGTAAATTGAACATCTTGTTCGAACAATTTGTGAGCGGGCTGCGCTACCGAAATTTGTCCTGAGTAGGAATCCAGAGCAAACTGCAACACTTCATTTTCTTGAAACAATTGTTCCAGCATTTTCATAGTATTTTGACCTGATTTTAACTCAACTGGAATGTGAATGAACTTAAAATCACATCCTGCTAACTCCCTGATCTGGGTCCTTGCTTTCCGGATCAGTTCTGCTACCAGCTCCTGAGGCTTTGTCAGTCTCTTGGACCTTTTGTGACTGAGGAAAACCCATCAAGAGAGGGTCCCTCTGGTCCCGGTCCTTTTTTGGTGTGTCCTTTACCTTAGGTGTTTGTTTTTCCTCCCACTGGAAAATAATTCCATGGAGGTGTGGCAACTTACCTAGGATGATAAATTTGAATGGCAGGTCAGGCCGGCATCGGTTGGCCTGTCTTGTGGACATTGCAATCTGGATCTTTTCTAGAGCTTTCCGTGCCTCTGGGGTAATAGACCTAGGAGCACCTGGGTCCTCTCCCCCTTTCAATAAATTGAAAAGAGGGGCAAGGTCTTTGTTAGTCAGACCGAGCCATGGTCTTACCCAATTCAAAGACCCACACAACTTGTGGACATCCGCAAGGGTCTAGATCCTTGGATTGATTTCTAGTTTTTGAGGAACAATGGTCCTATTTCCAATTTCTAAGCCCAAATACTTCCAAGGTGGCATCTTTTGAATTTTCTTTTCCTGGAGCTCGAACCCTGCAACAATCAATGCATCAATCGTTAGGTCAAGCGCATGTGTGAGTAAATCATCATTGGGGGCACACACAAGGATATCATCCATATAATGATAGATGATGGCCTTCTCTGCGGCTGCACATACTGGGGAAAGCAGGGAAGAGACATACCACTGGCAGATAGCTGGAGATACCTTTAATCCCTGAGGAAGAACGGTCCAATGGTACCTTTTCATAGGTGCTTCTAAATTAATGGAAGGGACAGAGAATGCAAAACGCGGTGCATCGTCAGGGTGCAAGGGGATTTGGAAAAAACAATCTTTAATACCAATAACCGCTAATTTCCAATCTTGGGGAAGCATTGTTGGGGATGGCATACCAGGTTGGGGAGAACCCATATCTTCAATTACATTATTAATTTGTCGGAGGTCGTGAAGAAGTCGCCATCTCTTTTTGTCAGCGTTTTGGATGACAAACACTGGAGAGTTCCATGGGGACATGGTCTCCACAATGTGGCCCTTTTTTAGTTGCTCTTCCACTAGTTCCTCAAGCACCTTTATTTTTTGTTTACTGAGCGGCCACTGTTTTACATCAGCTGGTTTGTCTGTTTTCCACTTCAGTTTTTGGGTGGGGCACTGTTTTTCAATGACTGCTGCACAAAAATGCTGTGGAGAGTCTGGAATATCAATTGTGACACCCCACTGGGCCATTAAATCTCTCCCTAACAAAGGTTCCGAGTAATCCAACACAAATGGACGGATATTTGCCAATTGTCCGTTTGGTCCCTCAAATTGAATAGTGCTTTTGGATTGTCTTGCCAATTGCAGACCTCCTACACCTCGAAGATGACCTGCAACATTTTGCAAAGGCCAATGTGCTGGCCAGTCTTGTACTGGAATCACTGTGCAGTCTGCACCTGTGTCTACAAGCATCTCAATGCGTTTAGACTCCCCACCCCCACTGACATTACACCATAATTTGGGTTTGTCTTTCCCAATAACTTGGACCCGGACGACTGTGGGCCCTTGTTTTTCGATATTTTCAGGTAAAGATGGCACAGGGATAGCTTGTGCAACAATTTGTCCCTTGGGAAGAAACAGGGGTGGGTGGAAACAGTGCAGGCCAAGAACGAATTGCTCAGGATCTGATGTTGTCATTCCTGGAGCAATTTTGATCTCTTGTGGTGTGTGTTTGGTGTCCCCAATGACAATGTACTTACAACGAATTCAGTTCCAAGTACCCTTCTGTTCAGGATTTACAGAGACAAAATGCAAGTCAGTGTCCTTCAGGTGGAGTGACTCTGTCAGCTGCAACCTGTAAGGCTCATTGACAGAAGACATGGTTAACACAGGATCACTTAAATCATACACAGTCTTTGAAGCACCTGCTTCACTTACACAAACATTAATATTATCGCGCACTTGATTTGTTTTGGTACC